>NC_080085.1:124116836-124794094 GCF_949987535.1 Balaenoptera acutorostrata | reverse complement strand
ACTGTTTTTTTAGGACCCTCTCGTTTCCTACATGCCTCTTAGGGTGTAATCAGCTCACCATGCTGAGTGTGATTTAAGGATTTAAAAATAAGCATGTCATACAATATTGCCTCTGAATGCAAGGCAACTCCTTCATCTGGTTCTCAACCAAAGAAACAGGGAACTGTTCCAATGAGGGAGAAGGAAATGGCTGTAATTTTGGCCTTATTAGCTTGCTTTAGAGCTTAACTTTGGCCCTAAGATGCAGGTCTACTGTCTATCTGGTACTGAATACTAGTTTATAGTCTCAGTGTGGAATAATGCCTAGCAAACCCACTATTCAGCGTATGCCGGAATTTTCAGTTTAGAAAACTGTATTCTTAAGTCAGACTTTACTTAGGCCTTGAACTTAGCCTATGAATGTGTCCAAGCATGGCTTCTAGATGTGAAATGCAGGGCCTGTGAAATCTAAAGCTATGTGTTTTCCTTTTCTTAGTGGCAACTACAACTATGGAATGACTGAAAATTTCCTTAGCTAAAAAAGCAGTTTGCGCAGAATATCAGTCAACTATTAGTTTTTTTAACCAATCTGATTATCAAAAGTTAAGAAAATAAAACAACAATATCCCATGTTTGCAAAGCATGGGGAAATCAGTACTCTCATACAGTGTCTTTGGACATAGAGATTGACATAACTGTTTTTTGAGAACTGTTTGATGGTATCAACAAGTCACATGTAGAAACCCTTTGATGTGCCATTTCTATTTTCTGATTTTTTCCTTCAGAAACACTGACTCATGTGCTGAAAATATAGTGACAGGGGATTTCTACTGCAGCATTGTTATAACAGCAAAAATATTGGAGACAACGTAACGCTCAGATAGAGGAATGGCTAAATCAATTATGGTATATCCAATCTATCACATTCAATGTCTCATGAAAAAATAAAATGAGATAGAACTATATATAGTGACAGATGTCCAAACGATGTCCAAGATACTTGGTTAAGTGAAAAAACAAGCTTTAGAATCCTGTGAAATGCTGCACAATTTCCTCCCCAAACTGCTTGCTTTCTAGTATCTGCTGATGTTATCACTTTACTCCTAGGTTGTACAGAAACTACATTTGGATACTTGAATGTTATTGTTCTCTGTCTCTCAAGAAAATTAAAACAGCTGTTCAATTATATGTCATTCTCCTTCTGTGTGTGACTATATGTGTTACAGAAAAGCACCAAACCCTGATAAATTATGTCAACAAATAGGAAAGAAATCCAGATGTTTTCTTTTTGGGGAATATAATTTTAAAAGTGAACTTCCTTAAAGAAAATAAATTACAAAGGTAACACATGATTTTTACCTCCTCAAATGAAACAGGTCTGAAATATATAGAGTTATAAGTTAGAATACACCTTAATCTTATTCCAAATCCAAATTCTCTCCATAGATAATCACTTAAAATATTCTGGTTTGGAATATTCCAGACCTCCTCCTAGGCATCTGCTTACTTATACCCATATATAGGTAACTACAGTTTTCTGTAGATAACTACAGCTTTCTGTAGCTAAGTATTCTTTTTCTATTTTTAACAAAAATGACATTATACCACACATGCTATTCTGCAGGGATTAATGGACACTCTCCTCAGCGTACCACAGTTAGATAAGATCCAAATGTTTTTCACCCTTGTGTCACTACTCCATATTCAAATCATTGCAAAATGACAGATCAATGAGTCACATGTTCTCCCCTTGCCCAGGAGATAGCAGACCACCTTTATTGATCATTCCACCAAGACTTTCTGAAATGATAGAGGAGTACTTTGCCAAAAGAAAATTCAGGTGTCAAAAGGTAGAAAAAGAAATACTAACTGGGCAACAACCATAGAAGGCTGCATCTCTGTAGTAGACTTGCTCAATATACTAGGGAGAACATACAAGCAAACAAAATCTAGACAATAAGAGAGAGGAACTATGACGTGTCATGGGTGCAAAGATGAGGAAGCAACTAACTTTACCTGGAATTTTAGGGAAATCTCAACGTGGCTTAAGTGATGATCAAGAATTTCCCAGTCAGTGAATGGAATTCCAGCACTGAAGGATGAAAATAGGGTAAAATGGTGAACATGCAGAACTTACCCCTCTTTCAAAGTCCAAATCAATTCTCATAAATTACTTGAGATTATTTGATTTTCCAACTACTTACCGTATGAATTCCTCATTTAGAATTTCATCAAATAATATACTACATTTTTCCTAAGATGTTTCATGCATATGTATCATGTTTTGGTATTGAACATAAGTACTGATAGATGTTTCATTTATTACACAAACTAAGGTCATTTGAGAGATTCATTATGTCTAGTCTTTATATGATCTAATATGTGTAAGACCTGAATTGCTTCTGGTATTATTAATTTGACCTTTTACTTTTATGGATAACACTACTTTGAGGTAAGGAACAAGGACCTCTCCTATTAATTTTTTAACCCTCCAATAAATATTTCACTGTCTTATGACCTGATTTTGTGGAAATATTAAATTGTCACTATAATTAGTAAGATTACAGCTTTTTCCAAAATTGCTAAGGGAGAGGTATTTGGTCACTGAAAATATCAGTGTCCCAACTATAGTATGATGAATTTTATTTCAATAATCTTTCCATCTCTGAACTAAGAAAATAATATTCTGTCACCTCTTATGTCCTTGGGGCTTATGAACAACTGTACATTGCTAGCAGAGAGATATTTAACAGCTGGGATTAGGACAGGTGGATGGAAAAGGAAGGATATATACAGAAGCCCAGTTTAGTTCTGTATCTCATGACCTAATCTCAGAAGAGTAGTAAGATTAAAAGGAGACACTAAAGAATCCTAGAGTGGATGGCAAACTTTCCCAAAGCATATTGGTTAATTTCTGACTGAATTTTAAAGGGAAAAATAATAGTATCAATTATACATTTATAATTTTTAGAGTAATTGAATCTTTATAGTAGAGGAATATTATATGTTAGGGACTGGGTGTTTGTGTCCTCCTCAAATTCATATCTTGAAGCCATAACCCTCAATGTGATGTTATTTGCAGAGAGGTCTTCGGGAGGTAATTAGGTTTAGATGAGGTCATGAGGTTGGACCCTCAAGGTGGAATGAGTACACTTTTAAGAAGAGGAAAAGACCCCAGAGCTCTCCTTCCCACCCACCCACCCCCACCCTTGCAGATATAGCAAGAAAGCAGCCGTCTGCAAGCCAGGAAGAAGGCCTTCACCAGAACCCAGCCATGCTGGCACCCTCATCTGGGACTTTCAGCCTCCAGAACTGTGAGAAATAAATGCTTGTTGTTTAAACCACCCAGTCTGTGGTATTTTTTATAGCAGCTCAAGCTACTAACATGTCATATTAAGGTACAAAATATAAGCTTTTCTCATATAAAGTTATATTCCAAACCTTTGCAAATAGAGTTTATGTAAAAATATCAGGACTTCTGATTTCAGCTCTAAGATGTAAAGAGCTTGGAAGTTGTCTCTCCATCCTTACAACAAGAAAAAGCTGAACATAGTAAAAATCAATACATTTTCTTGGAACCATCACAGCATTGAGATCTCAAGACAAACTGCCATCCTGAAATCTGGAGGGACAAGGGGAATCCAAAGAGTCATAGCCAATGTTTCCTTACCTGGAACAAGCCACTGCAGCTATAACTGGTAACAATTAAATGGAAACTTGGAAAAATGTGTAGAGACTGAGTGTGTACCAGTATGAGAGTGAGAAACTCCTATGGGCCACAGTCTTATGTTTCCCCCCACACTTTTGTGGTTTTAATTCTCATCAGGTTCTGGTGATGTACTAGTTTGCTAGGGCTGCCATAACAAAATACCACAGATTGGGTAGTTTAAACAACAGAAATTCATTTTCTCACAGTTCTGGGGTCTATAAGTGCAAGATCAATGTACCATAGGGTTGGTTTCCTCTGAGGCCTGTTTCCTTGGCTTGCAGACGGCCACCTTCTGGCTGTGTCCTCACATGGTCTTTCCTCTGTGTGAATGCACCCCTGGTATACCTTTGTGTGTCCTAATCTCCTCTTCTTTTGAGGACACCAGTCAAATTGGATTAGGACCCACCCTAATGGCTTTATTTTAAGTTAATTACCTCACTTAAGGCCCTATCTCCAGATAAGAGATAGGGCTTTATTTTAAGTTAATTACCTCACTTAAGGCCCTATCTATCTCCAAATACAGTCACATTCTGAGGTATTGGGTGTTAGGTCTTCAACATATGAATTTTAGAGGGGACACAATTCAGCCCATAACACATGACCAAGAGCTGAGAAAGATACCCTCATAGCTCTGGCAGAAAATAGGGAACAGAAACCATTTTGAGATATATCCATAACAAAGGCCAACTCTCCAGGGGAAAATTTTACCTAACCCTTTCCCACCTGGGGAAAGGGAATTTTTTCCACTCCAGCCCCCCCTCACCTTCTTGTAACACCTAAGGCAGGGATGATAGCTAAGAAATACTTTTAAAAGTTACAGCCGAGGGATACAAGTTCTCTCAGTAACTTAGATTTAATCATAAGATTATAGAATTCTTCTGCTACCCAACATCTTACCACCACACTGACAGGGCTCCAGTATAATAACTGTGGTTTGGAGCTGGAAGAGCTTCAAAATGTGGACTCTCTTGAGGAGCACTTGGGGAAGTCAAAAGTGAACAGTGAGGACAAAAACTAGGACAGTAGAAGAATTTGAAGACTCTGGAATCTACATCTATAGGAAACTTTAAACACAGCCTAAATCCTGACCAGATTAACATAAAACCTCACGCTAAAGGTCTGTTTATCTCAGTTTGTATTCCTGATGTATCATAGCCACCTTTCAACAAAAAGATTAAAAGGAATACTAAAAGGAAAGAAAAAACATGCTCTGAAGAGACAAAGTAAGCATCAGAATCATACTTAGATATGACATAGAGTTTGGAATTATCACACTAGGAACTTAAATTAACTGTAATTAATATAATAAGGGCTCTAATGGGAAACGTGGATAAAATGCAAAAACAGATGCTTAATATAAGCACAGAGATGGAAACTCTAAGAAAGATTCAAAAAGAAATGCTAGAAATCAAAAACACGGCAACAGAAATGAAGAAACCTTTGATGTCTCATCAGCAGACTGGACATAGCCAAGGAAGGAATCAGTGAGCTTGAAAACATGTCAATAGAAGCTCCCCAAACTGTAATGCAATGATGAAAAGAATGAAAAAAAGTGAAAAGAACACTAAGAACTATGGGAAAATTTCAAAGGTGCAGTAATATGTAATTGGAATACTGTTATCTACTACATATATAATAGTATATATGTAATTAGAAAAAAAAAGGAGCAGAAGGAAATAATGAATTAATAATGGTTGAGAACTTAACAAAAGGACAGACACTGAACCACAGATCTAGGAAGCTCAGAGAACACCAAGCAGGATACATACCAAAAAACCAAAAGAAAACTACACCTAAGAATATCGTATTCAAACTGAAGAAAGACAAAGAAAAAATCTTGAAAGAATTCAGAGGGGAAAACACCTTCTATATTGAGAAACAAGGGTAAGAAGTACAAAAGACTTTTCCTCAAAAACAAGCAATAAGAGAGTGGACTGAAATACACAGTGTTAAAAAAACCCTGCCAATCTAGAATTCTATATCCAGAAAAAAATATTCATCGAAAGTGAAATAAGGAGAAATAAAGGGTGAATAAAAGGAGAAATAATTTCTCAGATAATAAAACTTGAGAGAATTTGTATCAGCAGACCTGCCTGGCATGAAAGGTTAAAAGGAGTTCTTCAGAAAACAGAAAGTTACATAGGTCAGAAACATTAATTTACATAAAGAAAGGAAGAGCATCAGGAGAGGACTATATGAAGGAGAGGTAAAATCTCTTATTTTTTATTCTTAGTTGATCCAAAAGATACCTTTTTCTTTAAAGTAATAATAGTAACAATGTATTGAGTGATTATAGTGTATGGCTAAGTGAAATGAATTATAACAATGCCATAAGGTATGAGAGTAAAGAATTAGGAATCCTCTGCTATAAAGTACCTGCCCTGAATGTGAAGAAGTATAGTGTTATTTGAAGATGGACTTGGATTAGTTAAAAATGTATATTTTAGACTTTAGGGAAACTACTAAAATTTTTTAAATAAATATAATTGATAGGCTAATAGAAGAGATAAAATGGAATCATATAAAATGCTCAATTAAAATCCCCAGGAGTGGGGCTTCCCTGGTGGCGCAGTGGTTGAGAATCTGCCTGCTAATGCAGGGGACACGGGTTCGAGCCCTGGTCTGGGAAGATCCCACATGCCACGGAGCAGCTGGGCCCGTGAGCCACAATTGCTGAGCCTGCGCGTCTGGAGCCTGTGCCCCGCAACGGGAGGGGCCGCGATGGAGAGAGGCCCGTGCACTGCGATGAAGAGCGGTCCCCACACCGCAATGAAGAGTGGTCCCCGCTTGCCGCAACTGGAGAAAGCCCTCGCACGAACCGAAGACCCAACACAGCAAAAATAAATAAATAAATAAAAAGGATAGTCTTCTAATTTAAAAAAAAAAAAAAAAAAAAAAAAGTCCGTAAAATCCCCAGGAGAACTCAGTAAAAGAGGAGAAAACAAAGAAATAAAGAATGCATGCAATGAAGAATAAAATCGCCATAAATATGGAATATATTTCTACAACTATATCAATACTATATTTAAATGTGAAAGGTCTAAAGGTATGTCTGTCAAAAACATATAAATTGTCAGAGTGGATTAAAAAAACAGAACCCAACCAAATGTTGCCTATAAGATACCCATTTTAAATACAAAGACTTAGATATGTTAAATGTAAAGTGAAGGAGAAAGCTATACCATGCTAACTAAAAGAAAGCAGGAATGGTTGTATTAATTTCAGACAAAGAAGATTTCAACATACACCAAAAAAATCAGGGATAAGGAGGGATATTACGTAATGATAAGGAGTCAATTCTTCAGGAAGACATCACAATCCTAAATGCATATTCACCTAAAAACAGAGCATCAAAATTACATGAGGAAAAACTGATGGAACTGAAAGTAGAAGTAGACAAATCTACTATTAGAGTTGGAGACATCAACACACCTCTGTGAATAATTCACAGATTCAGCAGGCAGAAAATCAGTAAGGGTATAGTTGACCTGAACTGTATCATCAGTTAACTCGATTAATTAACATGTATAGAATACTCCATACAGCAACAGCAGAATACACATTCTAGTCAAGTTCACATAAAACATACACCAAGATAGGTGAAATTTTGGACTATAAAACATACCTTAACAAATTTAAAAGAATAGAAATCACACGAAGTATGTTCTCAGATCATAATGGAATTAATCTAGAATTCAATAACAGAAAAATAACTGGAAAATCCTCAAATATTTGGAGATTAAAGAACATACCCTGAAATAACACATGGGTTAAAGAACAAACCTCAAGATAAAACAAAAAAACTTTGAACTAAATGAAAATGAAAACACAACTCATCAAACTTAGAGAGAAATACAGTGCTGAATGCATATATTAGAAAAGAAGAAAGATCTGAAATCAATAATCTAAACATCCACCTTAGGAAACTAGAAAAAGAAGAACAAATTAAATCCAAAGTAAGCAGATGAAAATAAATAGTAAGAATTAGAGCAGAAATAAATGAAACTAGAAACAGGAAATCAGTAGAGAAAATCAGCAAAAACAAAATCTCGTTCTTTGAAATGATGAATAAAATTGAGACACCTCTAGACGTGTAATAAAAAGAGAGAAGACACAAATTACTGATATCATAATGAAGGAGAGGCATCACTGCTAATGCCATGGACATTAAAAGGAATATTATGACCAATTCTATGATCACAAATATATAACCTAGATGAAATGAACTTATCCCTTGAAAGACACAATCTACCAACATTCACACAAAAGATATAGATGATCTGAATAGGTCTCCCATAACAGAGCACAGGACAAGATGGGTTTACTGGTAATTTCTACCAAGCATTTAAGGAAATTATACCAGTTGTCTTCAGAAATCTCTTCCAGAAGACGGAAGCAGAGGGAACACTTCCTAACTCATTCTGGAGGTCAACGTTGACCTCATACTAAGAAAAGTCAAAGGTATTATAATAAAGGAAAACTATAGGCCAATATCTCTTGAGAACAAAAATGCAAAAACCCTCATCAAAATATTATAGAATAGAACCTGACAAGATGTAAAAAGAATTATACCCCATGACCAAGTGGGATTTATTCCAGGTATGCGAGGCTGGTTCACCATTCAAAATTCAATTAATCTGATCAACAGGCTAAAGATGAAAAGTCATATGACCATATCAGTAAGTGCAGAAAAAGCATTTGACAAAATACAGCACCCATTCATGATAAAAACTCGCAGCAAACTAGGGATAGAGGGGAAATTCCTCAACTTGATAAAAAAAAAAAAGACCTACAAAGAACCTATAACTAACATCATACTTAATGGTGAGAAACTAGATGCTTTTTCCCTAGGATTGGGAACAAGGTGAGCACATCCCCTCTCACCACTCCTATTCAACATGATACGAGAAGTCTTAAGTAATACAATAAGACAAGAAAGAGAGATAAAAGGTGTACATATTGAAAGGAAAAAAGAAAACTTTCTTTGATTGCAGGTTACATGATTGTCTTTCAAAAAAAAATCCCAAAGAATCAACAACAAAAATCTCCTGGAATTAGTAAGCAAGTTTTAAGCAAGTCTGTAGGGTACAAGGTTAATATACAAAAGTGAACTGTCTTCCTATATACCAGCAATGTACAATTGGAACTTAAAAACACACCATTTACAATGGCATGAATAAAAATGGAATACTTTGGTATAAACCTAACAATATATATATCAGATCTATGTGAGGAACCTACAAACCTCTCATGAAAGAAATCAAAGAAGATCTATAGAGAAATATTTCATGTTCATGAATAGGAAGACTCAATATTGTTAAGACGTCAGTTCTTCCCATATGATCTGTAGAGTCAATGCAATCCCCTCAAAAATCAGAGCAAGTTACTTGTGGTTATTGACAAACTGATTCTAAAGTTTGTATGGAAAGGTAAAAGACCTAGAATAGCCAACACAATATTGAAGAATATCAAAGTCAGAGGATTGACAGTACCCAGCTTTAAGACTGTATAACGCTACAGTAATCAAGACAGTGTGGTACTGGTGAAAGAATAGATCGATGGATCAGAATGGAGAGCCCAGAAATAGAGCCACACAGATATAATCAACTGATCTTTGACAAAGGAGCAAAATCAATTAGGTGGAGAAAGGGTAGACTTCGACAAATACTGTTGGAACAACTGAACATCTACATGCAAAAAATAAATAAAAGAATCTAGGCACATATCTTATACCTTTCACAAAAATTAACTCAAAATAGATGATAGACCTAAATGTAAAATGTAAACTATAAAACTCCTAGAAGATAACGTAGGTAAAAATCTACATGACCTTGGGTTTGGTGATGACTTTCTGATATGACAGCAAAAGCATAATCCACAAAGAAAGAAATTATAAGTAGGACTTAATTAAAATTTAAAAACAACTGCACTGTGAAAGACACTGCTAAGACAATGAAAAGAGAAGCCGCAGGCTGGGAGGACTATTTGCAAAACATATACCTGATAAAGGACTAGTATCCAAAATATACAAAGAGAACTTAAAAATAAAAAATAAAAAAACAAATAACCCAGTTCAAAAATCGGTAAAAGATATGAACAGACACCTCACCAAAGAAGATTCAGACATACTTCATTTTATTGGAGTTTGGTTTATTGTGCTTCGACGATACTGTGTTTTTTTATAAATTGAAGGTTTGTGGCAACACTGCATCAAGCAAGTCTGTCAGCACCATTTTTCCAAGAGCATTTGTTCACTTTGTGTCTCTGTGTCACATTTAGGTAATTCTCACAACATTTCAGACTTCATTATTATTATTATATTTGTTATGGTGATATGTGAACAGTGATTGTTTTGGGATGCCAAGAACTGCGCAGATATATGATGGCAAACTTAATCGATAAATGCTGTGTGTGTTCTGATTGCTCGGTGGACCAGGCCTTCCCCCATCTCTCTCCCTCTCTTTGGGCCTCCCTATTCCCTGAGACACAAGAGTAGTGAAACTAAGCCAAATAATAACCCTACAATGGCCTCTAAGTGTTCAAGTGAAAGGAAGAGTCACATGTCTCTCTCTTTAAATCAAAAGCTGAAAATGATTAAGCTTCATGAGAAAGGCATGTTGAAAGTTGAGATGGGCCAAAAGCTAGGCCTCTTGAGCCAGTTAGCCAAATTTTGAATGCAAAGGAAAAGTTCTTGAAGGGAATTAAAAATGCTACTCCAGTGAACACATGAATGATAAGAAAGCAAAACAGCCTTATTGCCGACATGGAGAAAGTTTTACTGGTCTGGATAGACGATCAAACCAGCCACAACATTCCCTTAAGCCAAAGCCTAATCCAGAGCAAGACCCTAACTCTCTTCAATTCTATGAAGGCTGAGAGAGGTGAGGAAACTGCAGAAGAAAAGTCTGAAGCTAGCAGAGGTTGTTTCATGAGGTTTGAGGAAAGAAACAGTATCCATAACACCAAAAGTGCCAGGTGAAGCAGCAAGTACTGATGTAGAAGCTGCAGCAAGTTATCCAGAAGATCTTGCTAAGATCATTAATGAAGGTGGCTACACTAGACAACAGATTTTCAATGGAGATAAAACAGCCTTCTATTGGAAGAAGATGCCATCTAGGACTTTCATAGCTAGAGAGGAGAAGTCAATGCCTGACTTCAAAGCTTCAAAGGACAGGCTGACTCTCCTGTTCAGAGCTAATGTAGCTGGTGACTTTCAGTTGAAGCCAGGGCTCACTTACCACTCTGAAAATCCTAGGGCCCTTAAGAATTATGCTAAATCTACTCTTCCTGTGCTTTATAAATGGAACAACAAAGCCTGAATGACAGCACATCTGTTGACAACGTGGTCTACTAAATATTTTAAGCCCACTGTTGAGACCTACTGATCAGAAAAAAAAGATTCCTTTCAAAATATTACTGCTTGCTGACAAAGCACCGGGTCACCCAAGAGCTGCGATGGAGATGTACAATGAGATTAATGGTGTTTTCATGACTGCTAGCACAACATCTGTTCTGCAGCCCATGGATCAAGAAATTATTTTGACTTTCAGGTCTTATTATTTAAAAATTACATTTTGTAAAGCTGTAGCTGCCATACATAGTGATTCCTCTGATAGATTTGGGCAAAGTAAATTGAAAACTTTCTGGAAAGGATTCACCATTCTAGATGCCATTTTTTATGGCTGAATAGTGTTCCACTGTATATATACACCATCTCTTCTTCATCCATCTGTCAGTGGACATTTAGGTTGCTTCCATATTTTGGCTATTGTAAATAGTGTTGCTATGAACATTAGGGTGCTTGTATCTTTTTGAATTAGAGTTTTCTATGGATATATGCCCAGGAGTGGGATTGCTGGATTATATGGTAGCTCTGTCTTTGGTTTATTAAGGAACCTCCATATGATTCTCCATAGTGACTGCACCAGTTTACATTCCCACAACAGTGTAGGAGGGTTCCCTTTTCTCTACACCCTCTCCAGCGTTTGTTATTTGTAGATTTTTTAATGATGGTCATTCTGACAGGTGTGAGGTGATACTTCACTGTAGTTTTGATTTGCATTTCTCTAATAATTAGTGTTGATGATCATCTTTTCATGTGCCTGTTGACCATCTATATGTCTTCTTTGGAGAAATGCCTATTTAGGTCTTCTGCTCATTTTTTTATTGGTTTGTTTGTTGTGGTTTTTTTTTCATATTGAGCTGTATGAGCTGTTTGTATATTTTGGAAATTAATCCCTTGTCAGTAGCATTGTTTGCAGATATTTTCTCCCATTCTGTAGGTTGTATTTTCATTTTGTTTATGGTTTCCTTTGCTGTGCAAAAGCTTTTAAGTTTAGTTAGGTCCCATTTGTTTATTTTTGCTTTTATTTCCTTAACTTTAGGAGATGAGATCCAAAAAGATCTTGCTGTGATTTATGGCAAAGAGTGTACTGCCTATGTTTTCCTCTAGGAGTTTTATCGCATCTGGTCTTACATTTAGGTCATTAATCCATTATGAGTTTATTTTTGTGTATGGTATTAGAGAATTTTCTAATTTCATTCTTTTACATTTAACTGTCCAGTTTTCCCAGCACCACTTATTGAAGAGGCTGTCTTTTCTCCATTGTATATTCTTACCTCCTTTGTCGTAGATTAATTGACCATAGGTGTGTGGGTTTATTTCTGGGTTTTCTATGCTGTTCCATTGATCTATATTTTTGTTTTTGTGCGAGTACCATACTGTTTTGATTACCGTAGCTTTGTAGTATAGAATGAAGTCATGGAGCATGATTCTTCCAGCTCTGTTCTTTTTTCTCAAGATTGTTTTGTGTATTTGGGGTCTTTTGTGTTTCAGTACAAATTTTAAAATTTTTTGTTCTAGTTCTGTGAAAAATGCCATTGGTATTTTGATAGGGATTGCATTGAATCTGTAGATTGCCTTGGATCATGGATAAATTTTAAATGTATGTTGCTAGGTGAAAGGAGCAAGTCTAAAAAGGCTACATATTGTGATTCCAACTATATGGCATTCTGGAAAAGGCTAAACTAGTATGCAGACATGTATTTTATTGCACTGCTATCTGAGATGGCCTAGAAGCAATGACATCCCAGGAGCAATGAGCGTATTTAGTGCCCTGATCTTGGTTTCTAATGGCATTGTCCAAGAAAAGGGCCCTTGGAGAAATGGCTGATTCTAAGACTGAAGCAGGAAATATACAAGATGAATCTGGGCCATCTTGTAGCTCCAGAAATTAAGTTCTTAAAATACCCAACCATGTTGGGGTTATCTTCAAGGGACACTGGGAAAAAATTGAAAGAGCTACCAATGGCTAAAGCTGGAATATTTGACCAATGAAGTAAATAAAGTAATATTGGGTTATAATGTTAATAAATTAATAATAATTATTATTAAATATCCATGACTCCATACTGGTATAAATAGTTGAATAAATAAATGGAGTGAATAGACAAATCTCCCAAGCAGAATAATTCCAACAAATTTACATAGATCCTCTGCCCTCAAGGAAGTGGGATGTAACTACCCACTCTCTAAGTGTGGGCTGTGCATCATGTCTTTTCCTCAGAGGACTGTATAGAAAGGGAAAAAGAAGAGTAATTTTACCATAGAGAATCCTGACAAACACTACTAGGCCAGGTGATCAAAGTCAGTACTAACTGTGGTAAGTTATATTAATAGTATATACTGTGGATATGATGCAATGAGAATGGCTCTTTACTTCTCTGGTCTTACAAAAACACATAACTCCAGCCAAATCTTGAGGAAGATATCAGACAAATCTCAATAGAGAGTCATTCTACCGAATAACTGACCACTACTCTTCAAAACTATCAAGGTCATGAAACACGAGGGAGTTCTGGGAAACTGTCAGAGCAAGATGAGCCTAAGGAGACATGATGTCTAAATGTAATGTGGTATCCCAGAGGGGATTCTGGAACAGAAAAAGTGATTAGATAAAAACTAAGGAGATCTGAATAAGGTACTAATAATGATTTGGTATTGGTTCATTAGTTATAAGAAATGAAGCATACTAATGTAGATGTTAACAGCAGGGGGAACTGAGTGTGGGGTGTATGGGAACTGTGTACTATCTTTGCAGTTTTTCTTTAAATCTAAAACTGTTCTAAAATAAGATTTGTATTCTGAAAAAGGAAAAATTATATCACACTAGAGTGGCAAGTTTAGAAAATTTAGAAATATTGATAGGAAGAGCATTTATATGGCATCATCTCTAGAAGCCTTCTATAACTCCACTTCCTCTCCAGTAAGGCAGAACGAAATGTTTTTCTATGTGGTTCTATATTTTCCAGTACTTTTTTCTTTTATGACATCACATGTGTAGACAGTAAGTTTATTATTTGATTCTAAGCTCATTGAAGACAGGAAGTCTTACTTATTTTTATATTCCCATCATCTACCATAGTGCTTGGCAGATACTACATCTTTTATAAATGTTCGTTGAATATACAAATAAATAAATGAGAGGAACTATGGTTCCTCTACAATAATTAATACAACTTGATTGTTCAATGTGTCTAAATCCTTAGCTTTCATAATATATTCAATGCATACAGTCAATCAGTAAGGACATTCAGAACGTGTCTATAGCTAATAAAAATGAGTGAAAGCTAACAGTCATTGCTCAATTGCTTTTTATTGAAGAATTTCAATTATTGTCCCTAAAGGTTTTTTTCTCCATATCCTTCCATAAAAGCAAGGGGATATGAATGTCCAGTTATTTGTTAGGAAGAGAGGCCAATGAAACTAACAAGTATTTCAACAAGATTTTTGACCCATTTCTATTTATGTTGGTTTAAAATCAACTGCATTTTTATTCTGTCTTTGAAATAGTTCATTATCTTTTACTTATTATAAACCATGCCACTTTAAAAAATCTTTCAAATAAATGTATGAATCTGTTCTGTTGAGATAATAAAGAGCTAAATTTTATAAACCATGGTTTATAAAGACCGTTACAAAGGTCTTTCTGTGCTGTCTTCTTTTAATATTTAATTTGCTTTCAGCTTTGCATGGGGGTTTCTCAAAACAAAAATCAAATCACTGTTATTACTGTTCCCATAAGTTTCATTTTGATTTAGGTTTTTAATCTTGTTATTAAGCATTAGTGATTCTGTACTCTCTTTATTGTTCACTAGTCATTCATAGGCCACATTGTTGGGCAACTACTAATTTTGGCAAGTAAGAAACAGATATTCTGTTTTAAAATAAATTGTTAAAGGGAGCAAAACAAAATAGTCCCTTTTGATTTTTTTTTCCAATCTGATATCTTGCAAGCAGAACTCATATTTTCTTCATTAAGCAAATATTTATTAAGTACCATATTGAGTATATTCTGGCTGCCTAGCACTGTGTTTTATAAGGTTGGAAATACAAAAGCTCTAAAGTAGCCACAAAAATCTTCTAATTATTTATTAAATGTAATAAAAGGTTGTTTTTTTATTAATTAGCTCTATTCAGTTATACAAGTAATACATGATCATAATAAAAATTGAAACAGTAAAGAAGGGTATAAGGTGAAATGTCAGTCTCCCTTCCTGCCTTCCTGATATCTCCGTCCCCCTTACCTGGAGACAAATGCTTACCATCGTCTTGTATAATCTTTTAGAAATCTTCTATGTATATTTAAGCACATATTACACACACATACACACACACACCATTTTTACTATAAAAATGGGACCTTATTATACGTATTTTTCTGCATTTAATTCTGCTTTTGAAATTTCTAAATCAGAATATAGATGGTTTACCTCATTCTTTTAAATGGACATACAGTAAGATACCAAGTAAAGATATATTTAAGGCATATAGATTTTATGTAGAAATTGCATCTATGACAAATGCAAATAAGTACCTATAAAACAAGGGAGAATTTTTTATATCAAATATAGAACCAGATATACTGTTAAAGTTATAAATTTTGTTTATTCACTGTAACAAATTTAGCCCTTTACTATACACAGGGAGGAGGCTTTTATAAAAATATCATGAAATTCTTTATGTAGATTAATATTCATATACATTATTCATTGAGCACCATCTATAAGCCAGAATTCATGCTAGTTGCTTAATAAATATCATGTTATCTAGTGCTCAGCAAAGACATTGTAATCAAGGAAACTTGGATTTCATTCCCTAAGTGGTTTAACAACTATATAATTTGGGGTATTGCTGCCTCTGTTTCCTGATCTTCAAAATGAGAATAATGTTACTTACCCAGATGGATTTATGCACTAATTAATGATATACTATATGTAACTACCTTGAGGGTTGTTATGAAAATGAAATGAAATAATATATATAGAAGTGCTCAGAGCAGAGCCTAGTAAAGAGTAAGTTCCATACAAGTTTGCTAAATAATAGCAGACTATGTATTTAGCACAATACCCATAGATCATTTAACCAATAATACGAGTCACACATTATGCTAGAACTTACAGATATAATAAAATATTCTGGCTAATTGAAATTGGAAAGAGTATTGGCAGGGGACTTCACATTATTTGTATATTCCTTTATTGTTTAAATTATGAATATTATTTAAAATATGAATTAATTTATATTTTACCAGTTATACATGCACAAAGCTTTAAAAGATAAAAAACAAAAAGGTTTATAATAAGAATCTGTCTTCATCTGTCCCACCCCTCCCTGTCCCTTAGTTCTGCTCTTGAGAGGCAATCAATTCAATTATTGTAGCTGTTTCAACTGGTATTAACTGCCATATTTGTAAGTAATGTACATACATTGCTCTTTTTGGATTCATCAGTTTCAGACATTATCTACTGACTATTGAAAACATTATGATAGTTGAAGATTTATCTTTTTATATTACAGTCCTCCCCGCTTTGCCAAGCCAATTTCCTCATGTGGTTATATCATAGTTTTTTGTTGTTGCTATGAAATCAGTACACTTGCCCCTTGGTATCCACAGGTGGGATTCGTTCCAAGACCTCCCCCCAACACACACACTGAGGAAACCAAAATCTGCAGGTGCTCAAGTCTTTTATATAAAATGGTGTGGTATTTGCATTTAACCTATACACATCCTCCCTTATACTTTAAATCCTCTCTAGGATACTTATAATATCTAATACAATGTAAATACTATGTAAATAGTTGTAAGCACTATATAAATTCTATGTATATAGCTGCCAGCTTTTTGGAACTTTCTGGAAATTTTTTAAAAATATTTTTGATCAGTGGTCACAGATGTGGAACCCCCAGATAAGGAGAGACAACTGTATTCAACATTTGCATTAATACTGATGTAAATATTGTTTAATGCTGGACCATACTTTGAACAATTGTTAATGAATTAGATTCATGGACCCCTACTTGGGCCCTAGCCCAACTCGAGGCCCCCATCTTGAGCCCCTTGCTGAACCGAAACCCCTCTGGCTCAGTTCAGGGAGGTTTTTTTTCCATTCGGATTCACACAGCCAATAAGGAAACCAATGCTGAGGCTGAAACAGCAGGAGCTTTATTCAATGGCCAGAGAATGGAGAAGTGGGAACTTAGTTCACAAATCAACTTCTCATCAGGGGTTGAGCTTTTTTAAGGCAAGATTTTTTAAGGCAATGTTAATGAGGGGGAGGCATATGTATTGGTTTTCTAGGAAAAGGTGGAGTTCTTCCTGGTACTCGGGTGCCAACTCTTTTCTGCCCTTGTGTGGTCCTTTGGCATCTGGGTTGGAAGCTGGTTGAACCATCATGGCGTGGATGGGCGGAGATCTTACTATTGTAATGAGATGGTAATGAGCTGCAGGGCAACCTTTGTCCTACTTTTGGAGCTGAATCAGCTTGCACCAGTTTTCTTGTCGTTTTAGACTCTTGTTCCTACGATGTTAACACAGCTAGAGGATATGGTTAGTTTTGGTTTTCTGCAAGTTTACCTGGAGGAAGGGGCAAGGGTATGGTTCTGAGGCAACAGCCTTGGTAACACTGACTACACTTACTTTCTCTTAAAACATTTCATTTGTCCTGAAATTAATAATCTCCTCCTTGTTCTCTATTATTTGATAGTCTTTTAAGTACCTGTTCTTCCATTTTTCTCCCAATACTCCAACATATCTGTAAAACATCTATTAATAATTTCTCCAAATGTTCCAAAACATTATGTAACCCATACATTTCCATATTTTTTAAACTTAGAGATCTTCCTCCCAGAGGTTTCAGTTTCCCCTTTTCTAACCTGGATTGGTTGTTCCTATGCCTGCTTCATAAGCTGTTATTCTGGGAGTTCCCTTCACCATTCCCCAGGCTTGAATCTCCTATATTTTGAGTTTCGTGTCTTCTCTCAGCTTATTCTTTTGTTCTCTGAAATACATCCTCCAGTGCCTTTCTCAATTAGAGTACACAGTGTACAAATTTTTGAGTCCTCTCATGTCTGAAAGTGTTCATTCTATCTTCCACTTGATTGATAGTCGGATTGGTATAGAATGCAAGGTTGAAAATATTTAGTATGTGAAAGTCTTCTTCCTGGCTATTCAGTGTCTTCAGAGAAGAATTCTTCAGTTACCTGATTAAGGATGCCTATGCCTGGCTGCCTGTATTCTAGGAGCAAAGATAGAGGATGAGGCCACAAGTTTAATAATTTAACTTCTACTTAATTCTCCTTTAGGTCGGCTGTGTCTCATTCATGTTTTCTTCTTCAGTTGGCATCTCCAAGTTGAGAGATTCTCAGATTTAATTTCTCTAAGAAGTTAGGGGTCACCTGCCTGACAAGGTAGGAGAGGAACTAATTTCTGATAATATCCACATAACTTACTTTCACTTTCTGCATTAACTAATGACTTTATCCCTAAGCATTGAGGCCCTCAGGGGTACTTCAGGATGAATTGTTCTTTTTTCATCAATGTCTTCCTTTACTGGCAGTTAATTCTAGCCTCCTCTGTCCTTGTAAATGAACTATCATGCTCCTGTCTTTGAAAAAAAAGTTACTCTCTCATCTGTTTTCTTCTTTCCTGTTTGTTTTATCTTTATGGGTTTATGCCTTACAGGCTGTAGTAGGCAGAATAATAACTCCCCCTCAAAGATATCCACATCCGAATCCCTGGAACCTATATATATATATATAAAATATATATATATATATATATATAATCTTCCATGTTAAAAAGGACTTTGCAGATGTGATTGAATTAAGCATTTTGAGATTGGGAGATTACCATGGATTATCTAGGTGAGCCCAATGTAATCACAATAGGCCTTATAAAAGGGAGGCGGGAGGATCAGAGTTATTAGTTAGAGATGTGAGGATGGAAGCAAGAGGTTAGAGTGATGAAACAAAGGGGCCATGAGCCAAGGAATGCAGACCTCCTCTAGAAGCTGAAAAAGTCCAAGAAAAGGAACTGTAAGAGAGTAAATTTGTGTTGCTTTAAGCTACACAAGTGTGGTAATTTGTTACAGCAGCAATAGGAAACTAATATGGATTGTGCTACCAACTGTGGGGTTTTGTAACAAATATCTAAATATGTAGAAATGGGTTTGGAACTGAGTAATTGGCAGAAGCTGGAAGGATTTTGATGAGCATGATAAGAAAAGCCTAGATTACCTTGAAGAGACTGTTAGAAATATGGGCATTAAAAGTGTTGCTGGTGAGGACTCAGAAGGAATATAGTAAAGAAAACTTATGCTGCCTTAGAGAATACCTAAATTATCATGAGCAGAGTGTTGGTTAGAAATGTAGATGTTTATAAAAAACGCTGCTGCTAAGGGCTCAGAAGGAAATGGTGAACATGTTATTGGAAACTGGAAGAAAGGGGACCCTTGTTATATCATTGCAGAAAGCTTTGCTGAACTGTGCCTTACAGTTACATGGAAAGCAGAACTTGTGAGCAGTGAACTTGGATATTTAGCTGAGATTTCCAAGCAAAGTGTTGAAGTTGCAGGCTAGTTTTTTCTTGCTGCTTATAATAAAATGCAAGAGAAAAGAGACAGATTGAGGGAAGGACTATTATACAAAAAAGGAACCGGAACTTGATGATTTGTGAAATTCTCAACCTATCCAGATTATAAAAGTAGCTAAAATGAGGAGATTCAGTACCAGGAAATCATACCTAGAGAGAAAGCAAAGGGCGTGGCTAGACAACCTTTTGCTAATGCTGCCTCAAAAGGAATAAGAGAGCAGAGTATTTACTCAGAGGGATCTTTGAAAAGATTAGTCATGTGATTCATGGACTCCCTCAGCCATTTCAGCGGAGCTGAACTGAAAAGAGATATGGGATTACCTAGGAAAGAGCTTTGGAGTGGCTTCCTCTCTAATGGAGTGTATCCTTTTGGTATACATGGCAGACTCACGGTTTTTGTAAGCGTTATATCAGAAGAAATATTGCCATCTGTACTGAAAGAGACAGAGAAAAGATGAAATAAAAGAAGGCTAACAGACTCCACAAAATCTACAAATAAGAAGCATTGCTGGTAAAACTGCTTAACTGCAAACACATGCTGTGGTTCATAAAATGGAAGGATGATTTCAAAGGCAGAGTGGAGGGCCCTGAGGGTGGAGCAACAGGCTCAGAGGGAGGAGCTAGGAGCCAAAGAGGATTATTCCCTAGTGTATTCTGGATTGGATTTTAGATTTTCTTGGTACCAGTAACTCCTTTTTTCCTTTTACTTTCTCCCATTTTGAACAGAAATATGGATAGCTGTTATCCTGTACCTGCCCCCGTCATTGTATTTGGGGATCAGATGACCTGTTTCTTGAGCTTCCGAGGTTCACAGATGGAGAGGGATTTTGCTCCAGTATAGAATATACTGATAGTCTCACCCATACCAAATTAGGGGATTTCAATTATGAGATCTGTGACTTTTGATATGATGGAGAAAATTTGATGAGATTTTGGACTTGAGTTGATGCTGTAATGAGTTGAGACTTTTGTGGACCTTGATATATGATGAATGTAGTTTGCATGTGAGATGGACGTGCATCTTTGGGGCCTAGAGGGAAGACTATAGAAGGCTGAATAATGAACCCCTGAAGATGTCCATGTACTAGTCCCTGGAACATGTGACTATGTTTCCTTACATGGTAAAACAGACTTTGCAGATTGATTTTATTAAGGACCTTGAGATAGGAAATTATCCTGGGTTATCCTGGTGGACCCAATGTAATCACAAGAGTCCCTATAAAAGGGAGGCAGGAGAATCAGATTCATTAGTCTTAGATGTGAGAATAGAAGAGCTAGGTTGAAGTGAAATGAAGAAAGGGCCATGAGCCAGGGAGTGCAGCCTCCAGAAGATGAAAAAGGTAAGGAAAAGGATTCTTCCCTGAAGCTTCCAGAAATAACACTGCTGACACCCTGATTTTAGAGTTTTGACCTCCAAAACTATAAGAAAATAAACATGTGTTGTTTTAGGCCACTAAGTTTGTGGCAGCAAGAGGAAACCAGTAAAGATTTTAATACATTTTAATGAGATTTTGTGAGGGGTTAGAGAGAAGAAGCATGTATGTTTAGTTTCCCATGTTTTAACTAGAAATAAGTTGTATTATTATTATTAGAAAAAATATTTAAAATATGTCCCCTTCAATAAAATCCTGCCTGTCCTTTATAATCTAGCTAGCATCTAACAACTTCTGTGAAAACCTTTTCTTTTTAACTTCTCTAGCACTCAGTGGCTTATCTTTTTTGAACCTGTGTAATATTTACTATTTTTACTGCTTAATTTTATACTTAACCATATATAGTATTAGTTTAGTGACTAAAGACTTCATATATTAATTCCTCAACCATTTTTCAACATATCTTAAATATATTGAGTATCTCCTAGTGCCAGGCACCATGCTGAGTGTTGAGATGCAAGAGTCAAAGAGGAATCCAAGAGACAAATCCTGCCTTGAAAAGCACAGCTAGCATCCACTATTATAATTTCCTATTACCTTGTAAGACTCTGTCACTAGATTGTAGACTCCCTGAAGGCAGGGCATTTTATATTCCTCTAATATGCTTGACATGATATTAGAATCTTAGTAAAACTTTATCTGTGAGGAAGATAGGAAGAAAAAAAGGAAAGAAAAAAAATACAGTAATCTCTTCTAGGACAGGATGGAATTCTTTCTGTTCCCCACTATCAGAATGCCATTTAGGTAATCTTGCTAGAATAATCTATTAAAATAGTTTATTCCTCTTGGTAGGCAACTCTAAACAGTCACAAAATTAGCCTGAAGTCCATAGTGTAGTCTCATTTAGAATGAGTCCCCTTAATTCTTGAGCTATGTGTTATAATTAAAATTAAAACATCTGCAGACATTTTATATTGATGGTAATTTAGAATTTTTGATTTGGCCTTTTATAAAGGTTGTTTAAAGTCAAATTGCCTAAAATACATTTTATGTTTTCTCCCTTGACCTTTAAGAAATTCATTTAGGCAATTAATGTCTATAATTAATAAAGTTAGTGATTTTAGCTCTTGTGCAGCAGAATCTCTAAGAAAAGGCCTCATACCTAGCCAATAAGAAAAAGAACATGTTTTAATTTTCAGTACATGCCTTTGGTTCCCATGGAAACAGTTCAGTAAAAGAAGTTTGAAATGTTACATATTATTTAATATGTTATATTCATATAAATATTACCAGAAGGTATGTCATATCTATTCAAGTGTAAAGTATCATGGGAGTTAAACAAAGGAATATGTTAAATTGAAAGTCATTGTGGCCCATTGCTGTTGACACTGCTGGCCTGGAAGGAACTCAAGAACTATCTTGAAAAAATAATCAGTACCTTTAGTAGAAAGTGTAGTGATTTTATTAGTGAGGATTCTTGTAATCACAGTATAAGAATTCTATTTTGTAGGAAAAGACTTCAGAATTTGAATTTTAAGGTTTTGAGGGAATATCAGTTTAAAATTGGCTTACATTTATTCACTTAGATTTATTTGGGGATCAGTAAAACTGGATGGATCCCAAATAAAAGAGGTTATTGGCTTTGCATTCTAATGAAAAATTTCAAAATGGAAACCATTCCAATAAATATAGTTTTCACTTTCAACCAATTCCATATACTATTCGCCAATCTCAACTATTAAGCCTAAGCATTTAGCTCTTTCAGATCACTGAGAATTCTCAGTTTGTAACTCTACAAATCTTTTAGATTAGAATAACATTGTTGGATGGGACTTTGGAGATATTTATTTTCTTTCATATTTCTGGTTTTTAAAAATCTCAGAATATTGAAGGAATTTGCTGAACACCGTGAAGTCTATATATCATACTTTCTTCTGCAGCATATTTACATTGATTGTCACATGCAGTTTCTAGTTATGGCTACTACACATCAGCCTGACCATTCCCTAATGCACTAATCCATGTGGAATCTTTCCTGGACTGCTTAGTCTCACAATGTGGAACGCTAAGGCAGGGACCACACCCACCCATGTTCCAGTAGTACCTTAAACTCTTATGTTTGCTTCCTTGTATGTCAGTCTTGTCAGTCTGTAAACTCTCTGAGGCTGAGGGCCATGTCTTACTGGTTTTTAATTCATCCTTGCCTGGCCTATCTGAAATGGAGCTCAATGAATTAATATTAACATGCTTTCCTTAGAGAAGTATAACATGCTTTCCTTAGAGAAGTATATTCTTGTATTTAGCAATGTATATACTGGATAATTATTCTAAATAACTCTAGAAATAATTCTTTGCAAATATTTGAGTGTGTGGCACATGCTAAATTTCCAAATAGCCAACTAGCCTGTTGCCACATACACAAAAATGCCTAAGTGGCTTTTCTGTGAGAATGATGCATGACTGGCTTTTAAATAGCTCAAAGGTTAAGAGATACTGGTAGAGTGTTACAAAAAACATCCATGTGACTGCATTGCCTAAGAAAAAGATAATTTCAAAATGTATCCTTAAGCAAATATTGCCAAGTCTTTTCCAGTACAAAACAGGGTGATTTACAAGCAAAGTGGTTACACTGACAAGATCTGATGGTACCCAGGACACTTGGTGCTCTCTGATTCATCGCCTGACCTTGTCACTAAACTTCTTTTTGTGCCTGTCAGTGCAGCTGTAAAACTGCAAAAAACAGTCTCCCTTAGAAAAGCCTTCCTTAACTGAGTGTTCTGAGAGGTATGTATCTGGAAAATAAAAGTAACTGTAAAGAAAATGCTATAAGCAATACTGTCAATCTCTGTAGCAAAAATTGCCCCAACGCATATTGAAATCTTTGACACGAAGAATTTTTAAAACATTTTTGACTGCCCGTCTCCCTGTCCTATCCCCTTAGGATGGGATTAATCCTCTTTTGTAACATCAAACACCATGGAGTCCAATCAAAGATGCAAGCTGCCATAATTGCTAGCAATCCAAACTACTTCACAAAAGCTACCACATCAAGGCAAGGAGCTCTGCCTTCTGTCAGTGCTAGGGTTTCCTCCTAGGCAGCAGTGGCCAAGAGTGGAAGGGATATGATGACATGGACTCATGAAATATTTAGTTTATTGATATTGACTAAGATAAGATCAGTTGAGTGATACAACAGTGTGGTATCTAAAATAAGCTCTTGTATGCAGGTTCAGTACAATTCCTTTTATGTCCAGTTTAAATCTGTCTCTATATGATCCTATAATTTACCTATTGAACAAGACCCCTACCACATTCCTTTCTAGTGTTTCCCTGAATGTGGAGCTGACTGGATCATATTTTACTCTGATTACTGATTGACTTTCTGATTACTATTTACTTCATTTGAATAAACTTGGTTTTCATTATATTATAAATATAAAAGGAGCAGGATATAACTAGGGCAACTAGAAATGGGGTCCGTGCAGTTCAGTCTCAGTTATAACTTCTGCTTAATTCAGTCAAACTCAGCTGTGTTCTTGACTCACCTTAACTCCTGTGGTTGTAAGAGTTCAAATACTCTGTTACCTCCATTTCCTTTTCTTATCTGCTGTTCTCCAGTATCTCACCTGTACATGTTTCTGATTTCACTGATCTAACACATTCCGTTTCTACTTACTAAAGTGGTGTATTTCCCTTCTTCTATGCCAGAGATTTCCACTCTGCTTAAAAGCCTGTTTAACAACCATTAAATCAATTCTGTGGTCTGGTGAGATTCACTCAACTAGGCACCATAAGGGGAATATTAAATACTGTTTCTAACTTTACCAAACTCTTCACAAAACAACATCCAATGTTTTATATATCTCCCACTTCTGCAGGCCATTCAGTTGAAACTCTTATTCTGGAGAAATCCAAGAGTGTCATTGCATTCCTCCCTATGTCATCCTATAGACAATTTTTTTATAACTTTACAAATATTTTTGATAAAATGAATTGTCTCAACTCTCACTGTTTAAATTTTTAGTTCAGTTGGCATGATAAAATATCTTCTACCTGAGCATTCTAATGGTATCTCACACTGTGTGCTCATATTTTAGAGGTAAGATTATTCACATTTAGAGGTTGAATTTTTAGGTCATTATTATTTAGATACCAAAGTTGGCTCTAGTTATCTATGTTATACATGCTGAAAAGAAACTGTGACGCATGCTTGAATTATTTAGGCTTTTATTTCTTTTGGAAAAATGTCATGTTTGTTAAATTTTAAAATGTTCTTTTTAATGTCAACTAACATTGAGATATAAATTAAACAAAAAAAGTACTAAATGGGGGAAAATGTACTATTAGATTATTCCAAGAATATTTTAACTCCAAAAATATGTTATGAGTCACAAAAGTACAGAGTTAGCACAAGGTATACTTTAACACTGTGTGCATTTATTTTAAAAGGTAAGTCATTTTATGTCAAATGGTAAGTATAGTCACCAAAATGGACTCTATCCACTAAAGAACATTTAGTAAAAGGAAATATAAGTACAGAAACATATTTGCCATTCATTTCAAAGTTTGTATGCTTTACAAATCGTTTGAACAAAAAGTCTACAGATATAAGGAGACTATTATTTGACCAAAGTACTTGAATTAAAAAAAATAGAATATTTTAACCATTAAAACAGAATATTCTGGTATAATTATATTTTTTCATATTGCTAGGGAGCATGTTTTCTTTATTTTAGTATTTCCTAAATCACTTAGCACAGCTCAATACATATTGGTTCAATGAAGTAATTCTCTTCTTTCCTGTTAATTTTCGTTTTTGCTGTTGAGATTCAAAGGTCATCCTAAATGAGAAAAAAATATAATGGCTTGGCAAACATTAAAATTCATCCCCTTCATCTGAATGTTTTGCTGAATTAATTAATCTATTCATCGATCAAAGCTATGCTGAGTGGAAACTATGTGTTATTATATGCCAGGTACCATTCAAGAACTGGCATAGAGATGAATAAAACACAAGACTTCTCAAAATATTCACAAGCTAGTGGGGAAGGCACATAATCAGATGATTAAGATATAATCAACAAAAATAATTCATAAATAATCAATATGATCTATTTTCATCAACTTTGGGTACAAATCAATCAAATCTTTTTTCTTCTAAGTATCTACCATCCCATGTTAGCAGAAATCCCATAGTTTCTCCTTTGATCTCATTCCCTTACTCCCATTTTAATACCCAGTAACCCAGGGGTAGTTGTTGAATCCAAAGAGATCATTTTTGCTTTCAAATGTCAGGGAGAGAGAGAACTGAGAAAACGCATTTTAGTCTACCAAGTTTTCACCTTTGTTGTTTCCACAAGGATCTGGATTTCTCTAACATGTTTAGGTTTAAAGTCTTAGTTCTTTTGATTCATGCTTATATGTTTAGCTATGCCACATCCTGCCCCATAGTTCTTGGGTCATCCCTGGTCACCACCTAGACAACTTCTAGACTCATGATGAGATCTAATTTAGAAGTCTTAGAATCCTTTCTTTCCAATGAATCTCAGTAAATATCAGTCCAGTCAACCAGAGAGTTCATATAATATTGAACCTCAAAAAGTGAGGGATAAGAATTATAGAACTTTCCTCTTAGGTGTCTACTTAGTCTCTGCAAATTAGTTAACCTCTTTATTAGATTATTTCTGTTTTTTGAAGAATATTAGGATATTGGGAGGGGCTACTTTTTCAAGCCACACACAGCACAACTTTCCCTTAAAGCATCAGGTACCTGAAGTCTTTGATTTCTATAACAACGGTAGGGAGTTCAAGGTCCCCCAACCTCAAAAAATCTGCCTATAGGTTACTTGTCTCCACCTCTAGACACAGAATAGTGTCTTATTTATATTTACTATTTATTTTTCATTTTGATTCCTTGCACATGAGAATATGCTCTATAATACGTAAAGAAAGTAATCTGGAAATATTGGGGAAACCCCTTCGGTTTAACTAATTTAAACATAGAGTAATACATTAGTTCACCCAGCAAATTTGTACTGAGTGTCTACTGCTTTCTGAGTTTTGGGACGGCAGTGAATATGAGGCACCAGCTCTTATGGAATGCATATGCTAGTGGTTGGAGGTTGGAGACACACAAAATTATAAACAAATATATATATATGTAATATGGCAGATGGTGATAAGTGTTTGAAAAATAAAAATTAGGGTAAGGAACAGAGGTTAACTGAGGGTGGAAGGAGGATATTATATAGACTGTTTTAATAGAGCACCCAGGGAAACCCTCTTTGCAACGTGACCTTTGTGCCACCATCTGAGGGGAAGAGCACACCATGACAAATATGGTAAGAGCATTCTTTGTAGAGGGAATAGTAAGATAGGAGCATGCTTTGTTTCAGTTAGGACAATCAGCCAGCTATGGATAAAGTAAGGATGGGAAGAGGGGATTTAAACACTTTTTAAAAAAGGTTTAGAAGATTACATGGTGTATTGGTTTTCTATTGCTGCTATAACAAATTACCGCAAACTTGGAGACTTAAAACAGCATAAATTAATTATATTACAGTTCTGGAAGTCAGCAGTCTGAAAATGGGTCTTATGGGGCTAAAATGAAGGTGTCTGCAGGACTGCATTCCGTTTTGAAAGCTTTAGGGGAAAACCCATTTCCTTGCCTTTTCCAGTTTCTGGAGTCTACCTGCATCCTTTGCTTCATAGTCATCTTCCTCTATCTTCAAAGTCAGCAACGTTGCATCTCTCTGACCATTCTTCTGTAGTTGCATCTGTCTCTGACCTCCTTTTCTGTCTCCCTCTTACAGTTTTTAAGGACACCTGTGATTTCATTGGGCTCAGCTGGATAATACAGGCGAACCTACCCATTTTAAAGTCAACTGAATAGCAGCCTTAATTCCCCTTTGGCCATGAACTCTAACATATTTACAGGTTCTGGGAATTAGGACGTGGACATCTTTGAGGGCCCATTTTACACATACATAGACACAGATATACACACACACATACACATATCAGGGTTGGGAAGACCTTCTTAAGCATGAGAGAACCCCTGCTACCACATGAGAAAAGAATAATATATCCTGTAATTAAAAATATAAAACTTTTTGGCAAAAACACCATACACAAAGTTAAAATTAGAAAATAATACTGTACCTTATATGGCATGTAAAGGACAGTTTTTTTTACTAATATGTATTAAAGCGCCAATAACCTAAAAGAAAAATGGTCAAAGGACATTAACAGGCAGTTCTCAGGAAAAGATATGCAAATGGACAAGAAACATATAAAGAGATGCTTAATGCCACTCATAATTAGTGTTGCCAGATTTAGCAAATAAAAATACAGGATGCTTAGTTAAACTTGAACTTCAAATAAACAATGTTTACTTCTTCTTCAGTACAAATATGTTCCAAACATTACAAGGACCATACTTATACTGAAAATTATTTGTTGTTAACAGAAATTCAAGTTTAACTGGGCATCCTTTATTTTATCGGGTAGCTTTACTCATAGTGAAAGAAATATAAATTAAGAAAACAATGTGATTCCATCTTAATAGCATCTGGTAAAAATTTAAAATGACTGTACCCTGTGTGTTTAATGTTGTCTGATTTCTAGGCAAGGAGTACCTCAGTTAACCCAGTCCCCTAAGGCTCATGGCCCAGAACTAGTTTTGTCGCCCTAAACCTGAGTTACAGTGTACCACAGGTCAGCATCTAGGCACTATTTTGCAAACCAAAACACAGTCTTTCTTGTTTGCTCTGTCAAAACAACCAGGCTCTGCTTTGGTATTCTATGGGTACTCTGATTCATTTGGAGCCTAGAGCCATGTTCTTACCCCCAGCCTGCGTGCTTCAGTTCTAGAAGCCATTATCTCATCTTGTCAGCTCTCTCAGATTCACTGTGTCACCAAGACTGCTTTTCTGTGTCTTGCTCCACTTGAGACAATATGACTTGGAACCAAAAAAGCTGAAGTTTTTATTGCCTTACCACCAAACGTTATCAGGGGAACGTGGGCTTGGTTTAAAATGAGCTGCTGAACTGAAACTTTATGCCCGTTGATTATTAACTCCCCATTTCAGTTAAACAAGATGAATAAGCTCTAGAGATCTTCTGTGCAATATTGTACAGTCAACAATCATGTGTTATACACTTAAAATTGAGGATAAATCTCATGTTAAGTGTTCTTACCACAGTAAAATAAAGTTAAAAAATAATAAAGTGAGCTGCTGAGTGTTGCAGCCACTCAGACATTTTGCATGTCATCTTTAGCTGAAGAAGAAGGACTCTCACAGACCTGTTACATAGGAAAGGAAACAGCAAGAATAACTATGAGAACAGAGGCAAAAGTATAATCAGAACCCTACAACTCACTGAGAAGACCATTACTGCTGGTAGTATAGTAAAGCCTTGCCAGGTTGGAAAGCTTCATCAGCTTTATGCAGGAAAACCCCATCGAGAATAAGTGCAGGAGATTCTTCTGTGTGTTCAGCAATAAAAGAAGGCATGGGAAACAGGAAATCTGTGTTCTTCCTGCTCTTGCCGTATAATACAATCAATGTGCATATCATTTTCTGATCCAACGTAACACCTTGATTGTTACATACACAGAAGTACTGTTAGCAGAGCCTGTCTGACTGTGCAAAATAACTTGAGAGGTAAGTGATTGGGAGGCACAGGATGTTTCCAGGACCTTATAGTCCAAAGCAACTAAGACTTATAAAAAAACAAATAACAGAAAAAACTAGTAATTTACAGAATAACCCTAGGCCTTTTCAAAGGCCAAGATAAATTATCACAAAATGAAAAAGTAGGTGTGATGAAGATGAAAAAGTAGCAAGAGCCTTAATAAATAAAGAGCTCTAAGAATCAATATTAACAGTTGAATACTTCTGCAGTGTTGCTCTATTTGCTGCTTTAGATCCATTCTTTTGCCATTTTCTGCTCTGCTTGGTATTCTGAGGACTAACCTCTGAGAAACATATCATTAAGACTCACTTAAATGCTGGCCTTCAGTTGAGTTCAGCCAATGGAACACTCTGAGTGCAAGAGAAAAATGATTCCCCACTCCCAACCTACCTTGCAGTGGCTAGATCCCTCAAAGAATTCCTTCAACAACTGTATCTGGAAAATCACTGGATGCTTTAAGCCAAGATATACGGATACCTGGGGAACAACAACACAGATTGGTGGGACGTTCTTGACTCTTTAGATTCTGCTTGCCTGAAGGTCACACAACTTTCTGCCCTAAGTAGAGAGGGCAAGTGCTACACATTTCACAAATCAAAACATAGCTAAGGCAGTTTCTTATTTTCCAAAATCTCATTTAGTAACTTTTCAGTTCTAAGACTTTAGGCATCCAGTTTCTAACGTGTTTAGAAAGGACTTTTGGAGTTTTATACAGTTGTCAAATTTTATTCAGGGCAATATATTTGCTGTACTTTAAATTTTTATCCAAAACTCTTTCTTCCACTTATTAGAAGTTGTTTCTTAAAGATGAGACACTCCAGGCCTTTCCTCCTTTTAAAGAACGGATAGGATGAGGACTTCCTTGATCTGACCAAGATAGGCATGTCTTCGCATGGAGAAGTGCAGGCCTCACAACACCCACTGCCTCCGTGCCACCAGTGCAGTACCCACATCTCTATTGTGGAATTGATCAGTTTTACCAGAGGTGGGAGTGGAGAGGGCTGAATAGGTTAGGAAAGCCTGGTGATTGTTAATATCTTATATCCCATCTACTTCTAAAATTAATTAATTTGTGCATAAAACATGGATTAAAAGAATGGTAATAGAAACCATTAAGAAAAGGGGAGATAAGTGTACAAGGGTTGAGAAAATTACTGTAACTATTGCATTCAGTTCTGCACATTTTCAGAGTCAATAATGGAAAGAAATCGATATAGATCTCACCACCTGATTTCTGAAAAGCAGAGAAGTTTTTTTCACAAGTAAGGAAGCTGTATTCTGCAAGTCTGCCTCGCTCCTCACCTGCTAAACAATCCGAGCTTAATATTTGCATCGGGAGAATGGATCACAAAAAAGACTCAATTTTTATGGACTGCAAAGGGTTGTTGCAAGGGCCAAATGATCAAATGTGGAAAAAGTACCTTGTGAATTATAAAATCCTGTGTAAGTGGGAATCCTTAATATGACCACTGAACTGTAGGTAAGAGACACCAAGTGTTCCTTCACCTTCAAATTTAAAAGAAAATTGTATTGCATTAGAATTTTCTAAAAGATATTAAGTCAGTATTTTAACAGCAATTTTGAAGAAGACGTGGAAATGTTTTCAACTGGCTGACTCCGTGTTGAGCAACACACGCATAGTGCTTAATTAAGTAGCAGATGTTTGCTGCAAAACTGAAAATCGTGCAAGTGAATAAATGGAAGTGTTAATTAACTGTGTATGTATGTATTTATATGTATACATGTACATGTATATTCATATTTGTGTGTGTATATTCATATATTTATATGAATAAATGATTATATGCTGTGAGTGGCATCATATAGGCTTATTTGGATATTCCTCAAACAGATGGATACCTTGAAATTATTTTGGTTCTCTAGGCTGAGAAGTGCTGTGATACATTTTTTTTTTCTAAATGCACTTTATTTGTAGTATATGCGTTTTAAAAATTTTAAGTTGTATTTTTATTCCCAAGATTACAAAGTGTTGGGTTTTTTTTTTTTTTGCTTTACAGTGGTGTGTTAGTTTCTGCTTTATAACAAAGTGAATCAGCTATACATATACAATATGTTCCCATGTTTCTTCCCTCTTGCATCTCCCTCCCTCCCACCCTCCCTACCCCACCCCTCTAGGTGGTCACAAAGCACCGAGCGGATCTCCCTGTGCTATGTGGCTGCTTCCTACTAGCTATCTATTTTACATTTGGTAGTGTATATATGTCCATGCCGCTCTCTCACTTCGTGCCAACTTACCCTTCCCCCTCCCCGTGTCCTCAAGTCCATTCTCTACGTCTGCATCTTTATTCCTCTCCTGCCCCTAGGTTCATCAGAACCATTTTTTTTCTTTTTAGATGCCATATATGTGTGTTAGCATACGGTATTTGTTTTTCTCTTTCTGACTTACTTCACTCTGTATGACAGACTCTAGGTCCATCCACCTCACTACAAATAACTCAATTTCGTTTCTTTTTATGGCTGAGGAATATTCCATTGTATATATGTGCCACATCTTCTTTATCCATTCATCTGTCGATGGACACTTAGGTTGCTTCCATGTCCTCACTATTGTAAATAGAGCTGCAATGAATATTTTGGTACATGACACTTTTTGAATCAGGGTTTTCTCAGGGCATATGCCCAGTAGTGGGATTGCTGGGTCGTATGGTAGTTCTATTTTTAGTTTTTTAAGGAACCTCCATACTGTTCTCCATAGTGGCTGTATCAATTTACATTCCCACCAACAGTGCAAGAGGGTTCCCTTTTCTCCACACCCTCTCCAGCATTTATTGTTTGCAGATTTTTTGATGATGGCCATTCTGACCCGTGTGAGGTGATATCTCATTGTAGTTTTGATTTGCATTTCTCTAATGATTAGTGATGTTGAGCATCCTTTCATCTCTTTGTTGGCAATCTGTATATCTTCTTTGGAGAAATGTCTAAGTCTTCTGCCCATTTTTGGATTGGGTTGTTTGTTTTTTTGATATTGAGCTGCATGAGCTGCTTGTAAATTTTGGAAATTAATCCTTTTTCCATTGCTTCATTTGCAAATATTTTCTCCCATTCTGAGGGTTGTATTTTCGTCTTGTATATGGTTTCCTTTGCTGTGCAAAAGCTTTTAAGTTTCATTAGGTCCCATTTGTTTATTTTTGTTTTTATTTCCATTTCTCTAGGAGGTGGGTCAAAAAGGATCTTGCTGTCATTTATGTCATAGAGTGTTCTGCCTATGTTTTCCTCTAAGAGTTTTATAGTGTCCGGTCTTACACTTAGGTCTTTAATCCATTTTCAGTTTATTTTTGTGTATGGTGTTAGGGAGTGTTCTAATTTCATTCTTTTACATGTAGCTGTCCAGTTTTCCCAGCACCACTTATTGAAGAGGCTGTCTTTTCTCCATTGTATATTCTTGCCTCCCTTATCAAAGAAAAGGTGACCATATGTGCGTGGGTTTATCTCTGGGCTTTCTATCCGGTTCCATTGATCTATATTTCTGTTTTTGTGCCAGTACCATACTGTCTTGATTACTGTAGCTTTATAGTATAGTCTGAAGTCAGGGAGCCTGATTCCTCCAGCTCCGTTTTTCTTTCTCAAGATTGCTTTGGCTATTCGGGGTCTTTTGTGTTTCCATACAAATTGTGAAATTTTTTGTTCTAGTTCTGTGAAAATTGCCATTGGTAATTTGATAGGGATTGCATGGAATCTGTAGATTGCTTTGTGTAATATAGTCATTTTCACAATGTACATTCTTCCTATCCAAGAACATGGTATATCTCTCCATCTGTTTGTATCATCTTTAATTTCTTTCATCAGTTTCTTATAGTTTTCTGCATACAGGTCTTTTGTCTCCTTAGGTAGGTTTATTCCTAGGTATTTTATTCTTTTTGTTGCAATAGGAAATGGGAGTGTTTCCTTAATTTCTCTTGCACATGTTTTCATCATTAGTGTATAGGAATGCAAGAGATTTCTGTGCATTAATTTTGTATCCTGCTACTATACCAAATTCATTGATTAGCTCTAGTAATTTTCTGGTAGCATCTTTAGTATACTCTATGTATAGTATCATGTCATCTGCAAACAGTGACAGCTTTACTTCTTCTTTTCTGATTTGGATTCCTTTTGTTTCTTTTTCTTCTCTGATTGCTGTGGCTAAGACTTCCAGAGCTATGTTGAATAATAGTGGTGAGAGTGGACAACCTTGTCTTGTTCCTGATCTTAGTGGAAATGGTTTCAGTTTTTCACCATTGAGAACAGAGTTGGCTGGGTGTTTGTCATATATGGCCTTTATTATGTTGAGGAAAGTTCCCTCTATGCCTACTTTCTGGAGGGTTTTTATCATAAATGGGTGTTGAATTTTGTCAAAAGCTTTTTCTGCATCTATTGAGATGATCATGTGGTTTTTATCCTTCAATTTGTTAATATGATGTATCACATTGACTGATTTGCATATATTGAAGAATCCTTGCATTCCTCGGATAAACCCCACTTGATCATGGTGTATGATCCTTTTAATGTGCTGTTGGATTCTGTTGCTAGTATTTTGTTGAGGATTTTTGCATCTGTGTTCATCAGTGATATTGGCCCGTAGTTTACTTTCTTTGTGACATCTTTGTCTGGTTTTGATATCAGGGTGATGGTGGCCTCGTAGAATGAGTTTAGGAGTGTTCCTCCCTCTGCTATATTTTGGAAGAGTTTGAGAAGGATAGCTGTTAGATCTTCTCTAAATGTTTGATAGAGTTCGCCTGTGAAGCCATCTGGTCCCGGGCTTTTGTTTGTTGGAAGATTTTTAATCACAGTCTGAATTTCACTGTTTGTGATTGGTCTGTTTATATTTTCTATTTCTTCCTGGTTCAGTCTCATAAGGTTATGCTTTTCTAAGAATTTGTCCATTTCTTCCAGGTGTCCATTTTATTGGCATAGAGTTGCTTGTAGTAATCTCTCATGATCCTTTGTATTTCTGCAGTGTCAGTTGTTACTTCTCCTTTTTCATTTCTAATTCTGTTGATTTGAGTCTTCTCCATTTTTTTCTTGATGTGTCTTGATAATGGTTTATCAATTTTGTTTATCTTCTCAAAGAACCAGCTTTTAGTTTTATTGATCTTTGGTATCATTTCCTTCATTTCTTTTTCATTTATTTCTGATCTGATCTTTATGATTTCTTTCCTTCTGCTAACTTTGGGGGTTTTTTGTTCTTCTTTCTCTAATTGCTTTAGGTGTAAGGTTAGGTTGTTTATTTGAAATATTTCTTGTTTCTTGAGGTAGGATTGTATTGCTATAAACATCCCTGTTAGAATTCCTTTTGCTGCATCCCATAGGTTTTGGGTCATCATGTTTTCATTGTCATTTGTTTCTAGGTATTTTTTTTATTTCCTCTTTGATTCTTCAGTGATCTCTTTGTTATTTAGTACTGTATTATTTAGCCTCCATGTGTTTGTATTTTTTACAGATTTTTTCCTGTAATTGATATCCTCCCCTGATAAAATGCTCGTGTATTATTCCACTTAGGAACATCTGACTTTCCAATGTATCTTCAGGGATCTGGGGTGTTGTGGACATGGGGAGCTGTTGGTCAAAGGGTGCAAACTTCCAGTTATAAGATGAATATGTTCTGGAGATCTAATATACAGCATGGTGAATACAGTTAATAGTAACAGTATTGTATTATATATTCGAAAGTTGCTAAGAGAGTAAATCTTAAATGTTCTCACCCCCCCACACACACAAAAGGTAATTTCAGGCAGACCTCGTTTTATTGGGCTTTACATTATTGCACTTCACAGATACTGCATTTTTTTTACAAATTGAGGGTTTATGACACCCCTGCGTCGAGCAAGTCTATCAGCACCATTTTTCCAACAACATTTGATCACTTCATGTCTCTGTATCACATTTTGGTAATTCTAGCAATATTTCAAACTTTTTCATTATTATATTTGTTATGGTGATGTGATCTTTGATGTTGCTATTGCAAAAAGATTACAACTCACTGAAGGCTCAGAAGATGGTTAGCATATTTTAGCAATAAAGGATTTTTAAATTAAGGTTTGCACATTGTTTTTTAGACATAATTCTATTGCACACTTAATAGACTATAGTATAGTGTAAACATAACTTTTATATGCACAGAGAAACCAAAAAATTTGTGTAACTTGCTTTATTACGATATTCACTTTATTATCGTGGCCTGGAACCGAACCCACAATATCTCCTAGATATGCCTGTATGTGAGGTGATGGAGGTGTTAACTAACTCTTTTGTGGTAATTGTTTAGCAGTATATACATGTATCAAATAATCTTATTGTATACCTTAAACTTACATAATGTTATATGTCAGTTATATGTAATAAAGCTGGGGAAAAAAAGAAAACTTCAGTGAAGCTGGTATACTTTTAATGATGGTGGTATAAATTGACATAACTCATTTGGAAAGTAAATTGTCAATATTAATTAAGCCATAAAATAGGCATGCTCTTTGACCCAGTAATTCTATTACTAGAAATGCAATCTAAGTAAATAATCAAAAAACAAAAAAAGGAAATGCTCCAAGTTCAACTATGTAAATCGCTACCTAATTTGTAACAGGAAAAAGTGTATCTAATTGAACTGTCTAACAAGTGGAAAATGGGAAAGTAAATTACAGTACATCTATACTGAATATTATGCAGTTATTAAATATGGTGATTAATAACATTTTGGCACAAGGCTCATAATTTAGAACGTTTTAAATGTGAACTTAGTGACATTTTAATGGTATTTAATAGGTTCCACATTCAGCACATGAAAATTATCTTCTCTTCCCTACCCCCATTTTAACCATCCCTAAGCAACATTTATCCCCCTCTGTTCCTTATAATGGCTAACAGCACTACCATCCACTCAGGCATCTACGCTAGAAACCTGAGAATTATTTTCGATTCCTCTGTCCTCATCATCTTCACTGTCAAGCAGTCATCTACACTTTCTGACATGCACATTTTTTTGTTTGTGCCTACTTTGAATCAGGCCTTCATTGTCTTTCAACTGGACTTTAAAAATAGCCACTTATTTTGTTTGGTTTCCCAGTCTAGATTTTCTTTCTCCAGATCTTGAAAACACCTGCTGTCAATCCTTGTCCCAAAATATAAATTTGATTATGCCATTCCCTTGTTCAACATCCTTCAGTGACTTCTCATCCCCTGTAAGAGATTTTCTTAGTACACTCTTCTAATTTCCACACAATTTGACCTGAATGCAGGAGCATGCTGGAATTGGCTCATAACAGCTTGCAGGAGCCCATTCTGAGCATCCCTTCCCAATTCTGTGTTCACTGGCATATGATAGAAGCTTGAAGTTGGCCATGATGCTAATATTTATACCACATAAATTGGCAAATCCTACATATCCAATCTGTTCATTTTGTCAGGAACTCTCTCCTCCTACCCCAGTCCTTTCCTGTCTATGAAAATCCTACTTATCCTTCAAAACCAATTAAAATACTCCTATGAGTGTTACAAGATACCCTCCCCAACCACCAAACTGAAATGTGTCTTTCCCCTCTACTCCCAGAGAATAGTCCTTGTCCCTCTGATAAAAACAGGTAGAATTGTTGGTCTTATTTGATACTTAATTGTGTACGTGGCTGCTTCCTTTACAAGTGTGTGAATATTTGGACAGCCTAGACAGTTTTATATTCATCTTGCTTTCATCCCCAACGCCCAACAGAATGCTTTGTACTACAGAAAGTGAATAATAATAATAATAATTGAATTAAAATGAAATGGACTGAAAAAAGCATGACTCATGATCTTATCATGGTGCAGATACTTGAAGATCTTGTAAATGACAAAGGGAAAAATAATACAACAGTTGAAAACAAAACACATATTCCCATTTTAAGACTGTACCCTGATCATTTACTCATGGATTCAAACAGCATATTTTTCCAAACTCCATGATACAATATGATATTAAATATTTTTAGTGAACTTGCTAAAGATTTCTTTATATCACAAAATATTTTTCATAAGAAATTTGGCATTCATCCAGGCTCAAATAATTCAGTTATGGCCCCCTTCCATTTTAGTTATTGTTGACATGTGAATGATATTTAGACAATTTAGACTTACCATTATTCATTTTTTTACTCATTATCTTTGTCAGTTGGTCAATCAGCATACCTCTCTTTTATTGCAGTGACAGCTTCAGAAATACAGAAAATTGATTTATAAATGGGTGAGCAGTACATTGATTGGCCTTTGGATTCAACTGCTTTATCCACTTGGGAGTATGAACTGTGCAGTTTTTAATGGAAATAACTTTAATTACATTTTTCTTATTGCAAAATCAATAGGTTCTCATTAACTAAAAAACAAAGATGCATGTAAGCAAAATGAAGTAACAAAAATGACCTACCATTTAATCTACCCAGAGAGAAATACAATTGTATATCCTTTCCCTGTATATGCATGTATTTACTCATTCATTCAATCATCCATCAAATATTTATGTGCCAAGAACATTTCTAGGTCTTGGAGATAGACAATTGAACAAAACAGACAAGGCACCTCCACTAATGGAACTTAAACTCTAGAGATGAATACAAACAATAAATAAATTATGCATATATTTACAAATATTAGATAGCTTCTAAGAAATAAAAAGACTAATGCAAGTAAAGGAATAGAAAGTAGGGTGATGGGGTGTTAGATAAAGTAGCCAAGGAAGGTCTGTCTAAGAGTGTGACCTCAAAGTAGAGATCTGAATAAAAAGAGAAGGCCATGTGGATATCTGAGGGAAGGGCACTGCAAGGAGAGAGAACATCATGCAAATGCAAAAAGGTAGAAATGAACTTGTTATGTTTAAGGAGGAGTAAAAAAGTCAAATGTGTTTGGAGCACAGTAAGTGAAAGGAGTGACTAATAAGAGATAAAGTCTGGAATATGCTTAGTACCAGAATATGTAGTGCCCTGTCTGCCATTTTAAGGACTTTGTATTGTATTTTAACTATTAATGGGAAGACATTTTAAAGTTTTAAATGGGCATGGGATATAATCTGATGTATATTTTTAAAGGGATCAGTTGGCTGATCAGTGGGGGCGGTGAAGTTGAAAGCAAGGTGATGAGCTGTCTCTGGACACCTTTTGAGTTGACAGAATTTGATAACTGGGCGTGGAGTATGAGAAGTAAAAAGGAAGTCAAGGGTAAGTTCTAGGTTTTTGGCCCAAGCAACAGGTAAAATGGAGTTGCTATTGGAGGAAGAGCAGGCTTGAGTGAGAATCCTGAATTTTAATTTTGGACATATTAAGTTTATGATCCTTATTAGACATCCAAATGAAAATGTTAACTAGATAGTTGGATATAGAGACACAGATCTGAGTGGAATGTTACTAGCTGGAAATAAAAATTTGAGAATCATCAGTGAAAGGATGGGATATAAAGTCATAGGACTTGGTGACTTCACCTAGAGAGGGGGAATAAATAGAGATGAGAAGATGTCCTGGGATGACCCTTGGAATACTCCAACATTTAGAAATCTAAAAGAAATCAGGAGAAATTAAAAACAAAACAAACAAAAAACCGAACCAGACTAAGGAAGTGGCAGTAAAATAGGAAGAAACCAGTGGATTTGATATCATAGACACAGATGAAGGGAGTGATTAACTCCATCAAAAGAACTTAGATTGGCAGTTGGATTTGGCAATTGTGGCACTCATTGGTGAAATTGTCAGAATCATTGGAGTTAGTTTAGATTTTTGGCATGTTATATTTAAATGTGATGTGATTAGATAGAAGTGGATATATTAGAGTTGTGCAGTTTTTGTCAATTGCTTTAGTAGAGTTAGGTAAGTCCATATTGAATGTTCTAGAAGTGTTTGAAACAGAAAACTGACCTCATTAATTCAATAAATATTATTGGTGTTTACTATCTGCCATATACTCTTCTGGGTGCTGGGAGTGGGGCACAGGCAAATAAAACAAAAGTCTTAATATAAGGAGCTCATATTCTAATGAGGAGAGACAGACAATCAACAAACTAAATAAGTAAAATAAATGGTATGTCAGATGGCAATCAGTGTTATGGAGAAAAATGAAATGGGAAAGGGGCATGCATAGTGAATGCCAAGGTGAAGGAAAGGTTGTAATTTATTTACTTTTTTTATTTTCCCAACTTTAGGTATAATTAGCAAATAAAATTGTAATATATTTAAACTGTACAGTGTGATGTTTTGATGTATGTTTACATTGTGAAAGAATTCCCACAATGAAGTTAATTAACACATCTATCACCTCATATAGTTACCTTTGGTTTGTTTCGGTTTTTGTTTGGTGAGAATGCTTAAGATCTACTTTCTTAGCAAATTTCAGTTATACAATACATTATCATGAACTATTGTCTTAGGATGGTCAAGGAAAGCTTCTCTGATAAGGTGAAATTTGAGCAAAGACATGGAAGAGGTGAGGTGTCTGGAGGAAGGATTTTCTGGCTAGAGGGAACAGCAAATGCTAACAGTCTGAGGAGGGAACATGCTGGACTTGTTCTAGAGAAGGTAGGAAGACCAGTGTGACTGGAGTGTAGTGAGGAAGAGGTAGAGTAGTAGTAAGTGAGATCAGAGAGCAAGGGAGGGGCAAAAGCAGAAGATAGGGCAGATCACTTAGGGCCTTTTAGGAAACTGTAAGATGGCAGGTCAGGACAAAGAACAACACCCTGCGAATGGTGCTTTTCCGCGGAGATGTGAGACAGGACAGATGCTGACAGTGCTCACATGCTGGGAGGTTGGCTCTTTTTGTGGAACTCCAAATCCAGTCTGACCCCTTCAGTGGTTGCAAGACTGCTATTTTTCACAGCAACCATGATTTCTAGGCTGCTGGTTTGCATGCCTACAGCAGAGCTGCAAAGAAGGGGATTGGAGGGGATCAAGTTAAAGTTCCGCAAACCCTGCGATTTTAACCAAGGTTCAGTTTTTCTTAGATAAACCCTCAGATTATTGCAAGCTTCTGATTAATTTCCAGGGTTCTGAAAAAGTTGATTTTGACAATTTTGCCAGTATTTTCATTGCTTTTATAGAGGAGCAGATTATGGAGGTTCTTACTCTACCATTCAGGAAGTCTTCACTTGTTCTATTAGGTACTTACGATGGGGTGTTTAAATTGCCAACCATCTTAGTGGACTTGTGTATTTATCCTTTCACTTCTTCATATATTGACCCCATTATCAATGTGCAATAACTTCCCTTATCTCTGGTAATTTTCCTCGTTCCAGTGTCCGTTTTCTCTGATACTAATGTAACGTCCACAGCTTTATTTTGATTTGTATTTGTATGGTATATATTTTCCCCATACTTTGGTTTTTATTCTATCTGTCTTTATATTTAAAGTGGGTTTCTTGTATATATAGGCATACCTCAGAGATACTGCAGGTTTAGTTCCAGGTCACCACAATAAGGCAAATATTGCAGTAAAGTGAGTCACATGGTTTTTTTCCAGTACATATAAAATTATGTTTATACTATAGTGTAGTCTATTAAGTGTGCAATAGCATTATGTCTTAAAAAGCAGTGTACAAACCTTAATTTAAAATACTTTATTGCTAAAAAATGCTAACCCTCATCTGAGCCTTCAACGAGTCGTAATCTTTTTGCAGTAGTAACATCAAACATCACTGATCACAGATCACCATAACAAATAACGATGATAATGAAAAAGTTTGAACCATTGCGAGAATTACCAAAATGTGACATGGAGACAAAAAGTGATCAAATGCCGTTGGAAAAATGGGGTTGATAGACTTGCTTGATGCAAGGTTGCCAGAAACCTTCAATCTGTAAAAAATGTAGTATCTATGAAGCACAGTGAAGTGATACACAATAAAACAAGGTAGGCCTGTAGCATATTTCTGTGTTTTATTTTATTATCTAGTATGACAAACTGACTTTTACTTATGGTGTTTACATCATTTAAATTTAGTGTAATTATTGATAGGTTTGGGTTTAAACCTACTATGTTGCTGTATATTTTCTATTTGTCCCATTTGCTCTTTATTTCATTTTTCCTCTTTTTGTGCTTTCTCCTGGACAAATTTTTATGATTTTATTTTCTCTCCACTGTTGGATCGTTAGCTCCTCCTCTCTGTTTTTTTTTTTTTTTCAATTTATTTTTTGGTTGCTTTTGAGATACAACATAACATTTTAAACTTATTCTTGTCTACCTTTAAATAATAGTATGTAACTTCAGATATTGTGAAAGAACCTGACAATAGTATATTTCCTTTTTTCTTGCCATTTCATTGCGACTTTTTAAAAACGAGGAAAAAAAGTATTTTATATTTACCACACATTTAGTATTGTTAGAGCGCCTTCTTTGCGTAGATACAAATTTTTATCTATCATTTTTCTTTAGCCTGAAGAACTCCCTTTAACATTTCATGTAATACAAATATGCTGGCAATGAATTCTATTGCTTAAAATGAGATACTAGAAAAATTAAGATACTGAAAATGTCTTTATTTTGCCTTCACTTTTTTGAAACATATTTTTGTTAGATAAAGAATTCTAGGTTGACAGATTTTTTTCTTTCAATAGTTTAAAGATGTTCCTTTACTTTCTCCTGCCTTCATAATTGCTGATGAGAAGTGTACTGTCATTCTTATCTGTGTTCCTCTGTATGTGATGAGTCATTTAGCTCTGACTGTTTTAAAGTTTTCTCTTTATCACTGTTTTTCAGTAATTTGATTACTGAAATGTAATCAGTAGTGTGCCTTGGTGTGGCTCTCTTTAGTTTTATTTTCCTTGGCATTTGTTATATTTCTTAGATATGTGAGTTTAATCTAGAGCTAATCTAGCTTCACTGCTAAGGTGATACCATTCTGGGAATTCAACCCTCTGATCCATATATTATGAAATCTTTCTCTTCTGATTTGTGGAATCATGAACTGTTCCTAGTTGTGTGTGGAATTTAGTAATTGCTCTCTCTACTCCTTTCTGCTTGTTCTGTTCAAGACGTCAGGTAATTTCCTGTCATGTGTGCATAGATCAGTACTCAATCAAGACCCAAGGGTTCATCTCGGCCTGTCTCCAGAGCCCTTTCATTCTCTTTATGCAGCTCCCTATTCTCCAGTGATATGTCCCACAAATTTTCATCTGCTTGGTCTTCCCAGGTTCTTATTTATGTCTTCTTAGATCAGCATGACTGCAGGCCCTGACTGGGGTCCCCCTCCCTGAAATGTGACCTAGAATCTGCTCCTAGGAAATAAACTGGTGAAATAATAGTGTTACCTTGTTGTCTTTCTGTCAGGGATCACATTCCTGACTGTCTGTTGTCCAATGCCTGAAAACCTTTGTTCCATTTTTTTTTTCTTTTTTCCTATTGCTTAAAATAGGAGGTTCAATCTGATTCTTGTTACTCCATCTTGACTGACATTTATTTTGAAAAGATCTCTCTGGCTGCTGTGTTGACAGTAGACTAAAGGGGAGAAAGAGTGCAGCAGGGAGAACAATCAAGAGGCTGTTATGTAAAAGTCCAGACTAGATAAGATAATAGCTTGGATCTCAGTGGCAGCAGTGGAGGTTGAGAGGACTGGTCACAATTTGGATATCCTTTGAAGGTAGAGACAATAGGATTTTCTTACAGAGTGAGTGTGAGTTGTGAAAGAGAGGAATCAAGAGTGACTAAAATATTTTGTTAACATTTATTTGCCAATTTATTTCATGATTATTAGTTTACTTGAGTTTGCTAGCTCTTTTTAACTGGTCACTTATTTTCTTAGAAAATTGTCCATTTGATTGGGATTTTCAAAGGTTTTAGCATAGAGTTATAAAATATTCTTTACTTCCTCAAATCTCTAACTCTATAATTATACCCACTTTTTCATTTCTAAAAACATATAATAGTTTTTCTTTTTCTTGTTCTCAACTGGATTTCCAAGGCTGTGACTGTGTTAACTCACATCTGTTACACAGTATGTAAAAGTTATTAACTACAATAGAATGAGGAGTCCACAACATGATGTGGGAAACTCCATCACAGTCAGTAAAATTATGTCCTATGAATGTATAGATTCATTCTAGAAATATTTTTGAGTTGGCTCTATATCCAGACTTTTGGAAGAGAAAGGCAGAAAAACAAAAATCTTAATGTGTGTAGCACTTTGTAGTTTATGCAATGAACATTCTAATTATTTTCTTTAATTATCTTAACACCATGAAAAACCATTTTCCTCAGTGTTTTACAAGGTAGAAACTTAGACTCAGAATGGTAAATTCCTTTGTAATATTATATCTAGTAAATGGCAAAGCCTATGCTTTTTTCTACCAATAACATTCTGCTTTCTATATAAGGGAGTATGTATATGCTGACTTTTGTGTGTGTTTGTGTGTGTGTGTGCGCACGCACATGTAGATGTTTGTAGTTAGTTATAGTTTTCTGGTGTTTTTGCCATTAAAATATGGATTGGGATTACGGTTTATAGACTTACAGTAAGGATGAAAATAAAAGTCTCTGATGCTATATAAAATAATTTTCATGTATTAGACTGTCCTGAAATTTCTACTCTGTTTTTATTTTTATTAATTACCTATTATAAAAAGCTTTTGAATATTAAGTTTCTAATTAAGTATAATGAAACTGTTATAAACTTGGAGTAATTTGAAATAATTATTTAAGCCATTGTACATCTCTGCTTTTTATTTGTTTATTTCCCCATGGACCTGAATGGGGATATTTATGAGTGAAATGAAAAGAACATAAATTATTTTGAAGCATGTTAGAGTAAAACATGATTTTGCTGACAGAGAACAGTGAGAAGGGAGAGACGGAAAGACATGTTTGATTTTTATCAGGTCCCTATGTACATTTATTCTTATATAGTATTGGAAAATAGTGATCTTGGCACATGACATGGTAGCATACATCCACAGGTGTGGTAGTGAATCAAAATTAAAAAGACCCTTTTTGAAAAATTACCTTTTAAAATGATACCACTCTTGTATCCGAAGGCACAGTTTGGTTTCCATGTTTGTATTCAGGTTGTTGTAGTTCAGAATTTCCACATATGACTAATTCAATAGCAGTTTTAATTTATGAAAAATTGCTATATACCAGACAGATACTGCTCCCTATTCAGCCATCTCATAGAGAATTTTTTATGATATCACAAGACATCAAACACTAAAATCATTTTACTGTATTTTAGAAAAGACATAACATACTTGAATCTGTGAGTCAGAGAATACGGTTTGCAGAGTACAAAGCATTTTACAGAAATTCTCATATATTCTCTTTGCCAATCTAAGACTATTTACAAAAGTAAAACACAAGACTCTCATTTCACATTGTGCCATATACATCTGGCTTATGTTTAGTTAACACGAAGAGAGCAAAGTGACCTACAATTCTTTGTATTCCACACACAGACATCATTGAGGTCCTCTTAATTGAAAATCTTTGCTTGCTTTGTTTATAACTCTCCAGGACAGTACATAAGACTCACTCACTTATACATTCAGTAGCTAGAAGCCTGTATATTATATGATCCTGCAAGGGGAGGTTGGTTCACATTGTGATAAGCATCAGACCACATTAGCTATTCTCACTGAGATGATTACTTTACATTAGACCAATAATAGGGAATAGTTGGCCTCACTAGCACCATGCCACAGTTGGAGTGATGATGATGGGTGAAAGTTCTCAGAAACATTTGGTTAGGCAAATTTCTATTATAAACAGATTCCTAGAAATACACACACACACATCACTTTAAAAAAAAAATTCACATTTACTTAGTTCTGCCTGTTCTTTTTGACAATAACTCTACCAGCTGGCCTGTGGGAGATGTTTGCAAAAAATGTTTGCATTTCCCTTATGTCCCCTCCAAACCTTTGTTTCACCACAGTAATGAAAGGAACAAATGTTCACATTTTCCAAAGGTTTACCATTTTCAAGAAAAACACGAAAGCTCATCTGAAATGAGTGGTCACTTGCTGGGAGGTAGCAAAATACAAACAGATGTTTAGCTTTTGTGAAATGACTTTTTTGTTTGTTTGTTTCTGGGCTTGATGCTACTTAGAAAACTCCACTTTGCTTTTAGACATGGATTAAGTCCTAGCATCAGAATTCTGTCATGAAAAGGATGATTAACCAGCCATGTCCTGGTTTATCCAAAAGGTAGTACACTTCCTGATGTTTGAGAGTTTAAGAACAAAATTGTGTGTCCTCGCAAGTGGCCATAGAAAGAGCAGCCCTAGACAGGAGGCCTAGACCCCTACCCCTTTGCCACCAACTCCTTGTGTGACCTTGAGTAGTCATCTTCCCTCTCTAGATCTTAGTTTCCTGTGCGTATTTGAACAGATACCATCTAAGATTATGTAAATCTAGAGCCTCCGTTTGTGTCTTAATACTCATGGGGAAAATACTGACAGTTTAAAATTCATTAGAAGTAAAATCTTAATACATGAATTCATCTTTATTCTCTTTATCAATATGCACAACAGCTTTATTTGCACACTTCGCAAGAAGTTTTAAAAAGTCCCAGTGAAAGAGATGATGCCCCTGGGAAAAAGAGGCATCTCAAGTGCTATAAGCAGAGGCTCTGGAGCCAGACTGCTGGGGTGAAAATCTCAGCCTCTTCCACTTACCAGCTGTGTGAGCTGGGGGCAGTCCCTTAAATTCTCCAGGAGCTCAAGACATCTCAGTTCCTTCATCTGTAAAGTGGATATAGTGATACTATCTATCACATGTGGTGGTTGTGAGGATTAGATGAGATAATAATTAGTACAAATACTCAGTTCTTAGAAGAGATAGCTCTAATTTCTGCATAATATTATTTGATATGCCAAGAAATTAGAAATCATATAGAGAATTATGAGGAAAAGATATACTTCAAAGTTAAAGTGATAAGTAGTGCAATCATGTTAGGTACACTATCATCCAACAATAGTATCTTTGTACCATGATCTAATACTTCCGCCATTACTCTCTTACAGTATACATTACAATAAACATTTCTTTTGGACCTACTATGTGCCGTGCCCTAACCCACAATGATGATATATGCTATCTCTAACAAGAAAAGTTCAAAATATCAGTATTGTTCTGCTCACTCCAAAAGTTTTCTGTTGCTCCCAGAGTAGTTCAACATGCAACCCAGTAATATTTATTGAGTTTTTATCTATGACTTAATCTTCATTTGACACCAGAAACTGTAATACTACTGATTAAACCTCAATTAACAAGTGGGTCAGCAAAGCAAAATAATTGAATTTTATAATTTATATTTTTATAATTAACATATATTAAATGTACTGAATATTAATCAGGATGCGCTGTTAGTTTTATTCCAGAGTTAATCAGCTGGTCACAATAAAGATACACAGGTAATACTTTCCCCATATATCAGTAATAGCCAGTTAAAAATATACTTTAAAAATTCCATTTATAATAACAACCTAAACTCTAAAGTTTAATAAGTAACAAATAAGCTTAACAATGAATGTGTGAGGCCTACACGAAGAAAGCTATAAAACTATATTGAAGTCATCAAGGAAACTTGAATAAATGGAGCAACATATTATGGTATTGAATTAGAGGTCTCAATATTATAATGCTGTTTATTTCCCTCCAAAGTAATTAGTAAATTTAATGAAGTCCCAATCAAAACCATAACAGCCATTTTTAAACTTGACAGTTGAATTCGACAGTTGAATTCAAAACATCATCTGGAAGAACAAATGTGTGACAAGTGACAAGAATTATATTTCTCATGATATTTCTCTCTGTCTCTGTGTCTCTGTCTCTGTCTCTGTCTTTCTCTTTCTCTTTCTCTTTCTCTCTCTCTCTCTCTCTCTATATATATAGGTGTCTAGATATATAGATATATCTCCTAGTGGTTCTGTTTCTCTGGCAAACCCTGTCTAATACAAGGGCCTAGACTGTTATCACAACTGTCCTCATGACACAGTCACGTTGTTTTCTCTGCTTAAAAAAAAAAAAGAGAGAAAGAAACAATAGGTAAGATATGGATGTATTCCCAGCTGGTGCTGAATGGTTGGCAAGGATGCACTTTCGTCAAAGATGGGTGAAAACCTTCTCTTTCCAAGTACCTAGAAAACAGCGGCATATAAACTTGCTTACTCGTTGCTTTTGGTTTTCAATTACTTGGTAAGAGAGGTAAAAATGAAAATTCATCCCGGCATTTTAATCATCTCTCTGTAACTTATTTAAAAATTATTTTATAGATTTGGTACCTTATTTAATTAAACTTTTTTTTTTTGACTTGGCACCGAACAAACTATATGGCTCTTTTTTTTATCAAATACATTTCTTATTCCTAAGGTATTACTGCATTAGGGATTAATTAAAGACAACGAAAAACAACAAAGATAACAACAATAATAATGGGAGGAAATACAATGTCAGGATACTTGAAATGAGCACGGGCCCCTTTCCAGACATATCTATCTCATATAGAACCCTGTATATATAACTTACCTTACTTAAACATATTATCGCATATATCTCATAGATACAACCTACATTTTTTTTAATACAACAGGTTTTGATTACTTATCTATTTTATACATATTAGTGTATATAGGTCAATCCCAATCTCCCAATTCATCCCACCACCACCTCCCCTGGCTTTCCCCCCTTGGTGTCCATATGTTGGTTCTCTACACCTGTCTCTATTTCTGCCTTGCAGACCGGATCATCTGTACCATTTTTCTAGATTCCACATATATGCGTTAATATACGATATTTGTTTTTCTCTTTCTGACTTACTTCACTCTGTATGACAGTCTCTAAGTCCATCCACGTCTCTACAAATGACCCAGTTTCGTTCCTTTTTATGGCTGCGTAATATTCCATTGCATATATGTACCACATCTTTATCCATTCATCTGTCAGTGGACACTTAGGTTGCTTCCATGACGTGGCTATTGTAAATAGTGCTGCAGTGAACATTGCGGTGCATGTGTCTTTTGGAATTACAGTTTTCTCTGAGTATATGCCCAGTAGTGGGATTGATGGGTCATATGATAATTCTATTTTTAGATTTTTATGGAACCTCCATACTGTTCTCCATAGTGGTTGTATCAATTTACATTCCCACCAACAGTGCAAGAGGGTTCCCTTTTCTCCACACCCTCTCCAGCATTTGTTGTTTGTAGATTTTCTGATAATGCCCATTCTAACTGGTGTGAGGTGATACCTCATTGCAGTTTTGATTTGCATTTCTCTAATAATTAGTGATGTTGAGCAGCTTTTCATGTGCCTCTTGGCCATCTGTATATCTTCTTGGGAGAAATGTCTATATAGGTCTTCTGCCCATTTTTTGATTGGGTTGTTTGTTTTTTTATTATTGAGCTGCATGAGCTATTTACATATTTTGGAGATTAATCCTTTGTCCATTGATTCATTTGCAAATATTTTCTCCCATTCTGAGGGTTGTCTTTTCGCCTTGTTTATGGTTTCCTTTGCTGTGCAAAAGCTTTTAAGTTTCATTAGGTCCCATTTGTTTATTTTTGTTTTTATTTCCATTACTCTAGGAGGTGGGTCAAAAAGGATATTGCTGTGATTTACATCAAAGAGTGTTCTTCCAATGTTTTCCTCTAAGAGTTGTATAGTGTCCAGTCATACATTCAGGTCTTTAATCCATTTTGAGTTTATTTTTGTGTATGGTGTTAGGAGTGTTCTAATTTCATTCTTTTATATGTAGCTGTCCAGTTTTCCCAGCACCACTTAATGAAGAGACTGTCTTTTCTCCATGGTATATCCTTGCCTCTTTTGTCATAGATTAGGTGACCATAGGTGCCTGGGTTTATCTCTGGGCTTTCTATCCTGTTCCATTAATCTATATTTCTGTTTTTGAGTCAGTACCATATTGTCTTGATTACTGTAGTTTGTAGTATACTCTGAAGTCAGGGAGTCTGATTCTTCCAGCTCCATTTTTGTCCCTCAAGATTGCTTTGGCTCTTCTGGGTCTTTTGTGTCTCCATACAAATTTTAAGATTTTTTGTTCTAGTTCTATAAAAAAAATGCCATTGGTAATTTGATAGGGATAACATTGAATCTGTAGATTGCTTTGGGTAGTATAGTCATTTTCACAATATTGATTCTTCCAATCCAAGAACATGGCATATCTCTCCATCTGTTGGTATCATCTTTAATTTCTTTCATCAGTGTCTTACAGTTTTCTGAGTAGAGGTCTCTTACCTCCTTAGGTAGATTTATTCCTAGGTATTTTATTCTTTTTGTTGCAATGGTGAATGAGATTGTTTCCTTAAATTCTCTTCCTCATCTTTTGTTGTTAGTGTATAGGAGTGCAAGAGGTTTCTGTGCATTAAATTTATATCCTGCAACTTTACCAAATTCATTGATCAGCTCTAGTAGATTTCTGGTGGCATCTTTAGGATTCTCTATGTATAATATCATGTCATCTGCAAACAGTGACAGTTTTACTACTTCTTTTCCAATTTGTATTCCTTTTATTTCTTTTTCTTCTCTGATTTCCGTGTCTAAGACTTCCAAAACAATGTTGAATAAGAGTGGCAAGAGTGGATATCCTTGTCTTGTTCCTGATCTTAGAGGAAATGTTTCCAGTTTTACACCATTGAGAATGATGTTTGCTGTGGGTTTGTTGTATATGGCCTTTATTATGTTGAGGTAGGTTCCCTCTATGCCCACTTTCTGGAGAGTTTTACCATAAATGGGTGTTGAATTTTGTCAAAAGCTTTTTCTGCATCTATTGAGATGATCATATGATTTTCTCCTTCAATATGTTTATATGGTGTATCACATTGATTGATTTGCATATATTGAAGAAGCCTTGCATCCCTGGGATAAATCCCACTTGATCATGCTGTATGATGCTTTTAATATGTTGTTGGGTTCTGTTTTCTAGTATTTTGTTGAGGATTTTTGCATCTATATTCATCAGTGATACTGGTCTGTAATTTCCTTTTTTTGTAGTATCTTTCTCTGGTTTTGGTATCAGGGTGATGGTGGCCTCATAGAATGAGTTTGGGAGTGTTCCTTGCTCTGCAAATTTTTGGAAGAGTTTGAGACTGATGGGTGTTAGCTCTCCTCTAAATGTTTGATAGAATTCACCTGTGTAGCCACCTGTTCCTGGACTTTTGTTTGTTGGAAGATTTTTAATCACAGTTTCAATTTCATTACTTGTGGTTGGTCTGTTCATATTTTCTATTTCTTCCTGGTTCAGTCTTGGAAGGTTATACCTTTCTAAGAATTTGTCCATTTCTTCCAGGTTGTCCATTTTATTGGCATAGAGTTGCTGGTAGTAGTCTCTTAGGATGCTTTGTATTTCTGCAGTGTCTGTTGTAACTTCTCCTTTTTCATTTCTAATTTTATTGATTTGAGTCCTCTCCCTCTTTTTCTTGACGAGTCTGGCTAAAGCTTTATCAATTTTGTTTACCTTCTCAAAGAACCAGCTTTTAGTTTTATTGATCTTTGCTATTGTTTTCTTTGTTCCTATTTCATTTATTTCTGCTCTGATCTTTATGATTTCTTTCCTTCCACTAACTTTGGGTTTTGTTTGTTCTTCTTTCTCTAGTTCCTTTAGGTGTAAGGTTAGATTTTTATTTCAGATTTTTCTTGTTTCTTGAGGTAGGATTGTATTGCTGTAAACTTCCCTCTAAGAACTGCTTTTGCCGCATCCCATAGATTTTGGATCGTCGTGTTTTCATTGTCATTTGTCTCTAGGTATTTTTTGTTTTCCTCTTTGATTTCTTCAGTGATCTCTTGGTTATTTAGTAACGTATTTTTTAGCCTCCATGTCTTTGTGTTTTTTATGGTTTTCTTCCCTGTATTGATTTCTAATCTCATAGTGTTGTGGTCAGAAAAGATGCTTGATATGATTTTAATTTTCTTAAATTTACTGAGGCTTGATTTGTGAATCAAGATGTGATCTATCCCAGAGGATGTTCCATGTGCAGTTGAGAAGAAATTGTAATCTGTTGTTTTCGGATGGAATGTCCTATAAATGTCAATCACATCTATCTGGTCTGTTGTGTCATTTAAAGTTTGTGTTTCCTTATTAATTTTCTGTCTGGATGATCTGTCCATTGGTGTAAGTGAGGTGTTAAAGTCCCCCACTATTATTGTGTTACTGTCGATTTCCTCTTTTATAGATGTTAGCATTTGCCTTATGTATTGAGGTGCTCCTATGTTGGGTGCATATATATTTATAATTATTATATCTTCTTCTTGGATTGATCCCTTGATCATTATGTAGTGTCCTTCCTTTTCTCTTGTAATATTCTTTATTTTAAAGTCTATTTTATCTGATATGAGTGTTGCTACTCCAGCTTTCTTTTGATTTCCATTTGCATGGAATATCTTTTTCCATCCCCTCACTTTCAGTCTGTATGTGTCCCTAGGTCTGAAGTGGGGCTCTTGTAGACAGCATATATATGGGTCTTGTTTTTGTTTCCATTCAGTGAGCCTGTGTCTTTTGATTGGAGCGTTTAATCCATTCACATTTAAGGTAATTATCAATATGTATGTTCCTGTTACCATTTTCTTAATTGTTTTGGGTTTGTTTTTGTAGGTCCTTTTCTTCTCTTGTGTTTCCCACTTAGAGAAGTTCCTTTAGCATTTGTTTTAGAGCTGGTTTGGTGCTGTTGAATTCTCTTAGCTTTTGCTTGTCTGTAAACCTTTTTATTTCCCCGTCGAATCTGAATTAGATCCTTGCCAGGTAGAGTAATCTTGGTTGTAGGTTCTTCCCTTTCATCACTTTAAGTATATCATGCCACTCCCTTCTGGCTTGTATAGTTTCTGCTGAGAAATCAGCTGTTAACCTTATGGGAGTTCCCTTGTATGTTATTTGTCATTTTTCCCTTGTTGCTTTCAATAATTTTTCTTTGTCTCTAATTTTTGTCAGTTTGATTACTATGTGTCTCAGCATGTTTCTTCTTGGGTTTTTCCTACCTGGGACTCTCTGCACTTCCTGGACTTGGGTGGTTATTTCCTTTCCCATGTTAGGGAAGTTTTCAACTATAATCTCTTCAAATATTTTCTTGGATCCTTTTTCTCTCTCTACTCCTTCTGGGACCCCTATAATGCAAATGTTGGTGCATTTAATGTTGTCCCAGAAGTCTCTTAGACTGTCTTCATCTCTTTTCATTCTTTTTTCTTTATTCTGTTCTGCAGCAGTGAATTCCACCATTCTGTCTTCCAGGTCACTTATCCGTTCTCCTGCCTCAGTTATTCTGCTATTGATTCCTTCTAGTGTATTTTTTATTTCAGTTATTGTATTGTTCCTCTCCATTTGTTTGTTCTTTAATTCTTCTAGGTCTTTGTTAAACGTTTCTTGCATCTTCTTGATCCTTGCCTTCATTCTTTTTCTGAGGTCCTGGATCATCTTCACTATCATTATTCTGAGTTCTTTTTCTGGAAGGTTGCCTATCTCCACTGCATTTAGTAGTTTTTCTCGGCTTTTATCTCTTCCTTCATCTGTTACATAGTCCTCTGCCTTTTCATTTTGTCTGTCTTTCTGTGAATGTGGTTTTTGTTGCACAGGCTGCAGGATTGTAGTTCTTCTTGCTTCTGCTGTCTGCCCTCTGGTGGATGAGGCTATCTAAGAGGCTTTGGCTATGTGGCTCTTAACCTTGTCTTCCTCTTGTGCCTCAGCCCTGAGATTCCAGGCAGTATTCAAAGTAAATCCTCTTATCCTTGATGTCTCCTAGTAGGCAACAGAGTCACCAGGCATGTCAGTACTGCCATTTCTGTCACTGCACAGCAGTGAACCACTATAAGCTCACTTTTCACAAAATCTGTAATAGGCTGTATGCTTTGTTGTGTACTGTACCTGTAGATTTACTATCAGGCCTCTCAGGGGAAAGTTCTCTTCAGTTTTGGCATAAACTGAGAGTGCAAGTGTAAATTTCAGTCCAAACATTCAAGTGTGCAAGAAAAATTACCTTTATTATTTCTCTTAAATCAGTTTAATGCCAACATTGAGGCCACACATTTCTGGGTTGCTATGAAATTCCATCTTAATTATTATTGCTCTCCCCTTTTTAGAATAATAGGAGAATCTGTGCAACTTTAGAATTTTCCTAGAAAAATAATAATTATAACCACCACTACCACAACAATTCACATATATATAACTAGTGATTTGTGCCAGGAAATGTTGCATGTGGTTTTTATACATTAATATGATTGATTTTATCTCAGGTATGTTAGACTATGTTATGGGCTGAGTTGTGTCCCCTACCCATCCCCCCAAATTCCTATGTTGAAGTCCTAACCTCTGGTACCTCAGAACGTGACTGTATTTGGAGATAGCGCCTCTAAAGTGTTAATTAAGATAAAATGAGCTGACAAAGCTGAGCCCTACTCCAATATGACTGGTGCCCTTATAAGAAGAGGAGATAAGGACACAGACACACACAGAGGGACGACCGTGTGAAGACTGAGAGAGAAGATGGTCATCAAAACACCAAGGAGAGAGGCCTCAGAAGAAACCAACCCTACTAGCACCTTGATCTGGACTTCTAGTCTCCAGAACTGTGAGAAATAACTTTCTGTAATTTCAGCCTCCCAGTCTGTGGTATTCTGTTACAGCAGCCCCAGCAAACAGGCTGCAAAGCCTGTGCACCTTCCATTTAGTACTCTCAACCCTATTCTCACCCCTCCTTTTTTCTAGTAAAAACCCTTATAATTTGTTTTAATAATAGTGACAAAGATTCAGAGAGATTTTTTGCACTATTTTAAAAAATAAAGTATTTTGGAATAATTTTAGACTTACAGAAAGTAATACAAAAAACAGAACAGTTTCCTTATACCATGCACTCCTAATGTTAATATCTTACATTATTATGGTACATTTGTAAAAACTAAGACACCAGCATTACTACTCACTAAACTTCCAGAAGTCATTGTATTTCACCAGTTTTTCCACTAATATCCTTTTTTTCTGTTCCAGGATTCAATCAAGGATAGCACATTTCATTTAGTCATCGTATCTCCTTAGGCTTCTCTTGGCTGTGACAGTTTCTCAATCATTCCTTATTTTTCCTGATATTGACTTTTTTAAAAAAGGACTGGTCAAGTATTTTTAGAATGTCCTTCTTTTGGAATTTTTATGATGTTTTTCTTATGGTTAGACAGAAGTTAGGGGTTTTTAGAAGAATACCACAAAGTTAAAATGCCCTTTCCATCACATCATATCAGGGGGTACATGATATCAACATGACTCATCACTGGTGATGTTTTCCTTGATCATTTGCTTAAGATAGTTCCAATGGACTGAATGTTTCTGCTCCACAAAATTTATATGTTGAAATCCTAATTCCCAATTTGATGGTATTATGAGGTGGGGCCTTTGGAAGGTGATTAGATCATAAGTGTGGAGCCTTCCTGAATAGGATTAGTGCCCTTACACGAGGGATCCCAGAAAGCTCTTTTGCCTTCTTTCCTTCATGTGAGGACACAAAAAGAAGTTGGCAGTCTGAAACCCAGAAGAGGGCCCTCACCAGAACCCGACCATACTTTCACTCTGGTCTTAGACTTCTAACCTCCAGAACTGTGAGAAATAGATTTCTGTCATTTGTAAGTCAACTCTGTTATGATGGTACTTTGTTATAGCAGCCAAAACTAAATAAGCCAGTAGTCTTTGCCAGGTTTCTCCATTATAAAGTTACCATTTTCCCCTTTCTATACTCTGTTCTTTGGGAGGGAGTCACTGAATTCAGCTCATACTCAATAGAGGTTGGGGATTAAAATCCACCGCCAGGAGGGAATAGCATCTGCATTTATCATTTGGGCCAACTTTCCATTGAACACCTCTCTGCTCTCATATTTGCCCTAGAGTCTATCACCCTCTTGCTTCTTTTACTGGCCTAACTTCTGTGGACCATACTTCAGGTCGTTTCCTCATCAAAAGACACCTACATCATCATTATCTTAACACGTTTCTCTATGTTATGTGAAAGCTAAATAATATGACACTAATGGTGATTTACTTTGTTAGTCTGATCACACCACACTTGAATTTCAGAAGACTTAGGATACCATTTTACAAACAAAATGAACGGCTCTAATAATAGACCTTTCAATCACAATGACAGGAAAACGAGCTGGCTCCAGGTAGCAAAACATTTATTTTCTCTATCATTTAGGAATCTTTGAAAATTTGAGAATTATCTTACATTTTCTCTAGTAAGATGTTGTTACATGAGGTAGTTTGTTTCCTAAAAGAAAAAAAAAAAATCATCATTTGTATCAGTCACTTTACATTTATGATTTTTGTCATCTTTTCCTAAAAGAATAGGCTTATTCCTTTTTTCTGCTTTGTGAAACTTACTGTTAGCTTAGATGAATGTGAAAACCTTCAACAGGATGCAGTATACAAGTTATGTCATACTTTTAATGATTTCGCTCTGAGTAGCCCTTGATTGAAAGTTTAATCTGTAGATACAGGTGATGTGCAGTTCACTGTATGTTCTGCTCAGCAAATTTTAAAAGATATCTTAAGGTATTGCTGATTGACAAATGAGATGTTATTTCTTTGAAGGAGAAAGCAGTATTAGACTGTTGTTAATGTCAGAACAGTGATGGACTATTGTAATTGCATATATAAAGAGATACCTGATAACAAGAAATAGCTGAGAGAAGATGGGGTTGAACCATTTACAAGTATATATAAAGGTATCTGGATGGTTCAGGCATGTTTTTAAAGATGAGTCCCCTCTTTCTGTGATTTTTGGGAACAAAAAGGTTGCAAGGTTATGAATTAACCTTTCCAATCTGTCAGTACTGTATCACAGAGAGATTTGAAAGGCTCAAAGCAATATTTCACTCTCAGTTGAAAATCACATAAAGGGCACATTCCCCTGCTTCTGTTTCTTATGTGGTCAGTGCAGCAGTAGAATGTGGCACACTGTTTTTATGGTACATTTTCAAGTTGTTTGTTGATGAAAAACAAGTTAGAATTTGGAAGTTAGAACTATAAAAGTGTCCAGGTGTTCCTATAAAGGAACTCATGAACTGATAGGATATAAATGATATTCTTTTACAATCATAGTAAAACTGTTCTATGGTCTTCTTAAATCAGTTTAAAGAGGGCATTTTTAAATTTTCAATACCTAAAGCCTATCTTCTACCCTCAATGCCCTGCCATTTTTGTCTCTATATATTTGTTTCATTCATTGATCCGCTGATTCATTCAACAAATATATATTGAGCACCAATGATATTCCAGGTACTATGCCAGATCTTGGAGATTCAGCAGTGAATATGATAGATGCAGCCTCGTTCCTAATGGAGATGTGACTAGCATTAATTAAATAATCAAAAGAATGAGTATGAAATGACAACAAAGGCAAGTGGCATGATGGCAAGTGACATGGGGTTAGGAGAGCTTATAACAGGATAATTTGACCTAGAGTCTTAGTAAGCAGTCCCAGAAACAATTCGCTCTCAATGCTTAAGGACCCCCAAAGCAAATGTCACTTTATAAGAAGATTGTTTTTCATCGTCAGAACTTTCTTTGAATTAGTTGAAGATTGCATTCCTTTTACATAAAACTGGTTTGTACACATAAATTATAATATAGAAGTTTGAATTCAGGTGTTAATTCCATGTTTGAAATAAAGATGTACGATTACTTTAAAAATCATTTTATTGAAGTATACATACAGAAAAATGCACATATAATCATATATCTCAAAGAACTGTCAAAAAGTAAACGCATCCATTTAACCAGCATTCAGGTCAAGAAGTAGAACATTACCAGTTCCCCAGAAGCCCCTCTCATGCCACCTCTAGCTATGTGTTTTCAAAACAGATTGATGGGTACTTGTGCCTGGGAAACTCAGCCCACAGATGTCTGATCACTCTAAGTGTACCTTGGCAATGCAAGCCCTGCTTGCCTGATCACTCCTGATAAGAGTCAGGATGACACTAAATTGGTTCCGTAAGAGGCAGGCCTGATGGACATCTATCTGGGGTAACCTAAAGCACAAAAGCCGAGTGGTGGATTTGGCAGCCCTCAGACCAACCAATGGCCATTTCTCCTGAGTAAACAAGAAAAGACTGTTTCCTTGAGAAACCATGCACTATCAGACTGGATTTATCACCTACTTTCTTAGCTGTAAGTGTGCATCAAACTCTACCTGGAGTGGGAAATATTTGTAATCCTTGACTCCTCTATTTGTCTAAGGAGCCTCCTCTCTTTTCTTCATGGGACTTTGGGAAGTTGGAGGCAACATCTGAGTGCGGACAATCTTTATCCACTCCCTATGATTCTGTTCTCTGTCTGAAGTCCTATTCATTATAAGGAAAACAGTGTGTTCCTAGCTCCACCAATCCAACTGGAAAATTATTTTTAAGCAGTCTAATACACCTAGACAGCTATGTCAGGGAAGAATTCTTAGGATATAAACCTTAGCTGAGATCTGAAGGATCAGCAAGAGTTAGGGAGACAAAAAGGAAGGAAGGAGCATTCCATGCAGAAGGAATAGTCAAAGCAAAAGCCTTATGGCAGGAGGGAGCAGAGTGCATAAACAGAGATTAGAGGGGAAAATGATATGAGATAAAACTGGAAAGAGAGGTCAAGCCTGGGCTTTGTAGGGCCTTGCAGGCCATGTTATGATTTTTCCCCTTTATATGAAATGTAATGGAAGCCTCCTCTAATTGGAGAAAGAACATTTGTGTAAAATGAACAACTTTGTATTTTGAAAAGATCAATCTAGCTGAAGTGTGGAGAACAGAATGTTGGGGCTTGAGTGTAGAAGCACCAATAATAGCTAACAAGTATTGAAAACTTACTGAGTAATTTACATATATTAACTCATTTAACCCTCCCCTCCCCCAATAAGAATAGAGTCTATTCTTATTTTCATTCCACAGATATGGTCACACACTGGTAGTAAGTAGCAAAGCGAGCATTTGAACTCAGGTGGACTGGCTTCAGAATTCATGCATCTAAATGCTAGGCAGGACTGTCTTTTGTTAGTTTAGAGGCTTATTTCATAAGAGATGATTGTTACCTGGATTTAAAAGATGGTGGTGGAGACAGAAAGAAGTGGACCAATTTGAAAGACCGTGGGAAGATAAAAATGACAGAATACTATGACAGGTTGAGTAGGGGGAAGTTAAAAGTGCTAAAGATGATTCCTTATGTTTGGGATATGTAACTGGATCTGTGATAGTATCATTCACCAAGACAGGCAATACCAGACAAGAGCCAGCTTTGGAGGAGAGAATTATTTTGTTCTGGAATGTATTGAGTTTGAGAGATTTATGAAACAATAAGCAGGAAAGTGGTGTCACATGAACAGTATTCTATACTCTCATCTGGGCCTAGCACTCAGAGACTGGATATATTAGTGTGTGAACATTCAGCATAAAAATAATGATTACCTCGGTCTGAGACTTCAAGAACTGCAATATTGAGGGTTCAGGTAGAAGAGGATGAACCTAAAAAAGAGGTAGAGAAGTAGCCAGTGAAGTAGGAACGGGAGAGGTGAGAAAAGGAGAACAGGAGCACCTCATAAGTCCCAGAAGTCAGGGTCTAAGTGTTACAAATATTAGTAAGTGATTTTTTTAAATATGACTTTAAAAGATCTTGATCTTCCATGATAACTGTTTAGTGAGGTGATGGAGCTGCAAGCTTGGCAGGAAAAGCTTAAGAGTAAATAAGAATTGAGGAAATGGAGCCAGGGATAACCTGCAGCCTTAAGAGAAGTTTGTCTATGAAGGGAAGAAGAGATATTGGGAGGTACTGAAGGATGATGGGAAATTGGTTTTATAGTTGTTGTTTTAATGAGAGATACTTGGTTAGGCTTGACAGCCTAACAAGAGGGAGAATTTGAATAGACATTGCTTCCTTTTTCTGTTTTACCCCCACCTGAGTCCCATCTCTTTCCCTAGTGAACCAAAGTCACTGAGAAAATGCAATAGTTTGTACCTCCCACTCCCCCACTCCCCTGTGTTGCCCCTCCCCTCCTCCCCACTGGTAGCCACTCATTTGTTCTCTATATCTGTGAGTCTGCTTCTTTTTTGTTATATTCCCTAGCTTCTTGTATCATTTAAGTGATATCATACAGTATTTATCTTTCTCTGACTTATTTCATTTAGCATAATGCCTTCCAAGTCCATCCTTGTTGCTGAAAATGACAAATTTTTGTTCTTTTTTATGGCTGAGTGGTATTTCATCATGTATATGTATACCACATCTTCTTTATCCATTCATCTGTTGATGGATGCTTAGGTTGCTTCCATATCTTGGCAATTGTAAATAATGCTGCTATGAACATTGGGGTGCATGTATCTTTTCCAATTTGTGAGGGTTTTTTTTTTATATATATACCCAGGAGCAGAATTGCTGAGTCATATGGTAGTTCTATTTTTAGATCTTTGAGAAACCAACATACTGTTTTCCACAGTGGCTGCACCAATTTACATTCCTACCAACAGTGTACAAGGGTTCCCTTTTCTCCACATCCTCACCAGCATTTGTTATTTGTGTTCTTTTTGATGATAGCCATTCTGACAAGTGTGAGGTGATATCTTATTGTGGTTTTGATTTGCATGTCCCTGAAGATTAGTGATGTTGAACATCTTTTCACGTGCCCGTTGGCCACCTGCATTTCCTCTTTGGAAAAATGTCTTTTCAGTTCTTCTGCCCATTTTTTAATTGGTTTGTTTGTTTGTTTGTTTTGATGTTGAGTTATATGAACTATTTAATATATATGTTGGATATTACTCCCTTTTCGGTCGTATCATTTGTAAATATTTTTTCCCATTCCATAGATTGTCTTTTAGTTTTGTTGATGGTTTTCTTTGCTGTGCAAAAGCTTTTAATTAGGTCTGATTTGTTTATTTTTTCCTTTATTTCCTTAACTTTAGGAGATGGATCCAAAAGAGTATTGCTGCAATTTATGTCAATGAGTGTTCTGCCTATGTTTTCCTCTAGGAGTTTTATAGTATCTAGTCTTACATTTAGGTCTTTAATCCATTTTGAATTTATTTTTGTATATGGTGTTAAAGAGTGTTCTAATCTCATTCTTTTACATGTAGCTGTCCAGATTTCCCAGCACCACTTATTGAAGAGACTGTCTTTTCTCCATTGTATAGTCTTGCCTCCTCTGTCATAGATTAATTGACCGTAAGTGTGTGAGTTTATTTCTGGGCTCTTTGTCCTGTTCCATTGATCTATGTGTCTGTTTTTGTCTGGTACCATACTGTTTTGATGGCTGTAGCCTTGTAGTATAGTCTGAAGTCAGGTAGCCTGATCTGTCCAGCTCTGTTCTTTCTCAAGACAGAACAGTTCTTTTTTTTATTTATTTATTTATTTATTTATTTTTGGCTGCGTTGGGTCTTTGTTGCTGCACAAGAGCTTTCTCTAGCTGCAGCGAGCGGAGGCTACTCTTAATTGTGGTGCACGGGCTTCTCATTGCAGTGGTTTCTCTTGTTGTAGAGCTTGGGCTCTAGGTGCCCAGCTTCGGTAGTTGTGGCACGTGGGCTTAGTTGCTCCACGGCATGTGGAATCTTCCCGGACCAGGGATCGACCCGTGTCCCCTGCATTGGCAGGTGGATTCTTAACCACCGTACCACCAGGGAAGTCCAAGACAGAACAGTTCTGTGGGCATTTTATGCCTCAGAGGGTGCAAGAAGAATATATATAGATTTAGCCCATCCCTGCTTTGCTGCAGTACATACATGTCCAACTCGTTTCATGCACTCAGGTGGCCACCTTAAGGGAGCATATGGGGATACCTGCTTGTCAATTTCAATCACCCTCAGATGCTGAAAGGAGGTTCTTCTGATGGGCATTGGCATGCCCTACTTTAATGCATCTCTCAAATTCCCATAGCAATTTCCATAGGGCTATGCCCCACAGGGACATCCATTTGATGGGCACCTTTTCTGTTGTCCTTCTGCCTGACCATATGGCCAGACCATTGGTAACTGCCAATGAGTAGGTAACAACCAAAATATCATGACATGCAGCATGCAATTCAGTCCACCGAGCTGATCTGTTTTTACCTTCCGTGGTCACAATGGTATCCTTCCAAATAGAATGTTTTCCATTCACCTTAGACCTGCTGATCATAAACCAAGCAGCTCTTTGTTGGTTACTTGAGAGCTTTTTATAGGGCAGTGTCCAAGTTACAACAAAATCCAGCAGCTCCTCATGGATTTCCAAACTCAGTGCTAGGGGAAAGAAGCCTCCCTACTAAGGGGTATCCCCTCCTTGTGTTCTTGCAGTAGCATGATCCTATGTAAACCATTTCCATTTTATTATGGAACTTCTGGGCATTGATGTCTCCATTAAAGCTTTTCTCCAACATCACCCAAGACATCACAGGTATTTCAGATTTTAGAACTATTTTTTTCTTTAGTCACAGGGACAGTTTCAATTAATGTCTGATAGCAGGCTAGTAATTGCCTCTAAAATGGAATTCCCTAGTCCAAAGTCCTAATGGTTATCACTGGGAAGCACTCACAGGCTTTTTCAGTAAACATCAGTTTGAGCTCCTTACAGATCTATCACACAGAGAATTTGTCCATGCCAGCACTCCAAATTCTATTCTATACTATATAGACTTGAACTATCTTATTTGTTTTTATTTAGCATTCCCAATTAATATTGTTTGAAGGGCAGATTTACATTCCTTCAGTTTTACAGAAACAATTCCTCAGTGAGACACAGTGTCCATCCCCATAATACATTCAGGGTAAAAAAAAGACACAACCCCTTCATATAAACTCTGTTCAAACATAGCAGTTCTCCTCCAAACTTTCACCTTAATCCAATCATCCTTTACATTCCTAACTGTAGCCTCCATTCAGAATTCATCAACACGTTTTGGTTTTACAATTCTAGGTAGAGGAAATGTTCCCCAGCCAGACATAACATTTATTCCTATAAAACATTTAGGCAAAAGAGACGCAACTTTTTTTACATAAAGCCTGTTTAAACATTCAACTTTTGTAATCCTATCAACCCTTTCAATTTAATGGTAGCCCACACAAGGGCTTTACCAATAGGTTTTGCTACCACAGTGCATGGGGTTCCTGTGTAAAGGATTCCAGGAAAGTTCTCTTTTCCACCTCCTGACCAGTTTTACCCACTCTTGTGTATTAAGCTTTGGGTCTGTAGTGGAAGGTCGCAGCAAGGGACACTGACTATTTTTTCAATATTTATCTTGATTAATTGGCCTGACTATTGCCCTAAGCAATTGCAGGTTGGGTTTCTCATAGTAATTATTGCCTTCCAGCTTTTAAAATTTCTTGATATTGGAGTAAATAGAGCAGACTTGTTTGGGACCCTTTAATGTTTGGGGAACCAGCAGGAGGTCCCTTTGGTCCACCCAACCTTTGATAGTGCTCCATTAAGACCTTTGTCTGTTTTATTGTCCCGTTTCTTAATAACCGTCTAAAGAATTCCACCCTGCTGGGATAAGTCCCTTGACTCTCCCTTCTTTTTCCTCTTTGTTTCAAGCCTATCAGTACTGTCTTTATTCACTCCAGTTCCTAATAACCATTTAAAAATTTCCACCTTACAGTGACTAGTCCCTTGACTAGTCCCTTACTGTGACTAGTCTCTCTGCCTCTCCACATTCTCGTGTTAGTTAGTCTAATTATTAGCATCTGTAAGACCCATGAGAGGAAGCTGAGAGCAGATTCAGTGAGTCTTTACAGACTGTTGCTCAATTTTGTAGCAGTAAGATTACATAAGGTACCGTGAAAAGGGGCCCCCTTAACCACAGTGTTTACCATGACCTGTGTAACAGGCTTATTCAGTAGGTGAATATCCCTATCCCACGTGGTTTGCATATGAAGCATATTAGCTATTTCATCTAGGGTGTTCCACTTGACATTTTTAGGGAGAGTTGGACAGTCCCTCTTCCCAGGGTAAACAGACCTTACAGTAGCTTTTATCCAGTCCACTGGGCTGGCTCTTCCCTCAGGAATAACCTGCTGTGTGTATGGATCATGTACAGCATTTGTGATTGTACTATAGTGAGCTGTGGGTCCTGTATTAACCCAAACTTGCCCTGTCACTCTGCAGCATTCAAAACCAAAAATACTGTTCCTAAATCAGTCACTCTTACAATCCATTTCAGTGGATTCCTCAGGGAGCTCATGGTACCTACCTACAAAATTAGACAACACCTTCACACTATACTGTCAGGTTTCGGGGTTTCTTCATTTTGCCCTCCCCACAATGTGGACTATCTTCTGGATGACCAGAGAACTTAAAAGTAGTCTTTTTTTTTTTCTTTTGTCCCAGCATAATGTTTCCTTTTGGGGGTAAATTTGAGGGTAGTGGCTAAAGCTCAAACTGACTGAAATCTGAGCACTCTCTATAACAACAAAAAGACATACAATCTAATTAAAAAATCACAAAGGATTTTAACAGACGTTTCTCAAAGAAGATATACAAATTGACAATAAGCACATGAAAATATGCTCAACATCATTGGTAGTTAGGGAAATGCAAAACCACCCCACAATGAAATGGCACTTCATACCTAAGATGGCTATATTAAAAACATAATAATAAGTGCTAGCAAGAATGTGGGAAAATTGGAAATCTTGTACATCATTGCTGGTGTGAATGTAAAATGGAAAATGGTTGATTACTCTAAAAACTAAACATAGAATCGCCATATATGACTCAACAATTCCACTCCCAGGTATACACCCAAAGGAGTTGAAAGCAGGGTCTCAAACAGATCTTTGTATTCCAATGTTCATTGCAGCATTATTCATAATAGCCAAAAGGTAGAAAGAACGAAGTGTCCATCAACAGACAAATAGATAAATAAAATGTGATTTATATATATAGTGAAATATTATTCAGCCATTAAAAAGAATGAAATTCTGATACGTACTACAACATGGATGAATGTTGAAAGCATTAGGCTAAGTAAAACAAATCAGCCACAATAGGACAGCTATTATATGATTCTACTTACATAGGCAGAACACTCTATGACATAAATCACAGAAAGATCCTTTTTGACCCAGCTCCTAGAGTAATGGAAATAAAAACAAAAATGAACAATTGGGACCTAATGAAACTTAAAAGCTTTTGCACAGCAAAGGAAACCATAAAGAAGACAAAAAGACAACCCTCAGAATGGGAGAAAATATTTGCAAATGAAGCAACTGACAAAGGATTAATCTCCAAAATATGCAAGCAGCTCATGCAGCCCAATATCAAAAAAAAAACAACCCAATCCAAAAATGGGCAGAAGACCTAAATAGACATTTCTCCAAAGAAGATATACAGATTGCCAATAAACACATGAAAGGATGCTCAACATCACTAATCATTAGAGAAATGCAAATCAACACTACAATGAGATATCATCTCACACCGGTCAGAATGGCCATCATCAAAAAATCTAGAAACAATAAATGCTGGAGAGGGTGTGGAGAAAAGGGAACCCTCTTGCACTGTTGGTGGGAATGTAAATTGATACAACCACTATGGAGAACAGTATGGAGGTTCCTTAAAAAACTAAAAACAGAGCTACCATATTACCCAGCAATTCCACTACTGGACATATACCTTGAGAAAACCATAATTCAAAAAGAGTCATGTACCACAATGTTCATTGCAACACTATTTACAATAGCCAGGACATGGAAGCAACCTAAGTGTCCATTGACAGATGAATGGATAAAGAAGATGTGGCTCATATACGCAATGGAATATTACTCAGCCATAAAAAGAAACGAAATTGAGTTATTTGTAGTGAGGTGGATGGACCTAGAGTCTGTCATACAGAGTGAAGTAAGTCAGAAAGAGAAAAACAAATACCGTATGCTAACACATATATATGGAATCTAAAAAAAAAAAAATGGTTCTGAAGAACCTAGGGGCAGGACAGGAATAAAGACTCAGACGTAGAGAATGGACTTGAGGACACGGGGAGGGGGAAGGGTAAGCTGGGACGAAATGAGAGTGTGGCATGGATATATATACACTACCAAATGTAAAATAGATAGCTAGTGGGAAGCAGCTGCATAGCACAGGGAGATCAGCTCGGTGCTTTGTGACGACCTAGAGGGGTGGGATAGGGATGGTGGGAGGGAGGCACAAGAGGGAGGAGATATTGGGATATATGTATGCATATAGCTGATTCACTTTGTTGTACAGCAGAAACTAACACAACATTGTAAAGCAGTTATACTCCAATAAAGATGTATAAAAAAAATCTTAAAAAGATTTTTAAAAAAAGATACCTATAATAAGAAAACTCATAGAGACAAAGTAGATTAGAGGTTACCAGTGGTTGGAGGTAAGAGAAGATGGGGAGTTACTGCTTAATGGTTTCAGAATTTCTGTTTGAGATGATGAAAAAGTTTTAAAAATAAATAGTGGTGATGTTTGCAAAACACTGTGAATGCAATTAATGCCACTGAAATGTACACTTAAAAGTGGTTAAAGGGAATGTAAATTGGTGTAGCCACTATGGAAAACCTAACAAAGAAATTTCAAAAAAGAACCTTTCAAACCAATATCCCTCATAAATATAGATATAAAATGTCTAATCTCTGTGGACAAATAGATAACAATATATAAAAAGGTTAATGAATCATGAATAAGTAGGGTTTAACTACAAGAATTCAAGGTTGGTTTAACATTTAAAAACTAATCACTATAATTCATCATATTCAGAGAATAAAACAGAAACCACATTATCATTTTATTAAGTACAAAGTTACTAGTTATACAGGCATAACTCGTTTTACTGAACTTCAATTTATTGTGATTTGTAGATATTACATTTTTCCAAATTGAAGGTTTGTGGTAACCCTGTGTAAAGCAAGTCTATCGTCACCATTTTTCCAACAGTATTTGTTCATTTCATATTCTCACAATATTTCAAAGTTTTTCATTATTATTATACATGTTATGGTGATCTGTGATCAGTGATCTTTAATATTACTATTACTCACTGAAGGCTCAGATGATGGTTAACGTTTTTTAGAAATAAGGTATTTTTAAATTTATGTGTGTACATTTTCTTAGACATAATGTTATTGCATACTTAATAGACTACAGTATAGTGCAAACATTACTTTTATATGTACAGGGAAATCAAAAAATTCGTGTGACTAGCTTTATTGCAATATTCACTTTATAGTGAATCTGGAACTGAACCCGCAATCTCTCTGAGGTATTAAACAAAATTCAAAATCATTCATGGTAAAATCTCTTACCAAAATAGGTTTAGTAGGTACCTTCTTCAAACTGATGAAGGACATCTATGAATAACTTACAGAAAATATCATATTTATTGGTGAAAAATAATCTCTCATGAGATTTTTCTGGCAAGATAAAGAATCTCTGCTATAAGGGCTTATTTCACAGAAGGTCAAGAAAACACTGTTCACTTTTGTTAAAAGCAGATTGAGTACTCCAAGGCCAGTTGTGAATTGCCAGTCCTTTCCTCTTTATCATACATAAGCTTCTTTTGCATATTAATGTAAACATGCATATATATGTCACACCGACATACACATACACACACACATATAATGAATAATCAGATGACAATATTTTGAAGTTTTCAATATTTAGCTTTAAAATATACTTAACCTTATAAGCATATTATAAGGGAAGGCATAAACCACATTAAATTTTCCATATTTATTGAAGTTTTACAAAAAGCAAAAATAGAGCAGTCTAAGTAAGTAAAAACTTTATTTGGTGACCTTTGCTTTCTCTATCTCTATGAATTTTAATGTTTTTAAAATGTTTCCAGGTAACTAAAATTTTCTTATCAATTAAGTAAATATAATGTTAGATTTAGGTTTAAAGTCATTTGATGAACTTGGAAATTATATTTAAGTTGACACAATAGAGCAACACAAACATTATTTGTTCTTTTTTGAATTTTATTTTATTTGTTTTTTTATACAGCAGATTCTTATTAGTTATCCATTTTATACATATTAGTGTATATATGTCAAATCCAATCTCCCAATTCATCACACCACCACCCACAAACATTATTGATATTAAAAATATTTCTAAGAGATGACATTTATAAATTCACATCAACAGTGAAAATAGAAATTGTCTGAGGTTCATAAAAATTAATCATTGATTTAGAGAGACAGTCATTAGAATTCAATATATTGTGTAAACACTGTTCACTTATCTGTCATAAAAAGCAGTGTAGAAATATTTAGAAAGTTCAAATTAACTCAGCTTTCCATGAAAAAGACAAACCCAAGTCTTATAAAAAACTAAATATTAGCTTGTAAGTAGATGCTATTGGTGCCCCTTGCGTATCACCTTGGCCTATCCCAGAGGTCACCACAGGGAGTTCTTGTACATGCAGATAGCTTTTTGTATCTGTCTGCTTGAGGGCGTTTTGTAACCCTAGAGCATGCTAGGCCTATCTGTGAGTTAGCCAGATTTTCTGAGAAGTTAATACTTCAGAACACACTTAACCAGTGAAAGGAGTTGGTAAAGTAAATACTCCAGTTTCCTTAGCTCTCAGTGGGTCAGTGGGATTGAGTCCCAGTTCCCCACTCTTTCACAGTGCTTCCTGAGATCAGCTTCCAAATTAACTTCTTGCAGGCAAATTCTTTGTTTCAGAATTTGCTTTTGGGGGACCCAAGCTAACACAGCTTATATTATCTTCCACAATGTAACAAGATCATAGAGAATACAGTGTTTATAAACCAAAATTTTCAGACCAATCTGATATGTCCAAGGATTCACCTTGATTAGGAATATTATGTGAACTTAGATCCAGATATAATTCTGTATTACCAAGTACTAAAAGTGAGTCACAGAAATTTTCATTAGTACAATTTTATGACACTAATTGTTAGCTTGTTACCAATTTGCATTTTCTTTCTATCTGCTCATAAATCTGTCTTTTGAGTTCTACATCAGACAAATGACAGACTTACATGCTCAATTAATCTCCAAGAGTGCCCCCCAAGGAGCCATTCATAGATACATAGCCCTACAAACACAAGCAGATCATTGGAAATGGTCAGTTACTTCCCCTCTGTGAGGAGGAGTTAGAACTGCTCATTTTTAGAGTCGTAGACACACATAAATCTAAAATAACTATAGGTACAAATATATACATGTGATAAAGTTCTTCAGGCAAAACCAGACAAAAAAAGTCGAAGAACCTTTACAAATAAACAGAACCCTGAGAGACTGGATAATTGCTCATTCTAATCCATTAAAAAAAAAAATAGAGGTTTTCACCACTCTTCAGACATGACATAAAGAGAAGTAGATGACACTAATTTCTTTTCCATTCACCCTGGGACTTCGTAGCCACCAACTACAGCATTTCTTAAACAAAAGAAACACTTCCAGATGTCTGCAAGTCCACTACTTCACCTCACCTTACAACATTTCATGGACTTTCAGATACAAACAGTGGTACCACAGCTGGGACACCATGCTCAAGCCTTCAGTCTTTAAACTGAAAGAAAGACAGCCACAGAGGTCTTCCAGACTCTTAATCTGTAGACCACCTCTGGCACCTAAAACAGGTCTTTCAGACTCCTGGGAAGACAATCACCAGGTTCCATCAGTTTCTAACTGGCAGACAGTTATAACATACAGAAGTAGAGTCCAATTTTTAAAATATTAAGATGCTTAAAACAGACTTTGTCATGTGAGATCTGAAAATCAGCCCAATTTGTCTGTTCTCAGCTCAAACTCACTAGCTGGCCTTGTTAGCTCTAGAAGAGGGTGGTCAGGAAGGCTTATAGGATCCTAGAGGTGCTCCTATTGCAACCTACATTGACTGAAGGTTACTCTCTGCTCCAGTGGTTCCTCAGGTGATGATCACATCTATGTAAAACTACTGTAAACTGTGAAAGTATATAACTCGTTTGTTAAAAACATTATTCTCCTACAAATATATAGTGAGCATGTGTCAAAATTTTATTCAATTCATTATTGAGGGAAGCCGAGAAATAACAGAGCTAGCTCCAAAAGGATTCGAGGAACTTGAACTTATAGAATTATTGGGGACAGAGATGTTGAAATGCATTTGCTGGGTTAGATACAAAACTGGTTACTATCCTATCAAGGAATAAAATCATAACCTTTGGTATTATGTTCTCCATCAGAAAGGAAAAAACGTCATTTCACTATTTCTGTGTTCTACAGTTCAAGGTACTATAGAACATCTGGGCCTTGATGATCAGATAAAGGTACATTTCCTGAGAGTCAGTGACTTTCAGTGGGCTCAATAGGAAATGCTCTAACATTGTATTAAAAGGTAATGTAATTATATTTTTGTTTGTTTGTAAGTTTTGGATTTTTTTTTCCTGAAAGCTCAGAACAAGTGGTTTCTGTGGAGTGGTATGGGGAAGATATTGGCATCTCTCAGATGCAGTGTAACACAACATCCCAAGTCTAAAACACTGAATCATGAAGAGTGTTGAAATGTTTACTATTAATATTTGAAAGGATTTGCAGATATACCTCTAATTACATCACACTCACCTGCATTCTAATACGCATTCTTGCATGGAAGAGAGTACTTGAATCAGAATGTCTGGGAGGAAAATTCTGCATTGATCGTTTTTAACAGCTCCCCAAATGTTTCTAATTGTGCAGCCAGGATTAAGAACGCCTGCTCTAGAATGAAACACTACCCATTCTGGTATAAGGTTGCCCGTGACTCCAATCAACTCTAAAGAAAAACTGACTATACAAAAGTCCCACCCAATACACACTGTTCCTAGGTAGCTTATCTATTGCATATCTATTGCCTCATTTTTAAATATGAATTTGCAATCAAAGTTAGCCAGAGGAAACCCTTCAGACAAAAACTAATGAACAGGAGGAAAATGATCCTACACAAATAGAAAATTTCAAACAGAAGAATTTTAAAGCAATTGAATTAGACACAAGTATACTAGGCAATATTTTAAGGAAAAAAACACTACAGGAGTCTGAACCTCCTGTGTCCGTCCCACCATAAAAATTTTTTTCTTCACGTAGAATTAATAAATGTATGACTCTTGTTCCTAAGCTGAATATGGCACAGGGAAAATACACCACCATGCTGTTGCTCACTTTAAGAACACGACCACCAGAGTCATGTAGGTGCTTAATATGTGTGGCAGTCAGGCTCTATTTTTTCTCAGTCCATTCACTGTATCACTCTTGCCTCAAGTCCCCAGTTCCTCTTCCCTCATCCTCACTCTCATCTAAAGACCTTGCTGCCTTTTTCACTGAGAAAATTGAAAGAACCAGAAATGAGTTTCCTCAGATACCTATCACTGCATCCCACTTAAGCTACTGCTTCGTCTCTCTCCTCCCCTTTAAGTAAAACTCTTTGGAGTTGTCAACATTTCCTCTCCACTTCTACTCCTCCCATTCTTCTTTGAACTTGCTCTACTCAGTCATTTGTTACCATCGCTCCACTGAAACAGTGCTTGTCAAGATCACTAGTGGGCACGACATTGCCAGATTAAATGGTCCATTCTCAGTTTTCATTTTATTTGACCCATAATCAGCATTTGACACAATTACCCCTTTCTTCTCCATTTACCCTCATTTCCTTGGTGGTCTCAAGCCTACAGTTTTATATATCATCTAAAAGTTCCCAATTTTTCTAAACCATAGCAATGACTCCTAAATTTATATCTCTAGTCTGATCTCTCTCCTGAATTCCAAGCACTCATTTCTAAGTCACTTGACTTTTCTACTAGGATTTCTTCTTTTTTAATAATAACAAAACCTCAAGTTTAATATTTCTAATAAATTGAACAAAATTGGGATGATGACCATATATCCTGTTTATGATTTATGACTGTTGATTATTTTCAGTGCTTTTTTTCAGTATCAGAAATGTTTCTGTTTAGATGAAAAAGTATATGGTTATCCAAAAGAACATTGCTCTATTTTAAAGCTACTAAATTGATTTCCTACTCTTAAGGTAATTCAGTTCACCATAACATTCCTTTTTTCTTCCTTTCACAAAGAGAAACAATTTTTAATTTGTTTAATGAGATTTAAGGCGATTTTTTACAATCCTGTTATATTTTAATGATTTTAATTATTTGCTGAGTTCTATTAAATACAAGGTTGTAATTTACTTTTTGCTAGTCTGTTATTTCTTCTAACTTTGTGAGGATTTATACAGTTTTCCTATGCTGTAATAATAGTAACTAATAAATAGTTGTTCAACTGATTTTGAGAAATTGGTCTTAAAAGAGCTTATGTGGAAAAATTATATTTAAGATTCCTGACACTACCTGTTACTGAGTATACAGTTATATTAGAATTAGTGGTTCTTTTCCCAGCTTTATTGAAATATAACTGACATATAACATTGTACAAGTGTAACATGTACAATGTGATGATTTTATATATATATATATATATATATGTATACATATATATATAGTGAAATAATTACCACAATAAGGTTAGTTAACATATCTATCACTTCACATAATTACCAGTTTTTGTTGTGGTGTTGGTGGTGGTGAGAACATTTAAGATCCACTTGCTTAGCAACTTTTAAGTATACAGATGAGCATTGCTAACTGTAGTGACCATGTGTACTTTTTAGATCCCCAGAAGTTATTCATCTTACATCTGGAAGTTTATAAACTTTAACTAAAATCTCCTCATTTCTCTCATCCCGCAGCCACTGACAATCACCAGTCTCCTCTCTGTTTCTATGAGTTTGGTTTGTTTAGACTCCACATATAAATAATATCATACAGTATTTGTCTTTCTCTGCCTGGCTTCTTTCACTTAGCATAATGCCTTCAAGGTTAATCTGTGTTGTCACAGTGGCAAAATTTTATTCTTTTTATGGGTAAGTAATATTCCATTATATAAAAATTTATTTCACACTTTCTTTATTCATGCAGCCATTGATGGACACTTAAGCTGTTTCCATATCTTGCCTATTTTGAATAATGCTGTGATGAACATGGAAATGAAGAAATCTCTTTGAGATACTCCTTTCATTTCCTTTCTATATATATCCAGAAGTGGGATTGCTGGATCATATGGTAGTTCTACTTTAAAAAAAATTTGTTTTGAGGAATCTATATGCTATTTTCCATAATGGCTGTACCTATTTACACTCCCATCAACAATGCACAAGGGTTCCCTTTTATCCACATCCTCACCAGCACTTGTATTTTTGATTCGTTTTTTTTTTTTTGTTTGTTTTTTTTTTTTTTTTTTTTTTTTTTAATTATTTTCCCTTTATTTATTTTATTTATTTATTTATTTATTTTTGGCTGTGTTGGGTCTTCGGTTCGTGCGAGGGCTTTCTCTGGTTACGGCAAGTGGGGGCCACTCCTCATCGCGGTGCGGGGACCGCTCTTCATCGCGGTGCGCGGGCCTTTCACTATCGCGGCCCCTCCTGCTGCGGGGCACAGGCTCCAGACGCGCAGGCTCAGTAGTTGTGGCTCACGGGCCCAGCTGCTCCGTGGCATGTGGGATCTTCCCAGACCAGGGCTCGAACCCGTGTCCCCTGCATTAGCAGGCAGATTCTCAACCACTGCGCCACCAGGGAAGCCCAGCAGCACTTGTATTTTTGACGTGGCCATCCTAACAGGTATAAGGTGATATCTCATTGTGGTTTTGATTTACATTTCCCTGATGACTAGTGATACTGAGCACCTTTTCATGTACTTTTTGGCCACTTGTCTGTCTTCTATGGGAAAATGTCTATTAAGATCTTTTGCTCACTTTTTAATTGTATTATTTTTTAAAATAATGAGTTGTAGGAGTTCCTTATATATTTTGGGTATTAACCCCTTATCAGATGTATGGATTGCAAATATTTTCACCTATTCCATAGGTTGCCATTTCATTTTGTTGATGGTTTCCTTTGCTGTGCAAAAGCTTTTTAATTTCAAGTAGTCCCACCTGTTTATATTGCTTTTGTTGCTTGTGCTTTTGGTGTCACATGCAAGAAATCACCACCAAAACCAATGTCAAAGAGATTTTTCCTTATGTCTTCTTCTACAGGTTTTATGGGTTCAGAGGTTATGTTTGAATTCTGAATCCATTACAAGTTAATTTTTGTAAGTGGTGTAAGATAGGGATCCAATTTCATTATTTTATATATGAATATCCAGTTTTCCCAGTACCATTTATTGAAGAGACTATCCTTTCCCCACTAAACATTCTTGGCTCCATTGTAAAATTTTAGTTCACTGTGTATATATGGGTTTATCTGTGCTCTCAATTCTGTTCATTGGTCTATGTGTCTGCTTTTATGCCAGGACTGTATTGTTTTGATTACTATAGCTTTACTGTATAGCTTGAAATCAGGAAGTGTGATGCATGCAGCTTTGTGCTTTCTCAGGATTTCTTTGGCTATTTGGGGTCTTTTGTGGTTCCATACAAATTTTAGGATTGGTTTTTCTATTTCTGTGAACAATACTATCATAATTTTGATAAGAATTGCATTGGATTTGCAGATTACCTTGAGCACTATGGAGGTTTTAACACTATTAACTGTTCCAATCAGTGAACATAGTATATCTTTTGATTTTTTGTGTGTCTTCTTCAGTTTCTTTCATCAATATCTCATTGTTTCAGTATATAGATCTTTTACCTCCTTGGATAAATTTGATCTTAAGTAGAGGGGATGGAAAAAGATACTCCATGCAAATGGAACTCAAAAGAAAACTGGAGTAGCAATTCTTATATCAGACAAAATAGACTTTAAAATAGAGACTATTACAAGAGACAAAGAAAGACACTACATAATGATGAAGGGATCAATCCAAGAAGAAGATATAACAATTGTAAATATTTATGCACCCAACATAGGAGCGCCTCAATACATAAGGCAAATGCTAACAGCCATAAAAGGGGAAATCGACAGTAACACAATCATAGTAGGGGACTTTAACACCCCACTTTCACCAATGGATGATTCATCCAAAATGAAAATAAATAAGGAAACACCAGCTTTAAACCATACATTAAACAAGATGGACTTAATTGATATTTATAGGACATTCCATCCAAAAACAACAGAATACACTTTCTTCTCAAGTGCTCATGGAACATTCTCCAGGATAAATCATATCACGGGTCATAAATCAAGCCTTGGTAAATTTAAGAAAATTGAAGTCGTATCAAGTATCTTTTCCGACCACAAGGCAATGACAGTAGATATCAATTACAGGAAAAAGTCTGTAAAAAATACAAACACATGGAGGCTAAACAACACACTACTAAATAACCAAGAGATCACTGAAGAAATCAAAGAGGAAATCAAAAAATACCTAGAAACAAATGACAATGAAACCACAATGACCCAAATCCTATGGGATGCAGCAAAAGCAGTTCTAAGAGGGAAGTTTATAGCAATACAATCCTACCTCAGAAAACAAGAAACATCTCAAATAAACAACCTAACCTTACACCTAAAGCAATTAGAGAAAGAAGAACAAAAAAACCCCAAAGTTAGTAGAAGGAAAGAAATCATAAAGATCAGATCAGAAGTAAATGAAAAAGAAATGAAGGAAACTATTGCAAAGATCAGTAAAACTAAAAGCTGGTTCTTTGAGACGATAAACAAAATTGATAAACCATTAGCCAGACTCATCAAGAAAAAAAGGGAGAAGACTCAAATCAATAGAATTAGAAATGAAAAAGGAGAAGTAACAACTGACACTGCAGAAATACAAAGGATCATGAGAGATTACTACAAGCAACTATATGCTAATAAAATGGACAACCTGGAAGAAATGAACAAATTCTGAGAAAAGCACAACCTTCCGAGACTGAACCAGGAAGAAATAGAAAATATGAAAAGACCAATCACAAGCATGGAAATTGAGACTGTGATTAAAAATCTTCCAACAAACAAAAGCCCAGGACCAGATGGCTTCCCAGGCAAATTCTATCAAACATTTAGAGAAGAGCTAACACCTATCCCTCTCAAAGTGTTCCAAAATATAGCAGAGGGAGGAACCCTCCCAAACTCATTCTACAATGCCACCATCACCCTGATACCAAAACCAGACAAAGATGTCACAAAGAAAGAAAACTACAGGCCAATATCACTGCTGAATATAGATGCAAAAATCCTGAACAAAATACTAGCAGACAGAATCCAACAGCACATTAAAACGATCATACACTATGATCAAGTGGGGTTTATCCGAGGAATGCAAGGATTCTTCAATATACACAAATCAATCAATGTGATACACCATAGTAACAAATTGAAGGAGAAGAACCATATGATCATCTCAGTAGATGCAGAAAAAGCTTTTGACAAATTTCAACACCAGTTTATTATAAAAACCCTCCAGAAAGTATGCATAGAGGGAGCTTACCTCAACATAATAAAGGCAGTATATGACAAACCCACAGCCAGCATCGTTTTCAATGGTGAAAAACTGAAACCATTGCCTCTAAGATCAGGAACAAGACAAGGTTGTCCACTCTCACCACTATTATTCAACATAGTATTGGAAGTTTTAGCCACAGCTATCAGAGAAGAAAAAGAAATAAAAGGAACCCAAATCGGAAAAGAAGAAGTAAAGCTGTCACTGTTTGCAAATGACATGATACTATACATAGAGAATCCTAAAGATGCTACCAGAAAACTACTAGAGCTAATCAATGAATTTGGTAAAGTAGCAGGATACAAAATAAATGCACAGAAATCTCCTGCATTCCTATACAGTAATGATGAAAAATCTGAAAGAGAAATTAAGGAAACACTCCCATTTACCACTGCAACAAAAAGAATAAAATACCTAGGAATAAACCTACCTAAGGAGACAAAAGACCTGTATGCAGAGAACTATAAGACACTGATGAAAGAAATTAAAGATGATACAAACAGATGGAGAGATATACCATGTTCTTGGATTGGAAGAATCAACATTGTGAAATTGACTACACTACCCAAAGCAATCTACAGATTCCATGCAATCCCTATCAAACTACCAATGACATTTTTCACAGAACTAGAACAAAAGATTGCACAATTTGTATGGAAACACAAGAGACCCCGAGTAGCCAAAGCAATCTTGAGAAAGAAAAACGGAGCTGGAGGAATCAGGTTCCCTGACTTCAGAATATACTGCAAAGCTACAGTAATCAAGACAGTATGGTACTGGCACAAAAACAGAAATATAGATCAATGAAACAGGATGGAAAACCCAGAGATAAGCCCACCCACCTATGGTCACCTTATTTTTGATAAAGGAGGCAAGACTATACAATGGAGAAAAGACAGCCTCTTCAAAAAGTGGTGCTGGGAAAACTGGACAGCTACCTGTAAAAGAATGAAATTAGAACACTCCCTAACACCATTCACAAAAATAAACTCAAAACGGATTAAAGACGTAAATGTAAGACCAGACACTATAATACTCTTAGAAGAAAACATAGGCAGAACACTCTATGACATAAATCACAGCAAGATTCTTTTTGACCCACCTCCTAGAGAAAGGGAAATAAAAACAAAAATAAACAAGTGGGACCTAATGAAACTTAAAAGCTTTTGCACAGCAAAGGAAACCATAAACAAGATGAAAAGACAACCCTCAGAATGGCAGAAAATATTTGCAAATGAAGCAGCTGACAAAGGATTAATCTCCAGAATTTACAAGCAACTCATGCAGCTCAATATCAGAAGAACAAACAACCCAATCCAAAAATGGGCAGAAGACCTAAATAGACATTTCTCCAAAGAAGATATACAGATTGCGAACAAACACGTGAAAGGGTGCTTAATATTACTAATCATTAGAGAAATGCAAATCAAAACTACAATGAGGTATCACCTCACACCAGTCAGAATGGCCATCATCAAAAAATCTACAAACAATAAATGCTGGAGATGGTGTGGAGAAAAGGAAACCCTTTTGCACTGTTGGTGGGAATGTAAATTGATACAGCCACTATGGAGAACATTATGGAGGTTCCTTAAAAAACTAAAAATAGAACTACCCTATGACCCAGCAATCCCACTACTGGGCATATACCCTGAGAAAACCATAATTCAAAAAGAGTCATGTACCACAATGTTCATTGCAGCTCTATTTACAATAGTGAGGACATGGAAGCAACCTAAGTGTCCATCGACAGATGAATGGATAAAGAAGATGTGGCACATATATATACAATGGAATATTACTTAGCCATAAAAGAAACAAAATTGAGTTATTTGTAGTGAGGTGGATGCACCTAGAGTCTGTCATACATAGTGAAGTAAGTCAGAAAGAGAAAAACAAATACTGTATGCTAACACATATATATGGAATCTAAAAAAAAAAAAATGGTTGTGAAGAACCTAGGAGCAGGACAGGAATAAAGGCACAGACATAGAGAATGGACTTGAGGACATGGGGAGGGGGAAGAGTAAGCTGGGACGAAGTGAGAGAGTGGCATGGACATATATACACTACCAAATGTAAAATAGATAGCTAGTGGGAAGCAACCGCATAACACAGGGAGATCAGCTCGGTGCTTTGTGACCACCTAGAGGGGTGGGATAGGGAGGGTGGGAGGGAGGGAGACGCAAGAGGGAAGAGGTATGGGAACATATGTATATGTATAGCTGATTCACTTTCTTACAAAGCAGAAACTAACACACCATTGTAAAGCAATTTTACTCCAATAAAGATGTTAAAAAAATATGTGTTCCTAAGTATTTTACTATTTTTAATGCTATTCTAAATGGGATGGTTTTCTTTATTTCTTTTTCACATAGTTTATTATTAATGTATAGAAACACAATCAAGTTTGTATTTTGATTTTCTATCCTGAATATTTACTGAATTTGTTTATTACATTTAACAGGTTTTTTGGTGGAGTCTTTAGGGTTTTCTTTTATAAGATTATATCACCTGCAAACAGACAATTTTACTTCTTCCTGTCTGATTTAGATGTCTTTTATTTCATTTTCTTAACTTATTTGCTGTCACTAAGACTTCCAGTAATATTTCAGTAGGAGTGGTGAGAGTGGGCAACCTTGTCTTGTTCCTGATCTTAAAGGAAAAGCTTTCAAACTTTCGTCATTGAGTATGATGTTAGCCACAGGCTTGTCATATATTGCCTTTATTACATTGAGGTATGTTCCTGAACAAGCCATAGGATTATCCTTATTAATCTGATCAGAATCTCTATTTCTTCATGACTCAGTCTTTGTAGGTTGTATGTTTCTTTGAATGTATCCAGTTATTCTAGGTAATTTGATTTGTTGGTGTATAATTGTCTATAGTAGTCTCTTATATTTTGTATTTCTGTGGTATCAGTTATAATGTCTCCTCTTTCATGTTTGATTTTATTTATTTTAGTCTTCTCTCTTTTTTCCTTAATCTAGATAAAGGTTTGTCAATTTTTTTTTATCTTTTCTAAAAACCAGCTCTTAGTTTTGTTGATCTTTTCTATTGTTTTTCTGGTGTTATTTCATTTATTTTGACTCTGATCTTTTTATTTCCTTCCTTCTGCTAATTTCAGGCTTAGTTTTTTTCTTTTTCTAGTTCCCTGAGGTATAAAGTGAGATTGTTTATTTGAGATCTTTCTTTTACTTAATGTAGGCATTTACTGCTATGAACTTCCCTCATAGAATGCTTTTGTTGTATCTCATAAGATTTGGTATGTTGTGTTTCCATTTTCATTTGTTTCAAGATTTTTTTTTTTTTTTGCTCTTGATTTATTCTTTGACCGATTGGTTGTTCAGGAATATGTTGTTTAGTTTCCACAAATTTGTGAATTTTCAAATTTTCCTCTTATTATTGATTTTTTGTTTCATACCATTGTGGTTGGAAAGGAGACATATGATTTCAATGTTCTTAAATTTGCTAAGATTTATTTTGTGACCTAATATGTGATCTATCCTGGAGAATGGATCTCCATTTCTTTGGGGTCATTTACTGAACATTTTGTTCCTTTGGTGGTATCATGTTTCCCTGATTCTTCATGATCCCTATAGCCTTATGTAGGTGTCTGCACATTTGAAGAACCAATCACCTCTTCCAGACTTAATGGACTGACTTTGGTAAGGAAAGAACTTCTGCAAGTGGGAGCGTGCTGGAGCCTGCTGTGATCTCAAGTCCAGTGGTGTAGTGTGCCACATGAAGGGACATGGCGAGTCTCTGGGCCCAGGGGGTGTGGTGTCTCATTGGCTTAGGCACTCGGGGCCCTTCATCGACAAGTCGTGATCCTTGGTGAGAACTGTGGAGAGTCTACAGTGGCTACAAGGGCTGATGGGGTCCTTAGCGGTGCCCCCAGGTCCAGCAACTTGGAATCAGGGCAGATGGTGGTGGTGGCTCCAGTTGGTGGTGTGCACATGCTTTTCTGCAGAGGCTGCCTGCAGGTGCTTGCATAGTGGCAGGGGACAGTTGCAGACACTCATGCAGTGGCATGGGCCGGGGCCAGCAGTAGTGGCAAGGGGCAACTACAGCTGACTGAGTAGTGTGGGGGGTTTACTTGAATTTCTAATAGACATTTTAAATTTACCTGAAATTTTGATTTCCTGTGTGTAACCTACTTGAACTTAAGGTTCCCCCATCTCTATTGATGGCAACTCTATCCTCCCAGTTGTTTAGACCAAGAACCTTAGAATATGTTAAAAGGAGAAAATTTTCCACTATAGACTTAGGTTCAGTAGTTGGGGGCCTGAGAATTTAACTGAAAGTGACAGATTAACAGGAGGAAAAAAACAAAGTTTATTCATATGCACACAATTGAACTAGCTAGCTTAATAGACCTAATTTAATAGGGGGAAATGGAGCAGGGAGAAAAGGCTTCTATGGGGAGATCAAATGACTTAAGGAAAGACAAATGGGCTTTTAGAGGAACAAATGGGAGGTAAGATAGTTTGCGATAATATTTGTTTATGCAGGTGTAAGTGGTCTTATATTTTTATGCAGGTGTGAGTGGTCTTCTCTGTCTTTTCCCTGGCAGAAAAAATTATCCTAAGAGAGGGATTTACGTCAGTTTTATTCTCTCTCTTTCCTGAGAGTTATGCTACTCCAAAAAGTGATGCAGTCTCACTCCCAGAAATTTCTGCCTTTAGTCAGATAATCTCTGGCAAGTTCCAGATAAACTCTGGAAAGTCTTCTTTCTGTATGTGTTGAATCTCAAATGTCTGCAGTTAAAATAATCTACTAACTCTGGGTGTCCAAGTGGTCCCCCACAAGCGTAACTCTTTTTTTCTTTCACATTCCATATCTAATCTGTCAGCAAACCATGCTTGGTTTATCTTCAGAATGTATGCAGAATCTGACAGAGACTCACTAGGACAACTCTGGTCCACAAAAGCATCATCTTTCTTCCTAACAGTTCTGCCTTATTCTGCCCTTGCCCTGCCCTCCTCCCACAAGTCTATGTTCCATCCATAAATCAGAATAGTTATTTTAAAACATTAGTCAGATCATGTCCCTCATGATCTTCCAGTGGTTTCCCATCTTACTCAGAGTAAAATCCAAGCACCCTATAACGGCCTACTTGGCCCTACATGATCTTACCACAGACTTTACCTGACCTCATGTCCCCACCATACTTCTTCTATATTACATAATTTAATTATACTGGTTTCCTTGTGTGGTCTACTCACTTGCTCTTTCCTGTGCATTAAATGTACTTCTGCCAGATGGAATGCTTCTTTCACTTATTTTCTTCAGGTTTCTGATAGACTGTGAAACATATTTTTCACTCAAGAGAAAGAGAAAATGATCCATAATATATACACCTTCTAAAATGAATAAGAAAAAAAAAAAAAACCCTGGAAATAGCCAAATAGGGAAGTGAGTAAAGATATGAACAGGAAATATAGATTTTTAAAAGTATAAAAATTATTGTAGCAATATGTTCCACCTTTCTTATAAAGGTCCATTAATGGGAGACAATTTAAAAATTTAAATAATCATCCACAAAATTAAATACTTTGCATCCACTTAATCAAATAACATAGATCTCTTTATACTTAAATGTTCATGGGAGAACAATATGTGAAGTATGAATTTATCTTAATAATCCTTAAGTGCACATCTGTTTTGTTCATCATATTATGTTGCTCTGGGCTTTTTTCTATGATGGTGTGAGGTAGCAGGGCTCTTTTGATGGATGCAATTTGGAACTAGATTGGGTTTTGTGCCCTTTGTGATCAGTCCTTGGGCCTACCATTTTGCTAGGAAGAGGGTTTATCAATTTTTATGTGTTTGAAATTTATATCCCACATACTTTGTAAAGAACTTGGGGAAACTTATAATCAAATATTTAAAGCAACTAAATAATTTTTTTTAAAAAGCAGAGAAAGAAGATCAGAATTATTTGGAGGTAAGGGATACAAAGTTACACTTACTTTTATATCTAGGCTTCCTGAAAGCAAAGGCAGAGAGGAAATAAATTTTTAAAGTAGGAACAAAATTTCCTGGAAAGCTTGTCTACCCAGTGGAATTGAGAGCCTCAGTTGTAATAATGGAAGGAAAAGTGCTTTACACAATGTGAAGTGCCATGTGGATATAAAGAATTGATTTGACTGAGTCTGAAAATTCTTAACTCATCTTTTTTTTGGGAAACTACTAAATGAGCCTTCCTTTGGCTGTGAATTACCCTTTATGAACCTAATATAGTAGAGAAAATCTTTCTGTAGTCTCTTGGGATCATTCTTTTAGCTACTCACCAGACTGCCTTTGCAGAAGTGCTCTTTGAATCAGTAACTGTATATACAATTATATCAGGGACTAATTTGCCCATTAAATTAAAAAAAAAAATCTTGAGAAAGGTATCAGTGATTTGTATAGCCATTTAAATGAATCTAATTTATGGATGAAGTTTGTCAAGTTTAAAATTTGGTGATTATCCTCAAATTGTTGTTCTTGACACTTAAGATTCTTACACCATATTGTTAGTATCCTGGTGCTGGTGACTTCATTTATGTTTGGTATGCTTAGGTATGTTGTAATCACTTGAGACTATCAATTATCAAATTCAGTCATTAGAAGAGGCAAGCCAGTTAGATCTTGACTTGATTATTAGTCATTTTCTTTCAACATGAGGCTCCCAAGAAGTGTTCTACAGTTTGGGAAGAATGATATTAAATGATGATTGAAGCAGTTAAGAGCTTTTCTTTAAACTGTGTACAAACTCATTAGAAGAGTTTGCCTGAATAGCATAGTTTCTGGAAAAGACTGGATGTTTAGACTCCCTTCTCTCTCATTAACAAGCTGTGCAGGACCTTGAGCAAGGATAGCAATAATTATGTGACTCAGTTTCCTCCTATGTAAGACTGAGACAATAATGATCCTACCTTAAAGGGTTGTTGTGAAGATTAAATGAGGCAATACCTATAATGGGCTTAGGATGGTGCCTGGCTGCTAGTATTCAATAAATATCAATATTAGCTAACAGTAATAGCAGCATCACATAAGTCAGAATACCACAGGCCATGCTCCAGGAGCCTTCTCTCCCTCAGGCCAGGTGGCTAAGAAATGCTCTTCTATCAGCTTTGTGTCAGAACAGTTTCTCCAAAGGAAGGCCACCAAAGAAACTGGTACCTGGAGTTGCTTTGCAGAGTCCTACTGCAGAAAGAAAGAGTGAGAATAGTCAGAGAGTTTTCTTAAAGACAGCCAGAGAGGAGATAAAAATCATTCAGTCCACAAGGCACACACAGGACTTAAAATGGGAGACAAAGGCGTAGATGTTAAAAGCCAGGCAGAGGTAGAGGGGAATAGGGGAAAATATGAAAATGGTGGGGTTACCCTCACTATTACTTTAGATGTGTTCAGCTCTCCTCTACTGTCACTTGGTACTCCCAGGGCCTGGATGGGCAGGTTGGCTTAAAAGTATCGGGACAGATCTACTTCTTCTGATGGATGTTTTCCACACTTCTGTTTAATGGAAAAGTGGCCAATGGCCAGAGACTGAAAATGCCAGAAAAACAAGGATAACTGATAGCATAAGTTTATAAAAGAGGCAGGAATGAAGATATTCCAGAGTCAGATGGAGAAATTAGTCTTAGAATAGTAGCAGAACTGCTCTTGCTTCGAGATCATCAGGAAGAATAATAAAGATGAGTGAACATATAGGGAGATTGTGAATTAAAGGGAGAAGACGACAGAGCTTACTCTGGAAAGCTTCCATCTAAAGCAGCGGTCCCCAACCTTTTTTGGCACCAGGGACCGGTTTTGTGGAAGACAATTTTTCCATGGATGGGGGAGCAGGGGGATGGTTCAGGAGGTAATGAGAGCGCTGGGGAGTGGCAGATGAAGCTTTGCTTGCTCGCCCACGCTTACCTCCTGCTGTGCGGCCCGGTTCCTAACAGGCCATGGACTGGTACCGGTCCGTGGCCCGGGGGTTGGGGTCCCCTGATCTAAATAAAGTAAGCAGCAATGTCAGCTCCTTCTAGTGGTCTGGCAGGTGACTGGAGAGGTTTGGAGCAACAACTCTGGGGAATGTGACACGAAGTCAACATGAGGTAAGAAAAAGGATGCGGCTGAACATCCGGAAAGACCTAGTTGAAATTAAATCACAAGTCTAGTGTGGATGCAGTCAAGCTTCCAATGGAATTCATGATTTTCTCCAACTCGTATTTTGCAGTGGTTTGTATTTATTTTCAGTTTTTCATATGGCTCGTACACAAATAAAAGTTGAGTAAATGACTGTAGGAGTTTAAACTCCCAAGGAGAGGATAAAGAAAAATTGAGAGTGAAAAGTGAGAGTCCATAGGGAAAAAAGTTTAAGAATAAAAGTTAAGAGAGGAATTAAAATTCTTAATGACTTTTTTTTGGCTTTCACTGATTATTTTATATTACACTACTTTGGAAACTTAATTAGAGTACTTAAAAAGAAGAATTGCAAAAGGAATTAGCTTCTCAGATAGTTTATGTGCTGAGGTGTAACTTTCCCTTTAAAAAGGCAAGTGATTGAGATAGGCCATCTGGTTAAACTTATTTTTTTAATCAATTAAAGTAAGAGTTAGTAATTAGAAAAATTGAGCCAGCCTTAACAACAAATAGAGAATGATATATGGGTACTGTGAACAGAATTTGGATAGTAGAATCATTTAAACTCCAATAGATACTTTGGAAATATATCAAACAAGTTTTAGTGAACTCCTTCAACATTACATGTAAGACAAGAGTCTTTCCAAAAGGTTTTATTGATTCTGTGCCCAGTTCTATTCTAATGGCTGCAGGTAATACAAAGGTATTGTAATACTTAGACCCCGGTGTTATTAGTTGACAGTGCATCTGGGAAGACAAAACCAATGTGCATGAAATAGATCGTGACTAACTGATATGTGACCTGTAATTAACAATAAATGCAGTAGATATTAAAGAATGCCTTAGATGTTCACAATATTTATTTATATATGTAAAATATTTCATTTCTTCTTCACAACAATCCTTAGAGGTAGCAATGCAGTTATTATTGCTGAGAAATAAACTATCTCACATCTTAATGGCATAAAACAACCATTTTATTCTGCTCAAGGATTCTGTGGGTCAGGAATTCGGACTGGGTTTGGCCACGCATTCCTCATGCCTCATGGTATCTCTTATGCAGTTGCTATCACATGTTGTCAGGGACTTTAGCCTTATCAAGCCCCTATTGGGTTGGATGTTCAAGGTGACTCACTCATATGGCTGGCAGTTTAATGTTGGCTGCTTGCTAGGATCTCAGCTGGGGTCTGTCAGAAAATTCTAGCTCTTAAAAACGCCACAGGTAATTATAATGCACAAAGAATCATTGTAGTAGGAATTGAAAAATAAAAGAATCACTGTAGTAGGTGCTCAGTAAATATTTGTTGAATAAATGAATTATTAAACTCATTCATTCATTTTGCCTCTAGAATGGGGTAGGAGGAAAAGATTTCTTTCTGATGTAACAGTAGCATGAGAGAGTGGATCTAGATGAAAAGAATGATAAGTACTATAAAAGAAGAATAAAATACCAATGCCAAAAAGAGAAAGACAATACAGAAGGTTTTAATAGTAGCATCTTTTTCTCATAATTTATTTTTTAGGGAAAAGACAATAAGATAAAAGTTGGCTGTATTGTCCTTCCTTTTGACACATAGCAGGTCAGGCTTTAGGGTACCAATGGAGCATTGAATTACCATCACCATTACTGTAGGCTCCATTTAAAGTGCTCACCTTCTGTTCATGGGCCCAATATAACAGCTTTATTATGTGTATAGTAGAACAATCATCTCCCCCTTAACATCACTAATCTATTCTTGAAAATTAGGTGTCCAGCATAAAACACTAACGAGAAGACAATTTCACATCTTTTTCTTAGCATATTTTAGTTTTAATACTGAATTACTAAAAACTACATACATATATCTTGACATTCAATCTCTAAATATGTCATTGTACAACTCTTAAAACTAAGAAAATTATATTATGGAGCCAATTAACACTATAACACCTAAAATTTAATAATAATTTTCTATATCATCTAATAATCACTGTGTCTTCAAATTTCCTAAATTTTGCAAAAAGTATTTTATAGCCAGGATCCTATTCAAGACCACGTATTTTATCTGCATGCTATGATTTTTAATCCCTTTTAATACTAGAGCAATCACTTTTTAATGACACCAAATAGCTGCAGGAATCAGGGTCCTGCTGTACATGCCAACTACTTAATTTGTTTCCTTGAGGTGTTTATTTTTTTATGTTTAACAGCTTTTTTGCAGTAAAGTTGACATACGTTAAAGGTAACTTTACTTAAAATGGAAAATTTGATGAGGCTTTCTTGGGTTGTTTTTTTTTTTTAACATCTATATTAGAGTATACTTGCTTTACAATGGTTTGTTAGTTTCTGCCGTATAACAAAGTGAATCAGCTATACATATACATATATCCCCATATCCCCTCCCTCTTGCATCTCCCTCCCACCCTCCCTATCCCACCCCTCTAGGTGGTCACAAAGCACCGAGCTGATCTCCCTGTGCTATGTGGCTGCTCCCCACTAGCTATTTTACATTTGGTAGTGTATATATGTCCATGCCACTCTCTCACTTTGCCCCAGCTTACCCTTCCCCCTCCCTGTCTTCAAGTCCATTCTCTACATCTGCGTCTTTATTCCTGTCCTGACCCTAGGTTCTTCAGAAACTTTTTTTTTTCTTTAGATTCCATATATATGTGTTAGCATACGGTATTTATTTTTCTCTTTCTGATTTACTTCACTCTGTATGACAGACTCTAGGTCCATCCACCTCACTACAAATAACTCAATTTCGTTTCTTTTTATGGCTGAGGAATATTCCATTGTATATATGTGCCACATCTTCTTATCCATACATATGTCAATGGACACTTAGGTTGCTTCCATGTCCTGGCTATTGTAAATAGAGCTGCAATGAATATTGTGGTACATGACCCTTTTTGAATTATGGTTTTCTCAGGGCATATGCCCAGTAGTGGGATTACTGGGTCATAGGGTAGTTCTATTTTTAGTTTTTTAAGGAACCTCCATACTGTTCTCCATAGTGGCTGCATCAATTTACATTCCCACCAACAGTGCAAGAGGGTTCCCTTTCTTCACACCCTCTCCAGCATTTATTATTTGCAGATTTTTTGATGATGGCCATTCTGACCCGTGTGAGGTGATACCTCATTGTAGTTTTAATTTGCATTTCTCTAATGATTAGTGATGTTGAACATCCTTTCATGTGTTTGTTGACAATCTGTATATCTTCTTTGGAGAAATGTCTATTTAGGTCTTCTGCCCATTTTTGGATTGGGTTGTTTGTTTTTTTGATATTGAGCTGCATGACCTGCTTGTATATTTTAGAGATTAAGGCTTTGTCAATTGCTTCATTTGCAAATATTTTCTCCCATTCTGAGGGTTGTCTTTTCATCTTCTTTATGGTCTCCTTTGCTGTGCAAAAGCCTTTAAGTTTCATTAGGTCCAATTTGTTTATCTTTGTCTTTATTTCCCTTTCTCTAGGAGGTGGGTCAAAAAGGATCTTGCTGTGATTTATGTCATAGAGTGCTCTGCCTATGTTTTCCCCTGAGTTTTATAGTGTCTGGCCTTACATATAGGTCTTTAATCCATTTTGAGTTTATTTTTGTATATGGTTAGGGAGTGTTCTAATTTCATTCTTTTACATGTAGATGTCCAGTTTTCCCAGCACCACTTATTGAAGAGGCTGTCTTTTCTCCATTGAATATTCTTGCCTCCTTTATCAAAGATAAGGTGAACATATGTGCGTGGGTTTATCCCTGGGATTTCTCTCCTGTTCCATTGATCTATATTTCTGTTTTTGTGTCAGTACCATACTGTCTTGATTACTGTAGCTTTGTAGTATAGTCTGAAGTCTGGAACCCAGTTCCTCCGGCTCCATTTTTCTTTCTCAAGACTGCTTTCGCTATGCAAGGTCTTTGGTGTTTCCATACAAATTGTGCAATTTTTTATTCTACTTCTGTGAAAAATACCATTGGTAGTTTGATAGGGATTGCATGGAATCTGTAGATTGCTTTGGGTAGTGTAGTCAATTTCACAATGTTGATTCTTCCAATCCAAGAGCATGGTATATCCCTCCATCTGTTGGTATCATCTTTAATTTCTTTCATCAGTGTCTTACAGTTTTCTGCATACAGATCTTTTGTCTCCTTAGGTAGGTATATTCCTAGGTATTTTATTCTTTTTGTTGCAATGGTAAATGGGAGTGTTTCCTTAATTTCTCTTTCAGATTTTTCATCATTAGTGCATAGGAATGCAAGAGATTTCTGTGCATTTATTTTGTATCCTGCTACTTTACCAAATTCATTGATTAGCTCTAGTAGTTTTCTGGTAGCATCTTTTGGATTCTCTGTGTATAGTATCAAGTCATATGCAAACAGTGACAGTTTTACTTCTTCTTTCCAATTTGGATTCCTTTTATTTCTTGTTCTCTGATTGCTGTGGCTAAAACTTCCAAAACTATATTGAATAGTAGTGGTGAGAGTGGGCAACCTTGTCTTGTTCCTGATCTTAGTGGAAATGGTTTCAGTTTTTCACCATTGAGGATGATGTTGGCTGTGGGTTTGTCATATATGGCCTTTATTATGTTGAGGTAAGTTCCCTCTATGCCTACTTTCTGGAGGGTTTTTATCATAAATGGGTGTTGAATTTTGTCGAAAGCTTTTTCTGCATCTATAATCATATGATTTTTCTCCTTCAGTTTGTTAATATGGTTTATCACATTGATTGATTTGCATATATTGAAGAATCCTTGCATTCCTGGGAGAAACCCCACTTGATCATGGTGTATGATCCTTTTAATATGCTGTTGGATTCTGTTTGCTAGTATTTTGTTGAGGATTTTTGCAACTATGTTCAGTGATATTGGCCTGTAGTTTTCTTTTTTTGTGTGACATCTTCGTCTGGCTTTGGTATCAGGGTGATGCTGGCCTCATAGAGTGAGTTTCGTCCCTCTGCTATATTTTGGAAGAGATTGAGAAGGATAGGTGTTAGCTCTTCTCTAAATGTTTGATAGAATTCGTGTGTGAAGCCATCTGTTCCTGGGCTTTTGTTTCTTGGAAGATTTTTAATCACAGTCTCAATTTCAGTGCTTGTGAGTGGTCTTTTCATATTTTCTCTTTCTTCCTGGTTCAGTCTCAGAAGGTTGTGCTTTTCTAAGAATTTGTCCATTTCTCCCAGGTTTTCCATTATATTGGCATAGAGTTGCTTGTAGTAATCTCTCATGATCCTTTGTATGTCTGCAGGGTCAGTTGTTACTTCTTCTTTTTCATTTCTAGTTCTATTGATTTGAGTCTTCTCCCTTTTTTTCTTGATGAGTCTGGCTAATGGTTTATCAATTTTGTTTAACTTCTCAAAGAAACAACTTTTAGTTTTATTGCTCTTTGTTATTGTGTTCTCCATTTCTTTTTCATTTATTTCTGATCTGATCTTTATGGTTTCTTTCCTTCTGCTAACGTTGGGGTTTTTTTGTTCTTCTTTCTCTAATTGCTTTAGGTGTAAGGTTAGGTTGTTTATTTGAGTTGTTTCTTGCTTCTTGATGTAGGATTGTATTGCTATAAACTTCCCTCTTAGAACTGCTTTTGCTGTACCCCATAGGTTTTGGGTCATTGTGTTTTCACTGTCATTTGTTTCTAGGTATTTTTTGGTTTCCTCTTTGATTTCTTAGTGATCTCTTGGTTATTTACTAGTGTATTGTTTAGCCTCCATGTGTTTGTACTTTTTACAGTTTTTTTCCTGTAATTGATACCTAGTCTCATAGCGTTGTGTTCAGAAAAGATACTTGATACGATTTCAATTTTCTTAAATTTACCAAGGCTTGATTTGTGACCCAAGATATGATCTATCCTGGAGAATGTTCCATGAGCACTTGAGAAGAAAGTGTATTCTGTTGTTTTTGGATGGAATGTCCTATAAATATCAATTAAGTCCATCTTGCTTAATGTATCATTTAAAGCTGGTGTTTCCTTATTTATTTTCATTTTGTATGATCTGTCCATTGGTGAAAGTGGGGTGTTAAAGTCCCCTACTATGATTGTGTTACTGTCAATTTCCCCTTTTATGGCTGTTAGCATTTGCCTTATGTATTGAGGTGCTCCTATGTTGGGGGCATAAATATTTACAATTGTTTTATCTTCATCTTGGATTGATCCCTTGATCATTATGTAGTATCCTTCTTGGTCTCTTGTAATAGTCTTTATTTTAAAGTCTATTTTGTCTGATATGAGAGTTGCTACTCCAGCTTTCTTTTAATTTCCATTTGCATGGAATATCCTTTTCCATCCCCTCACTTTCAGTCTGTATGTGTTCCTAGGTCTGAAGTCGGTCTCTTGTAGACAGGATATATATGGGTCTTGTTTTTGTAACCATTCAAGCAGTCTCTGTCTTTTGGGTGGAGCATTTAATCCATTTACATTTAAGGTAGTTATCCATATGTATGTTCCTATTACCATTTTCTTAATTGTCTTTGGTTTGTTATTGTAGGTCTTTTCCTTCTCTTGTGTTTCCTGCCTAGAGAAGTTCTTTAGCATTTGTTGTAAAGCTGACCGGGTGGTGCTGAATTCTCTTAGCTTTTGCTTCTCTGTAAAGGTTTTAATTTCTCCGTTAAATCTGCTTGAGATCCTTGCTGGGTTGAGTAATCTTGGTTGTAGGTTTTTCCCTTTCATCACTTTAAATATGTCCTGCCAGTCCCTTCTGGCTTGCAGAGTTTCTGCTGAAAGATCAGCTGTTAACCTTATGGGGAGTCCTTTGTATGTTATTTGTTGCTTTTCCCTTGCTGCTTTTAATATTTTTTCTCTGCATTTAATTCTTGATAGTTTGATTAATATGTGTTTTGGTGTGTTTCTCCTTGAATTTGTCCTGTATGGGACTCTCTGTGCTTCCTGGAATTGACTATTTCCTTTCCCATATTAGGGAAGTTTTTAACTATAATCTCTTCAAATATTTTCTCAGTCCCTTTCTTTTTCTCTTCTTCTTCTGGGACCCCTATAATTTGAATGTTGGCACGTTTAATATTGTCCCAGAGGTCTCTGAGACTGTCCTCAATTCTTTGCATTCTTTTTTCTTTATTCTGCTCTGCAGTAGTTATTTCCACTATTCTATCTTCCAGGTCACCTATCTGTGCTTCTGCCTCCGTTATTCTGCTATTGATTCCTTCTAGAGAATTTTAAATTTCATTTATTGTGTTGTTCATCACTGTTTGTTTGCTCTTTAGTTCTTCTAGGTCCTTGTTAAACGTTTCATGCATTTTCTCCATTGTATTTCCAAGATTTTGGATCATCTTTACTGTCATTACCCTCAATTCTTTTTCAGTTATACTGCCTGTTTCCTCTCCATTTGTTTTGTCTGATGGTTTTTTACCTTACTCCTTCATCTGCTGCGTATTTCTCTGTCTTCTCATTTTGCTTAATTTACTGTTTGGGGTCTCCTTTTCACAGGCTGCAGATTCGTAGTTCCCATTGTTTTTGGTGTCTGCTCCCAGTTGGTAAGGTTGGTTCAGTGGGTTTTTTGACTTCCTGGTGGAGAGAACTGCTGCCTCTGTTCTGGTGGATGAGCCTGGGTCTTGTCTTTCTGGTGGGCAGGACTGCATCTGGTGGTGTGTTTTGGGGTGTCTGTGAACTTATTATGATTTTAGGCCACCTCTCTGCTATTGGGTGGGGTTGTGTTCCTATCTTGCTAGTTGTTTGGCATACGGTGTCCCACACTGTAGCTTGCTGGTTGTTGAGTGGAGCTGGGTTTTAGCATTGAGATGGAGATCTCTGGGAGAGCTTTCGCTGTTTGATATTACATGGGGCTGGCAGGTCTCTGGTGGACCAATGTCCTGAACTTGGCTCTCTCTGACACTGAGAGAGGAGAAGCTCAGGCCTGACACCTGGCCGGAGCACCAAGACCCTGTCAGCCACACGGCTCAGAAGAAAAAGCAGAAAAAAAAGAGAGAAAGAAAGAAACAATAAATAAATAAAATAAAGTTATTAAAATAAGACATTTTTTAAAATTATTAAAAATTTGAAAAGTAATAAAATAAAAGAAAGAACAGAGCAACTAAACCAAAAAAGAAATCCACCAATGATAACAAGTGCTAAAAACTATACTAAAAAAAATAAAAACAAAAAAACAGAAAAACCGACAGACAGAACCCTAGGACAAATGGCAAAAGCAAAGCTGTACAGACAAAATCACACAAAGAAGCATACACATACACAGTCACAAAAAGAGAAAAAGAAAAAAATATATATATATATAAAAGGAAGAGAGCAACCAAATAAATAACAAATCTGCCAATGATAATAAGCTCTAAATAGTAAACTAAGGTAAACATAAAACCAGAAACAATTTGGATGCAGAAAGCATACCCCAAGTCTACAGTTGCTCCCAAAGTCAACCGCCTCAATTTTGGGATGCTTCTTTGCCTATTCAGGTACCAGAGATGCAGGGTACATCAAGTTGATTGTGGAGATTTAGTCTGCTGCTCCTGAGGCTGCTGGGAGAAATTTCCCCTTCTCTTTGATCGCACAGCTCCTGGGGTTCAGGAGTGGCATTGTTGGATCATATAGTAGCTCCGTTTTTAGTTTTTTAAGAATCCTCCATACTGTTCTCCATAGTGGCTGTATCAATTTACATTCCCATGAACATTGTAGGAGACTTCCCTTCTCTCCAGATCCACTCCAGCATGTATTGTTTGTAGATTTTTTGATGATGGCCATTCTGACTGGTGTGAGGTGATACCTCATTGTAGTTTTGATTTGTATTTCTCTAATAATTAGTATTGTTGAACATCTTTTCATGTGCCTCTTGGCCATCTGTATGTCTTCTTTGGAGAAATGTCTATTTAGGTCTTCTGCCCATTTTTGGATTGGGTTGTTTTTATGATATTGAGCCACGTGAGCTCTTTGTACATTTTGGAGATTAATCCTTTGTCAGTCGCATCATTTGCAAATATTTTCTCCCATTCTGAGGGTTGTCTTTTCGTCTTGTTTATGGTTTCCTTTGCTGTGAAAAAGCTTTTGAGTTTCATTAGGTCCCATTTGTTTATTTTTGTTTTTATTTCCATTATTGTGGGAGATGGGTCAAAAAAGATATTGCTGTGATTTATGTCAGAGGGTGTTCTGCCCATGTTTTCCTCTAAGAGTTTTATAGTATCTGGTCTTACATTTAGGTCTTTAATCGATTTAGAGTTTATTTTTGTGTATGGTTTTAAGGAGTGTTCTAATTTCATTTTTTTTTTTTGCATGTAGCTGTCCAGTTTTCCCACCACCACTTATTGAAGAGACTGTCTTTCCTCCATTGTATAGTCTTGCCTCCTTTGTCGTAGATTAATTGACCATACGTGTGTGGGTTCATTTCTGGGCTTTCTATTATGTTCCATTGATCTATATTTCTATTTTTGTGCCAGTACCATACTGTCTTGATGACTATAGCTTTGTAGTATAGTCTGAAGTCAAGGAGGCTGATTCCTCCAGCTCCATTTTTCTTTCTCAGGATTGCTTTGGCTATTCAGCTCTTTTGTACCTCCCTACTAATTTTAAGACTTTTTGTTCTAGTCCTGTGAAAAATGGCATTGGTAATTTGATAGGGAATGCATTGAATCTGTAGATTGCTTTGGGTAGTATAGTCTATTTCACGATATTGATTCTACCTATCCAAAACATGTTATACCTTTCCATCTGTTTGTGTTGTCTTTGATTTCTTTCATCAGCGTCTTATAGTTTTTGGAGTACAGGTCTTTTGCCTCCTTAGGTAGGTTTATTCCTAAGTATTTTATTCTCTTTGATGCGATGGTAAGTGGGATTGTTTCTTTAATTTCTCTTTCTGATCTTTCATTGTTGGTGTATAGAAATGCAAGATATTTCTGTGTATTAATTTTGTATCCTGCCACTTTACCGAATTCATTGATGAGCTCCAGTAGTTTTCTGGTATCATCTTTAGGGTTTTCTGTGTATAGTACCATGTCGTCTGCAAACCGTGACAGTTTTACTTCTTCTTTTCCAATTTGGATACTTTTATTTCTTTTTCTTTTCTGATTGCTGTGGCTAGGCCTTCCAAAACTATGTTGAATAAAAGTGTCGAGAATGGACATCCTTGTCTTATTCCTGATCTTAAAGGAAATGCTTTCAGCTTTCCACGGTTGAGTATGATGTTAGCTGTGGGTTTGTCATTTATGGCCTTTATTATGTTAAGGTATGTTCCCTCTATGCCCTTTCTGGAGAGTTTTTATCATAAATGCGTGTTGAATTTCATCAAAACCTTTTTCTGCATCTATTGAGATGATCATATGGTTTTTATTCTTCAATTTGTTAATGTGGTGTATCACATTGATTGATTTGCTGATATTGAAAAATCCTCGCATCCCTGGTATAAATCGTACTTGATCATGGTGTATGATCCGTTTTATGTATTGTTGGATGTGGATTGCTAGTATTTTGTTGAGGATTTTTGTATCTATGTTCATTAGTGATGTTGGCCTGTAATTTTCTTTTTTGTGGTAAGTTTGTCCGATTTTGGTATCAGGGTGATGGTGGCCTCATCGAATGAGTTTGGGAGTATTCCTTCCTCTACAGTTTTTTGGAACAGTTTCAGAAGAATAGCTGTTAACTCTTCTCTAAATATTTGATGGAATATGCCTGTGAAGCCATCTGGTCCTGGACTTTTATTTGTTGGGAGTTTTTAATCACACTTTCAATTTCAGTACTTGTGATTGGTCTGTTCATATTTTCTATTTCTTCCTGTTTCAGTCTTGGGAGATTGTACCTTTGTAAGAATTTGTCCATTTCTTCCAGGTTGTCCATTTTATTGGCATATAGTTGCTTATAGTAGTCTCTTATGATTCTTCGTATTTCTGTGGTGTCCATTGTAACTTCTTTGTTTTCATTTCTAATTTTATTGATTTGCACCCTACCCCTTTTTTTCTTGATGAGTCTGGGTAAAGGTTTGTCAATTTTCTTTATCTTTTCAAGTAATCAACTTTTACTTTCATTGATCTTTTCTATTGTGTTCTTCCTTTCTATTTCATATATTTCTGTGCTGATCTTTATGATTTTTTTCCTTCTGCTAACTGGGTTTTGTTTGTTCTTCTTTCTCTAGTTTCTTTAGGTGTAAGTTTAGATTGCTTATTTGAGATTTTTCTTGTTTCTTTAGGTAGGATTGTATTGCTATAAACTTCCGTCTTAGAACTGCTTTTGCTGCATCCCACAGGTTTTGGATCCTTGTGCTCTCATTTTCATTTGTCTCTAGGTATTTTTTTTGATTTCCTCTTTGATTTCTTCAGTGATCCATTGGCTCTATAGTAGCATATTGTTTAGCCTCCACATGTTTGTGTTTTTTGAGTTTTTTTTCTTATAGTTGATTTCTCATCTAATAGTGTTCAGTTCAGAAAGGATGCCTGATATGATTTCAGTTTTCTTAAATTTACTGAGGCTTGCTTTGTGGCCCACCATGTGGTCAATCCTGGAGAATATTCCATGTGTACATGAGAAGAATGTGTATTCTGGTGCTTTTGGATGGAATGCTCCATAAATATCAGTTAAGTCCATCTGGTCTAATGTGTCATTTAAGACCTGTGTTTCCTTATTGATTTTCTGTCTGGATGATCTATCCATTGATGAAAGTGGGGTGTTAAAGTCCCCCACTATTATTATGTTACTGTCAATTTCTCCCTTTATGGCTGTTAGTATTTGCCTTATATATTGAGGTGTTCCTATATTGGGTGCATATATATTTAAAATTGTTGTATCTTCTTCTGGGTTGATCCCTTGATCATTATGTAGTGTCCTTGTCTCTTGTAATAGTCTTTATTTTAAAGTCTATTTTGTCTGATACAAGTATTGCTACTCTGGCTTTCTTTTGATTTCCGTTTGCATGGATTGCCTTTTTCCATCCCTTCACTTTCTGTCTGTCTGTGTCTGAGGCTCTGAAGTGGGTCTCTTGTAGACAACAAATATATGGGTCTTGTTTTCATATCCATTCAGCCAGTCTGTGTCTTTTGTTTGGATCATTTAATCCATTTATGTTTAAGATAATTATCGATATGTATGTTCTTATTGCCATTTTGTTAATTGTTTTGGATCTGTTTTTGTAGGTCTCTCTTCTTCCCTTCCTCTTTTGTTCTCTTCTCTTGTGATTTGATGACTTACTTTATTGTTGTGTTTCAATTCCTTTTTCTTTTTTGTGTGTATCTATTGTAGATTTTCAGTTTGCGGTTACCATGAGGTTTTGATATAGCAGTCTATATATAAACAAGATTGTTTTAAGTTGCTGGTCTTTTAGTTTCAAATGCATTTTCAATATTCTGCATTTATGCTCTCCTCTTCTCACAATTGATGATTTTGATATCATATTTGTGTGTGGACGATTTCCTACCTTTACTGTGTGTTTGCCTTTACCGGTGAGCTTTTCCATTCATAATTTTCTTTTTTCTAGTTGTGGCCTTTTCTTTTCCACTTAGAGACGTTCCTTTAGCATTTGTTGCCCAGCTGGTCTGGTGATGCTGAATACTCTTAGCTTTTGCTTGTCTGTAAAGCTTTTGATTTCTCCATCGAATCAGAATGAGATCCTTGCTGGGTAGAGTAATCTTGGTTGTAGGTTCTTCCCTTTCATCACTTTAAATATATTGTGCCACTCCCTTCTGGCCTGCAGAGTTTCTGCTGAGAAATCAGCTGATAACCTTATGGGAGTTCCCTTGTATGTTATTTGTCACTTTTCCCTTGTTAATATTTCTTTGTCTTTAATTGTTGTCAGTTTTATAACTATGTGTCTCAGCATGTTCCTCCTTGGGTTTATCCTGCCTGAGACTCTACGCTTCCTGGACTTGTGTGACTGTTTCCTTTCCCATGTTAGGGAAATTTTCAGCAATTACATCTTCAAATATTTTTTCAGGTCCTTTCTCTCTCTCTTCTCCTTCTGGGACCCCTATAATGCAAATGTTAGTGCATTTAATGTTGTGCCAGAGGTCTCTTAGACTGCCTTCATTTCTTTTCATTCTTTTTTCTTTATTCTGTTCCATGTCAGTGATTTCCACCATTCTGTCTTCCGGGTCACCTATCTATCCGTTCTTCTACCTCAGTTATTCTGCTATTGATTACTTCTAATGTATTTTTCATTTCAGTTATTGTATTTTTCATCTCTCTTTGTTTATTCTTTAGTTCTTCTAGGTCTTTGTTAAACATTTCTTGCATCTCCTCAATCCTTGCCTCCATTCATCTTCCAAGATCCTGGATCATCTTCACTATCATTATTCTGAATTATTTTTCCAGAGGTTGCCTATCTGTACTTCACTTAGTTGTTCTTCTGGGGCTTTTTCTTGTTCTTTCATGTGGAACATATTCCTCTGCCATTTCATTTTGTCTAATTTTCTATGGTGAGTTTTGACATAAGGACACATCCATGATCAAGATAAAGAGCATATTCATCATCCCTCAATTATTCATGTCCATTTGTAATCCTTCTTTCTTACTCATCTCTGATCCTGCCTGGTTCCCAGGCAATCACTGACCAAACTGCTTTCTGTCACCATTGATTAATTTGCATTTTCTAGAAGTTTATGAAAATGGAATCATGAATTACATACTATTCTTTGGTATAGTTTCTATCATTCAGCAGGTTTATTTGGATTTCATTCATGTCGTTTTGTACAACAGTAGTTCGTTACTTTTCACTGTTGAGTAGTATACCAATGCATAGATACACTGCAATATCTTTATCCATTGACCTGTCAATATACATTAGGCTGTTTTCAATTTTTGACTATTACAGATAAAGCTTCTATGAACATTCTTGTACAAGTCTGTAAATATGTGGTTTAGTTGTTTGTAGGTATATAGGTAGAAGAGAAATTTATAGGTCATATACAAATTTTATGTTTACCTCTTTTAAATCCACCAAACTGTTTTGCACAGAGGCTGTATCATTTTACATTGTCACTAGTAGCATATGAGAGCTTCCCCTTGCTCCACATCTTTACCAACACCAATACTTGATATAATCAGTTTTTTTAACATCTTATACATTCTAGTGGGAATATAGGAGTATCTCATTGTGTTTTTGTTTTACATGTCTTTAATGACAAATGAAGTTGAATATTTTTCATGTGCTTATTTAATATCTATATATTTTCTTTATTGAAATATCTGTTAAAATATTTTCCCATTTAAATTGGGTTGTATATATTCTAATTGTTAATTATATAATGAGATATAAGTACTTTGTTGGAATTATTTTTGCAAATATTTTCTTCCATTTGGGGGCTTGCCTTTTCATTTTCATTACAGTATCCTTTGAAGATTAAAAGAATTCTATATTGATGAATTGCAATATATTGATTTTTTCTTTTATAAGAAATCCTTGGCAAACAGCAACTGACTAATTTTCTCTTATATTTTCTACTAGAAATTGTATTGTTTTGGCTCTTACTTAGATATATGAATTGTTTTGTGTTAGTTTTAGAGCATAGTATGAAGTAAGGGTTGAGATTCACCAATTTATCACATGACAAATTGCCCCCACATCATTTTTTTTTTAATGATTTCTAGTCTTACATCTAGGTTTTAACTCCATTTTTTTGGTATTTTTTAAAATTTTCTTTTATTTATTTTTTTATACATCAGATTCTTATTAGTCATCCATTTTATACACATCAGTGTATACATGGCAATCCCAATCTCCCAATTCATCCCACCACCACCACCACCCCCTGCCGCTTTCCCCCTAGGTGTCAATACGTTTGTTCTCTACATCTGTGACTCAATTTCTGTCCTGCAAAACGGTTCCTCTGTACCATTTTTCTAGGTTCCACATATATTCGTTAATATGCGATATTTGATTTTCTCTTTCTGACTTACTTCACTCTGTATGACAGTCTCTAGATTCATCCACGTCTCTACAAATGACCCAATTTCGTTCCTTTTTATGGCTGAGTATTATCCACTGTATATATGTACCACATCTTCTTTATCCATTCGTCTGTCCATGTGCATTTAGGTTGCTTCCATAACCTATGTTCTATTGTTCTAACATTACTGGTCCAGGTTCTGCCCTCTAGAAAAATAAGACTATATTAATAATAGTAGAAACAATAATATGCATATATAAATATACTTATTTAATCATCAAAAGAACTCTTCTCATTAGGCAGTGTTATTATCATCCCCATTTAAACAATGACTGATTTTTCACTCTTTCACATAACAGCCTTTTAAATATATGAAAATTAGTATTGACTAATGATCTCCACTTTCTCCATTTGCTTCTCAGGTTTCTAGATACTTCATCATCTTTTTTTCTCGTATTCTGTATGTACTCTAGTTTGTTAATATCCTTCTAATGTTGTGGGTTTTAGAAATATCCTTAGTAGTTTAGGTGTAGTTGGAACAGCACGTAGTTCAATAAAATTAAACGTATTTTCAGTTGGTATATTATATTCCTGGTGGCAGACAGACAATGAGTTGTAAATAGGTAAATAAATTGTAAATAGTGCTGCAATCAACATTGGGGTGCATGTGTCTTTTTGAATTACGGTTTTCTCTGGGTATATGCCCAGTAGTGGGATTGCTGGGTCATATGGTAATTCTATTTTTAGTTTTATAAGGAACCTCCATACTGTTCTCCATGGCTGTATCAATTTACATTCCCACCAACAGTGCAAGAGGGTTCCCTTTTCTCCACACCCTCTCCAGCATTTGTTGTTTGTAGATTTTCTGATGATGCCCATTCTAACTGGTGTGAGGTGATACCTCTTTGTAGTTTTGATTTTCATTTCTCTAATAATTAGTGATGTTAGGCAGCTTTTCATGTGCTTCTTGGCCATCTGTATGTCCTCTTTGGAGAAATGTCTATTTACGTTTTCTGCCCATTTTTTGATTGGGTTGTTTGTCTTTTTAATATTGAGATGCATGAGCTGTTTATATATTTGAGAGATTAATCCTTTGTCCGTTGATTCATTTGCAAATATTTTTCCCATTCTGAGGGTTGTCCTTTCATCTTGTTTGAAGTTTGCTTTGCAAAAGCTTTTAAGTTTGATTAGGTCCCATTTGTTTACTTTTGTTTTTATTTCCATTGCTCTAGGAGGCGGATCAAAACAGATCTTGCTGTGATTTATGTCAAAGAGTGTTCTTCCTATGTTTTCCTCTAAGAGTTTTATAGTGTCTGGTCTTACATTTAGGTCTCTAATCCATTTTGAGTTTATTTCTGTGTATGGTGTTAGGGAGTGTTGTAATTTCATTCTTTTACATGTAGCTGTCCAGTTTTCCCAGCACCACTTATTGAAGAGACTGTCTTTTCTCCATTGTATATCATTGCCTCCTTTGTCATAGATTACTTGACCATTGGTGAGTGCGTTTATCTCTGGGCTTTCTATCCTGTTCCATTGATCTGTATTTTTGTTTTTGTGCAGTACCATATTGTCTTGATTACTGTAGCTTTGTAGTATAGTCTGAAGTCAGGGAGTCTGATTCCTCCAGCTCTGTTTTTTTCCCTCAGGACTGCTTTGACTATTCGGGGTCTTTTGTGTCTCCATACAAATCTTAAGAGTTTTTGTTCTAGTTCTGTAAAAAATGCCATTGGTAATTTGATAGGGATTGCATTGAATCTGTAGATTGCTTTGGGTAGTATAGTCATTTTCACAATGTTGATTCTTCCAATCCAAGAACATGGTATCTCTCCATCTGTTGGTATCATCTTTAATTTCTTTCATCAGTGTCTTATACTTTTCAGCATACAGGTCTTTTGTCTGCTTCGGTAGGTTTATTCCTAGGTATTTTATTCTTTTTCTTGCAATGGTAAATGGGAGTGTTTCCTTAATTTCTCTTTCTGATCTTTCATTGTTAGTGTATAGGAATGCAAGAGATTTCTGTGCATTAATTTTGTATCCTGCAACTTTACCAAATTCATTGATTAGCTCTAGAAGTTTTCTGGTGGCATCTTTAGGATTCTCTATGTATAGTATCATGTCATCTGCAAACAGTGACAGTTTTTCTTCTTCTTTTCCAATTTGTATTCCTTTTATTTCTTTTTTCTTCTCTGATTGCTGTGGCTAGGACTTCCAAAACTATGTTGAATAAGAGTGGCGAGAGTGGACATCCTTGTCTTGTTCCTGATCTTAAATGAAATGCTTTCACTTTTTCAACATTGTGAATGATTTTTGCTGTGGGTTTGTCACACAAACCCACATTATCGGTTTATGTTGAGGTAGGTTCCTTCTATGCCCACTTTTTGGAGATTTTTTATCATAAATCGGTGTTGAATATTGTCAGAAGCTTTTTCTGCATCTATTGAGATGATCATATGGTTTTTATTCTTCAGTATGTTAATATGGTGTATCACATTGATTGATTTGCGTATATTGAAGAATCCTTGCATCCCTGGGATAAATCCCACTTGATCGTGGTGTATGATCCTTTTAATGTGTTGTTGTATTCTGTTTGCTAGTATTTTGTTGAGGATTTTTGTATCTATATTCATCAGTGATATTGGTCTGTAATTTTCTTTTTTTGTAGTATTTTTGTCTGATTTTGGTATCAGGGTGATGGTGGCCTCATAGAGTAAGTTTGGGGGTGTTCCTTCCTCTGCAATTTTTTGGAAGAGTTTGAGAAGGATGGGTGTTAGCTCTTCTCTAAATGTTTGATAGAATTCACCTGTGAAACCATCTGGTCCTGGACTTTTGTTTGTTGGAAGATTTTCAATCACAGTTTCAATTTCATTACTTGTGATTTGTCTGTTCATATTTCCTATTTCTTCCTGGTTCAGTCTTGGAAGGTTATACCCTTCTAAGAATTTGTCCATTTCTTCCAGGTTGTCCATTTTATTGGCAGAGAGTTGCTTGTAGTAGTCCCTTAGGATGCTTTGTATTTCTGCGGTGTCTGCTGTAACTTCTCCTTTTTCATTTCTAAATTTATTGATCTGAGTCCTCTTCCTCTTTTTCTTGATGAGTCTGGCTAATGGTTTATCAATTTTGTTTACCTTCTCAAAGAACCAGCTTTTAGTTTTATTGATCTTTGCTACTGTTTTCTTTGTTTCTATTTCATTTATTTCTGTTCTAATCTTTATGATTTCTTTCCTTCTACTAACTTTGGGTTTTGTTTGCTCTTCTTTCTCGTGTTCCTTTAGGTGTAAGGTTAGATTATTTATTTGAGATTTTTTTGTTTCTTGAGGTAGGCTTGTATAGCTATAAGCTTCCCTCTTAGAACTGCTTTTGCTGCATCCCATAGGCTCTGGATTGTCTTGTTTTCATTATCATTTGTCTCTAAGTATTTTTTTATTTCTTCCTTGATTTCTTCAGTGATCTCTTGGTAATTTAGTAACGTATTGTTTAGCCCCTTGTGTTTGTGTTTTTTTACGTTTTTTCCCCTGTAATTCATTTCTAATCTCATAGCGTTGTGGTCAGAAAAGATGCTTGATATGATTTCAATTTTCTTAAATTTACTGAGGCTTGATTTGTGAACCAAGATGTGATCGATCCTGGAGAACGTTCCATGCGCGCTTGAGAAGAAAGTGTAATCTGCTCTTTTTGGATGGAATGTCCTATAAATATCAATTAAATCTCTCTGGTCTATTGTGTCATTTAAAGCTTTTGTTTCTTTATTAATTTTTGTTTTGGATGATCTGTCCATTGGTGTATGTGAGGTGTTAAAATCCCCCACTTGTATTGCGTTACTGTCGATTTCCTCTTTTATAGCTGTTAGCAGTTGGCTTATGTATTGATGTGCTCCTATGTTGGCTGCATGTATATTTATAATAGTTATATCTTCTTCTTGGATTGATCCCTTGATCATTATGTAGTGTCCTTCTTTGTCTCTTGTAACATTCTTTATTTTAAAGTCTATTTTATCTGATATGAGCATTGCTACTTCAGCTTTCTTTTGATTTCCATTTGCATGAAATATCTTTTTCCATCCCCTCACTTTCAGTCTTAATGTGTCCCTAGGTCTAAAGTGAGTCTCTTGTAGACAACATATATATGGGTCTTGCTTTTATATCCATTCAGCAAGCCTGTGTCTTTTGCTTGGAGCATTTAATCCATTCACGTTTAAGGTAATTATCCATATGTATATTCCTATGACCATTTTCTTAATTGTTTTGTGTTTGTTTTTGTAGGTCCTTTTGTTCTCTGTGTTTCCCACTTAGTGAAGTTCCTTTAGCATTTGTTGTAGAGCTGGTTTGGTGGTGCTGAATCCTCTTACCTTTTGCTTGTCTGTAAAGCTTTTGATTTCTCCATCGAATCTGATTGAGATCCTTTCTGGGTAGAGTAATCTTGGTTGTAGGTTCTTCCCTTTCTTCACTTTAAGTATATCATGCCACTCCCTTCTGGCTTGTAGAGTTTCTGCTGAGAAATCAGCTGTTAACCTTATGGTTAGCATCTTCCGGCAACAGGAGGAGGAATTCCAAGAGAATCAGACTTTGAAGCCTAGTGGGAATTGATTGCAGGACTTTGACAGGACTGGGGGAAACAGAGACTCAACTCTTGGAGGGCACACACAAAGTAGTGTGCGCATCGGGACCCAGGGGAAGGAGCAGTGACCCCAGGGGAGACTGAACCAGACCTACCTGCTAGTGTTGGAGGGTCTCCTGCAGAGGTGGGGGGTGGCTGTGGCTCACTGTGGGGACAAGGACACTGGCAGCAGAAGTTCTGGGAAGTACTCCTTGGTGTGAGCCCTCCCAGAGTCTGCCAGTAGCCCCACCAAAGAGCCCAGGTAGGCTCCAGTGTTGCGTTGCCTCAGGCCAAATAACCATCAGGGAGGGAACCCAGCCCTACCCATCAGCAGTCAAGTGGATTAAAGTTTTACTGAGCTCTGCCCACCAGAACAACAGTCAGCTCTACCCACCACCGGTCCCTCCCATCAGGAAGCTTGCACAAGCCTCTTACATAGCCTCATCCACCAGAGGGCAGACAGCAGAAGCAAGAAGAACTACAGTCCTGCAGCCTGTGGAACAAAAACCACATTCACAGAAAGATAGACAAGATGAAAAGGCAGAGGGCTATGTACCAAATGAAGGAACAAGGTAAAACCCCAGAAAAACAACTAAATGAAGTGGAGATAGGAAACCTTCCAGAAAAAGAATTCAGAATAATGATAGTGAAGATGATCCAGGACCTCGGAAAATGAATGGAGGCAAAGATTGAGAAGATGCGAGAAATGTTTAACAAAGACCTAGAAGAGTTAAAGAACAAACAAACAGAGTTGAACAATGCAATAACTGAAATGAAAATAACACTAGAAGGAATCAATAGCAGAATAACTGAGGCAGAAGAACGGATTAGTGACCTGGAAGACAGAATGGTGGAATTCACTGCCGTGGAACAGAATAAAGAAAAAAGAATGAAAAGAAATGAAGACAGCCTAAGAGACCTCTGGGACAACATTAAACCCAACAACATTGGCATTATAGGGGTCCCAGAAGGAGAAGAGAGAGAGAAAGGACCCAAGAAAATATTTAAAGAGATTATAGTCGAAACCTTCCTTAACATGGGAAAAGAAATAGCCACCCAAGTCCAGGGAGCGCAGGGAGTCCCATACAGGATAAACCCAAGGAGAAACATTCTGGGACACATAGTAATCAAGCTGGCAAAAATTAAAGACAAAGAAAAATTATTGAAAGCAGTAAGGGAAAAATGACAAGTAGCATACAAGGGAACTCCCGTAAGGTTAACAGCTGATTTCTCAGCAGAAACTCTACAAGCCAGAAGGAAGTGGCATGACATACTTAAAGTGATGAAAGGGAAGAACCTACAACCAAGATTACTCTACCCAGCAAGGATCTCATTCCGATTCAATGGAGAAATCAAAAGCTTTCCAGACAAGCAAAAGCTAAGAGAATTCAGCACCACCAAACCAGCACTACAACAAATGCTAAAGGAACTTCTCTAAGTGGGAAACACAAGAGAAGAAAAGAACCTACAAAAACAAACAAAAACAATTAGGTATGTGCCTATGACCATTTTCTTATCGATAATTACCTTAAATGTGAATGGATTAAATGCCCCAACCAAAAGACACAGGCTTGCTGAATGGATACAAAAACAAGACCCATATATATGCTGTCTACAAGAGACCCACTTCAGACCTAGAGACACATACAGACTGAAAGTGAGGGGATGGAAAAAGATATTCCATGCAAATGGAAATCAAAAGAAAGCTGGAGTAGCAATACTCATATCAGATAAAATAGACTTTAAAATGAAGAATGTTACAAGAGACAAGGAAGGACACTACATAATGATCAAGGGATCAATCCAAGAAGAAGATATAACAATTATAAATATATATGCACCCAACATAGGAGCACGTCAATACATAAGGCAACTGCTAACAGCTATAAAAGAGGAAATTGACAGTAACACAGTAATAGTGGGGGACTTTAACACCTCACTTACACCAATGTACAGATCATCCAAAATGAAAATAAATAAGGAAACAGAAGCTTTAAATGACACAATAGACCAGATAGATTTAATTGATATTTATAGGACATTCCATCCAAAAACAGCAGGTTACACTTTCTTCTCAAGTATGCACGGAACATTCTCCAGGATAGATCACATCTTGGTTCACAAATCAAGCCTCAAATTTAAGAAAATTGAAATCATATCAAGCATCTTTTCTGACCACAACGCTATGAGATTAGAAATGAATTACAGGGGAAAAAACGTAAATAACACAAACACATGGAGGCTAAACAATACGTTACTGAATATCCAAGAGATCACTGAAGAAATCAAAGAGGAAATCAAAGAATACCTAGAGACAAATGACAATGAAAACACGACGATCCAAAAACTATGGGATGCAGCAAAAGCAGTTCTAAGAGGGAAGTTTATAGCAATAGAAGCCTACCTCAAGAAACAAGAAGCATCTCAAATAAACAGTCTAACCTTACACCTAAAGGAACACGAGAAAGAAGAGCAAACAAAACCCAAAGTTAGTAGAAGGAAAGAAATCATAAAGATTAGAACAGAAATAAATGCAATAGAAACAAAGAAAGCAGTAGCAAAGATCAATAAAACTAAAAGCTGGTTCTTTGAGAAGGTAAACAAAATTGATAAACCATTAGCCAGACTCTTCAAGAAAAAGAAGGAGAGGACTCAAATCAATAAAATTAGAAATGAAAAAGGAGAAGTTGCAACAGACACCGCAGAAATACAAAACATCCTAACAGAATACTACAAGCAACTCTCTGCCAATAAAATGGACAACCTGGAAGAAATGGACAAATTCTTAGAAAGGTATAACCTTCCAAGACTGAACCAGGAAGAATTGGAAATATGAACAGATGAATCACAAGTAATGAAATTGAAAATGTGATTAGAAATCTTGCAACAAACAAAAGTCCAGGACCAGATGGCTTCCCAGGGGAATTCTACCAAACATTTAGAGAAGAGCTAACACCCATCCTTCTCAAACTCTTCCAAAAAAATTGCAGAGGAAGGAACACTCCCAAACTCATTCTATGAGGCCACCATCACCCTGATACCAAAATGAGACAAATATACTACAAAAAAAGAAAATTACAGACCAATATCCCTGATGAATATAGATGCAAAAATCCTCAACAAAATTCTAGCAAACAGAATTCAACAACACATTAAAATGATCATACACCATGATCAATTGTGATTTATCCCAGGGATGCAAGGATTCTTCAATATATGTAAATCAATTAATGTGATACACCATATTAACAAATTGAAGAATAAAAACCATATGACCATCTCAATAGATGCAGAAAAAGCTTTTGACAAAATTCAACACCCATTTATGATAAAAACTCTCCAGAAAGTGAGCATAGAGGGAACCTACCTCAACATAATAAAGGCCATATATGACAAACCCACAGCAAACATCATTCTCAATTGTGAAAAACTGAAAGCATTTCCTCTAAGCTCTGGAACAAGACAAGGATGTCCACTCTCGCTACTCTTATTCAACATAGTTTTGGAAGTCCTAGCCACGACAATCAGAGAAGAAAAAAGAAATAAAAGGAATACAAATTGGAAAAGAAGAAGAAAAACTGTCACTGTTTGCAGATGACATGATACTATACATAGAGAATCCTAAAGATGCCACCAGAAAACTTCTAGAGCTAATCAATGAATTTGGTAAAGTTGCAGGATACAAAATTAATGCACAGAAATCTCTTACATTCCTATACACTAACAATGAAAGATCAGAAAGAGAAATTCAGGAAACAATCCCATTCAACATTGCAACAAAAAGAATAAAATACCTAGGAGTAAACCTACCTAAGGAGGTAAAAGACCTGTACTCAGAAAACTATAAGGCACTGATGAAAGAAATTAAAGGTGATACCAACAGATGGAGAGATATACCATGTTCTTGGATTGGAAGAATCAATATTGTAAAAATGACTATACTACCGAAAGCAATCTACAGATTAAATGCAATCCCTATCAAATTGCCAATGGCATTTTTTACAGAACTAGAATAAAAAACCTTAAAATTTGTGTGGAGGCACAAAAGACCCTGAATAGCCAAAGCAATCTTGAGAAAGAAAAACGGAGCTGGAGGAATCAGACTCCCTGACTTCAGACTATACTACAAAGCTACAGTAATCAAGACAATATGGTACTGGCACAAAAACAGAAACATAAATCAATAGAACAAGATAGAAAGCCCAGAGATAAACCCATGCACCTATGGTCAACTAATCTATGACAAAGGAGGCAAGGATATACAATGGAGAAAAGACAGTCTCTTCAATAAGTGGTGCTTGGAAAACTGGACAGCTACCTGTAAAAGAATGAAATTAGAATACTCCCTAACACCATACACAAAAGTAAACTCAAAATGACTTAAGAGACCTAAATGCAAGACCGGACACTATAAAACTCTTAGAGGAAAACATAGGAAGAACACTCTTTGACATAAATCACAGCAAGATCTTTTTTGACCCATCTCTTAGGGTAATGGAATTAAAAACAAAAATAAACAAATGAGACCTAATGAACCTTAAAAGCTTTTGCACAGCAAAGGAAACCATAAACAAGACGAAAAGACAACCCTCAGAATGCGAGAAAATATTTGCAAACGAATCAACGGACAAAGGATTAATCTCCAAAATATATAAACAGCTCATGCAGCTCAATATTAAAAAAACAAACAACCCAATCCAAAAATGGGCAGAAGACCTAAATAGACATTTCTCCAGAGAAGACATACAGATGGCCAAGAAGCACATGAAAAGCGCTCAACATCACTAATTATTAGAGAAATGCAAATCAAAACTACAATGAGGTATCACCTCACACCAGTTAGAATGGGCATCATCAGAAAATCTACAAACAACAAATGCTGGCAAGGAGGTGGAGAAAAGGGAACCCTTTTGCACTGTTGGTGGGAATGTGAATTGATACAGCCACTATGGAGAACAGTATGGAGGTTCCTTAAAAACCTAAAAATAGAATTACCATATGATCCAGCAATCCCACTACTGGGCATATACCCAGAGAAAACCGTAATTCAAAAAGACACATGCACCCCAATGTTCATCGCCGCACTATTTACAATAGCCAGGTCATGGAAGCAACCTAAATGCTCATAGACAGATGAATGGATAAGGAAGATGTGGTGCATATATACAATGAAATATTACTCAGCCATAAAAAGGAACGAAATTGGGTCATTTGTAGAGACATGGATAGATCTAGAGACTGTCATACAAAGTGAAGTAAGTCAGAAAGAGAAAAATAAATATCGTATACTAACGCATATATATGGAACCTAGAAAAATGGTACAGATGAACCAGTTTGCAGGGCAGAAATTGAGACACAGATCTAGAGAACAAATGTATGGACACCAAGGGGGGAAACCGGTGGGTGGGTGGGGGTGGTGGTGTGATGAATTGGGAGATTGGGATTGACATGTATACACTGATGTTTATAAAATGGATAACTAACAAGGACCTGCTGTATAAAAAAATAAATAAAACTAAATTAAAATATTCAAAAAAAAAGAAAAAGACCCAACACAGCCAAAAATAAATAAATTTTAAAAAAAATTTTTAATGAATACATGTGCTATTAATTTTTATGGGAGAATGAGATGATGTGTTTTCAAAGTAAATAAAGAATAGGCAATCTGAAATCAGTCATTCCTTTTTTTTACTATTTAATATGCATCATATACTGGATTAGGTTCTATATATAAATGACAAAATGCCCAGTACCTACCCTGAAAGAGTGTAATCTAGTGGGGAAGACAGATAAGGGAAAGATAGTACCATGTGGTAAGTACTGTGATAGAGGGATGCAGGATGATTTGTGTGATAGAGGCATGCAGGATGCATTGGGAGTGAAGAGGAGGGCATCCCCTCCCAGACTTAGGGAAAAACAGGAACTTTCCAGAGGAGGTGATACTTGAGTTGAATCTTAAATGATGAGTATTTTCAGGTGGCAAATGATAGAATGGAATGCCAGACAGTGGGGACAGCATGTGTGAAGGCACAGAGGTGCGAAATACCATTAGAGATCAGATGAACTGAAACGTGTCAGAGAGTGTAGAGAATGAGTCTAGAAATATGCAGGAAAGGGGTTGATAATGGGAAACTGAAAAAGATTGGTACTTTTTTCTACAGGAATGACTTCTGAGCATAACAGCTAGAAATTATGATCTAGTTTGAGAAATACTGAGGTAAAGATGTCTACCTGTATGACACATCTAGGAAATCATAGTTACATATCTCAGTAACCACGTAAATAGAATTAATGTGCTACCATGCATAGGGTCATAAGAAGGATGTTTAATTTTACCTCTGTGCCTTGTGGAAGGAGCTCAAAATGTTCATTGAATATGAGTGGGACTGAGAAATGAACACAGAGGCACAAGGGAAATTTTTTATAAGAGAAATGGAAGTGTGTTGCATAGCAAAAAGCAAATGGTGATTCATGCTAGTTACCAGTGAGTATTTTGGAAAGGAAAAGCAGAAAAAAGATGACAAAGTGAAAAGGTAGAAAAATGTTACAGCAATCAAAGAGAAAGACAGAATGATTACAATAGAAATTAAGATAGTGATTTTAAAATACTCTCAGGCAAGGTTAGGAGAGGAGGCAAGAGGGACTCAAAGAGCTCAGAAATATTAATAACATATAAAGATGGATGTCATGGATGGATACATTAATTTTTCGTGCAGAAATAGAAAACTGCTAGATATCATAAAAAGATAACTTTGCTAAGCTGAGAAGAAATAGATAAGGAAATCAATTTTACACCAGAATAGATAACCAGAAGGGTAAAACAATCATTTTTTTAAAAGTTTTGTGATATGTGTTTAAAGGCAGTATTACTTCTTTCACTAAGGTGTTGAGTTGAAATAGTGTTCGAATAATTAGATATACTCTATTGTAATAATTATTTTGAGCTTATCAATACCCTCTGTTCTGGGGGAGAGAATATATATCAACGTATTTGAGTCAAACATATCAACAAATCATTTGAACATCATTGATCAAGATCGTCAGTTTGAAGTTAAAAAATATCTCTCTTTAAGCAAAGAAAATTTCAGTTCAGTGTTGAATAGAAAGTAAATATGGAAAACGATTGTTGAAATTTCAACTGTGACAGAATACTACAAATAATAGATTCAATTACACTGTGAAAAGTGTTTGGTTTTATTTACTCTTCTCTAAAAATCAGTTTTTACCTTAAATTTAAGATTAAACTCAGAGTGAAATCTTAGTTGTAAATCATTATACAGTAATTTTGATGTTGTATCTAACATTTTAAGGGCATAAGATTCGAGTATAAGTAAATGTCCTACTGCTTAATAGTACCATGTAGGAAAATACAATTATTGAACTTAGGTTAATAATGAAGTATAACAAAACTGTTACATATTTTTATGCTATCAACAATTTCAGATCTCAGTACCTCAAAGGAAAATTAGTGAAAAGTTCATTTGAGGAGATACATTTACCTGTTCATGACATATATCATTGTTCCCCTTTTTAAGTGAATGACATGAAAAGAAAATAGTTATACCTTAGAACTGTGTCCATGTTTTATGATAAATGGTTTTCAGTGAAATATTTTGAACATTACTTTGTGGAAGTGGACATATAGAGCTGTACATTGCTGAATTGGTCCAGTTCAGTAAGCATTAATTAGGTTACTATAGTCTTTGCTGCAGAAATAGATAAACTGCAGTGACTTAGCACAGTAGTTTATCTCTTGCTAACATTACAATCGGATTCGGATTAGGTCGCCCTCCTCCGTCACCGCCCAGGGTGGCCTCTAAGGTGGCACTGACATGGAAAGGGAAGTCCAGCCTGGAAATGACACATTCAGTTTCACTCACAGTCCATTAGGCCAAAATTATTTCTATGGCTCTCAACCAAATGCAAAGGGCCTGGAAATTGTAGTGGAGCTTATGAAATATTTGGTAAGCACTAACTCTCTCCAGCTTCCAAGCAGTTATGTTCAATCCGTGGAGACCAGGCAGACCCCCATCAAAATCACTTTGGATGTCAAGACTGATGATGTGACACAGCCACATGCTCGTGCGTGTGAAGACATTTATTACTCACAAGCTTCTGAGGAGAACAGGGCAGGCACCCAAGCAGGTCTCAGAATGGCTTGAGTGGCTTGAGAAGGAGTGGGAGCAAGTGACCCTGACTATTCTTGTGGCAAGGGAGGGAACCAGTGGGCTGTCTTATCAGCTTGCCCAGATGTGGGGCAGAAAGAGACACAGGAGGTGGGGCTTGAAAGCTGTTGGCAGTCAAACAACATAAATGGAGTAAGGCTCTTTATTACACCAGGGAATGAATTATTTCATTATTTCTCCTGGTTATTGCTTTTAATCCAGTTCCAAAAGCATTCTTAAGCACATTTTCTGTGCTGTGCTCGGCACTCTCAGCATATGATTATCATTTGGGTAAATCCTCTACATTCAAGTAATTCAAATTTTATTCTTCAGTTTCTGCCTTCTTTTATCCTTCTCAGCAAGAGCCATCAGTGTTCTTTACATGCAAGATAATTTTCTAAAACAATCCTGACCAGGGCATAGAGTATATATCAGAAACTTCAGTCCAGTATTTGGAGGAATCACAATTAGTCATCCCATCCTAGATCCAGCATTCGGTTTGTGAGGAAGAACACTTGGTACCCACATGTTCACTGAATCACACAGTTTCTCCGTTTCCTCCTTTCTATCCTACTTACTAAGTATCTTGTGGTTTTGGTTACCTGTCTCAGTCTCTAGTGTTACTATCCTTTCATCTTTTGCATAGACCACAGCAACAAGCTCATGTCTCATCTTCCTGTGCCCACTCTGACTCTTGTCCAATCCATCCTCTATATGGCTAAGCTCTCTAGCCTCATCTCATGCCACTACCCCTTCCATATCTTCTCCTAAGCCATGCTGACCTTCTTCTAGTTCTCAAAGACTCTGTCCTCTCTCCCTCCTCAGGGCCTTTGTATATGTTATTCCCTCCGCAGGGCCTTTGTACCTGTTATTTCCTCTTACTAGAATGCTCTTTTTTCCCTCCCTTCACTTGACAAACTCTTCCTCATCTTTTAGCCTCAGCTCAAACATCATTTCTCTAAGGAAATCTTCCCTGATCTCCTTATTGCCCTAGTCAGTCCCCTTCTTGGAATCTCTTAATTATGCCCTTTACTTCTTCTTCATAGTACTTGCATTGTATTGTAGTTGTCTCTTTACTTGTCTGTCTTCTCTTCTACACTGTGAGCTACATGATGCAGGGAGTCTAGAGCTTTAGCTATTTTATTTATCTTGTATCCTCAGAATGTAGACAGCATCATAGGGTATACAATAATAGTACCTCAGTCCCCTTCTGGGACTAAATCCCTGCTCTAAACAAAGGTATGACTTATATTTGATTTACTAACAGCCATCTCGAAATCTTGGACAGAATTAGTACACCATGAATGTTTGCTCAACGAACCTCAATCTGCACTCTGCTAGGCCGTTTTCAGTACTCTTCAGAAGCCTCGAATCTCATGTTTAGGAGTTTGGTCTTTGTCCTGGAGAATTATTAAAGAGTCAACATATTTTAGTAGACGTGTGGTGTGGGCAAGCATGCAGTTTTTATAAACCACTCTGGTAGTAGTTAGGGGTAGAGGTGACTGGTCAAGTTAGCACAGAAATGATGAGGGGCTGAATATGAGTACTACCATGAGAATGTGAGAAGAGAAGGCATGATTGGGTTTTAGAAGCAGAATTGGTTCCAAATTAATTTGGGAAATCATGTAGAAGGTTATAGAACAACTTCAAAGTTCTTAACATGAGTAACTAGGATGATAATATTCCCCAACATTGGAAGAAAAATGATGCTACTAGACAAATTCTCATTATGCTTCTTCTTTGACTATTTTGCTAGGTAGATATAAATACTGATCTGTTTTCTTTTATAATTGGTGTGGTCAGTGTTCCTCTCTCGGACTCTAATGACGTTGGGGAATATTTTCTGCAGCATGAAACCGCATGATGCAAGATATAGTTCAGACATGTGCCACACCGGGAAAAAAGCAAGTTGTGTTTCTGAGTAGGGCAAAATGAGCAAGGTGTGTTTTTCTTAGAAGTTTTCCTTTTTTAAACCACTGTTAATTTCTGTGTGTCACTAGAATAAGAACAGTGTAATTGTTCTTAGATTTAAGAGGTTTAATGATCCTTTCATGGTAATTGTTAAAGAGATTCTAATATAAAGAAGAATGTATCATTTTTAAAAATACTTAAATCACTTAGGAAAAGTATCATAAACCATGTTAAAGGAAAACAACTCAAGTTATATGAAATGTAAACCTGTTTCTTCAGAATCATGATTCATATCAGATTTAGGATATTGTCTAGATAGTCAGCTCTCAGTGGAAATAATGGGACTAAAAGAAACACTGTGGACTTCCAGATGAAGATCATAGATTGACCATATTCAAATTATAGTAGAGGAATTATAAAAATACAAATGCACATACTCAACAGCAACGGAGGGCAGGCAACCTCGACACATTGTGGAGAGATAGAAAGATGGAGGAGATGTGATGTGTAGAGGAGACATCAAGGAAAAAGAGCCAGTTTCTTCCATGGAGGCCAGGTAGAGGGAAAGGAGTAGTTGCAGGAAAAAAAATGGGGGGAGCCATAGACTGAAAATGTACATGCCTAACAGGTGACTTCCATCGTCACCCACATACATAAAAGGCTCGTCAGTAATGGAGCCAGTTCTTAACACCAGGCCATGTGTTTCTAGAGGTCATGTCCTTATCATCACACACAGTATCTTTCAGTATTCCTGCAGTATTTTATTTACCAAGGATATTTAGTTAGACCTCTTGTTCTAGCCTTTGTTCTGTATCTCTAGGATGCAGATAACAATTGTATCTTTCTTATAGTGTTTTCATGAAGAACAAATGAGTTAATATGTATGAAACATTTAGCAAAGTATTTGGCATATAGGATATGATATGCGATGAGCTACTTTTTAAATATATGCTTCCGCAAAACAAGAAGATGCTATTAAAAATGAACAGAACAAATTAAATATCTTGAAAATGTGATAAATGAAATGCTTAAAATTGAATTCAATAGAAGAATTGGAGAGAATGCCAAGGATTCTTCCAGAAAGTAAAACAAATGGACAAAGACATGGGAAATAGGAAAGAAAATGTAAGAATCAGTACAGTCACTCCGACATCCAAGTAATAGGAGTTCCATAAAGAGACAACATATAAAACGGAAAGACAGAAATTATTTTTTTATTGCTCAGGCTTAAGTCTCCAGATTGACAGGGCCCATTGAATACCCAGCAAATGAAAGAAAGACCCATATCAAGCCGCATGGTGAAATTTCCATACACTGGGAAAAACATTATGAGAAAACAGAAAAGAAGGTAACATCACAAAAGAGAGGCATGAATGTTATCAGACTTCCCCCAAGCAGTACTAGATGCTAGCAGACAAGGACATCGATGCCTTCAAGGTTCTGAGGGAAAATGAAATTCAGCTCAGATTTCTGCAGTCATCAGATGTAATATTCAAGTATGAGAGCCAATGAAAAACTTGCAGAAATTAAAGGACTTAGGCATGCACCTCTCCTGCACCCTTTCTTAGGAAGGAGCCAGAAGATGTGCTCTAGTATGCCAAGAGAGTCAAGCAAGGAGAAGACACAGATTCATGCAACAGTGGACACTGTAGGGAATATCGGCATGAGAAGCCCAAAATGACCACTGTGCCAGACCTAGAGAACAACCAGGCCAGACTAGAGCAAATGCTGGCAGATTCCAGGAATCTAGCCAAATGCAGATAACAGATGAGCTTTTGTACCTTCGTACAATAGAAAAGCTCAGAAATTTCCAGCAGCAGCACATATGGCACATTCAAAGTGCTAGACCTACCTGGAGAAGGTGGTACCACTAAAAAGGATCTACATTATTCAGTAGCCTCTAATATACTAAGCTTGGAAGTAAAACACAGATGCCCATGACATTTCACAGCTAGGGACTCTCCTATTATACATCTTAGCAGAAAGGACCCAAACTTTACATAGATGTAAGTACAGTGGTTTGAGAAATAAACTGCCTTTGTGTCTTTAGTTATGGCTTTAGATAATAAAACATATGTGATTGTTAGAGAAAAACAGATCAGAAAGAAAGGCAAACTGTATTTGGTGGAATAAGATATCTAGTTTCAAGTACATTATTTGAAGTCACTAAGATGACTTGAAACAGAGGGACTTTTACTGGGAAATGTCAGAGGGGAGGTAGAGGATATAAATCTGCTAAACTTCATTTGTCATAACAGGAAGTTGATGGATGATGTTTAAAGTTGATATATCAATAAATATTAATTTAAGTCATATTTTGAGATATAGAGGTAACCACCAAAAAAAAAATTTTTTTTAGGAGTTTACAATTAATTGCGTCTGGAGAATAGACCTATGGGTGGCAAAACCTTGGGAAGGGGAGTTTTGCTCTTTATTCATTGAAAGCTTTCTTGTACTGATTTTTCTTTTTACCCTGGCATGTATTACTTGATGAAAGTAAAAATATTTATTATACCTTTTGATAACAAATGTATAACCATTTTCCTTATTTAAAATTTGAAAAATACAGAAAAATTAAAAAGAAAGCCATTAACACATAGATGTATGTTATGGGTTGAACTGTGTCCCTGCTAAACTCATATGTTGAAGTTCTAACCTCCAATACCTTGGAATGTAACTTTATTTGCAGATAGGGTCTTTACAGAGGTAATCAAGTTAAAGTAAGGTCATTAAAGTGGGTCCTAATGTAATTTGGATTATGTCCTTATAAAAAGGGGGAATTTGGACACAGAGACAGGCATAGAAGGAAGATAATGTGAACAGACACCCGCAGAAGGCAGCCATCTTTAAGTCAAGGAGAGAGGCCTGGAACTGATTCTTCCTTCAGAGCCTTCAGAAAGAACCAACCCTGCAGAGACCTTAATCGCAGACTTCTGGCCTCCAGAAATATGAGACAATAAATTTCTGTTGTTTAAGCCATTCAGCTTGTGGCACTTTGTAATGGCCACCCATGAAAACTAATACAATGTATTTCCTTTCATTCATTCAACAGATATTTATTGAGCACCTACAATGTGTTAGGCACTGTTCTAGGCATTGGGATGTAGAATTAACAAAACCAACAGAAGCCAGTTTATATTAACAAAGGATGGAGACAGATAATAAACAAGTAAAAGAAGTAAAATATATAGTTTTCTGGATGGTTATAATTGTTTTGGTAAAAATCAAAACAAGAAGGAGGATTGGGAATATGGCAGTGTACGTGGAGAAAGTTGCAGTTTTACAGTTCTCTAGACTTTTCTCCAAAGAAGACATACAGATGGCCAAGAGGCACATGAAAAGCTGCTCAACATCACTAATTATTAGACAAATGCAAATCAAAACTACAATGAGGTATCACCTCACACCGGTCAGAATGGCCATCATCAGAAGAACTACAAACAACAAATGCTGGAGAGGATGTGGAGAAAAGGGAACCCTCTTGCGCTGTTGGTGGGAATGTAACTTGATACAGCCACTATGTAGAACAGTATAGAAGTTCCTTTAAAAACTAAAAATAGAACTATCATATGACCCAGCAATCCCACTACTGGGCATATACCCTGAGAAAACCATAATTCAAAAAGAGACATGTACCACAATGTTCATTGCAGCACTATTTATAATAGCCAGGTCATGGAAGCAACCTAAATGTCCATCAACAGACGAATGGGTAAAGAAGTTGTAGTACATGTATACAATGAAATATTACTCAGCCATGAAAAGGAACAAAATTAGGTCATTTGTAGAGACATGGATGGACCTAGAGACTGTCATACAGAGTGAAGTAAGTCAGAAAGAGAAAAACAAATATCGTATATTAACACATATATGTGGAATATAAAAAAATGGTACAGATGAACCAGTTTGCAAGGCAGAAATAGAGACACAGATGCAGAGAACAAACGTATGGACAACAACGGGGGAAAGCAGTGGGGGTTGGTGGTGGGATGAATTGGGAGATTGGGATTGACATATATACACTGATATGTATAAAATGGATAACTAATAAGAACCTGCTGTATAGCACAGGGAACTCTATTTCACTTCGCTGTACAGTAGAAACTAACACAACATTGTAAAACAACTATACCCCAGTTAAAAATTTAATTGAATAAATAAATAAATAAATAAATAAATAAATAGCGTTCTCAAAGAGGAACTTATGGAGAAGGTGACATTAGATAAAAACCAGATGGAGGTCAGGGAGGAAGCTATGAGACTTTATGAGGAAGAGTCCCTCCAGTCTTTGTTTTGATTGTATATGTTTGTTTACACAGTCATTTTTAGTTGGAAATATATGTTCCTATGGTAAAAATTTTAAACAATTCAAGGAATTCTTAAAAACAGAGTTTCCTTTGCAATGCAACACTCCAATCCTATTCCCCAGTCTACCTTCAGCTATATTTTTTATGCACTTCCAGAAATGTCTGTGAACATACACACATGAATGTACATAAAATATTTTACACAGATTGATTTATACAGTATATTCTGGTTTATATCTTGATTTTTAACCTAACACACATATGCACAGACATATTACAAAATGAGATTATACTTGCCTTCTTCCATACCATATGACTCACTTTGGAAATTTTGGCAGAGTAAAAGTTTAAAAAATATTAGTAAAATATAATAAAATATACATTTGAATTCCGATTATTGCAATATAAACTATATATATATGAAACTAATATACAAAAATGAACATACTTATGTTATGGGGAAAAAAGCCAAAATATTGTAAACATTTTTCCTTGTCAATAGTAATTGCCCTTCTAAAATAGAATATGAATTAGCTAAACATTTGAACATTTAGTATTTCCAAGTTTTTTTTTTTATAAAACTGCTATGGACTGAATTGTGTCCTTCCAAAATTCACATACATGTTGAAGCCCTTACCCCCACTGTGATGGCATTTGGAGGTGGGCCTTGGGAGATAATTAGGGTAAGATGAGGTCATGAGGGTGGGGCCTCATGATGGGATTAGTGCTCTTATGAAAAAGAGAAAGAGCCACCAGAGAGCCCACCCTCTCTCTCTCTCTCTCTCTCTCTCTCTCTCTGCATGTACACATCCGAAAGGCCATGTAAGCACATGGTGAGAAAGTGGCCTTCTACAAGATAGGAAATAGTTCTCATCAGGAAACAGGTAAGCTGGCACCTTGATCTTGGGTTTCCAGCCTCCAGATCTGTGAGAAATAAATTTCTGTTGTTTAAGTATTTTGTTAGGGCAGCCCCAGCTATATAAGACAAAAGCTGTGATTGGAATGTTTTTTAACTTGTTGGATTATTTTTTGTATAAATTATTAGGAGTACAATTGATATGTGTATTAATGTTTTTAGGGCTTTTAGACAAAGTAAATTGCCAGCTTTCCTTCCAAATAGTACCTATTTATACTCCCACCAGAAACATATGCCTTCAAGCTTCCACTACTGATTTAAATTTGTCATTCTGTTTAGATCTGAGAGGAAGTTGGTGAGTTAAATGCCTTATTTTAGCATTTTCTTGGGTAATCATTAATTCACTGTCTACAATCAATATAACCCCCAAAACGTGTTTACTTAACCATCGTCAGACAATGCCAGGAAAATCTGAACAAATGAGGAAGACACCCCATCACAAGTTGATACAGAAGCCATATTAGATGACCACAGAAATTTACATTTAGGCCAGATTAGTTATAATTGTGACTAGGATTCATCAACTCCTGTGTTCTCATTCTAGGTTAATTAGAGAGATAACATAGTATACAATCTAGAAGAAATATTGCCAAATTTTCCTTTTAAAATTGGTGCCTCGTTCAAATTTAATATGTTCTAATTGCCAACTATTTTACTAATGGGGTGTGGTTTCTATACATGAAGTGGATGTGGAAAAGTACAGATGACATAAGAGTACAGAAGCAGGAGTCAATAGTTGTCAATTTGAGGATAGATCATTGAGAAACTCAATGTGTAATCTTTGGCAAGTCATTTCACTGCTTTAGGACTCAGTTTCCTCATCATTCATTAGTTCACTGTTTCCAAGCTCCTCATAACCCTTTATAAGAAGATCTAATGAGCACTAGAACAATTGACAATTTCAGCTTTTTCTTCTATAAAATAAGAAGACTATTGAAAATAATAGTAGAAGGTATATATCAAAAGTACAGTACAGGTTTTAAAAAATATTTGAATTTGGCTACTAATAGTATATCACTATTGTTTCTCCTACAGAAATTAATTCTGGATATAACATTACATTAGGTTTTAATGTAAATACAGATCCACTACAAGCTAGAAAAATGCTTCCTTAAGTCATTTTACCTAGACATCAAGTGCTATTAATAAATAGCAGTTTTCATCTCTTTGCATGTTACACCAGATTTGAACTTGTATTCTTAAATTGTAAAATCTAGATCTTAATTAGTTAGAAATTTGAAATCCGGTTTCCTAATCTATGTGTGTACCTGAGCTCATTTTTATATATTTCATATATGTAGAGTGTAAATAGTTCAGAGAGTAGGGTTTGAAGTTACTGACTCGAGTTAAAAACCCAATTCTGTCACTTACTAGCTTTGTGAACTTGGACAAGTTTTATAAACCCTCCTTGGCTTAGTTTCTCATTTTTAAAATAAGGATAATAATAACTAACTACTTTCTAAGTTTGCAGGTTAATATATATATAGTCCTTAGAATAATGCTTGGGGCATTATATAAGTTTAGCTATCATTATTATTATCAGTGTCTATTTTTTAAGTAAAAAGCAAAGATTCAATTCTTTTGACCTTGCACACCACATTTGAAAGTGTATAGTTCTTCATTGTAAAGATAATTGCACCACTTGCAACAGTTCTCTCATTATGAAAGCATACATCTGGGGTTTCTTTATTCCTTCCCTTCTGCAGTGATCCCAGTTGGGGATTGGAAATATCTTAGGAAAACAGTGTCTCTTGGGACCTTAATATGTGTTCTTGGGAATGGAGAAAAGTTTCTGTGCACAATAAGTTTGAGAATGCGGAGGAAACAAAATTAAGATTTTTTTTTTTAATCAGGGTTTCTTAGAGCTTTTAATGTATTATTGTGCATGGCAAAGTTTAAAAAAGGATGTTATATGCAGTGTTTCCAAATGTATTTGGAAGTCTCAGGGAGGAATTAATTTTCCTCTACCCTTCTAGGTTCTTCTGGCTGGTCTAAGAATTAAAGCGACAAGACAGATTAACAGGAGAAAAGTCACACAAAAGTTTAATAACATGTATACATGGGAGAAACCCAGGAGAACTGAGTAATGACAAAACGGTCAAAGCCCTCACCTTAAATGCCATCTTCAGCTACAGACAAGAGAGGATGTTGGGGGTAGTGATTTGGGACTTCAAAGAGGAGGAAAGCAATTCACATGGAGATGGAAAAGCATGTGTTTGGTAAATAAACATTTGCTGGGCCAGGCAGAGACAATGGGACACAGACAGGAATTTTAACAAGCAGACTTCGCTAGGCTCCTCCCCGTCTACACACCTAGTTTATACTATAGTTATCTATGGTGATGGCTGCCTTCCTGGATCAGGTCCTTTATCTACACTCTTTAGGCAGTTGGGGGGAAGGTCGAAGGTTCTTCCTGAGTCTTTCGGGCCTTGATTGTTTTCAGCTCAAATAATCCGCATGCCAAAGAGATATTTTGGGGTGGCAAATTTTGCTCCCCTGCTGTACCAAACTACTTAGGAAATGCCACCACGTGTAGCAAATGGGTCCCAACTAGAGTCTCATGGTATCTTAGCCTTCAATGATTTTAATTGTATTCTAGTATCAGTTGATTAAGAAAATACTTAACAGAAAGATATTATGACTCAAATAATATGGTTAAATTTATTTCTATTTCCCCCAAAATATCTATGTCCATTTTAAACATAGCAGTACCAGTTTTGTGTGTGTGAGACACATGATTCATTCAATTTACATACCCACTTCTTAGAGCCCTCATAGATTTTTGGATTTCTGCCAGTAACTTCATGGTCCAAGGCCTGAGAACCAATACTTCTCAACTCTCACTATGCATTTGGAGTCACCTGGGAAACTTTAAAAAATGCAGTTTAGATGTCTAGATATTGCCAATAGATATTTGTGTCTATGTGGTCTCAAGTGGGGCCTTGGCATTGGTATTTTATCAGCTCTGCAGGTCATATCAATGTGAAGGCACAGCACAGCATTGCTGATTCTAGGTGTTAGTGAAGTGAAAATAACAGAGACCTATTTCATACTGTGATCAACATATTGCAGGAAGGAGGACCCCTTCCAACACCCGAGAGTGGGCTCTTGTCTAACACTCGAAAATGAATTGTCCCAGGAGACACATGTGCTGACAAAGCAAGAGACTTTGTTGGGAAGGGGCGCCCGGGTGGAGAGCAGCAGGGTAAGGGAACCCAGCAGAACTGCTCTGCCACGTGGCTCGCAGTTTCGGGTTTTATGGTGATGGGGTTAGTTCCTGGGTTGTCTCTGGCCAGTCACTCTGACTCAGGGTCCTTCCTGGTAGTGCCTGCATCACTCAGCCTAGACGGATTCCAGCAAGCAGGATTCTCAGAGGTTGGTAGGACATATGGAGTGGAGTCTTCTCTCTCCTTTTGACCTTTCCCAAATTCTTCTGGTTGGTAGTAGCTTGTTAGTTCCACGTTACTTACCAGGACATCCTGTTGTAAGATAACTCATGCAAGTGGTTACTATCATGCCTGGCCAGGGTGAGCAGTTTCGGTCAGTGGTTCCCCTAACAAACATACATGATGTCGCAGACCTAATTCAGATTTTAAAAGTTGCTATAATATATGGTCATAACTGGATGGCTTCTACTGCAGAATCTTGGGGAGGAAGAAAGAGGCTCAGGGGTAAAACTATATCAGTGATAATCAAAACAGGTACTTTGTGAATTCAGAGATCTGCTGTATCAGAGAACTTTGCCAATTTGCCTGTGATCCACAAGAAGGACCCTAAGTAAACCGCAACATCCATAGCCTTACAGGTGTCCCTTTTGTATCATGTTGTCTTATAGATTTATTAGAAAGGGCATTTTGCTTTCCACCCCATGTTTCCTGGCTGTACTTTGCCGAGATGTTTATAAATGTGTCCTAGTTGCCTTTACACAATGAACATTCTTTAATTCTTATTTTGGCATTTTTGTGCTATTTGTTCTTGTAAGTCAACTCATTTTTTAGCTATTTTATTAAGGTAGAATTGACATACAGTGAACTGAACATACTTAAAATGCATAATTTGATAAATTTGACTACGTTTATACCAGTGAAACCATGCTGGTGAACTCTTTCCTTCCTTAGCTTCCTTGGTAGAGCTCTCTAATTTTTCTTCCCCATTAATTTTCAGTAAAGCATTAAATCCTATGGATTCTACTTATGCTTTTAAATCCGTCTTTACCACACCATCTCCATTTCCTGCTGATCCTCATGTACCTTTGCCTTAGGCAAATTGGTTGATTACCAGGTCCAGCAGGGATCTATTAATGATTGATTGAGATTATGCATTCCACCAAGGCACACAGATAAACAGTTCTAGACTTTAAATGAGCATATGATAATAATATGATGATGAAATTAAAATTCAGTTATTAATGACTACCATTTATTGAATGCTCACGATGTGCCAGATATTGCACTAGGTACTTTACAAACTCGTAAGCAACTCTTTAAGTTAAATGGTATCTCTCTTTTGAAGCAGACTGAACTCAAGCCTAGAAATGTTAAACAATTTGTCAAAAGTCATACAGCTAGTACATCAAAGCTGGGATTTAAAGCCAGGTCATCTTGATTTTGAATCCCATGCTCTATTCACCACACAAGAAATCTACCATGCTTAATCAATTATCACTATGTATAAAATGTTACTAATGGGGAAAAAATTTCTTGCCAATTGAAAAACTTTTGTTTTAAAAAGTTTCTCTCATTTTAATATCATGATATATTATTGTAATTCTAGAAAGGCAGTAATTTTTTTTCTGACCTGAGCCATGATTATTCTATCTACACTACAGAAAATTGCAATCTTAAATTGAGCCAATGAGGCACTATGAAGAAGATAATTTACAAGATGGATAATTTCATAATAAATATATCAGCTTAAGTGCCTTAAAATTGGAAATTAGTTTTTCCATGGTAGAGGAATCAAAATGGAGTATAATATACATAGATGAGGAATAGCAGTCCACAGCCAGGCATCTTCAACTTTACTGAGAATAGTTTTCCCTTAAATTAGTCTTGCAAAAGTCAATAATAGAAGCTATTTGCTGCCAGAAATATATTTAGAGAAACTGCCATTTATTATAATTAAAGTGATTTATTTGCTTGCTAGTTTATTTGGCTGAGGATTTTCTTGAAATTGAGGACAAACTGGAAATATAATTTACCAATCTATACAGTATTACAGCATATTTCATATTCTGAGGCTTTTGTAAGTGTTTTTCAAATATCAGCAGTTACAGTACTCTGTTTATGCTAGATATTGAAAATGTGGGTTATTTAAAGCTGGGCTGGGTGTCAGAATTAATTCTGAAGCCAGTTATAAGGGATTTAGGATGGCCCTAGGAATTTAATACTCATCACTTATGAAAGGATCAGCGAGGAACTAAATTCCATGCGATATCAAGGATATTTCTGTGTTGGTCATTTATCAACTTGAAGAAGGAAATTCAGAGAGAGATGTTTTACACTTTGTGTGCTTCTTAAGCACAGGAATCAAGTTTGTTTGTTTGTTTGTTTGTTTTTTCCTGATGGCTTCATAAAGTTTCTATGAACCCTGAGTTTGAAACTGGATGATGCCACTTGTTAGCTATATGAGCTTGGGGAAATGATTTACATCTCTCAGCTTGAGGCTGTCTCCTCACCTATAAAAAGAGGATAACAATAAACTTTCTTGCCAGTTTGCTGTGATAAAAAAAAGACTTAACTGCACATAGATTGCTTAGCAGAGTATTTGACATATTTTAGTTGCTCAATAAAGAGTTGGTCCTGTCTACTGTAGTCACTGGTATTTATCTATTCACCAGCCATCTGTCTTCTTCCTTGCTAACAGAACTCCAGCTTAGCTGCCACGTGCCCAGCCCCAGAGGATGAATCATGATTAGCCTAAGCTAGTGTTCCTCAATGGGGACATTATTGGCATTTTGAGTGGAGTAATTCTTCCTTGTGTGGTTCTTCCCCCGGTATTACAAAATGTTGCACATCCCTGGCACCAGGGCAATGCCTGCTAGTATCATTTTCCTTTTGAAACTTCTTTTCTCTTCCTACTTTCCAGTGAGTATGTTTTATTAGGAGCAGTGTAAGCTATCTTGCAACCTTGAGGGGAAGGCTAAGAGATTCTTGAGAGGCTGACCCAAGGTCCTGATATCTTATAATCACCAAACCAACCCTGTATACTCCTTGGAGAATACCACACTCTCTTAATTACTATACCTTTAATTATTTGAATTACCTTGATTACTATACCTTTAATCCTCCCAATTATTTTTCTTCACAGTTGTCACAGTTATGCTTTTCCCTTTCAAATTCCATATAAAGTTTAGTTAGCTTTTGTCAAGTTCCATTAAAAACCCAGCTAGACTTTTTATTTGAATTAATTGAAATTATAGATTAATTTAGAGAGAAGCAACATCCTTAAAATACTGAGTCTTCCAGTCTATGAACATGGTATCTCCCTTCATTAAATTTGGCATGCTTTAATATCTTCCAATAGAGTTATATATTTTGTTTTTAGGTGTTGTACATATTTAGATATATCCCTTGATATCTTCATTTCTTTCTCTCTCCATTGTAAAAAAAACTTTTATTATTATTATTATGAAACACTTCAAACACATACAAAAGTAGAAATAAGAGCATGACACCCATGCTTCAGTAAATATCAACTCAAGGGTTTGTTTTTTCATTTGTATTCTTACACTTTCCTTCTTCCAACTGTATTATTTTGAAGCAAATCTCAGATAATTGAGCATCATGAAGAAGAATTTCAATGGATTGAAACATTCTAATTACTTTCTTTGGCAAAATTGTTTTATAGGTGGTGTTTCGTAATTCCATCCAGAGGCACATAATCTTTGATTTTCTGTTTTTTGTGAGGTTAGCAGGCATTGATGATAGCTGCCTAGATTCATGACTTCTTTAAGGGTTGTGCAATGCTGATATTTAATTTTTTTCTACATTTATGAACTGGGTGAAATTTTTAAAAAGAAACTTTCCCTCATCATCTGCTTGTCAAGCAAGTGACAGTTTGGCCAGTGAAGAAATAATGATCCCTTTATGGATTCAGACACTCTATTACTTGGACAGCAAAAGCAAGGTCAGTAATGGTGTCAGCTCCCCACATTCCATATGCCATGGGATAACACTGAAACAAAGGAGCCAGATGACAACACAAGTGATAGGACACCCGGTTGCTGAGGAATCAGTTTCATGCTGTAGTGAATGAGTTTTATAGCCTGAAACTCTACCCTAATGGGGAGAGGAGTGAGGCAGAACTTGGGAGGTAATTGAAACTGCCTCATGACAGCCTCCCTAAAGATAGAGTGGTGGGTAAGAAATAGCCTCATGCAGCTACTTATAAATTACCTGTTATCCCATGTTCCATAAGTATCATGGCGTATGCTCCCAAGAATTAGGTAAACAGAAGTTAAGGCTTGTCTGCATGGTCTATGTGGATATATGCAAGGTCATTAGGGTGCTGTCATGGAGCAGTTTTCCTAAGACCCTGAAGTATAATAAATAGAGGGAAAGTAGAGAAAATGCTTGAATATTTCCTTTTATTTTCCGGTTTTCAGAATAATGTGTTGCTTCCCTAGTATTTTCCGAATTTAATCAATGATGAAATTTAGTATAATTGTAAATATCAACATATTAAACATATTCTTTTTTTTGTTTAATTGGGGTATAGTTTTCTACAATGTTGTGTTAGTTTCTACTGTACAGCGAAGTGAATAGAGTTCCCTGTGCTATACAGTGGGTTATTATTAGTTATCTATTTTATACATACTACTGTATATATATCAATCCCAATCTCCCAATTCATCCCACCCCCCAGCCCCACCCCCCGCTTTCCCCCCTTGTTGTCCATACATTTGTTCTCTACATCTGTGTCACTATTTCTGCCTTGCAAACCAGTTCATTTGTACCATTTTTCTAGATTCCACATATATGCGTTAATATATGATATTTCTTCTTCTCTTTCTGACTTACTTCACTTTGTATGACAGTCTCTAAGTCCATCGACGTCTCTACAAATGACACAATTTCATTCCTTTTTATGGTTGAGTAATATTCCATTATATATACGTACCACATCTTCTATATCCATTCATCTGTCGATGGACATTTAGGTTGTTTCCATGACCTGGCTATTGTAAATAGTGCTGCAGTGAACACTGGGGTGCATGTGTCTTTTTGAATTATGGTTTTCTCTGGGTATATGCCCAGTAGTGGGATTGCTGGATCGTAGGTAGTTCTATTTCTAGTTTTTTAAGGAACCTCCGTACTGTTCTCCATAGTGGTTGTATCAATTTACATTCCCACCAACAGTGCAAGAGGGTTCCCTTTGCTCCACACCCTCGCCAGCATTTGTTGTTTGTAGATTTTCTGATGATGCACATGCTGACTGGTATGAGGTGATACCTCATTGTAGTTTTGTTTTTTTTTTTTTTTTTTTTTTTTTTAATGGCTGTGTTGGGTCTTCGTTTCTGTGCGAGGGCTCTCTCCAGTTGCGGCAAGTGGGGGCCATTCTTCATCGCGGTGCGCGGGCCTCTCACTACCGCGGGCTCTCCCGTTGCGGAGCACAGGCCCCAGACGCGCAGGCTCAGTAATTGTGGCTCACGGGCCCAGTCGCTCCGCGGCATGTGGGATCCTCCCAGACCAGGGCTCGAACCCGCGTCCCCTGCATTGGCAGGCAGACTCTCAACCACTGCGCCACCAGGGAAGCCCCCTCATTGTAGTTTTGATTTGCATTTCTCTAATGATTAGTGATGTTGAGCAGCTTTTCATGTGTCTCTTGGCCATCTGTATGTCTTCTTTAGAGAAATGTCTATTTAGGTCTTCTGCCCATTTTTTGATTGGGTTGTTTGTTTTTCTGGTATTGAGCTGCATGAGCTGCTTGTATATTTTGGAGATTAAAATATGTGAAGCCATCTGGTCCTGGACTTTTGTTTGTTGGAAGAGTTTTAATCACAGTTTCAATTTCATTACTTGTGATTGGTCTATTCATATTTTCTATTTGTTCCTGGTTCAGTCTTGGAAGGTTATACCTTTCTAAGAATTTGTCCATTTCTTCCAGGTTGTCCATTTTATTGGCATAGAGTTGCTTGTAGTAGCCTCTTATGATGCTTTGTATTTCTGTGGTGTCTGTTGTAACTTCTCCTTTTTCATTTCTACTTTATTGATTTGATTCCTCTCCCTCTTTTGCTTGATGAGTCTGGCTAAAGGTTTTCCAATTTTGTTTATCTTCTCAAAGAACCAGATTTTAGTTTTATTGATCTTTGCTATTGTTTTCTTTGTTTCTATTTCATTTATTTCTGCTCTGATCTTTATGATTTCTTTCCTTCTACTAACTTTGGGTTTTGTTTGTTCTTCTTTCTCTAGTTCCTTTAGGTGTAAGGTTAGGTTGTTTATTTGAGGTTTTTCTTGTTTCTTGAGGTAGGCTTGTATAGCTATAAGCTTCCCTCTTAGAACTGCTTTTGCTGCATCCCATAGGTTTTGGATCGTCGTGTTTTCATTGTCATTTGTCTCTAGGTATTTTTTGATTTCCTCTTTGATTTCTTCAGTGATCTCTTGGTTATTTAGTAATGTATTGTTTAGCCTCCATGTGTTTGTGTTTTTTACATTTTTTTCCCTGTAATCGATTTCTAATCTCATAGTGTTGTGGTCAGAAAAGATGCTTGATGTGATTTCAATTTTCTTAAATTTACTGAGGGTTGATTTATGACCCAAGATGTGATCTATCCTGGAGAATGTTCTGTGTGCACTTGAGAAGAAAGTGTAATCTGCTGTTTTCAGATGGAATGTCCTATAAATATCAATTAAATCTATCTGGTGTATTGGGTTATTTAAAGCTTGTGTTTCCTTATTAATTTTCTGTCTGGATGATCTGTACATTGGTGTAAGTGAGGTGTTAAAGTCCCCCACTATTACTGTGTTACTGTCGATTTCCTCTTTTATAGCTGTTGGCAGTTGCCTTATGTATTGAGGTGCTCCTATGTTGGGTGCATATAGATAGCCTTCAAAGTCTGATTCTGTAGGAATTCCTCCTCCCATTGCCAGACCCCCAGGTTGGGAAGCCTGACGTGAGGCTCAGAACCTTCACTCCAGTGGGTGGACTTCTGGGTATAAGTGTTCTCCAGTTTGTGAGTCACCCACCCAGCAGTTATGGGATTTGATTTTACTGTGATTGCACCCCTCCTACCATCTCATTGTGGCTTCTCCTTTGTCTTTGGATGTGGGGTGTCTTTTTTGGTGAGTTCCAGTGTCTTTCTGTTGATGGTTGTTCAGCAGTTAGTTGTGATTCCAGTGCTCTCTCAAGAGGGAGTGAGTGCACTTCTTTCTACTTCACCATCTTGAACCAGTCTCTCTGCTTCTTCTTTTTTTTTTTTTTTTTTTATTTATTTATTTATTTTTGGCTGTGTTGGGTCTTCGTTTCTGTGCGAGGGCTTTCTCTAGTTGCGGCAAGTGGGGGCCACTCTTCATCGCGGCACGCGGGCCTCTCATTATCGCGGCCTCTCTTGTTGCGGAGCACAGGCTCCAGAGGCGCAGGCTCAGTAGTTGTGGCGCACGGGCTTAGTTGCTCCGCGGCATGTGGGATCTTCCCAGACCAGGGCTCGAACCCGTGTCCCCTGCATTGGCAGGCGGATTCTCAACCACTGCGCCACCAGGGAAGCCCTCTGCTTCTTCTTTTTAGCTACAAAAAGTATATTGTAGAAAGGGAGACAATATGTGAGATATTTTCACAGGCCAAGCTTAGAAGTGATTTACCAATTATTTAGTATAATTGTAAATATCAACATATTAAACATATTCAATGTGTTCAAGTCAATTGCAGTTATTGTCCTTATTAATGCTCAAATTGTTCAGTCTTAGGCCGGTGGGCTCCCATTCAAGTTGGTTCTGGAGTCTTCTCATATTATCCTACTAGTCTTTGCTAGCTTCCTTGATTACTGGTATAAGATGTGCAAGGTTCATCTAATACATTTCCTGTCCCTTATCTTGAATCAGTTATTTATTCAAGTATCTGTGCTTCCTTTTTTGTTGAAATATTATTTAGAGACTATTATATGGGTGCTAGGTGTACTCATTTATACTCTGTTTCATCTTTTTTCTAGACCTCTTCAGTAGAAAGTTCTAGGGAGTACATATTTTAAAAAATATAATACTTCAGGATTTCATACTGTTATTTCCAAATCAAGAACAGGACCACAGCTTTTTGATGTTACCTGATCAATCTCACCTCCATATCTTTCTTCTATGCCAAAGCACTGGTTCTCACAGATGAAAATGAATGACTCATTTTTTTATCCCACAATATACACAAAATGGTCTTTGAATGACAAAACTGACAATAACACCAAAAATATAATTTTAAAGCACTTAAAACATTTTTAGTTCTTTATGTCATTAGGGTATATATTATTTTTAAGAAATAATACATTTTGAGTTCATACTAATATTTCAAATTCAAATTTAGGGTTATAGGGTTTTTACTTAACTTCTTTGATTTATAATTTTATGTCTTTTGTTTGTTTGTTTTGTTTTTAGCTGTGCTGCATGGCATGCACGATCTTTGTTCCCCAACCAGGAATCGAACCTGGGCCCTTGACAATGAGAGGGTGGAGTCCTACCACTGGACCTTCAGGGAATTCCCTGTCTTTTTATACTGAAAAATATTTTTCTTAATAATATAATTTTGTTTTTATATGTGTGTACATATATGTATGTGTGTATATATACATATATATGTACATATATCATTTGTCAATATCAATACCAATACCAGTATCATTACTAAAAATGTTATTATTACAAACATATAAAAATTAGTTGACAGTCTTTTTGTTCTTAAGGTATATCCTACTAGGGGTGTAAAGTCAAATTATTTTGTGGTTAAGTCACTGTCCAATACGGACTTGCGTTCTTTTTTTATGATTCTCTTTATTTTTGATAATTATTCTTTTCACATCCTCATCTTGATATAATATTGTTTTATAACTGTTGAAACAGGTACACACTTCTAAAGTCAAATATTCAAAATAAGATACAATGAGAAAAGTGTACCTTCCATTCGTGACCTCTCCACCCTATTTCCTCTATCCCATTATAGGTACTTAAAAATTTTTTTTGTTTATTCTTATATAAAGAATGTATTACAATAATATAGCTGTGCATATTCATATCCCTGTTTTATTCGTTAACTTATACTATGCACACTTTTTCTACCTTGCTTTTTTCAGTTAACAGTATATACCAGAAAACCATCCATAACCCTCTATATACATATTACTCATTCTTTTTTAGAGCTGTATAATATTCCATTATATGAATGCACTATAGTTTATTTAACCCGTAATGTATGGGTTTCATTGATATTGTTAATGGTATATTTTGAAAAATCATTATATTAACTATGTAGTTTTAATGTATAGAAACACAAGGGACTTTTTTCATTTAATAATATAGCCATCTACCATGATGCAGTTAATTTCTTTGAATATACTTTTCAGTTTTCTATACAGTCATCCCTTGTTATATGGAGGGAATTGGTTCCAGTAGCCCTAGCAGTTACCAAAATCTGTGGACATTCAAGTTACTTATATAAAATGGAATAGTACAATGAATACAATCAGCCCTCCACATCCATGGATGCAAAATCCATGGATGCAGAGGGCCAACTGTATATATAATCCTATCTGACAGCTTGCTTTTTTTCTTTTCAACATTTGTATTGCAAAGGTCCAGCAATTATAAGAAAATGATAACATTGAATTTTGTGAGGAAAGGAATTGGATCTCTGAGAACGTAACACAAAGTTATAATCCTCAAAGAGTTACAAGCTCAGTGAAATTGTGAAAAATAAAACTCTATTTATATTCAAAGGGAGATGGGAAGGATGTTTGTATATCTCAGCCTGGACTACGAGTAGAAAAACCTTCCCCTATGAATTTGTAAACATGGGCCTGCCCACATATTGACTTTGAGTTTGAATTTTTACTACCCATTTTATCTGGGAACTACCAAGTTGATAAATTAACATTAAAAACTTGCCCAAGTCCAGTTATGCTTCCAGGCAGAAGCAAAAGCAAAACTTCTCTGGAGGGATACACATTCATGTTCGCAGGATTTATCGGCTAAAGAGAGGCTACAACCTAAATCTCAATGCATGTGAGGAAATAATCCACCACTGGGGAAGACTCAGCAGTCACAACAAAGAGAAAAATTAAACTCACAAAAGCTTCAAATAATACATTTATCAGACAGAAGTGGTAACATAAGCATGTTTAGAATGGCAGACATGAAAGAAATTATCAGTATGTTTCAAAATAATATGTATGAGAGAGAGAGAGAGAGGGACAGATCTTTTTTCATATTGATATGAAAAGATACCAATAGCAGCACTTCTAAAAATAATTTTTGCAATTATATGTATAGACATTTTAAAAACTCAATAGACTTTTGGGCTTCCCTGGTAGCACAGTGGTTAAGAATCTGCCTGCCAATGCAGGAGATATGGGTTTGAGCCCTGGTCCAGGAAGATCCCACATGCCGCGGAGCAACTAAGCCCGTGTGCCACAACTACTGAGCCTGTGCTCTAGAGCCTGTGAGCCACAACTACTGAGCCCACATGCCACAACTACTGGAGCCCACTTGCCTAGAGCCCGTGCTCTGCAACAAGAGAAGCCACCGCAATAAATCTGTGCACCACAAGAAGAGGAGCCCTGCTCACCTGAACTAGAGAAAGCCCATGCGCAGCAACGAAGACCCAATGCAGCCAAAAAAGATGAATAAATAAAATAAATTAATTTTAAAATATTTTTTAAAAACTCAATAGACTTTTAAAGTTGCAGATCAACAAAAGATGAGGAGATAATTTTTTTTTCAATGGGAGATAGTTCTGAAGAAATTCTCCAGAATAATATACAGAAGGTTAATGAGATTCCAGTTATGGAATAGAGATTCAAAGATTCTGAAAAAAGAATAATCATGTCTGATATATGTTTACTAGGACTTCAAATATTGTGAATATTTGGGAGTTCCCTGGTGACCTAGTGGTTAGGATTCTGGGCTTTCACTTCCGTGACCTGGGTTCAATCCCTGGCCAGGGAACTGAAATCCTGCAAGCCACGTGGTGCAGCCAAAAAAAAAAAAAAAAAGTGAATATTTGAGGATATCATATTTGAGAATTTTCCACAATTGAAAAACATTAATCTCAGATTCAGGAAATACATCAAGTTCCATGTAGTATTAAATAAAAATAAATCCACATCTAGACGTGCTGAAATGAAATTAGAGAATATAAAAATCTAAGAGATAATCTTAAAACGCAAACTCTTACTGAGGAATGGAAATTAGACTAATAGTTGACTTTCAATGTCAACAATTCTAGTCAGATGACAGTGAAATAGTATCTTTAAAATGTTGGGAGAAAATAACTGTTGATCTAGGATTTTATACGTATATAAATCATTGATCATGAATGGGAGCAAAATAAATACTTTTTCAGGGAAGGACTGAGAATTTTCTATTAACAGACTCTCACTGAAATACTAAAAGATGATCTTCATGAGGGAGAAAATTGAAGCCTGAAAGCAATGAAACACAAGAAGGAATGTTTAACATAGGAAATTTTCATTTTTGTTCATCTAAATAAGCATTGACTTAAAAAGCATTAATACTGAAAATGTCTAAAATATTGTATGAAAGTAATACATCAGACATAACAGTAACTTAAAGATTCAAATGATTTAAGTTGGTTTTGGTTGGAAATAACCAATTACTTAACTAAAAGAGCCTTAAACAATTGGAAATAATTATTATTTTGCATATCAAGGAGCCCAGAGGTCAACAGTCCACAAGTTGGTGCAGCAGCTCAATTATGCAGTGGAGGACATAAGCTCTCTTACTCATTCTGCTCTTTCTTTTAAGTCTCTGCTGGTTCCCCTCATGGTTACAAGATGGCCAGAACAGCTCAAGTACAGTGTTCTCATACAAATACATTCACAAGCACAAAGGAAAAAGGCAGTGAAAAATATCTTCTATTTCTATCTTTTTATCAGGTTAAGACATCTTTTCTATTATCTTGAGAGCAGACTTCTCCTTATAGTCCATCGGCCACAACTGGCACACATATTCTGTTGGCTACAACCAATCACTGGCAGAGGGGAATATGATTTTCCTGTTTGACTTAAATCGATCATGATTTATCACCTTGTGATAGCCTCACCATTTTTGAACTTATTTTTTTCTCAATACGTGAACAAAACTGTAGTTCTTTTATCAAGGAAGAAGAGAAGAGAATGCCTGTTGTTTAGGCAACCAAAGTTGCCTGCCTAAGCATTCTAAGGCCCTTATACTGTTCCAGAGGAGAAGAGAGAGGTGTTGGCTACTTTCAGACTTTAGATTAATTAGGCATGCTAAAAATGTAAGTATACATGTTACAAATAGAAATAGAACATAACTTCTAACCCATGAGACGATAAAAAAGAATAAAGAAAAAAATTCATTTAATCCAATAGAAAGCAGTTAAAGAGGTAAACAAAGACCACTAGGCACAGTTTTATAGACAGGAAAAAGTTTTGTGAACTAGCTCAGTCACCAACTGGCTGTTCACTGGAAAGTTACTTCTCTTTGGTTCTGGGCTTTTCTAAATGACTTAGTCTAAATGACTTTTAAGGTCTCTTCCAGTCCTAATAGTATATGAAACAAATACGTGTTTTTTGAAAGTTTTAATTAGTTTGTATACACTAGAGAATATCATCACCACTTCTTTTAACTATGAATATGATTATGTGATATCTTCATTAACGTGTGCACATGAAAATTTCAGCAGCATCCAAGAAACAGAAAACATTGCTTTAAAGTTGCTTAATTTAAATCCCTTAAATGGTGTGCCTTAATAAAGTTACTATCTTTTCCCCCTTCTCCTCTTTCAAATTATTTCCTATTGCAAAACAAATATGTCACATTAATAATTCTTCCATTGTTGCATGTCTTGGGATTTAAATTAATTAAAGCAATGACTTTATAGAGTGACCTGATTTAGGAAAGGCTGAAAGGTTCCTCTGGTTTCCCAAAACTGACCTCTATGCATTTTGTCTTTGTTCCATGTTGGTTAAAGCTCTTTATTTCAGCTTCACCCTAAGCTCACCTGTACCTTCTTAAACCTTTCCTTGAGTGGAGACTTGTTTGAGTGTTTGCTCTTTGAAGCATTTCCCCATTGCACATAACCAAAGAATAAATAGTGTGAGTTGTCAACAAAGTAGTCAATTAAAACAAGTTCTGTTAACTATTAAGAGAAAATTTTGCTAAGCAAGAAATAAAGTAGAAAATGCAGGTGTTAGCTCTTAAAATGAAATTATTTACCAGCCTTTACCTGAGAATTAACTATGCCTAAATATGTACAGAGAAGGTGCTACACAATGGTACAAAGCCATCAGAATCTTATTAAAATAACCCAAGAAAATCCATTTATGCAGTGCTGGAGATATAAACTATCATGGTTAGAAAGGGAGATGGAAGTTTAAGAATGATAAATTATCTAATCCACGATCTCCTTGAGAAAAGTGTGCTTTAGTATATGGTGTCCTGACACACGTCCAAATATTTGCAAAAGTTCGAATTTACAGACCTAATAAGATGGCAGGAAAGGGGTCAAAAGAATAATTTTGAAGTCAGTATTTTTTTATCTTCATATATCTTGACTTTACCAAAGGGATAATCTAAAAAAGATAGTAGAGATCAACCTAAAGAACTTAGGTTTGTTTTTTGACATTTGCCTTTATTAACGGAGTTTCTAATAAATACATGGTACTGTAATAGAAGAAGATGCATAAGACAAATAATTCTCTCTCCCAGAGTTTACAGGACAGTGGGGAAATTAGATATGTACACAAGGAGCCATAATATGTGGTAGAAAATTCTGTACGTGCCATAATAAACGTACAGATGATGTGCCAGGAGAATTCAGAGGAAGGAGAAGTAACCTCCTGGGATTTAGGAAGAAGAGAACTCAAACTTGACCTTGAAGACTGGGTATAATGTGAATATACATAAGGGGACAAAGTGTATTCCTGCCTGAGTAACCTCTGGAAAAAGCATGGAGTCCACAAAGCATGGGATATAGAGGGAAAATGTGAGCAGGAATATTTGACTGGAGATTCATCAAAATAGCTCACATTAACTGAGCACTTATGTAGCTGGCACTCTACCTGGTCTTTTATCTACATTTAATCCTCACAAAACATGATGAGACAGAAATATTATTATTGCTTTTTAAAGATTAAGAAATTTAAACTAAATATCAAAACTTAACATTATTCTTTAAGATGATTATTTTTAATTCCTTGTCAGGCAGTTCATATTTCTTTGGGTACCATCACTGGAGCTTTATTAGTGTCCTTTGGAGATGTCACATTTGCCTGATTCTTCATGATCCGTGTAGCCTTGCATAGGTGTCTGTGCATTTAAAGTAGCAAAGGACTTTTCAAGTCTTTACAGAATGGCATTGGTGAATAACAACCTTCTCCTGTCAGTTCCTCGGTGGATGGTATTACCCCCAGGACTGCAGTGGAGCTCAGTTCGAGCTGGGTCATGTGGCTGCTATTGGGTCTACAGTGGAGTCTATGGTTGGAGGGTCTGTTACCAGATGCATGGACATGTGTGGTTCCCACCAGGTCCCTGGGATGGCTCCAGCTGGGTCACTGGGTGGGCCCCTGGAATGTCAGGATTTGCCCTATACCATGGCTGAAAGGGATTAGAACCAAATCACAGAGCTGCATCAGGGTCCACAGCTGGGACCAAGGTCTGAAGGACTGCCTCCAGGGTCATGGATGGGCATGCCACCTGCTGGGTTCTTGGTCAGGCAGGGCTACCCCTGGACCTGGGCTGAGTGGGGCTAGAGCCACTTGCTGTTTCAGGCTCTGCAATCAGACTGAGTTTGGCTGGCCTGCCTTTAGGGGCATTGAGACCTTGTCTGCGGATGGGTCTCTGGGCAGGTGGGACTCCTCCCTGACTGTGGCTGTCAGGGGCTAAAGAAAGAGCTCAAATAAGAATCCTAACTTTACACCTCAAAAAAAATAGAAAAAAAAGATGAAACTAAGCTCAAAGTTAGCAGAAGGAAGGAAATAATAAAGATTAAAGCAGAAATAAATGAAATAGACTAGAAAGACAATAGAAAATATCAATGAAACTAAAATTTGTTCTTTTAAAAAGATGAACAAAATTGACCAAGCTTTAGCTAAACAAAGAAAAAAGGAGAAGACTCAAATAAATAAAATTATAAATGAAAGAGGAGGCATTACAACTGATACCACAGAAGTACAAAGGATCATAAGAGATTACAATGAACAGTTATACACCAACAAATTGGATAACCAAGAAGTAAATTCCTAGAAACATACAACCTACCAAGACTGAATCATGAAGAACAGAAAATTCAAATAGAACAATAAGTAAGGAGATTGAAGAAGTAATCAAAAACATCCCAACAAAGAAAATCTCAGGACCAGATGGCTTCTTGATTAACTCTACCAAATACTTAAAGAATTAATGCCAACATTTCTCAAACTCTTCAAATAATTGAAAAGAAAGAAACACTTCCAAACTCATTTTATAAGACCAGCATTACCTTGCTGCCAAAGCCAAAGGACACTACAAGGAAAAAAAAAAACAAAAACCTATAGGTCAATATCTCTGATGAATATAGATGCGAAAATACTCAACCAAATACTAGCAAATCGAATTATCAGCACATTAAAAGGAACAGACACCATGATCAAGTGGGATTTATCCCTGGGATGCAAGGATGGTTCAACATAGGCAAATCAAAAAATGTGAGGCATCACATTAACAGAATGAAAGATAAAAGTCACATAATCATCTCAATAGATGCAGAAAAAGCATGTGACAAAATTTAACATTTTTTCATGCTAAAAACACTCCACAAATTAGGTACAGAAGGAATGTACCTTAGCATAATAAAGGCCACATATGCCAATCCCACAGCTAACATCATATTCAGTGGGAAAAAATTGAAAGCTTTTCCTCTAAGATCAGGAACAAGACAGAAGTACCCACTCTCAGCAGTTCTAGTCAACAGAGTACTGGAAATCGTAGCCAGAACAAGAAAGAGAGAAGGAGAGAGAGAGAAAGAGGGAAAGAGAAAGAAAAAGAAAAGAAAAGAAAGAAAGAAAGAGAAAGAAAGAAAGGAAGGAAGGAAGGAAGGAAGGGAGGGAAAGAGGAAGGAAGGAAGGAGGGAGGAAAGAAAGAAAGGGAGAGAGAGAGGGAAAGAAAGGGGGAGAGAGGAAGGAAGGAAGGGAGGAAGGAAGGAAGGAAGGGAGGGAGGAAGGAAGGAAGGGCATTCAAATAGGAAAGAAAGAAGTAAAATTGTCTCTGTTTGCAGTTGACATGGTTTTATATATAGAAAACACTAAAGACACCACCAAAAACCATTGGAACTAACAAATGAATTCAGTAAGGTACAGGATACAAAATCAACATACAAAAATCAGTTATGTTTCTATACACTGACAATGAGCCATCCAAAAAGAAATTAAGAAAACCACCCCACTTATAACAGCATCAAAAAGAATTAAATACTTAGGAATAAATTTTTTAACATGTTTATTGGAGTATAATTGCTTTACTATGTTGTGTTAGTTTCTGCTGTATAACAAAGTGAGTCAGCTATATGTATACATATATCCCCATATCCCCTCCCTCATGCATCTCCCTCCCACCCTCCCTATCCCACCTCTCTAGGTGGTCAGAAAGCACCAAGCTGATCTCTCTGTGTGATGTAGCTGCTTCCCACTAGCTATCTGCTTTACATTTGGTAGTGTATGTAAGTCCATGCCACTCTCTCACTTCCTCCCAGCTTACCCTTCCCTCTCCCTGTGTCCTCAAGTCCATTCTACACGTCTGCATCTTTATTCCTATCCTGCTCCTAGGTTCTTCTGAACCTTTTTTTTTTTAGAGTCCATATATATGTGTTAGCATACGGTATTTGTTTTTCTCTTCCTGACTTACTTCACTCTGTATGACAGACTCTAAGTCCATCCACCTCACTACAAATAACTCAATTTCGTTTCTTTTTATGGCTGAGTAATATTCCATTGTATGTATGTGCCACATCTTCTTTATCCATTCATCTGTCGATGGGCACTTAGGTTGCTTCCATGTCCTGGCTATTGTAAATAATGTTGCAATGAACATTGTGGTACACGACTCTTTTTGAATTATGGTTTTCTCAGGGTATATGCCCAGTAGTGGGATTGCTGGGTCGTATGGTAGTTCTATTTTTAGTTTTTTAAGGAACCTCCATAATGTTCTCTGTAGTGGCTGTATCAATTTACATTCCCACCAACAGTGCAAAAGGGTTCCCTCTTCTCCACACCCTCTCCAGCATTTACTGTTTGTAGATTTTTTGATGATGGCCATTCTGACTGGTGTGAGGTGATACCTCGTAGTTTTGATTTGCATTTATCTAATGATTAGTGATATTGAGCATCCTTTCATGTGTTTGTTGGCAATCTATATATCTTCTTTGGAGAGATGTCTATTTAGGTCTTCTGCCCATTTTTGGATTGGGTTGTTTGTTTTTTTGATATTGAGCTGCATGAGCTGCTTGTATATTTTGGAGATTAATCCTTTGTCAGTTGCTTCGTTTGCACATATTTTCTCCCATTCTGAGGGTTGTCTTTTTGTCTTGTTTATGGTTTCCTTTGCTGTGCAAAAGCTTTTAAGTTTCATTTGGTCCGTTTGTTTAATTTTGGTTTTATTTCCCTTTCTCTAGGAGGTGGGTCAAAAAGGATCTTGCTGTGATTTATGTCATAGAGTGTTCTCCCTATGTTTTCCTCTAAGAGTTTTATAGTGTCTGGCCTTACATTTAGGTCTTTAATCCATTTTGAGTTTATTTTTGTGTATGGTGTTAGGGAGTGTTCTAATTTCATTCTTTTACGTGTAGCTGTCCAGTTTTCCCAGCACCACTTATTGAAGAGACTGTCTTTTCTCCATTGTATATTCTTGCCTCCTTTATCAAAGATAAGGTGACCATATGTGCATGGGTTTAACTCTGGGCTTTTTATCCTGTTCCATTGATCTACTTAGGAATAAATTTAACCAAGGAAGCATTGGGAACTATAAGACACTGATGAAAGAAATTAAAGAAGACACAAAATAAATGGAAAGATATTCCATGTTTATGGATTAGAAAAATTCATATTATTAAAATTCCTATACTACCCAAAGTGATCTACAGATTCAATGCAATCTCTATCAAAATGCTGGTGGCGTTTTTCACAGAAATAGAATAACAATTCTAAAGTTCATATGGAACCACAAAAGACTCTGAATAACCAAAGCAATCTTGAGAAAGAAGAACAAAGCTGGAGGCGTCACACTTCCTGACTTAAAACTGTAGTACAAAGCTATAGTCATCAAAACAGTATCATACTGTCATAAAAAGAGACATATAGACAAATTGAATAAAGAGCTCAGAAATAAACCTACATGTACGCAGTCAACTAATCTTTGAAAAGGACGCCAAGAATACACAATGTGGAAAGGATAGTGTCTTCAATAAGTGGTGCTGGGAAAACTGGATATCCACATGCAAAAGAATGAAGTTGGTCCCCTGTCTTACACCATACACAAAAATTAACTCAAAATGGATTAGAGACTTACCTGAAATCATAAAACTCCTAGAAGAAAACATAGGGAAAAAACTCCTTGACATTGTTCTTGGCAATGATATTTTGGATACAACACCAAAGGCACAGGCAACAAAAGCAAAATTAAACAAGTGGGAATTCATCAAACCAAAAAGCTTCTGTGTAGCAAAGGAAACAACAAATTAAAAAGCAAACATATGGGGCTTCCCTGGTGGCACAGTGGTTGAGAATCTGCCTGCCAATGCAGGGGACACGGGTTCGAGCCCTGGTCTGGGAAGATCCCACATGCCGCGGAGCAACTAAGCCCGTGAGCCACAACTACTGAGCCTGCGCATCTGGAGCCTGTGCTCCGCAACAAGAGAGGCCGCGATAGTGAGAGGCCCGCGCACCGCGATGAAGAGTGGCCCTGGCTTGCCGCAACTAGAGAAAGCCCTCGCACAGAAACGAAGACCCAACACAGCCAAAATTAAATTAATTAATTAATTACTTTAAAAAAAAAAAAGCAAACATATGGAAAATATTTGCAAACTACATATCCAATAAGGTGTTAATATCCAAAATACTTAAGGAACTCTTACAACTTAATAGCAAAAAACAAGTTATGCAATTAAAAAATGGGCAAAGGACTTGAATACACATTTTCCCATTGAAGACATACAAATGGCCAACATTACTACGTGATGTGAAAAGGTCACTAATCATCAGGGAAATGCAAATCAAAGCCATAATGCAATATTACTTCACACCTGCCAGAATGGCTATTATCAAAAAGACAAGAGATAACAAACTTTGGTGAGGATGTGGAGAAAAGGGAACCCTTGTGCACTGTGGAAATGTAAATTGTTACAGCCATTATGGAAAACAGTATTGAAGTTCCTCAAAAAATTCAAAATAGAAATACCATATGATCCAATATTCCCTTTTCTGGATATATATCCAAAGGAAATGAAATTAGTATCTCAGAAAGAGATATCTGTACTGCCATGTTCATTATGGCATTATTCACAATAGCCAAGATATGGCAAAACCTAAGTGTCTGTTGATGGATGAATGGATAAAGAAGATAAGATCTAAGTATTTACAGTGGAATACTATTCAGCCTTAAAAAAGATCCTGTCATTTGTGGCAACATGCGTGAATCTGGAAGACAGTATGCTAATAAGCCAGACACAGAAAGATAAATAATGATCTCAGTTATATGTGGAATCTAAAAAAGTCAAACTCATAGAACCTAGAGTAAATTGGTGGTTACCAGGGGCTAGGGGGTAGGTCAAATGAATGTTGAATGTTGGTCAAAGGGTATAAACTTTCAATTATGAGATCAGTAAGTTCTGAGGACCTAATATACAGCATGGTGATTGTTAATAGTATTGTTAATAGTATTGTGTTGTATACTAGAAATTTGCTAAGTGAGTAAATCTTCAGTTATCTTACTGCAGACAAAAAGCATGGTAACTCTGTGAAGTGATGGATATGTTAATTAACTTCATGGTGGTAATCATTTCACAATGTATGCATATATTAAATCATCACATTGTACACCTTAAATATATGCAAATTTTTACTCGTTTATACCTCAGTAAAGCTGGAAAATTTAAATAACATGCTTATGATACAAAGCTAATTTTAGTTGAAGCCAGATTTTTAACATAGATTTATTTATTTGAAGAATCTGACCTCATTTCAATTCACTGCACTAATACTCAATTACACTGCATGAAGAGTATAACAGGAAATAAGGTTGAAAATATAGCAAGCACTTGTGAAATGACTTGATTTATGGATAATGATGATGATAATAATAATAGCAATCATGTAAGAGGAATTGGAAACTATCCATCTTCTCCAACGGGAAGCTCTGAATCAAAAAGTTAATATTGAGATTTGTACTTATAGTAGCCAGGCAACAAAATGACTCCCAGTGATCACTGCCTCTTGATATTCAAATCCTTGTCTACCCTTGGGCACTCTCCCAGGATTGGTCTGTGTGACCAATGTAATATGGCAGAAATGACGGCATGTCACTTTTGAGATTGTTATAAAAGACACTGTAGCTTCCCTCTCTCTCCGTCTCTTTCTGTCTCTGACTTTCATTACTCATTTTGGGGGAAGTTATGCCTTGTAGTAAACAATTGAATGGAAAGGTCTATGTCTTGAGGAACCCAAGAATCTTGCCAACATTCATGTCCATAGGTTTAGAAGTGAATTCTCCAGGCTTAATCAAGCCTTCAGATGACTGTGGCCGAATTGGACTTCTTGACTCCAACCTCGTGAGAAACCTGAGCCAGAATCTCCCAGCTAAACTGCTTCAAGATTATTGACACTCACATACTATATGATATGATAAATGTTTGTTGTCCTTCAGCTGCTAATTTTGGGGTAATTCATTACATAGCAATAGGTAACTACTACAGATTTTGGTAACTGGAAATAAGATGATGATATTACACACACTTAAAATACGTGAGTGGCTTTGGGAAAATATTAGTGTTTTCCAGAGTTCTGTTTCCAGTTCAGATGTTCATACTCTACACACTCTTCTCTGCATGATCTCATCTACTCTCACGGATTTAACTCTAATCTATATATGGATAACTCCAAAACCTGTTATTTCCAGAATAGATATTTTTTCTGGGTTTTGTGCTTATATTGCCAACTTCCTACCTAATATTTCTTTCCAAATTTCCAATAAGCACCTATAACTAAACATGTCATTTATGGAACTTAGCATCTCAACTCCCCAAATCAGCTCATCATTTTATATATTTTATCTGAGATTGTGACACCCCATCCTTCTCAGTCACCCATTCTAGGAACCTAGGAGTTATCCTCATGTTCCACATTCAATCAATCATCTTATCCTGACAATTTAAACTCAAGTATTTCCTAGATTTGCACCACTTCTGTATCCCTTCTAACTCTTCCCTAGTTTCCTTTCGCATCTGAATTATTGCAACTGTCACCTAACTGGACTCACTAGCTCCAAGCTTGCCCTATAAAATCCATTTTCCGCACAGTAGACAGTATTCTATTTCTAAATTGCAACTATGATCATCTTTATCCTTTGCTTAAAATCTTTAAGTGGATATTTATGTCCCTCCAGATAAAGTCCAAATTCCTCACTGTGTATTAAACGGTTTCTATAATCTTACCCTTTACTATGTCTCCAGATTTGTTTCTTGCTTATGTATCTCTCACTGCACACTTTAACAGAGGTGGTTTTTATATTTCCCCAAGCACAAGCCTTTTTTTGTGATTTTACCTTTGCATGTATTTCCTCTACTTGGAATGCCATTGCCTTACCTTTTAGTCTAGTTCACTCCTTCTCTTCCTTTAGGAATAAGGTACAATAACCTCCTTTGGGTAAATGCCATACATTTCTCCCTCAGAATGGTTTAGGGAACACTCCTTACCCTCCCATAGTCCCTGGAGCACATCTTGTCATAATAAAAACTTTATTATATTAATATTGTCTGTTTTCATGAATAGCTTCGTAACAAGGCTATACTCCTTAAGGACAGGATTTATGTCTTAATTATCTTTTATCCCTAGTGCCTAACACTGTGACTGGTTCAATATAATTTTGTTTCTTGAATAATACCATCAGGAATTGACAACTGTTTGGAGGTTATAAACTGGGGGAAAGGCTAAGCAAGCTTAAAAGATGATTCAAGAAGGAATGGGAGACAATGATTCTCAAACTTTACTGTTAAAAAGAATCAACTAGTAAACTTGTTAAAATGCAGATTCCCTAACCTCATCCCTACATATTCTAATTTCTTAAGTCTAAAATAGGTCCAAGGAATCTGCATTTTTAGCAAACACCCAAGTAATTCTGATGCAGAGGTTTTCTGCACAACAGTTCAGGAAACATTGATTTAAAAAATGAAGTTTTAATTTGATGTTTCTGTAGTTTAGCATGTATGTCCATTTTTCTTACGATCTTTTGTTTCAAGTTATGTGGCATATATGATAAACTTTATTGCATTTAAACCCTGTTCTATCATTTTAAATAGTGTATATAAAATCCCACCCCACCCTCCACCAGGACTTTTTTTTCAATGTATGCTGCCACTAACAGCATACCTTTTTTTTTTTTTTTAGAACATAGTCCCTGTTCTCAGAGACTTTATTTATTTTATTTTATTTTATTTATTTATTTATTTATTTATTTTTGTCTGCGTTGGCTCTTTGTTCCTGCACGAGGGCTTTTCTCTAGTTGAGGTAAGCGGGGCTACTCTTCTTGTGGTGCGCAGACTTCTCATTGAGGTGGCTTCTCTTGTTGCAGAGCGCAGGCTCTAGGCACGTGGGCTTCAGTAGTTGTGGCACGTGAGCTCAGTAGTTGTGGCTCAGGGCTCTAGAGCCTAGGCTCAGTAGTTGTGGCACACGGGCTTAGTTGCTCCGCGGCATGTGGGATCTGCCCGGATCAGGGCTCAAACCCGTGTCCCCTCTATTGGCAGGCAGATTCTTAACCACTGCACCACCAGGGAAGTCCAGGATTTTTAAAACAAAGTAAGTTTCAGTTTTTCAGAATGACTAATGTGGGTCTGCAATTCACAAATAAGTCACAAAGAAATGCCTTGTCATAAACATATGTTGGGGAAATCAAATCCAGATGGTCAATAGTAATTCATATGTTTGAATATTAGCCTCTTTGCTGTGCTTCCAGAATTATTTAAAATAATGAGGCTAAATCCCCTTTAAAGAAGGTCAAGTCACACATGGATTTTCTTCCAAGCTTAAGTAATCTGTTTCTTTCTGAGACTTTAGGAAACCTTAAAAATCAAGTAACAAGGTCTGAAGCAACAGAGATTTTAGAGTAATGATTTAGTTGAGAATGTAAGATCCATCTACTAAAGTGAGTATCCAGTTGAACTAATGTCAGTTTCATTTGTATATGAGTAAAGTTAATTTCTAAGATGTGTATATGTGGGTTTTACTACTTTTGTACTTTAAAAAAGAAAATCACATGGCCCTAATGTTAGTGAATGGAAATGGAATAAAATATATATCCCGTATTATGCTCAATAGATTTTTAGTAGAAACTCTTTCCCCTGAGAAGGAGCAATTATATCCATCTACATGTAAGGAGATTAATAAGTTAAAATTGTATGTATCTACAGTCAAATATAAGAAGACCTTTTAAAAACATGGACATTACAGAAAATAGATGGTTATTTTCAATATTGGGAAGGATAGTGTTGATAGCCACTTTTATTTTAATCCCCAGAATTGGACATTGAACAAACAAAAAGCTGGTTATTTGCTTTTGGATACTGTGTCTGAAATTACAGTACACAGTTATCAGGCAGTTATGCTTTAGTTATATTTTCAAGTATTGAAAACTCAGGTTGTTTTCATATTGACCTGATTAACAAAGAGGGATTAGAATATTATTCCACTAAAAAGTTCATAATCTTAAATAGGATCAAAATTACTTTTATTTCAAAGAAAAGATTGTGATATATAGACTGATGAATTGAAGGCCATAACATACAGAGAAATTAATCTAGCATAAATAAATCCAATAACCAAATACAAACAAAAAAGGAAAATGAAGAAAAAAGCCTAGATGTCTCAAAAGTCTGAGGATTAGAAATTGTAAGTGAACAAAAAGCTTAGAAAATATCTACAAAACTGATCATTTTCTAGGAAAATATAAATTATAAAATTGACTTAGGTAAAGATAGAAAATCTGAGAAGACCAAAAACATGAAAGAAATATTTTAAGTGTAAAAATAAATTTCTTTCTAAAAGACTCTGGGCTTAAGGAAGATTCACCTATAAGTCATTTTATTTCTTCAAAAAATACTTTCCTATGATATTTAATCTGTTTCAGAGCATAAAGAAAGAAGAAAAATTGTCCTTAGTGCATTCTATGGAGCTAGTATAATCCTGATAAAATAAAAAACATAGAAAAGATCATTTAAATTATAACTGGATTTTATTTATTATCATGCGAAATAGAGATGCATGAATACAATATAAAACACTGGCCCTTGGATTTAGCAATATACTGAAGATAATATATATTGGCCTTGGAATATTTGTTCAGATTATGAGAATTGTTCAATATTTGTAAAACCATTCATATGATTCATAACATCAGTAACAGATGAAAAATAACATCAATGTGATAGATACTGAAAAGATATCAGGTTGAGGAAGTTCCCTACTTAGTTGAGCATTTTTATTATGAATCCCAAGGCTAACATTATACTTAATGCTGAAAGACTAAAAGTTTTTCCTCTAAGTTCAGGAATAAGACAAGGATGTGTACTCTTACTTCTTTGATTCTACATTGTAACTGAAGGCTTTAGCCAGGGAAATTAGGCAATAAAATGAAATAAAAGGTATCCAGTTTGGAAAGGAAGAAGTAAAACTATTCTATTTGAAGATGAGATAATGTTATACATAGAAAACCCTAAGTAACACACATACACACACTATTAGAGCTAATAAGTAAGTTCAACAACGTTGCAAGATATGAGGTCAAAATACAAAAATCAGTGTTATTTCTACCAACATGCAAAAGGAAATGAAGAAAAGAATTACATTTTAAAAGGCATCAAAAAGAATATCATATCATTAATAATAAAGTAATCTTGAAAAAGAATAACATAGTTAGAGGATTCATACTTTTCACTTTCAAAAACTACCAGAAAGCTACAGTAATAAAAATAATGCCATACTGGAATCATAGTAGACATATAGATCAATGGAACAGAATTGGGAGTACAGAAGCAAACCCTCACATTTACAGTCAGTTGGTTTTTAACAAGGGTTCCAAGACCATTCAGTAGGGAAATGTCTTATCAACAAGTGGTGCTGGAACAACTGGATATCTACATGCAAAAGAATGAATATGGACACAGTGTTCACACCATATACAAATATCAACTCAAAATGTATGAAAGACCTACATGTAAAAACTAAAACTATAAAACTCTTGGAAGAAAACATAGGTGTACATTTTCATGACCTTCGGTTAGGCAAAGATTTCTTAAATATCACATCAAAAGGACAAGGGACAAATGGAAAAAAGAAATCGGATTTCATCAAAACTAAAAACTTTGCTTCAAAGGATATCATCAAGAAAATGAGAAGAATTGTGGAAAATATTTGCAAATCCTATATCTGATAAGGGATTTTTTATCCAGAATATATGACTGACTATTAGAACTCAAGAAGAAGAAGATTAATAATCTGCTTAAGAATTGGCAAAGAATCTAAGCAGCTATTTCTCCAAAAGAAAAATACAAATGTGTAACAAGTACATGAAAAGATGCTCAACATCCTTAGTCATTAGGGAAATGCAAAATGAGATAACACTTCACATCTATTAGGATGGAGATGTGCAAAAAGATAATAACAAGTGTTGGTGAGGATGTGGACAAATGGGAACCCACATATACTGCTTGTCGGGGTGTAATATGGTGAAGCTGCTTTGGAAAACAGTTGGTGGGAAGTTCCTCTGTCAGTTAAATATAGAATCATCATATGATACAGCAGTTCCACTCATGGCTATATACCCAAAATGTTGAAAACTTATGTTCAAATAAAAACTTGTACAAGAATGTTCACAGTAACATTATTCATAGTATCCAAAAAAAGTGGAAATAATTCAAATGTCTATCAACTGATGAATGGTAAGAAAAAGTGGTATACTAATTCAATGAAATATCATTTGGCAATAAAAAGGAATAAAAAGCAAGGAATGATATAACATGGATGAACCTTGGAAACAGACTCAACAGGTTCACATACTATATTATCCATTTACATGAAATTTCCAGAATAGGCACATCCATAGTGACAAAAAATAGATTAATGGTTGCCAGAGTTTGGAAGGAGGTGGGAATGGGGAGTGACTGCTAACGGGTATAAGGTTTTTTTGGGGGGTGATAAAAATATCCTAAAATTGATCATGATGATGATTGCACAACTGTGAATATACTAAAAACCACTGAATTGTAGATTTTAAATGGGTAAATTCAGAGGTATAAGAATTATATTTCAATAAGGCTGTTAAAAATAATGTATAAGGACATCTTTTCATATATCTGATGTTCTTTAAAACAATTTAATGGCTTCCTAATGTCCCTTGTATATAGATTAATAGCATTTATTTAACTACTTCCATACTGTTGAATATTTAAGTTCTTTTGCTTTGATACTATAATTAGTGTTTCAGTGAGCATTGCTATAGTTAAAGCCTTGCATGTATCTTTCTTATTTCCCTAGGATAAATTCCTAGAAGAATTGCTGGCCCAAACATTATGCTCATTTTTACTTCAGTCAGACATTGACAAATCACTTCCCACAAGGGTTGTCTCACTTATCCTGGCCATATGTGGTACATGAAAATACCCAGTGCCGTGCACCATGCCCAGTGTCGGCTATTTTGTTCTATGACTACTTTTATTTCCATCCTTTTTGTCCTCCTGCTCATATCCATTCTTCTTACAATCAAAAAATATATACTTCTCTCATGTACTCTTTTCAGTATTCATTACTGAATCAGTGATGACTTTTAGGAACTTCTCCAGTGAAATGCTCTAGGACATAATCAACATATTTCCTTTGCAACATGATATTCAAAACACTGATAAAGTCATACAAGACTGGCTTATCACATTTTCAGATGGCATGCAACTAAGAGGAACAGCTGTCCATCACACAATCTCCATTCATTTGCTGCTTTAGTCCTTATAACAGCCCGACATGACAAGCATCATTATCACTTAAAAAGGAGAAACTTGATAAGTCAAAGAGGTTAAACCATTTAATCAGGGTCATGTAGTTTTAATTGGTAGAGCAAGAGTTCACACTCAAGTGTGTTTCGTTCCAAAGCATGTGTATTTTGGACTGTACTACATTTGTTGTTCAGTTCAACACGTATGTATTGAGAACCTGGTATGCACCAGGTACACTGCTAGTGGCAGGGGATATAGTGATGTATAAAATTGACGTGGTCACTATTCTCATGGAACTTATAATCTAATGGGAATGCATAACAATAACAAGTCAACAAGTAAAGTATAGCCAATTTAGTGATATGAGGAATGAAGAAAATAGAACAAGTTAGTGAAGTAACTGGGGAAGAACATTAGATAAAGTGTTCAGATGTACCTCTTTGAGGAGATTTAGGCTGAGATTTGAATAACATGAAGGAATTAGTCATGTGAAGACATGAAGAAGGATGTTCCAGAAAAAGGAACTAATCACAAGTACAAAGGCCTTGACACAGGAACAAACAGCATGATCTAGAAAGAAAACTAAGGTGATGTAGACATTTGCAATTTGTTCTGACAGCACAGTATCTTGAACCTTTTTCTTTGTTTTGAGAGGTCTCCTTTTCATTAGACTTAGTGGTGTAACGGAAAGTGGGGTCCGGCTGCTCACCACTCAAAAGCCAATAAAGAGGCCAGCTTGGTGGAAAGGAAAGTTTGCTTTATTTTGGAAGCCAGCAACTGGGGAGGCGGGGGAGGGCAGACGCCTGTCCAAAGGCTGACTCCCCCCCCCCCCTCCTACAACCAGTGGGCAAGAGCTTTTATAGACAGAGAGAAGGGGCTACATGCAGAAACAGCACAGGCAGCTCTGACAGTCATCTTGAAATTGGTCATGCGGTGGTCTGATCAGCGTCATCTTGACTGTTTTAGGTACAGTTAATCTTCAGTTCCAGGGTCAGTTTGTTTCCATTTCATTGAGGCCAATTCTCGGAATGTTTGTGGCAGCTTATGTCGTGGCTACAGCCTGCTCGCCATGTAGTTCACTTCTTCCACCTGGTGGGGGTGTCAGTAACTACAAGGCAGCTCACAGGATACGGCTCAGAATATGATCTATAGCCCTTAAGGAGGAACTAAAGGTCCTTGACGTTGCTTAATGACTAAACTATTATTATTTGGTCTCCTTTGACTGTTTTCCTCTGGTTCTGCATTTTCTCACTTCTCTGATTAAACTTATTCTTTGGCTGAAGTTTTTCCACAGACAAAAAGCAGGCTGAGGACATGGGGTGGGGCGGGCACAAGGACCATAGGGTCCTGCTCCATTTCAGTAGGACACAAAGTGTGCATCTTTCTTCAAGAGATTAAATACCAAGTATTTGTCTTTCTGGCCTTCCTTGCATATAAGGTATACGAATGTGACCCAGGCTTCACCAATCAGACACAATTGTATGAAATTTTGACTCAGGAGTTAGAGTCACAAGAGGGAGAGGTAGGGGGTCTTTTTCTCTTTGGTGGTCATCATGGCTCTGCAAAGTTACGTGCTTGGCCCAGCAGTGGAGTGGTGCACACCTAGTGCTCAAGAGCTTGATGGTGGAAGTTACCTCATGAGATCATTTCTTTTTTATACATTTATTTATTTTATTTATTTTTATTTTTGGCTGCATTGGGTCTTCATTGCTGCGTGCGGGCTTTCTCTAGTTGCAGCGAGCGGGGGCTACTCTTGGTTGCGGTGCACAGGCTTCTCATTACAGTGGCTTCTCTTGTTGCAGAGCACGGGCTCTAAGCGCACAGGCTTCAGTAGTTGTGGCACGTGGGCTCAGTAGTTGTGGCTTGCAGGCTCTAGAGCACAGGCTCAGTAGTTGTGGCGCACAGGCTTAGTTGCTCCGTGGCATGTGGGATCTTCCCAGACCAGGGCTCAAACCCGTGTCTCCTGCATTGGCAGGCAGATTCTTAACCACTGCGCCACCAAGGAAGCCCATGAGATCATTTCTGAAGATGATTTTTGACTGTTGTTTCTGGAAGCATAGCCTGGAGCCTGGTTCTCTAACCCTCTCAGCAAGTTTTTTTTAAGAATTCATTTTAGTAAGCTCCTTTTCTCATTAATTATTCAGTATAAGCCATTGTTGCTTCTAATTTAGAACCCTAAATGATATAGTTAGTATGACTGAAGCTTAATGAGAATGGGGCTTAGTTTTAGGAGATTGTGGCAAGCAAAATATTGGCTTCAGAAAGAGGTACACGTCCTAATCCCCAGAACCTGCAAATATGTTACCTTACCTGGCAAAAGGGACTTTGTAGATATGATTAAGTTAAGAATCTTGAGATGATAAGATTATAATGGATTATCCAAGTAGTGCAAAGTAATCAATCACAATAGTCCTTATAAGAGGGAAGCAAGAGGGTCAGCGGGTGAGACTGAGGAAGAGAGGTGATGATGGAAGCAGAGGTCCATGAGCCAAGAGTTGCAGTCAGAGAGGAAAGCACAAACTACGTCATGTATGGTTTTATAGGTCATAGTAAGGTGTTTGGATTTTAAGTATGATGTGAAGTAATTGGAGGATTTTAAGTAGGAAAATCACATTATTTGATATATGATCTTAAAACATAACTTTTGTTTCTAGCTGGGGAAATTTACTAGATTGGGACAAGACTAGAGACAATGAGGATACACCAGTTAGGAGGCTATTGCTACAGTCAGAGTGAGAGAGGATGACAGCTTGGACTTGTACGTCGGTGATAGAGATGGAAATATTCAGTTGAGAGGAAGAAAATAAATACACAAAATGTGAAAGGTAGATTGAATGAAGCAAAGCTCTCAGGAAAGAGACCCAAATACTGGCAGAAAGATTAGTTTCAGTTGAGAGGAACAGCTTCTTTATTTTAACAGTAAGAGAGAAGGAAGCAAGGCCGTGTGTGCATATGTATATTTCATATTGAGACTACTGCATCTGATGGTATTTGACTTTCTGATTAGGAGGATGCCTTCTTAAAGTGAAAGCAATTAGCATAAAATATCTTGTCACTGTGTACAAAGATATAAATTATTATACTTAGATTAAGTAACATCCATCTTGGGTTTAATCTGCCATTGAATATTAAGAGTTAATTATATAGTCCAAATCCTGGGCTGAGGTGTTCAAATCAGATTTGGAAAAGGATAAATTATTTGAGTCTTAACCTCCAACACAAAGAGACAAACAAAACAACTCATTGTCTGTGCCACTAGGAATATAATATACCAACTGAAAATACGTTTAATTTTATTGAACTACGTGCTGTTCCCACTACATCTAAACTACTATGGATATTTCTAAAAACCACAACATTAGAAGGACATCAACAAACTAGAGTACATACAGAATACGACAAAAAAAGATGATGAAGTATCTAGAAACCTGAGAAGCAAGTGGAGAAAGTGGAGATCATTAGTCAATACTAATTTTCATATATTTAAAAGGCTGTTATGTGAAAGAGTGAAAAATCAGTCATTGTTTAAATGGGGATGATAATAACACTGCCTAATGAAAAGAGTTCTTTTGATGATTAAATAAGTATATTTATATATGCATATTATTGTTTCTACTATTATTAATATATTCTTATTTTTCTAGAGGGCAGGACCTGGACCAGTAATGTTAGAACAAATCAAATATCAGCCAATTATGAGCATGAATATTCTTTTTTTTTAACATCTTTATTGGAGTATAATTGCTTTACAAGGTGTGTTAGTTTCTGCTGTATAACAAAGTGAATCAGTTGTACATATACATATATCCCCATATCTCCTCCCTCTTGTGTATCCCTCCCTCCCACCCTCCCTATCCCACCCCTCTAGGTGGTCACAAAGCACCCAGCTGATCTCCCTGTGCTATGCGGCTGCTTCCCACTAGCTATCTATTTTACATTTGGTAGTGTACATATGTCAATGCTACTCTTTCACTTCATTCCAGCTTATCCTTCCCCCTCCCTGGGTCCTCAAGTCCATTCCCTATATCTGCATCTTTATTCCTGTCCTGCCCCTAGGTTCTTCAGAACCTTGTTTTTTTTTTTTAGATTCCATATATATGTGTTAACATATGGTATTTGTTTTTCTTTTTCTGACTTACTTCACTCTGTATGACAGTCTATAGGTCCATCCACCTCACTACAAATAACTCAATTTCATTTCCTTTTATGGCTGAGTAATGTTCCATTGTATATATGTGCCACATCTTCTTCATCCATTCATCTGTTGATGGACACTTAGGTTGCTTCCATGTCCTGGCTATTATAAATAGTGCTGCAATGAACATTGTGGTACATGACTCTTTTTGAATTATGGTTTTCTCAAGGTATATGCCCAGTAGTGGGATTGCTGGGTTGTATGGTAATTCTATTTTTAGTTTTTTAAGGAACCTCTATACTGTTCTCCATAGTGGCTGTATCAATTTACATTCCCACCAACAGTGCAAGAGGGTTCCCTTTTCTCCACACCCTCTCCAGCATTTATTGTTTGTAGATTTTTTGATGATGGCCATTCTGACTGGTGTGAGGTGATACCCCATTGTAGTTTTGATTTGCATTTCTCTAATGATTAGTGGTGTTGAGCATTCCTTCATGTGTTTGTTGGCAATTTGTATAGCTTCTTGGGAGAAATGTCTATTTAGGTCTTCTGCCCATTTTTGGATTCAGTTGTTTGTTTTTTTGATATTGAGCTGCATGAGCTGCTTGTACATTTTGTAGATTAATCCTTTGTCAGTTGCTTCGTTTGCACATATTTTCTCCCATTCTGAGGGTTGTCTTTTCGTCTTGTTTATGGTTTCCTTTGCTGTGCAAAAGCTTTTAAGTTTCATTAGGTCCCATTTGTTTATTTTTGTTTTTATTTCCATTTCTCTAGGAGCTGGGTCAAAAAGGATCTTGCTGTGATTTATGTCATAGAGTGTTCTACCTATGTTTTCCTCGAATAGTTTTATAGTGTTTGGCCTTACATTTAGGTCTTTAATCCATTTTGAGTTTATTTTTGTGTATGGTGTTAGGGAGTGTTCTAATTTCATTCTTTTACATGTAGCTATCCAGTTTTCCCAGCACCACTTATTGAAGAGGCTGTCTTTTCTCCATTGTATACTCTTGCCTCCTTTGTCAAAGATAAGGTGACCATATGTGCGTGGGTTTATCTCTGGGTTTTCTATCCTGTTCCATTGTTCTATATTTCTGTTTTTGTGCCAGTACCATACTGCCTTGATTACTGTAGCTTTGTAGTATAGTCTGAAGTCAGGGAGCCTGATTCCTCCAGCTCTGTTTTGCTTTCTCAAGATTGCTTTGGCTATTCGGGGTCTTTTGTGTTTCCATACAAATTGTGAAATTTTTTGTTCTAGTTCTGTGAAAAATGCCATTGGTAGTTTGATAGGGATTGCATTGAATCAGTAGATTGCTTTGGGTAGTATAGTCATTCTCACAGTATTGATTCTTCCAATCCAAGAACATGGTATATCTCTCCATCTGTTGATATCATCTTTAATTTCTTTCATCAGTGTCTTATAGTTTTCTGCATACAGATCTTTTGTCTCCTTAGGTAGGTTTATTCCTAGGTATTTTATTCTTTTTGATGCAATGGTAAATGGGAGTGTTTCCTTAATTTATCTTTCAGATTGTTCATCATTAGTGTATAGGATTGCAAGAGATTTCTGTGCATTAATTTTGTATCCTGCTACTTTACCAGATTCATTGATTAGCTCTCGTAGTTTTCTGGTAGCATCTTTAAGAGTTTCTATGTATATTATCATGTCATCTCCAAACAGTGACAGCTTTACTTCTTCTTTTCCAATTTGGATTCCTTTTATTTCTTTTTCTTCTCTGATTGCCATGGCTAAAACTTCCAAAACTATGTTGAATAATAGTGGTGAGAGTGGGCCACCCTGTCTTTTTCCTGATCTTAGTGGAAATGGTTTCATTTTTTCACCATTGAGAATGATGTTGCCTGGGGGTTTGTCATATTTGGCCTTATTATGTTGAGGTAAGTTCCCTCTATGCGTACTTTCTGGAGGGTTTTTATCATAAATGGCTGTTGAATTTTGTGGAAAGCTTTTTCTGCATTTATTGAGATGATCACATGGTTTTTACCCTTCAATTTGTTAATATGGTTTATCACATTGCTTGATTTGCATATACTGTAGAATCGTCACATTCCTGGGATAAACCCCACTTGATCATAGTGTATGATCCTTTTAATGTGCTGTTGGATTCTGTTTGCTAGTACTTTGTTGAGGATTTTTGCCTCTATGTTCATCAGTGATATTTTTTTTTCCTATTTTTACAAAATTTATTATTATACTTTGTTCAGGATTACAAATCACCAAAAGGTCAACAACGTAAGCACAAAAGAGGAAAAAGGGGCCAAGGTGCTGAATGTCACCAGCTTGTCTGTGGGGGTAAAAGGCTCTGGTCTCTGGGGAGTCTGAAGCAGGAGGTGAGGAGGCAACTAGGCATAGAGGTCCTCTCGGTCTGCAGAGTAGGCCTTGCCCTCCTGCAGGAGAGCAAAGTTGAGGAATGGGAGGGTCTGTGCACCTCGTGATAGAACTCTTTGGGGTTTGCCAACTGCAGCTCATACTTCACGTTGGGATCATGCTGGACACTCATAAAAAAAAAAACTTTTTTTTTTTTGGCATTTGCCTTTACTTTATAAAAATACACAGCTTAAATACATATGACACTCTCTATACAAGACATGAACAGCTATTAGATTTAACATTTTCCGTTAGTTCAACAGAAAGCAAATATGTAAATTACCTCGTAAGAGCAAAGAGTTTCTTTAGAGACTCTGCATTCCCGGCCCAAGGGCAGACCACCCTGCGGGCAATCGATGCAGGAAGTTCACCCAAACTGTCCAACCTTCCAGCGAGTCATTTCACTAACCTGGCCTTTATTGCATGGCTTCATATTGCACTGCTTCTCAGACACAATCTAACTTAGCCACACCACAAGTTTAAGCTTTCGTCTTCTCTAGAAATGCTTAATGGAAAAACTAATGTATAAACAGTATTAACTGTCTCTTACAATTGTGCTAAGTACCAATCATGAGAAACATGAACCCCTCTTCACTTTGCAAAACTTGCAATGGAAGGTGGTTAGCTCTATTTCATGGCTAAATTCCTCTGCAAAATTTTACAGAAACATTGTCAGAGTCAGAGTGACCTATATGGAGTGTGGTGGAGAAGGGAGTGACATCCCAATACCCACTGAAATTGCTTATAGGACAGGCACTGTTCCTGTCAAAGGCAATGTGCACATGGCTTCACCTTTTCTAACTTGAGACCAAAATACCTCCCTCCCCCTCGAGATTCTGTGATTGTTCTATGAGGAACAGCTATCTCATTAATGATTCAGAGCTTACAGGGGCTGCCCGCTTATTCTGGCTTTCTTTCAGAAATTTAGCTGCCTTATCCATGGTTCATTTAGTTTTTGGGTTTTTTTTTTTAGTTTTCTTTTTTGTGACATCTTTGTCTGGTTTTGGTTTCAGGGTGATGGTGGCCTCATAGAATGAGTTTGGGAGTGTTCCTCCCTCGGGTATATTTTAGAAGAGTTTGAGAAGGATAGGTGTTAGCTCTTCTCTAAATGTTTGATAGAATTCGCCTGTGAAGTCATCTGTTCCTGGGCTTTTCTTCATTGGAAGATTTTTAATCACAGTTTCAATTTCAGTGCTTGTGACTGGTCTGTTTATATTTTCTATTTCTTCCTGGTTCAGTCTCGGAAGGTTGTGCTTTTCTAAGAATTTGTCCATTTCTTCCAGGTTGTCCATTATATTGGCATAGAGTTACTTGTAGTAATCTCTCATGATCCTTTGTATTTCTGCAGTGTCAGTTGTTACTTCTTTTTCATTTCTAATTCTGTTGATTTCAGTCTTCTCCCTTTTTTTCTTGATGAGTCTGGCTAATGGTTTATCAATTTTGCTTATCTTCTCAAAGAACCAGCTTTTAGTTTTACTGATCTTTGCTATCGTTTCCTTCATTTCTTTTTCATTTATTTCTGATCTGATCTTTATGATTTCTTTCCTTCAGCTAACTTTGGGATTTTTTTGTTCTTCTTTCTCTAATTGCTTTAGGTGTAAGGTTAGGTTGTTTATTTGAGATGTTTCTTGTTTCTTGATGTAGGATTGTATTGCTATAAACTTCCCTCTTAGAACTAATTTTGCTGCATCCCATAGGTTTTGGGTCATCATGTTTTCATTGTCATTTGTTTCTAGGTATTTTTTTATTTCTTCTTTGATTTCTTCAGTTATCTCTTGGTTATTTAGTAGTGTATTGTGTAGCCTCCATGTGTTTGTGTTTTTTACAGATCTTTTCCTGTAATTGATATCTAGTCTCATAGTGTTACGGTCGGAAAAGATCCTTGATACGATTTCAGTTTTCTTAAATTTACCAAGGCTTGATTTTTGACCCAAAATATGATCTACCCTGGAGAATGTTCCATGAGCACTTGAGAAGAAAGTTTATTCTGTTGTTTTTGGATGGAATGTCCTATAAATATCAATTAAGTCCATCTTGCCTAATGTATCATTTAAAGCTTGTGTTTCCTTACTTATTTTCATTTTGTATGATCTGTCCATTGGTGAAAGTGGGGTGTTAAAGTCCCCTACTATGATTGTGTGACTGTCGATTTCCCCTTTTACGGCTGTTAGTATTTGCCTTATGTATTGAGGTGCTCCTATGTTGGGTGCATAAATATTTACAATTGTTATATCTTCTTCTTGGATTGATCCCTTGATCATTATGTAGTGTCCTTCTTTGTCTCTTGTAACAGTCTTTATTTTATAGTCTATTTTGTCTGATATGAGAATTGCTACTCCAGCTTTCTTCTGATTTCCATTTGCATGGAATATCTTTTTCCATCCCCTCACTTTCAGTCTGTATGTGTCTCTAGGTCTGAAGTGGGTCTCTTGTAGATGGCATATATATGGGTCTTGTTTTTGTGTCCATTCAGCCAGTCTGTGTCTTTTGGTTGGAGCATTTAATCCATTTCCATTTAAGGTAGTTATTGATATGTATGTTCCTATTACCATTTTCTTAATTGTTTTGGGCTTGTTATTGTAGGTCTTTTCCTTCTCTTGTGTTTCCTGCCTAGAGAAGTTCCTTTAGCATTTGTTGTAAAGCTGGTTTGGTGGTGCTGAATTCTCTTAGCTTTTGCTTATCTGTAAAGGTTTTAATTTCTCTGTCAAATCTGAGTGAGATACCTGCCTCTGGAGCTTGCATAGGTGGTGCCCTGCTGTCTGTGGGTGCATGGAGCAGGAAGCTTCTATGGTGGGCCCGCCCCCCTCCTCGTGCACCTTGAGACAATGGTCTCTTGCCTCTCCAGCAGGCCCAGGTTTTTTCCTGGACTCCCTCCTGGCTAGCTGTGGTGCACTAGCCCCCTCAGGCTGTCTTCACACAGCCAACCGCAGTCCTGTCCCTGGCATCTGACCTCCAAAGCCTGAACTTCAGCTCCCAGACCTGCCTGCCCCAGTGGGTGAGCAGAGAAGCATCTCAGGCTGGTGAGTGCTGTTTGGCACCCATCCTCTGTGTGGGAACCTCTCCGCTTTCCCTCCGCACTCCTGTTGCTGCCCTTTTCTCTGAGGCTCTGAAGCTCCCCACAATCCCTGCCAGTGAGGGGCTTCCTAGTGTGTGGAAACTTTTCCTCCTTCACAGCTCCCTCCGAGGTGCAGGTCCTATCCCTATTCTTTTGTCTCTGTTTTTTCTTTTTTCTTTTGCCTTACCCAGGTACATGGGGAGTTTCTTGCCTTTTGAGAAGTCTGAGGTCTTCTGCCAGCATTCAGTAGGTGTTCTATAGGAGTTGTTCCACATGTAGATGTATTTTTGATGTATTTGTGGGGAGGAAGGTGATCTTCTGCCATCTTGAAGGTCCCCCCAGCATGAATATTCTTGAATATCAATGATAGGTGTGTCAATATAGGATATACTGCCTAGTTAGGTAGCAAGGTCATTACCATTGAAAGAGCCCAGGCAGAAGACAGACTTACTGCCAGGATAATTCAGAGGATATTCCCATCTTGAGTGAAGTTACGTGATCATAAGAGTCACATGTATAACACTAAGAACCTAGGATGGTTATGCTTTAATATATTCTTGAGAGTTATTAGCCAAGGGAACAAAAGAAACCTTTTTGTGCTATTGTGATAGCCATTAATTCTGTTTGCCATATATGTTGAGTTTTTCTTCTGAGCACGTGGTAGAATTGTGATTGTGTAGGCTGCATGACTAGTTCTGTCTGATGAGTGTGAAGAAAGGTGACTGTGTCACTTCCTCAGTGGATCATTCAGTTAATAATGCAAGACCTTTACAGAGTCCTTTCTTCCCTCTGGCACAGTGACAAGCAATGTTACAAGATAATGGCTGTTCCTGACAACTTGGCAGAATGAGTAATTGCAATAACAGAGCCCCCCTGTGGAACAGTGATGGATGTATTAGCTGAGTAAGAAATAAACTTATTTTAAGTCACTGGAATTTGAGGGTTGTTTGTTAGTGCAGCATAACCTCGTCTATTTTGATGGATATGACCATATTGAATTCCAAATATCTTTACTGACTTGCACAAGCTTGGGTCTAACATATAGGAGATGAGTTAGCAGACCCTAAGAGGAATTGAAATAATGAACATTTTTTATACATCTGGTACAAATAACATTTGTCACTCTCAGTTTTCCAACTCTGTAGTTCCCTACCCCACGACCCACAGCTCCAGCCCCAGATGAAAGATGGAAGTGCAAGAATTGGTGCAGCCACTATGGGAAACAGTGTGGAAGTTCCTCAAAAAATAGAACTACCATATAATCCAGCAATCCCACTTCTGGGTATATATCCAAAGGAATTGAGGTCAGGGTCTCCTAGAGATATCTGTACCCCCAAGGTAAGATTACTTAGAATTTTGTGACTTGTTAAAGTCAAATCAAATTAGAGGGAAATTTACACTGATTCTACAAGTGCTGTCATTGTCTGTGACTGCCAACTTTCTCCTTTAGTTCTTGCCTGGCCAGATAACACTACTTTTTGTGTCGCAAATTATATGTTTTTCTTGTCTACCTGAAAGTTCTTTGAGGGTAAACCCATTTACTATCAACTCTGTCATTAGATTGCTTTGTTACTTTGAAAATCTCTCATATTTTTCTTGCTTGGTCTGGATTTCCTGATTTGTAAAACAACGGGGAGGGGGACTGGACTAGATGATATTCTCAACCTCTTGTTAAAAATGATTCAGCTGTATTTTTCCCGAGTAGTTAGGAGAGTGCTACTACTTTTGAGCAAATTTTTAAAGGAAGCAGTGATTCTTTTATAAAATAAAGGTACTGAAAAGAAAACCAAAGGAAGTAGTTCAGAGCTAAATATCCTTGAGGATCTGTAGATGAGGCCTGATGATAGGCTCAGAAGAAAATTAAGTGCTGTAGGATTATATTTACTTCTCAGGAAACAGCAGGAATCATTTCGCATATACCAAATGCCAGCTAACAACTGTTATTAATGAGGCCTTAGCTGTTAAGTTTTCATATTTCTTTGTAAAGGAAAGGTTACGGCTTAATAAGATACCATGCCTATGGAATTACCTAACAGAAGATATCAGCTCTACTATTATCAAAGTGTATAGAAATGCTTCACAATATTATACCGGAAGAGCAAGAACCACCTCCAGAGATTTTAACTGGTTCGTGCCAGTACCTCTTGCTTCTCTTATTTTATCTCCATGGAGAGACCTTGCAGAGTGATATGTAGAATAAGCAAGTATCAGGTTGCCCAAAGAAGATCTTTTTCTAAACTCGAGTGGCTCAGGCATTTAAAAAAAAAAAATTGGATGCAAATATTAGCTACCCCAATTACCAGCTGTATAAACTCGAACAAGAAAATTTAATTTCACTGAGCTTTAATATCCTTATTTGTAAAATGAAAATAACATTAACCTACCATACTCGTGAAATTTTTATGTATATGTATACTGAAGGGGAGCAGAATTTGCCACTCCAAAATATGTCTTTTTGGCATAAGGATTATTTTAGGCTTATTATTTTTAAGAAACAGCAGACATACGAAAAGCTCTAAAAACTGAGAAGTTACCCTTTTGTAAGAGAGATTTACATTTATAAGGGAAATCTCCATTTGTAAGGGTGTGTCCATCTCTGTACCAGGAAGAGAAGGGTGACTCTGAAATTCTAGAAACTCTTATCAATGGAGAAGGCAGTGACCTAAATCTGCATAACAACCTTACTCTTGTTCACTGTGTTTTGCCTGATAACCTCCCATAACTGGCTCCCCTACCCCCCAACTTCTTCCTTTGTCTTTAACTGCAGATAGGATTTAAGGTGGTGACTTGGGCCATTTCAGGGAGTTACTCAGTTTTCCTGGGTCTCTCCCATGTATACAGGAGGGATACATGTTATTAAGCTTCTGTTTGTTTTTCTCCTGTTAACCTATCTTTTATTACAGGGGGTGTCTCAGCCAAGAACCTAGAAGGGTAGAGGGAAAATGATTTTTCATATATATCACCTAACATGATGGATATAGCAAATAACATGTCCTGATCCATATCTCCATATCACCTCATCCACTTATGAATTTTTTTGCAGCTGCTGGCTCTCTTTACTTTTCTACTGCAATGATAGCTGAGGGTGAGGGGAATCTAGAATGAATAGCAGAGAAGAGGGGAGAAGATGAATACCAGTTGCAGCCCCAAAATCAACTACTCTGACAGTGATTATAGTTTGTTCGCTAAACTCTTGCTTCTCAGTTTCCCCTGAGGAAGAAAGAACCACAGAAACCATGGAGAATGCTCCCAAAACTTGCTTGGAGAAGTGCATCTGTTTGGTGCAAAGGGTGGACCGGTTGGGGGGTTGGTGTTGTGAAAATGTGCCACTCAGATCTTATGCTTCAGGGAGAATGATAGATTGATGGCTTCAGCCATTGCCCTTCTGGATCTACCACTACACACCTGCCAAAGTCCTATTGCCCATGGGCTTCACCCATGGCTGAGCATGGTGGAGGTACTAAGGCAGACCCATTGTGGCGGGACACAGAACTCCTACAGTGGGAGACTTTGGTTTGAGGTCCCTCCATGGAGCTGGCCAAATCACCCTTGTACTTGGTAGAAATCTAAGCCTCTTTCTACCCTCTTTCAAGCCTTCTTCGCTCTCTCCTTCCAGAGGTGTCAGATCAGAATCATAGTTTAAAGGCTCTCCTCACCTCCTCCTCCCTCACCAAATAATCCTTTTACATATCTAATTTTGTCTTAGGACTTGGTTCTCAGTACACCAAACTAATGTGGCAGGGAAGATTGTAAATATAGGAACATGAACAACCTCAAGGGCAGCTTTTAAAAAAATGGGGTTGAAGTAAGAAGAACAAGACTCTTATCTTCCCATATTATGGAGGGACAGTTTTGAAATATATACATCCGTGGTGCCCCAAGTGTGATCCATAGACATATAGAGTTCTCCATGAAACTTTCAGAGGGCCTGTGAGGTAAAAAACTATTTTTTTATACTGTGTTGACATTTGTACTAATGGTATGAAGTCAATAGTGGGTAAACTGCTGGTGCCTTAGCACAAATCAAGGAAGTGACATCAAATTGTACAAGTGGTCATTGTATATTTCACTGCTATGCACTATCAGTTAAAAAAATCCGTTTCACTTAGGAAAGTTCTTGATTAAACAGTAACGATATTAATTTAATTAATCCTCTACCTGTTCTTCTACCCTTTTAGGTTCGTCTGGCTGGTCTAAGAATTAAATTGACATGAGACAGATTAACAGGAGAAAAATCAAACAAAATTTAATAACATGTAAACATGGGAGAGACCCAGGAGAACTGAGTAACTTGCCAAAATGGCTGAAACCTTCACCTTAAAAATCATCTTCACCTAAAGACAATAGAGGATGTTGAGGGTAGGTATTGGGACCTCAAAGGGGAGGAAGGCAATTAACAGGGAGATGGAAAAGGAAGTGTTTGGTAAGCAAATGTTGGCTGGGCCAGGCAGAGACAGTGGGACACAGGGTGGACTTTGATCTCTAGGCCCTGTTCCCCCACCGCATGCAGCCCGTATTCTTTGCAGGTGTCTCTGGAGATGGCTCTATTCTGGAACAGGCCCTTTATCTAAATTCTTTAGGCAGCTCAGGGGGCGGTAAAAGAAAGACTTCCTGAGTCTTCTGTTTCATAAAAATAATCAGCCTGAATTAATCCTCATGCCCAAGAGACATATTTTGGGGTGGCAAATCTTGCTCCCCTACACACCCTTGAACACATGTGTTAATATGCTGCGTGACAAAATGGGAAGTACACATAAAGCACTTCTTTTTTTTTTTTTTTAAGAAAATTTCACCATGACCAATACAGTGGTTCTTTTTTTTTAAATAAATTTATTTATTTATTTTTTTTTTTTTTGTAGAATTATTGGTGATTTTTCCTCTTCATTTTCGAACTTTTTTTTGGGGGGGGGTTATTTATTTATTTATTTATTTATGGCTGTGTTGGGTCTTCGTTTCTGTGCGAGGGCTTTCTCTAGTTGTGGCAAGTGGGGGCCACTCTTCATCGCGGTGCGCGGGCCTCTCACTATCACGGCCTCTCTTGTTGCGGAGCACAGGCTCCAGACGCGCAGGCTCAGTAGTTGTGGCTCACGGGCCTAGTTGCTCCGCGGCACGTGGGATCTTCCCAGACCATGGCTCGAACCTGTTTCCCCTGCATTGGCAAGCAGATTCTCAACCACTGCGCCACCAGGGAAGCCCCCATAAAGCACTTCTGAAAGCTCATACTGAAGTCAGATTGTTGTCTTGAACTAGCTACTATATTTCATGGAACACCGTTTTTTACATGAAAGAACGACTGAGAGAAAAAAACTGTGATTATTCAAACTTGGTTATTTTGCAGACATTTCTTCAAAATTAAATGAAATGAGCCTATACTTCAAAGGAAACAAATGACAGTAGTTCTTCCAATGATAACATTTGACAATTCAAATGAAAATTAGACTTTTGGAAATTTTGTATCGACCACCATGAGTTTCATAGCTTCCCAATACTGAAAGACTTTTCTGATGAGATGGGTGGTGATATTAAGAAATGTGAAGTAGTACTTTTCAAATGGCCATGCAGACATTACAGAGTCATCCATGTGAAAATTCATTCAGCGTGCAAAGTGGTCCTTGATATGGTTTCAGATTTCGCATTGCAATTATCTTTAAGAAATTCTTCCTTTTCCAACTAGCTATTTAAGTAAGGCTGAATATTCTTCATATGCTTCAACCAAAACAGCATATCATTACAGATTAAATGGAAACACAGATTTGAGAATCCCGTTGTCCTCTATTACATTAGATATTAAAGAGGTTTGTAAAAATGTAAAACAATGATACTTTTTGTGCTATATTATATTTCATTTTGAAAAATATAGGGTTTTTTTGTATAAAGTGAATTATATATGTTAACAGGTAATGGGTTATTATTGTTATATTTAAGTGAATTAATAGATAATTATTTTATAATTGTTTCAGTTTAATTTCTAATGTAGAGAATAGCAATTGAAAAAACTCTTAAACAAAAACTCTTTAGAGTCTTTAGGGCCTTTAATAATTATTAAAAATGCAGGGCTTCCCTGGTGGCGCAGTGGTTGAGAGTCTGCCTGCTAATGCAGGGGACATGGGTTCGAGCCCTGGTCTGGGAAGATCCCACATGCCACGGAGCAGCTGGGCCCGTGAGCCACAACTACTGAGCCTGCGCGTCTGGAGCCTGTGCCCTGCAACGGGAGGGGCCGCGATAGTGAAAGGCCCGCGCACCGCGATGAAGAGCGGTCCCCGCACCGCGATGAAGAGTGGCCCCCACTTGCCGTAACCAGAGAAAGCCCTCGCACGAACCGAAGACCCAACACAGCCAAAAATAAATAAATAAATAAATAAAGTAGCTATAAAAAAATTTAAAAAAAAAAAAAAAATGCAAAGGGGTCCTAAGGCCAAAACGTTTGAAAATTTCTGATCTAGAATATTGCTTTTAATCATTGCATATTATTACAAAACATGAGGGCACTGTTGTTATTTAACCATTTTCTCATTTGTGCACATTTAGTGTGTCTCTCATCTTTTGCACAATTGCAAACATTGTTTTTGTTCCTGTTGATGTCTCCTAGGTAGATCGTACTCTGACATGACTTTATACATTTTATGCCCCATCTAGGCATGTCTCTTTTAAGGATTTTTCATTTCATGCCCTACTCACCCTACAAGACTCAATTCCAGTGCCACATGGATAGATACAACCCACACAAACAAAACCTTTTGGGCTCTCAAAGTTTTAAATGTACAAGGGTCCCTGAGACCTACTGTTTTGAGAACTGCTTTGCTACACGGTTCCTCCTAATGCACCCTTTATTCTCTTTTTGTTTTCCCTGTCTCATTGTCCCCACTCACTGCCGTACTTCTGCTTCCTGGAATAACCTACCAAAGTCTCATCTCACGCCTACTTTAGTGGAAATCCAGATAAAGATTGTACCTGACCCATAGTAGGTACTCACTAAATGGTAGTCTATTATTAGCAGTGTTACTTCCTAGCTTTAAGATCAAGGGCAAGCTATGTAGTTATTTTTAACTAGTCTGCCACATACTAAATCACCTAAATTGTGAACAAGATTTGATTGCTAAAATGAGTCACTCTAAAGTACTTCTGTGTGTTGTATCTGTGTGATTGGTGTCTTGCATTTTAGAAGGACTCTGACCTCTGACCCCAGAAGAAGACTGGCCAGTACAACCACCAGAATATCACTGCTTTCGCCTCAGAGGTCTCCTGGGACTGCCTGAGGACAGAGGGTGAGATTCCCATGAGCTACAAAGATTTATTGTGTAACTGGTTTTGTATCTGTTTTTTCATTAATATAGGTTTGACAAAAATTGATCTACCTTGTTTTATTTTAACACAGTAACGTCTTACTTTTAGCAAGATCATGGGGTAGAGGAAGCATAGCCCTTACCTCCCTCTTACTGTGGAAAGCTAAGATACTTACCTAAAGAACATAATAATTGTGGACCAGCCAGATTGTCATAGGTCAATAGGTAGCACTGTATCTTCAAATCAAAATATTCAAGAGGTTAAATGTAAAAGTATATCCTCTTTTGACGGCATAAACACAAAACAGACTTTTTCTACAGAGGAAAATGTAGCAAATATAGCTAGTTGGTTGAAAACTATAGAATAACACCAGAATTTCTCATTTATTTTCAATAATAGCAGTAATACTAAGTCTGAAAATCTCTCTTTTTCCTTAAAAAACCCCAGCTTTATTGAGATATAATTCACATATCATACAATTCACCCATTTAAAGTGTACCATTCAGTGGGTTTGTTATATTACAACATTTGTTTTTTTTAAATTATGGTAAAAATATGTAACATAAAATTTGACATTTTAACTATTTTAAAGTGTATAATTCAGTGGCATTATTCACATTCATGATGTTGTGCAACCTGTAGCCCTTTATCCCCCTTTTTTTAAAGTCCATGCTTATTTATTTTAAAATTGCTTTTTTAATTTAAAAAATAGTACAGATCTTTTGTACTTCTGCATAAATGTTATCACGTTGTATATAATAAACTTTTTGATCTAAAACTAAATTGGCTTCCAAACAAAGCAAGGAATATTTTGAAAAAATACTTTCAACAAGGGAATTCCCTGATGGTCCAGTGGTTAGGACTCCATGGTTTCACTGCCGAGGTTGTGGGTTCAATCCCTGGTCGGGGAACTAAGATCCCACAAGCTGTGTGGCCAAAAAAAAAAAAAGACTTTCAACAAATATTCCAAAATCTATCTCATAAAATTTAAAATAGCATCAGAAATAGCCCCAAATAGATAACACCTTACCCTGTTCTGTGCTCCAATTTCCTTCTTCCTCTGTAAAATCAGGAGACAAGTTTAGATGAATCCTAAGATCCCTTTCAGCCCTTCCTTCTCTAAAACCAAGCCTCTGAACAAGCACCTATTATCTAGGGGACAGTGGAAGATGCTGGGAATACAAAGAAACTTAAGATTCTTTCTGTTCTTGAGAAGCACCTTAGTTAGAAGTTTAATTTAAGTCAAATGTTAATACACAGAGCACAGAGTCCAAGGAGTAGTGAGGGATATCAACAGAGGATATTACAGAATTTCACATCAGGGGTGGTCTCAGGGTTCAGGGTTTTAGGAGAAGTCTCATTGAGGGTTCATGGTAGGCCTTGAATACATAAATCGTTTTAAATAGGCGGATGGAGAGACTTGGCAGCTTGTTGGAGCCAGTGATATTTGTAAGGGAACAGTTAGAGGCAGACTTGGAAGGAATCAGATCATGGGTGATACAGAATACCAAGTTCAGGAATTTAGATTATATTCTTCTGGGCAAGGAGAAGTCAATAAGGACAATAAACCATAACACTGACAAGTTGCTATTCAACAATGAATGCAGGAGGTGATACTTGAACTAGGATAAGAAGTAAAAATTTGAAAGGTGAAGCACGGCATTTCAACCAAAGGAAATGCTGTGTATAAAAGCGCAAATGGTTAAAATGCACTACATATTTGGGAAATGGAGAGCAGTCCACTATGGCTGGATAAAGGAGAGCATCACATGCTATAGTGACAGAAAAAATTGAAAAGATGGGGGCGGGGAGGTCAACTTAGGAGAGCTCAGAACAGCATGTCAAAGGATTTGGATGTTGTTTTGTCAGCAAAGGAACCTTTAAAGATTCTTAAAGAACAGGGTCACATGATCTGAACTGCTCTTTTGGAAACCAAATACCCAAACAACTCTAGCTACAATTTAAAGGATGGTTTGGAAGATAACAATAAGAATAGGGAGAATTCCATTGTGATTGCCCAGGTGAGAAATGATGAGGCACTGGCTAGAAGGAGTGGGGTAAGAAAGGAGTAGATAGCAAAGAAGAAGCCAAGTTGAAAGCAGCAATATTTAACAATACAAGAGGAAAAGTTGATGCTGGAATAAAGCAACAATAGTAAAAATAGTGAAACAATGTTGTCAAACACAAGTTTGTGTGCCTGACGCGCAATGAGGCCAAACAAACCTAAAAGTTGGAGTTTAGAGCAGAGAAAGATTTATTGCAAAGGCCAAGCAAGGAGAACAGGTGGTCATGCTCAAAAGACCCAAACTCCCCAATGGGTTTCAGAGAAGAAGTTTGTATAGCCAAAATTTGGGAGGTGGGCTGCAGTGTGTGTAACCCTCCTCTGATTGGTTGGTGGTGAGGTAACAGGGTGATGTTCCAGGAATCTCAATCATTAGCCTTCTGGTTCCAACCAGTCTGGGGTCCACGTGCTTGTGCTCAGCCTGAAGTTACCATCCTCCACTGGGTGTGGGCCCTAGTTCCTGTAGAAGACCTGAGAGACCATAATCAGATTGTTACGTACGTCCCCCCCAGGAGGAACCAGAACCCTGCCCCATCCCCACACTATTGTTTCTTTCTGCATTCCTTCACTCCTCTAATTACTGTTTGAATCTGTCCTTTGGAACTCAGAGAAGGTCTAGGAAGCTAAAACGTTTCTCCTACAAACGGGAAATGGGGACACAGAAAGGCCTTTGTACTTAGGAGGGCCCCACAGGGTTCTGCACAGTTTCAACAACAGTACTAATAGTAATAGATACAACTTACTGTGTGATACTTGCTGTGTGCCAGAAACTGTGCTAGGAACTTTACATATATTATTTCATTTAATCCTTACAATTATGCTCTGACATTGGTCATTCCTATGTTTACTGATGAGGAAATTGAGATTCAGGCTAAGAAATTTACTTATGTTCACACAACAAGTACTGAAAAAATTCTCAACTGTTATGGTATTTCTTGGTTATTCTCCAGTCTTATTTATGCAGAAGCTCAGTAACTGGCCCATGTAGATTTACGTGTTCCTTCCCCTGTGAACTTTGCACATGCATACACAAATATTAATGTTTCTTTCCCTGTACTCTCTAAACATCTTGAGGGAAGGAATCATTATCTTTGTATCTTAATATTCCCAACATCCAATGCGTTTTCACATTGGACACTCAACAATAATTTTCTAAATTATTTTTAATTTTTTATTGTGGTAAAATGCACATAACATAAAATTTGCTATCTTAACTATTTTTAAGTGTACAGTTCAGTAGTGTTAACTAATATATTCACATTATCCTGCAACAGATTTCCAGAACTCTTTTCATCTTACAAAACTAAAACTCCTTATTCATTAAACAGCTCCCCATTTGCTCTTTGCTCAGCCCTTGACAGCCACCATTCTACTTTATGTCTCTATGGATTTGACCACTCTAGGTACCCTATATAAGTGGAATCATCCAGTGTTTCTTCTTATGACTGGCTTATTTCATATTGTCCTCAAGGTTCAAGAGAAAGGCTCATGACACATGCAGCATGTCAGAATTTTCTTCCTTTAAAAAAAAAATTAACATGAGATCTACCGTCTTAATAAGTCTTTAAGTGTACAATACAGTATTGTTAACTTTAGGCATGATGTTGCGTGGTACATCTCTAGAACTTATTCATCATGCATAACTGAAACTTAATAGCAACACCCCATTTCTCCCTCGACCACCACCAGCCCCCCAGCCCCTGGAAAACACTCTTCTACTTTCTGCTTTCTTGACTATTTTAGATACCTTCCTTTTTAAAGCTGAGTAATATTCCATTTTATGTATATGCCACATTTTGTTTATACATTCATCCATGGATAGACACTTGGGTGGCTTCTACCTTTTAACTACTGTGAATAATAGCTATGAACATGGGTGTATAAATAGATTTTTAAGACCCTCCTTTCAATTATTTTGGGTATATACCCAGAAGTAGATTGCTGGATTATTTGGTAATCATATTTTCCATTTTCTGAGGAACCACAATACTGTTTTCCACAGTGGGTACACCATTTTACACCCCATCAGCAGTGTACAAGGGTTCTAATGTCTCCACATCCTCACCAACCACTTCTTCTTTTCTTTTCTTTTTTTTTGAGAGTAGTCATCCTAATGGCTGTGAGGAAGTGAACACTAATTTTTGAATGAATTAATGAATGCTTGAAAAAAATTTATTTAATATTTCTAGCCTAATTTATCCTATTTCCATTTCTTTAATCTAGTTCATTCTTTTGTGGATAGCTATGGACTCTCTGATCACTCTATTATGTCTTTTGAACTATGCTTTGCCTAGGCTGTATGAAAATACCACTGAAAGTTCCCACTTAAACATCATTTTCGATTTCAGAACTATTCTTCTCTTCTCAGTAAGCTTCCTGCAAAGATTACATAGGATTACCCAGCTGACCTTTTTCACAGCCAACTCATGGCATTTTGGGATAGTATAGAAACTTCAGTCTGGCTCTGGACCCAGTTTTTCATGTGTAGGTGCTTCTACATCACTGGGTTGGCAAGAACATACTTGATAAAACCTATGGATAAGATTCACTTTATGGCTTTGTTAAACCAGTCAAATTTTGTTTGTCATGTACACATTATAAAATAAAAATGCAGGAAAACATTACCTATAGACGTTTTCTTTAGAAGGAAGGAAAATATTGCTTGAAATAAGCTGTATAGGATATGAAATTTGGAGATACTGATTTTACATTTCAAAGAGAAAGTTATCTAAGGTGTTGTATAGTATTGTTTGTTTGCTTTCCTAAGGAGCAATATAAGTAACAATTTTAGTCGGAAGTGCATTTGCAAAAGCAAATTACAAAGCCTCCTATAAATATATGCTCATCTAGTATTCTTAATTTGAGGTTTCTACTGCCAAAAAAAGAGTTCTACAGCTATCTGTTATACCTGTATCTGCTTAGATCCACTGTTTAGAAGGACTGTTTTGACTTTGTAGTGGAAAATTTATCTTTTTGTTTTGATTTCTAGAAAATAAATCTGTATCCAAATTAAAAATATATATTGGGTTGGCCAAAAATTTCGTTCAGACTTCGTTTGGTTAGTGAATACATTGTTCAATGAAGTTTTTGGTGAAAATGAAAAATGTGTCTTTTAGTTTTACGTAAAACCGAACGAACTTTTTGGCCAACTCAATATATAGGATGGTGTGATAAAATATATGAGATACTGGGCAAGGTTCAACAGATGCCTTGTTCATGTTCTAAACATTCAGAAAGAAATAGCATGGGGTCCAGTGAAGCTAATAGAAAGTATAGGAGAAGATTAGTTTTAAAACCGTTGAAAATTATGAATTATGTACCACTTTGGAATAAATTATCTCATAAGACTTTACAATACACATAATACCAATTGAATCTTAAGTTATTTTTTCCTTAGGGTTCTTCTTTAATTATTTAGATGCAAATTGGTACTATTTAAAAGTGAGTTTTTATTTTTCATTAATGTGACAAAGATGTTAAAAATGAAAAGGTAAGACCTTTTAAAGAGAAAGGTGCTTATTTTTCTTGAACAGATTATACAGACAGCTTTAATCACAGTTATGAATTTACTTTTCTTAGATTCAAGGTGTAGGGTCAAATTCAGTTTAGCTTGGCAAATAGTCTCACAAGTTCACTTTGCCCAATCAGGATTCACCGAGTGTTTATTATATGCAAGACAGGGGCTAAGGCTAGGGCAGCATAAAAATGAGCAAATAAAACACTCTCCCTGCCCCTAAGGAGTTCACAGGCTAGTGCAGAGTAGACAATTAAATTTTTCAAACTTGTCCCAGGAGATGAGGAATAAGTGCCATGAGAAGTGCGGAAAACAGAGAGTTGCAAATAGACCTAAACCAAATTGGTTTTTCACTACTAGTAGGTTCTTTTGCCAAGCGAGGGTCATAGGTCTCCTCCCCCACAACCTTACTACAGAGTAGTATGTTACAATGCAAGCAAAATTTCATCTGCATTTTACCATATACATTTTTAGGAGCCAATTCCCCCAACAGTCATTCAACCTGTTCTGTAAGCTGGATGAAACCCCAGCTCTGTGTCCCTTTGGATACTCCACAAGCATCTTACATGAGAGGTTCATTCAAACCAGCTTCAGACCAGATGTGGCACGAAGTAGTATAGAATTCAACTATACTTCTAGTGGCATCAGGCAACAGAACCTCATGAAAATGGGATGGAGTCTTCGGCTGTTGGAGCCACTGCAAAGAACATAAACTACTGGGCCTGCTTTCTTCTTTTACCCTATTTATGCAAAGGCAGTGAGGCCTGTAAAATATTTCCAGGCATTTCATATATCTGGAATGTTATTTATTTCACTGAAGAAAACTCATGTCTAAAATTCATTATGCTGATTAGCACACCCTCTATTACAGATTTGATATGAAAAAGGTTGAAGGATTGTAGTGGAGCTTTTGATCTTAGTGTTTTCAATATGAGGGACCAGCCCTGGATTGGTTCAATAACTTCAATTGTTAACTAACTAATTTAACTAATTAGGTTAATACTAACCAATTAGCTAATACATGAAATAACAAATTAATTGATATACTAATTATGTATTCACAAGCATATATATATGCCAATGTATCTCTCTCTTTCTCTAATTATTTAAAATAATTATAAATAATATAATGAATAGTTTCTAAATGAGCAGAGTCTCATTTAAAAATATCTTACTAACACTCGTATGTTTCAGGAGCCTTTTAAAACTGGTAACCTTTGATGCCTTATAACTATACTAAGGATGCTGTCCTTTTGATGATGTAGTCATAACCTCAACAGGAAAATTTGATAAATTCTAAAAAGAGAAAAATATTATAAGCCAATCTGTCATATGAATATAGATTCAAAATCTCATGCAGCTCAATATCAAAAAACAAACAACCCAATCTAAAAATGAGCAGAAGACCTAAATAGACATTTCTCCAAAGAAGATATACAGATTGCCAACAGACACATGAAAGAATGCTCAGCATCAGTAATCATTAGAGAAATGCAAATCAAAACTACAATGAGGTATCACCTCACACCGGTCAGAATAGCCATCATCAAAAAATCTAGAAACAATAAATGCTGGAGAGGGTGTGGAGAAAACGGAACCCACTTGCCCTGTTGGTGGGAATGTATATTGATACAGCCACTATGGAGAACAGTGTGGCGGTTCCTTAAAAAACTACAAATAGAACTACCATATGATCCAGCAATCCCACTACTGGGCATATACCCTGAGGAAGCCATAATTCAAAAGGACACATGTACCCCAGTGTTCATTGCAGCACTATTTACAATAGCCAGGACATGGAAACAACCTAAATGTCCAATGACAGATGAATGGATAAAGAAGATGTGGTACATATATACAATGGAATATTACTCAGCCATAAAAAGTAACGAAATTGGGTCATTTGTAGAGATGTGGATAGACCTAGTGTCTGTCATGCAGAGTGAAGTAAGCCAGAAAGAGAAAAACAAATATCATATATTAACGCATATATGTAGAATCTAGAAAAATGGTACAGATGAACCTATTTGCAGGGCAGGAATAGAGACGTAGACGTAGAGAACGGACATGTGAACACAGAGGGGGAAGGGGAGGGTGGGAAGAACTGGAAGATTAGGATTGACATATATACACTACCATGCATAAAATAGGTAGCTAGTGGGAACATGCACACAGGAAGTGCAGCTCGGTGCTCTGTGGCAACCTAGATGGGTGGAAGTGGGGATGCGGTGGGGGAGATCTAAGAGGAAGGGGATATATGTATACATATAGCTGATTCCCTTCGTTGTACAGCAGAAACTAACACAACATTGTGGAGCAATTATACTCCCATAAGAAAAAAAAAGGATGAAGACAAGAATAAGAACAAATGTCTTATGCTGTTAGCTGCCACTGAATGCCGTTCCCAGGAGAATGCAAACACTCTGAACAGACTGATTGGAATATGGACACAGCCTCTCAGTGCAGTCAATACTCTTTATGGCAGTTACACTCTGGAGGTCTTTCTTTGTTCTTATGTATTATTGCTCATTTTAGTTAAATATAACAATCCACATTCACTGTCAAATATCTAAACAATAAAAAAGGAAATAGAGTAAAAATAAATAAATAAACATATTCAGAGTGACATTTCTGGAGGTTTTTTACAGCCAAGTTTCAATGATAATAAAATTACACAGTGGACTTTATAACCTCATAATAAATTGAACCTAAGACAATATAATCACCCATTTTCAACATACGTGGCTCAAATATCTATTTTACTCCCTGGAAGCCAAAAATACACAATTGAAGATAGAGACTTGTCACTATGAACTTCTGATTCAGCCAATGGGTCATCCAGTGGTCGACTGAACATATGTTTCTTTCATCTATTTAGCCTTATAGAAACTATGAAAATACTATTTAATAAATATTTATAGTTATTATATGAGCCAGGGATTATTCTAGAAAGTGAACAAAACAGAATTGAGCAAATAGGCAAAAATAGTTACCATCATGATGCTTTCATTCTGGTGGAGTTTTTTGTTTGTTTTTTGTTTTTGTTTTTGTTTAAGCAAAAACCCAAGTAGTCCCTCTCTCCTGAACTCCTGACTCATATTTAACTGCCTGCTTGACATCTCCAATTGACTGCATTTAGGCAACTCTAAATTAACATCTCCAAAACAAGCTCTTGATCTTCCCCCTCCCACCTACCCAATCTGTTCCATTTGAAATCTCCCCCCATTTTAAATAAAAACAATTCCAACCGTTCAGGTGCTCAGAACAAAATCATTGGGTCATCATTGTCATATCTTCTTCACAATTCTAGAGTCCCACCGTACCTCACCCTCCAGTGCTACCATGTTGGTCCAAATCACTATCACATCACACCTGAAAATAGCCTCCTAACTGACCTAACTGCTTCTTCCCTGCCTCAACTATTTTCCACACAGAAGCCAGAGAGATCCTGGTGCAACAACAGCAAGATGGCAGAATAGGAAGCCCGAGACCCTCTGTCTTCCCATGGAGACACCAATTTAACAACAACATATGGACCAATTCCCTTTGTGAGAAATCCAGAAACCATTTAAGAGGCCCTTGCACCCAAGGTAAGTGTAAAACCAGCCACATTAGAGCCAGTAGGAAAATTACTGGCACCCTCTCTTCATAGTCCCTCCCTCTGGACTCTGCCACACAATTGGGAGGGAACTCCCAGCTCCCAGATTCTTTCCAGGGAGGAAAAAAGATTAGACCATAGTCCAACATTCTGACTTCTCAGGGGAGCTGCCTTATGGACTGGCTTCTGTGTCTCCTGTCTCAGCATGCTGATGGGGTATGGCATCCTCTAGATGCCTGGCGGCCACTGAGAACAAAAAAGAGCAAGGACCTGTGCTGCCACTGACAGAGGCTGATACAGCTTGGCAGCCTCTCCTTCAGGGGGGAAGGAGTGGAGCACGCATCTGACATAGCAGCTTTTCTGGGGGCCTTCCTGAGGGACTGGTTTCTGACGCGCCTGTGTCGCCTGTCTCGAGTACTGATGAGAACTGGCCTGCTCTCGATGCCTAGGGCCCTCTGAGAACAAAAAATCCTGTGTGGCTTGCTGCTGCTCTATAGGACCCACGTTACAGCAGAGGCCAAGAGATACTTTCAACCAAGTATCTTATATTGGGGAAAAAAGACCTTTCAAAAATGAGGGAGAGAAATAACATTTACAAACAAAAACTGAGGGAAGATTTTGCCAGCAGATCTAGCTTACAAAAAATATTAAAGGAATTTCTTCAAGGTTGAAAGCAGGTGACACCAGACAGAAATTTGAATCACACAAAATATCAGAGAACACTGGTGAAGGTAATTGTATGATTGTAAAAGACATCATAAATGCATATTTCCTCTTCTTCTGTTAAGTGATTTTTAATTGTATAAAATAATATGTATATAAGTGTATTATTGGTCCTATAACATATATAAGTGTAATATATTTGACAACATCAGCACAAAGGAGGCGGTAGGTGCAAAGTTGTATTGGAGTAAGGAATCGAGACCAGATGAGACCTCAGATCCATAGGAAAAAATGAAAAAACCAGAAATGGTAAATAAGGTTAATACTATGACCTATAAATATAAGTATACTTTTTCTCTTTTCTTCTCTAAGCTTTTTTATATTACATAAAATTTTATAAAGTAATAATTAAAATAATATATTCTTAGGTTTGTAACATGTATAGATCTATTAATAGCTATCATAATAGCACAAAAAGTGGGGACTAGAATAGACCTTTATAATTTTATAGAGATTAGAGTTATACAGTTTTAACATTTTTCACTAGAATTAAGTTAGCATAAATTTGAAGTAGATTATAAGTTAAAATGAATGTAGTAAACCCGAGCAATCACTAGGAAAATAGTAAACATGTGAAAAAAAAATCATTTAAGGAATTAAAATGTTACACTAGAAAACGTTCACTTAATGCAAAAATACCCTTTATATATTCAGAGATAAGAAAAGATATACTGTCCATACCAACTAAAATAAAAGTTTTCTGTAAAAAGGGAATATTCAGAGAATAATAAGTAAATCTTAGAAATTAAATATGTGAGAACATAAATTTTTAAAAAATCAATACATAATGTGGGATATAAAATTGAGGAAATTTCCCAGAAATTAAAACAAAAAGAGAAGAAATATAAGATAGAAAAGGATTTTTTTAAGAAAAAAACCTAGAAGATCATTTTAGCACGTCATAACATCTGAATAACAAGAGTTCCAAAGAGAAATAATAAAGAAAAGATAGAGGGAATTTTTGAAGTAAATAAATTCATAAAACTAAAGAGTATGATTTTCCAGATTGGAAGGGCCCAGCACAATGAAGAATGAAAAGAAGCTCATGATATCATGAAATTTTTAACACCAGGGATGAAGAGAAAAATGAAAAGCTTCCCAAGCTACTTCTGGCTATGATGGTAAAAAGTCTGAGAGTAGCTCTCTCACCGTAACAGTAATAAAAGTGGACAAATTCTATGAGGCTACTGCTTTCAGGCTTTTGACAACAGGCAACACAAACTGCAATCTCTGAGGGAGGCAAAATTCCTGAGGTGAGCCCATGATTACTATAGCTCTGTGCCTGTGGATACATTGCAGACCACAGCGCAGCATGCTGGAGGCCAAGACAGTCACCCTGAGCTGATGAGGCGAGATCCACCAGGCATAGCAGCTGAAGTGGTCAGAACCCAGGGGTAGTAGACAACAGAGAGGAGAAACCTGAGCAGAGAAGTGGCTCTAGAAGTCTGTTAGGGGTCCCCCGTGAGTTAGTTGCTGAGGTTTGGATTTAACATATGCAGAATGAGACTATCCAAAATTTACCAAAGAGCAGCTTCAATGGGGTTAAAACCAGAACAGAGATACTAAAGGTTCAATAGTGCTAGGGGACATTAGAACTCCAGTCCAGCCAGGCCAGAAAGACCACATCATCACTTCCATAACACTCTAAATTGGCTAATATTAAAAAGAAGTCAATACCAAGTGCCATGGAGGATATGGAATATCTAGACCTCTCATACATTGCAGGTAAGAATGTCAAATCATTCAACATCTTTGGTAAGCATTCTTATAAAATTAAATATACACTTACAAAATGACTTAGCCAGCCCACCTCTAGGTATTTACACAAGAAGAATAAAAACTCTTGTGTACATAAAGACTTGTACATGAATGTTTATAGCACACTTTTGTCATAATAACCAAAAACTGGAAATAACTTAAATTTCCATCAGTAGGTGAATGGATAAATAAAATGTGGCATATCCATATAATAGAACCCTACTCAGTAACAAAACAAAACAAAACAAAAAAAGAACTACGGATACACACAACAATGTGCATGAATCACAAAAACATTACGTTGAATAAAACAAGCCAGACATAAAGAGAACATACTGTATAGCTTTATTTATGTAAAACTCTAGGAAAATGAAATCTACTCTGTAGAAACAATGTATTAATAGATTAGTAGTTGCCTGAGGACAGGGGAATGAAAGAAGACTAACTGGGAAGAAGCATAAAGGTACATCCTGATTGTGATGGTGGTTGCATGGATGCATATATTTGTAAAAAGTAATCTAATTTTACACTTCAGAGTTCATTTAAAATAATACTAGATATGAAGAGAAATGGGAAAATGCAGTCCATGTTCATGAAAAAAAGCAGTCAATAGAAACCAAACTCCAAATGACCTAGATGGTAGATTTAGCAAAGTCTTTAAAGTAGATATATTAAATATTTTCAAAGTTTCAGAGGAAAAATATGTCAGAATAACACATCCACTGGATGTGTTTGACAGCAGTTTGGAGATGGCAGAAGAAAGACTCATCAACTGTACTCCAGTAAAAATTTAAAAAAAAAGAAGAAGAAAGACTCAATGAATTTAAATAAGGATCAATAGTAACAATCTAACCTGAAGAACCAAGAAAATATGAGATTGAAAGAAAATGAATAGAGCTTCAGTCTTGTGCCACAATAAGAAAATTCAATAAACATCTATTTGGAGTTCCAGAAGGAGAAGAGTGAGAATGAATTGCACAACATTTGAAGAATTAATGCCTGAAATTTTCCCAAATTTGATCAAAGTAGCCAATTTAAAGATTATATATAAAAGCTCAGTGAATCCTGCACAGGATAAATTAACACACAGGTGCACATATTTGCATGCACCCCTAATTTTATCTAGCCAAACTACTAAATACCAAAGACAGAGAAATCTTTAGTCAGTGGGAGGGGAAAAAAAGACATTAAATACAGAGGAACAAAGATACAAATGAGCTGACTTCCCTTCAGCAACAATTGAGACCATAAGACAATTGAATGTCATCTTCAAAAAGCCAAAAGAAAAATAGTCAACCCAGAATTCTATATTAGATTATGGTATCCTTCACAAAAGAGTGAAATAAAGACATTTTTGCATAAACAAAAGCTGAAAGACTCTGTTACCAGCAGACCTGCACTCAAAGAAATGCTAAATGATTTCTTCAGACAGTGGAAATGATGCCTGGTAGAAGCTCAGATCGACAGTAAGGAATGTAGAACATGAGAAATAGTTAACTAATGGATAAAGGTGGAAATTCCTTGAAAGAGAAAAATATTGGGGAAAAAAACTAAATCTCATACAAAAAAAGAAAGAGGCATTAGAATTATGCTTTAAAAATTCTGAAGGGAGATAATTTCCTACATAATATTATATATTTAGCCAAACCCAGAACTGATTATTCTTGGTTTGAATAACCTCAGGTTCAAGTATTTTAAATTCTTCTCCTGCACTCTTTCTCAGGAACCTGCTGACTGATGTATTCCATTAAAGCAAGGGCATAAAACAAGAAAATAGGAAATGCAATATCCAGAAAACAGGCTCCAACAGAGGAGAGAGGTAAAAGGAATACCAAGACCCATTCTCCAGAATTATGATCCAGTGGATTGGGAGTGAGGCCCACACCATTTTATTTTTAATAAGCACTAGGTGATTCCGATGCAAAGCCTGATTTAGGAACCACTGATATATATTTTCTTGTTTGATTTTATAATAACCCTGTGAATCTTATCCTCATTCTACAAATTGAATCAAGGTCATACAAGTAATAAATAGGAAAACTAGGATTAAAACTCATCTGCATTTTGAGATATTTGAGATATTTTTCTCACTCCTGAAATACAGTGTTTCTTCAACTATTGTTCACAGACCACCAGCATCACACTCTGCTAGGACACTTGTTTAAGTTGCAAATTCTGGGCCCCATCCAACTGAGATACCAGCTTAAGAGGTCTGTGAGTGGGCCCAGGAATATGAATTAGAGCATCTGCCCCAGTGCTCTCTGTGCTGACTGAGGCTGGAGAAGCCTGATCTATATCTACTCTAAAAGGTGACTACTCACAACGGGAATGGGGTGAGGAGCCAAGGTCAGCACATAAGATACAAAAAGACCTCTCTACATGAAAGAATTATAAATATATGCCATTCTTTCCTATAACCAAAGTCAGGGCTTGGAAGAAGTGGAAGAAGACTGGGATTTCAGCCATCAATTTTCCCCTGGGTCAGGTGTCTCTGTGCATAGCAAAATCAATGAAAATATTTTGGGGGAGGAATCCTTTATATATATATATTCAGCATTCATGTTAACAATGAAATTGATGAGTCAATGGCTATTTCTATTTACATTTCATTGCCAGATGGCTAAATATATATTTGAACCCAGTCACATTAGAATATGGTCAAACCTCATAAAGGAACAAAGAACAAAACCTGGTTAGCAGTAGCTTTCCGGTATTTTGTGACCCTTGTTAATCCATCCTTTCCCTACTTCCCTGTTTATATTTTGGAGTTACTGATATTCCCTTTCTTAAATATGCCAGTATTTCCAAATCTATATTAAAATGGTGCCCAGCCACTCAAATGAATGAAAGTGTATTGAATGTAAATCTCTTCACTTGGTATTCTCTCATTTTCACCTGTCACGTACACCTATGACTTTTTGGCACTGCATCTGATTTTAGCAGGAAAAAAACACCCACATATTAATATCGCTGCACATGTTTTCTCATTTGCATTGTGTTCTTGCAATCTTTGCTTTTTAAGCCCTTCTCAGTTGTTTTCCCTTCAGTTACCCTGTATGGTCCCAGGGCACATATTTCAATATCTGGCCAATAAAAATACAAACTTGAATTAAGCGTATAAGAGGCGGGAAAAAAAATGCTAGGGGTATAACTCCTCTTAGAAACTTTAAGGTGCATTAGGATATTTGTAGAATAGAATGTTTTCCCCAAATTCCTTTTCTAAGATTTAAGAGTGAGTGGTTCCCTTTGGGTAAAAGCCAGGCAATCAGGTTTGCTATTCCCGCCCCCCTGCCCACCCCCGTCGGAGAATATAAGATGGCATTCTAAAGTTTGCAGTTCCTTTAGCCTGAGCATGAGAGATGCTTGTAGCGTTAGTGTTTTACATGATATGCCTGAAATAATGTCCTGTATTTGTTCGATCTTCAAAATACAGCCATAATCTGACCACTTCTTGTAATCACCACTGCTACTATCCTGCCACCCTGATCTGAGTCACCATCACTTCTTCCCTGGATGACCTCTACCGCCTGCTAACTGACCTCCCTGTTTCCATCCTTGTTTCTCTTCAGTTTGTTCTCAGCAGAGCAGCTGCATTGATCCTATTAAAGTGTACATCACATCATATTCTTCTCTTTTCAAAAAACTTTGATGGTTTCTCATCTCATTCTGAGTAAAAGTCAACATTTACCTGGGGGCCTATGTGTCTCCAAGAAATCTCCCACACTCCCTTACCTCTCTGGTCTCACCCCCTACTGCTCCTTGTCTACCTCACTGCAGTCATTCCGGCTTCCTTGAACACCCTATGCCTGCCCCTGCCTCAGGTCCTTTGCAATTGCTGATCCCTCTCCCCAGGTGCTCTTCCCTTGTGTAGTTTCATGGCTAACTCCCTCATCTGCAGGTCTCTGCAGAAATTGCAACTCTTACCCCTACCACCAGTCTTCCTATCACTTTCCCTTACTTCATTATTTTCCATAGCCTTTTCACAAATTAACATGTTATATAGTTTTCTTATTTATTTGTTTGTCTAACTCCTTCTCACTTCAGCAAACCCCCCCCCCCCCACCGCCAAAGAAAGAAGGAAACTCCACAAAGCTAGGAATTTTTGTCTGTTTGTTCACTGCTTTATCCCCAAAGCCTAGAATGATGCCTGGTATGTACTCAAGATTACTTGTTGAATGACTGGACAATTGAATGGATGGATGGAGTGATGGATGAATGGTTAGTATTAGACATACCAGGATTTTGCCTTTCAGGATATGACCAATAGAACATTGTATACATGCCTCTCAATTGTCTTTCTAAAAACTGTTATAAGTCCACATCAGAGGTCTTAGTTGCAATTTGGAGTTTCCCCTCAATCTGACCCTTTAAAAATACTCTCACCTCACTCCCTTTTTATTATTAGAAAATAAATACATCACATGTCTACTGGAAAAGGATCCCCTCCTATCTTCCTCTAACCATACTTGCCAACTCCAACAAAACCTTGAACCTAACAATTGCAGTTATGTGGATCTCTATTTCTATTGTACATTCTAACCCTCACAGAGAGAATGTTTAATCAACTATCATTTAGAGAGCAAATTAGTCATGTTCGTAATTGAATTTCCTGAGAAAAATAGTGGAATTTAAAATAGAACCAAGTATTATTTCAACCAAAATTAGAAGTGTAAGAAAATAGCACAAAAACACAATTTAAGGGAACACTACTTCTTGATTGTAGCAAAGCCCTTGTTTTTGATCATATAGGAGAACTTTTTTGCATGTGTTCATTTAATTATATTCTTTTTTTTTAACCCTAGTATCTGTACACTCTATGACCTGTTTACTCAGCCATATGGCTTTTTTTTTTAACATCTTTATTGAAGTATAATTGCTTTACAATGGTGTGTTAGTTTCTGCTTTATAACAAAGTGAATCAGCTATACATATACATATATCGCCATATCTCCTCCCTCTTGCATCTCCCTACCACCCTCTCTATCCCACCCCTCTGGGTGATTACAAAGCACCGAGCTGATCTCCCTGTGCTATGTGGCTGCTTCCCACTAGCTATCTATTTTATGTTTGGTGGTGTATATATGTCCATGCCACTCTCACTTCATCCCAGCTTACCCTTCCCAATTGCCGTATCCTCAAGTACATTCTCTATGTCTGCATCTTTACTTTACTCTTGTCCTGCCCCTAGGTTCTTCAGAACCACTTTTTTTTTTTTTAGATACCATATACATGCATTAGCTTACGGTATTTGTTTTTCTCTTTCTGACTTACTTCACTCTGTATGACAGTCTCTAGGTCCATCCACCTCACTACAAATAACTCAGTTTTGTTTCTCTTTATGGCTGAGGAATATTCCATTGTATATATGTGCCACATCTTCTTTATCCATTCATCTGTCAGTGGACACTTAGGTTGCTTCCATGTCCTGGCTATTGTAAATAGAGCTGCAGTGAACATTGTGGTACATGCCTCTTTTTGAATTATGGTTTTCTCAAGGTATATGCCCAGTAATGGGATTGCTGGGTCGTATGGTAGTTCTATTTTTAGTTTTTTAAGGAACCTCCATACTGTTCTCCATAGTGGCTGTATCAATTTACATTCCCACCAACAGTGCAAGAGGGTTCCCTTTTCTCCACACCCTCTCCAGCATTTATTGTTTGTAGATTTTTTGATGATGGCCATTCTGACTGGTGTGAGGTGATACCTCATTGTAGTTTTGATTTGCATTTCTCTAGTGATTAGTGATGTTGAGCATCCTTTCATGTGTTTGTTGGCAATCTGTGTATCTTCTTTGTAGAAATGTCTATTTAGGTCTTCTGCCCATTTTTGGATTGGGTTGTTTGATTTTTTGATATTGAGCTGCATGAGCTGCTTGTAAATTTTGAGATTAATTCTCTGTCAGCTGCTTCATTTGCAAATATATTCTCCCATTCTGAGGGTTGTCTTTTTGTCTCGTTTATGGTTTCCTTTGCTGTGCAAAAGTAAGTTTCATTAGGTCCCACTTGTTTATTTTTGTTTTTATTTCCCTTTCTCTAGGAGCTGGGTCAAAAAGGATCTTGCTATGATTTGTCATAGAGTGTTCTGCCTATGTTTTCCTCTAAGAGTTTTAGAGTGTCTGTCCTTACATTTAGGTCTTTAATCCATTTTCAGTTTATTTTTGTGTATGTTGTTAGGGAGTATTCTAATTTCATTCTTTTACATGTAGCTATCCAGTTTTCCCAGCACCACTGATTGAAGAGGCTGTCTTTTCTCCATTGTATATTCTTGCCTCCCTTATCAAAGATAAGGTGACCATATGTGTGTGGGTTTATCTCTGGGCTTTCTATCCTGTTCCATTGATCTATATTTCTGTTTTTGTGCCAGTACCATACTGTCTTGATTAATGTAGCTTTGTAGTATAGTCTGCAGACTGGGAGCCTGATTCCTCCAGCTCCGTTTTTCTGTCTCAAGATTTCTTTGGCTATTCGGGGTCTTTTGTGTTTCCATACTAATTGTGAAATGTTTGTTCTAGTTCTGTGAAAAATGCCACTGGTAGTTTGATAGGGATTGCATTGAATCTGTAGATTACTTTGGGTAGTATAGTCATTTTCACAATGTTGATTCTTCAAATCCAGGAACATGGTATATCTCTCCATCTGTTGGTATCATCTTTAATTTCTTTCATCAGTGTCGTATAGTTTTCTGCATACAGATCTTTTGTCTCTTTAGGTAGGTTTATTCCTAGGTATTTTATTCTTTTTGTTGCAATGGTAAATGGGAGTGTTTCCTTAATTTCTCTTTCAGATTGTTCATCATTAGTGTATAGGAATGCAAGAGATTTCTGTGCATTAATTTTGTATCCTGCTACTTTACCAAATTCACTGATTAGCTCTAGTAGTTTTCTGGTAGCACCTTTAGGATACTCTGTGTATACTATCATGTCATCTGCAAACAGTGACAGCTTTACTTCTTCTTTTCCAATTTGGATTCCTTTTATTTCTTTTTCTCCTCTGATTGCTGTGGCTAAAACTGCCAAAAGTATGTTGAATAATAGTGGTGAGAGTGGACAACCTTGTCTTGTTCCTGATCTTAAAGGAAATGGTTTCAGTTTTTCACCATTAGGAATGATGTTGGCTGTGGGTTTGTCATATATGGCTTTATTATGTTGAGGTAAGTTTCCTCTATGCCTACTTTCCGGAGGGTTTTTATCATAAATGGGTGTAGAATTTTGGCAGAAGCTTTTTCTGCATCCATTGAGATGATCATATGGTTTTTCTCCTTCAATTTGTTAATATGGTGTATCACATTGATTGATTTGCGTATACTGAAGAATCCTTGCATTCCTGGGATAAACCTCACTTGACCATGGTGTATGATCCTTTTAATGTGTTGTTGGATTCTGTTTGCTAGTATTTTGTTCAGGATTTTTGCATCTATGTTCATCAGTGATACTGGCCTGTAGTTTTCTTTCTTTGTGACATCTTTGTCTGCTTTTAGTATCAGTGTGATTACGGCCTCCTAGAATGAGTTTGGTCATGTTTCTCCCTCTGCTATGTTTTCGAAGAGTTTGAGAAGGATAGGCATTAGCTCTTCTCTGAATGTTTGATAGAATTCACCTGTGAAGCCATCTGGTCCTGGGCTTTTGTTTACTGTATGATTTTTCATCACAGTCTCAATTTCAGTGCTTGTGATTGGTCTGTTCATATTTTCTATTCCTTCATGGTTCAGTCTCGAAAGGTTGTGCTTTTCTAAGAATTTTTCCATTTCTTCCAGGTTGTCCCTTTTATTGGCATATAGTTGATTGTAGTAATCTCTCATGATCCATTGTATTTCTGCAGTGTCAGTTGCAACTTCTTTTTCATTTCTAATTCTATTGATTTGAGATCTTCTTCCTTTTTTTCTTGATGAGTCTGTCTAATGGTTTATCAATTTTGTCTATCTTCTCAAAGAACCAGCTTTTATTTTTTTGATCTTTGCTATTGTTTCCTTAATTTCTTTATCTTCTATTTCTGATCTGATCTTTATGATTTCTTTCCTTCTACTAACTTTGGGGTCTTTTTGTTTTTCCTTCTCTAATTGCTTTAAGTGTAAGGTTAGATTGTTTATTGAGATGTTTCTTGTTTCTTGAGGTAGGATTATATTGCTATAAACTTCCCTCTTAGAACTGCTTTTGCTGCATCCCATAGGTTTTGGGTCATCACGTTTTCATTGTCATTTGTTTCTAGGTATTTGTTGATTTTGTCTTTGATTTCTTCAGTGATCTCTTGGTTATTAAGTAGTGTATTGTTTAGCCTCCATGTGTTTGTATTTTTTACAGATTTTTTCCTGTAATTGATATCTAGTCTCATTGCATTGTGGTTGGAAAAGATACTTGATATGATTTCAATTTTCTTAAATTTACCAAGGCTTGATTTTTGACCCAAAATATGATCTACCCTGGAGAATGTTCCATGAGCACTTGAGAAGAAAGTTTATTCTGTTGTTTTTGGATGGAATGTCCTATAAATATCAATTAAGTCCATCTTGCTTAATGTATCATTTAAAGCTTGTGTTTCCTTACTTATTTTCATTTTGTATGATCTGTCCATTGGTGAAAGTGGGGTGTTAAAGTCCCCGACTATGATTGTGTTACTGTCGATTTCCCCTTTTACGGCTGTTAGTATTTGCCTTATGTATTGAGGTGCTCCTATGTTGGGTGCATAAATATTTACAATTGTTATATCTTCTTCTTGGATTGATCCCTTGATCATTATGTAGTGTCCTTCTTTGCCTCTTGTAATAGTCTTTATTTTAAAGCCTATTTTGTCTTTTATGATAATTGCTACTCCAGCTTTCTTTTGATTTCCATTTGCATGGAATATCTTTTTCCATCCCCTCGCTTTCAGTCTGTATGTGCCCCTAGGTCTGAAGTGGGTCTCTAGTAGACAGCATGTATGTGGGTCTTGTTTTTGTATCCGTTCAACCAGTCTGTGTCTTTTGGTTGGAGCATTTAATCCATTTCCATTTAAGGTAGTTATCGATATGTATGTTCTTATTACCATTTTCTTAATTGTTTTGGGTTTGTTACTGTAGGTCGTTTCCTCTCTGTGTTTCCTGCCTAGAGAAGTTCCTTTAGCATTTGTTGTAAAGCTGGTTTGGTGGTGCTGAATTCTCTTAGCTTTTGCTTGTCTGTAAAGGTTTTAATTTCTTCGTCGAATCTGAATGAGTTCCTTGCTGGGTAGAGTAATCTTGGTTGTAGGTTTTTCCCTTTCATCACTTTAAATATGTCCTCCCAATCCCATCTGGCTTGCAGAGTTTCTACTGAGAGATCAACTGTTAACCTTATGGGGATTCCCTTGTATGTTATTTGTTGTTTTTCCATTGCTGCTTTTAATATCTTTTCTTTGTATTTAATTTTTGCTAGTTTGATTAATATGTGTCTTGGCGTGTTTCTCCTTGGATTTATCTTGTATGGGACTCTCTGTGCTTCCTGGACTTGATTGACTATTTTCTTTCCCATATTCGGGAAGTTTTCAACTGTAATATCTTCAAATATTTTCTTAGGCCTTTTCTTTTTCTCTTCTTCTTCTGGGACCCCTATAATTTGAATGTTGGTGCATTTAATGTTGTCTCAGAGGTCTCTGAGACTGTCCTCAATTCTTTTCATTCTTTGTTCTTTATTCTGCTCTGCAGTAGTTATTTCCCCTATTTTATCTTCCAGGTCACTTATCCGTTCTTCTGCCTCAGTTATTCTGCTCTTGATTCCCTCTAGAGAATTTTTAATTTCATTTATTGTGTTGTTCATCATTGTTTGTTTGCTCTTAGTTCTTCTAGGTCCTTGTTAAATGTTTTTTGTATTTTCTCCATTCTATTTCCAAGATTTTGGATCATCTTTACTATCAATTATTCTGAATTCTTTTTCAGGTGGACTGCCTATTTCCTCTTCATTTGTTTGGTCTGGTGGGTTTTTACCTTGCTCCTTCAACTGCTGTGTGTTTCTCTGTATTCTCATTTTGCTTAACTTACTGTGTTTGGGGTCTCCTTTTCGCAGGCTGCTGGTTCGTAGTTCCCATCATTTTTGGTGTTTGCCCCCAGTGGGTAAGGTTGGTTCAGTGGGTTGTGTAGGCTTCCTGGTGGAGGGGACTGGTGCCTGTGTTCTGGTGGATGAGGCTGGATCTTGTCTTTCTGGTGGGCAGGACCGCATCCGGTGGTGTGTTTGGGGGTGTCTGTGAACTTAGTATGATATGAGGCAGCCTCTCTGCTAATGGGTGGGGTTGTGTTCCTGTCTTGCTAGTTGTTTGGCATAGGGTGTCCAGCACTGTAGCTTGCTGGTTGTTGAGTGGAGCTGGGTTTTAGTGTTGAGATGGAGATGTCTGGGAGAGCTTTTGCCATTTGATATTATGTGGAGCCGGGAAGTCTCTGGTGGACCAATGTCCTGAACTTGGCTCTCCCACCTCAGAGGCACAGGCCTGACACCCGGCCGGACCACCAAGAGCTTGTCAGCCACACGGCTCAGAAGAAAAGGGAGAAAAAAAGAAAGAAAAACATAAAATAAAATAAAATAAAGTTATTAAAATAAAAAATAATTATTAAAAATAAAAAATGAATAAGTAATTTAGAAAAAAGAAAAAAAAGAAAGAAGAGAGCCACCAAACCAAAAAACAAATCCACCAATGATAACAAGCGCTAAAAACTATACTAAAAAAAACAAAAAAATGGACAGACAGAACCCTAGGACAAATGGTAAAAGCAAAGCTATACAGACAAAATCACACAAAGAAGCATACACATACACACTCACAAAAAGAGAGAAAAGAAGAAAAATACATATATAAAAAAAAAGGAAGAGAGCAACCAAATCAATAAACAAATCTACCAATGATAATAAGCTCTAAATACTAAATTAAGATAAACACAAATCCAGAAACAAATTAGATGCAGAAAGCAAACCCCAAGTCTATAGTTGCTCCCAAAGTCCACCTCCTCAATTTTGGGATGATTCGTTGTCTATTCAGGTATTCCACAGGTGCAGGGTACATCCAGTTGATTGTGGAGATTTAATCTGCTGCTCCTGAGGCTGCTGGGAGAGATTTCCCTTTCTCTTCTTTGTTCGCACAGCTCCTGGGGCTCAGCTTTGGATTTGGACCCGCCTCTGCATGTAGGTCACCTGAGGGCGTCTGTTCCCCACACAGACAGGATGGGGTTAAAGGAGCCACTGATTCGGGGGCTCTGGCTCACTCAGGCCAGAGGGAGAGAGGGGTATGGAATACAGGGCAAGCCTGCTGTGGCAGAGGCCAGTGTGTTCTGTTGTTTTTGGATGGAATGTCCTATAAATATCAATTAAGTCCATCTTGTTTAATGTATCATTTAAAGCTTGTGTTTCTTTATTTATTTTCATTTTGGATGATCTGTCCATTGGTGAAAGTGGGGTGTTAAAGTCCCCCACTATGATAGTGTTACTGTCGATTTCCCCTTTTATGGCTGTTAGTATTTGCCTTATGTATTGAGGTGCTCCTATGTTGGGTGCATAAATATTTACAATTGTTATATCTTCTTCTTGGATTCATCCCTTGATCATTATGTAGTGTCCTTCTTTGTCTCTTGTAATAGTCTTTGTTTTAAAGTCTATTTTGCCTGATATGAGAATTGCTACTCCAGCTTTCTTTTGATTTCCATTTGCATGGAATATCTTTTTCCATCCCCTCACTTTCAGTCTGTATGTGTCCCTAAGTCTGAAGTGCGTCTCTTGTAGACAACATATATATGGGTCTTGTTTTTGTATCCATTCAGCCAGTCTGTGTCTTTTGGCTGGAGCATTTAATCCATTTCCATTTAAGGTAGTTATCGATATGTATGTTCTTATTACCATTTTCTTAATTGTTTTGGGTTTGTCATTGTAGGTCTTTTCCTTCTCTTGTGTTTCCTGCCTAGAAAAGGTCCTTTAGCATTTGTTGTAAAGCTGGTTTGGTGGTGCCGAATTCTCTTAGCTTTTGCTTGTCTCTAAAGGTTTTAATTTCTCCTTCGAATCTGAATGAGATCCTTGCTGGGTAGAGTAATCTTGGTTGTAGCTTTTTCCCCTTCACCACTTTAAATATGTCCTGCCAGTCCCTTCTGGCTTGCAGAGTTTCTGCTGAAAGATCAGCTGTTAACCTTATGGGGATTCCCTTGTGTGTTATTTGTTGTTTTTCCCTTGCTGCTTTTAATATTTTTTCTTTGTATTTAATTTTTGATAGTTTGATTAATATATGTCTTGGCATGTTTCTGCTTGGATTTATCCTGTATGGGACTCTCTGTGCTTCCTGGACTTGATTAAGTATTTCCTTTCCCATATTAGGGAAGTTTTCAACTATAATCTCTTCAAATATTTTCTCCATCCCTTTCTTTTTCTCTTCTTCTTCTGGGACCCCTATAATTCCAGTGTTGGTGCATTTAATGTTGCCCCAGAGTTCTCTGAGACTGTCCTCAATTCTTTTCATTTTTTTTCTTTATTCTGGTCTGTGGTAGTTATTTCCACTATTTTATCTTTCAGATCACTTATCCGTTCTTCTGCCTCAGTTATTCTGCTATTGTTCCCTTCTAGAGAATTTTTAATTTCAGTTATTGTGTTGTTCATCACTGTTTGTTTGCTCTTTAGTTCTTCTAGGTCCTTGTTAAACGTTTCTTGTATTTTCTCCATTCTATTTGCAAGATTTTGGATCATCTTTACTATCATTATTCTGAATTCTTTTTCAGGTAGACTGCCTATTTCCTCTTCATTTGTTAGGTCTGGTGGGTTTTTACCTTGCTCCTTCATCTGCTGTGTGTTTCTCTGTCTTCTTATTTTGCTTAGTTTACTGTGTTTGGGGTCTCCTTTTCGCAGGCTGCAGGTTCGTAGTTCCCATTGTTTTTGGTGGTTGCCCCCAGTGGCGAAGGTTGGTTCAGTGGGTTGTGTAGGCTTCCTGGTGGAGGGGATTGGTGCCTGTGTTCTGGTGGGTGAGGCTGGATGTTTTCTTTCTGGTGGACAGGTCCACGTCTGCTGGTGTGTTTTGGGGTGTCCGTGGCCTTATTATGATTTTAGGCAGCCTCTCTGCTAATGGATGGGGTTGTGTTCCTGTCTTGCTAGTTGCTTGGCATAGGGGGTCCAGCACTGTAGCTTGCTGGTCGTTGAGTGGAGCTGGGTCTTGGCGTTGAGATGGAGATCTCTGGGAGATTTTTGCCGTTTGATATTACGTGGAGCTGGGAGGTGTCTTGTGGACCAGTGTCCTGAAGTTGGCTCTCCCACCTCAGAGGCACAGCCCTGACACATGGCTGGAGCACCAAGAGCCTGTCATCCACTCAGCTCAGAATAAGAGGGAGGAAAAAGAAAAAAGAAAGATGAGGATAAAATAAAATAAAATAAAGTTACTAAAATAAAAAAAATTATTAAAAAAATTTTTAAAAAGTAATACGAAAAAGAAAGGAGGAAAGAAAGAAGAGATCAACCAAACCGAAAAACAATTCCACCAATGATAACAAGAGCTAAAAACTATACTTAAATAAACCAAAAAAACCCCCACAAAAACGGACAGACCGAACCGTAGGACAAATGGTAAAAGCAAAGCTAAACAGACAAAATTACACAGAGAAGTATACACATACACACTCACAAAAAGCGAAAAAGGGAAAACTATATATATATATATATATATATATATATATATATTGTTGCTCCCAAAGTCCACCTCCTCAGTTTGGGATGATTCGTTGTCTATTCAGGTATTCCACAGGTGCAGGGTACATCAAGTTGATTGTGGAGATTTAATCCGCTGCTCCTGAGGCTGCTGGGAGAGATTTCCCTTTCTCTTCTTTGTTCGCACAGCTCCTGAGCTCAGCTTTGGATTTGGACCCGCCTCTGCGTGTAGGTGGCCTGAGGGCATCTGTTCATTGCTCAGACAGGACAGGGTTAAAGGAGCTGCTGATTTGGGGGCTCTGGCTCACTCAGGCCGGAGGGAGAGAGGGGTATGGAATACAGGGCAAGCCTGCTGCGGCAGAGGCCAGCGTGACGTTGCAACAGCCTGAGCCTGAGGCGCGCAGTGCGTTCTCCAGTGGAAGTTGTCCCTGGATCACGGGACCCTGGCAGTGGCGGGCTGCACAGGTTTCCAGGAGGGGAGGTGTGGATAGTGACCTGTGCTTGCACACAGGCTTCTTGGTGGCTGCAGTAGCAGCCTTAGCATCTCATGCCCGTCTCTGGTGTCTGCGCTGATACCTGCGGCTCGTGCCCGTCTCTGGAGCTCGTTTAGGTGGTGCTCTGAATCCCCTCTCCTTGCACACCCCGAAACAATGGTCTCTTGCCTCTTAGGCAGTTCCCGACTTTTTCCCGGACTCCCTCCAGGCTAACTGTGGTGTACTAGCCCCCTTCAGGCTGTGTTCACACAGCCAACCCCAGTCCTCTCCCTGGGGTCTGACCTCTGAAGCCCGAGCCTCAGCTCCCTGTCCCCACCTGTCCCAGCCGGCAGGTGAGCAGACAAGCTTCTCAGGCTGGTGAGTGCTGCTCGGCACTGAGCCTCTGTGCGGAAATCTCTCCACTTTGCCCTCTGCACCCCTGTTGCTGCGCTCTCCTCCGTGGCTCCGAAGCTTCCCCCGCCCCCGCCACCCCCATCTCCACCAGTGGAGGGGCTTCCCAGTGTGTGGAAACTTTTCCTCCTTCATAGCTCCCTCCCCGAGGTGCAGGTCCCGGCCCTATTCTTTTGTCTCTGTTTTTTCTTTTTTCTTTTGCCCTACCCAGGTACGTGGGGAGTTTCTTGCCTTTTGGGAAGTCTGAGGTCTTCTGCCAGTATCCAGTAGGTGTTCTGTAGGAGTTGTTCCTCATGTAGATGTATTTCTGATGTATTTGTGGGGAGGAAGGTGATCTCCACGTCTTACTCCTCTGCCATCTTGAAGGTCCCTCCTAATTATATTCTTTTATGGAATGTATAGTATCCTTGGTATAGAGATGCCAGTTTTGTTTCTACCTGAGCTCAAAAACTTTGTTCACTGTTGCTAAAATAAACTGAATCAGGAAGAGACAAATTGTTCAGTTCAGGAACTATGGAAATATGGAGGTAGAATACATACATATACCACTTTGCACTAATAAAACACATAGGAACAACAGACATTATAACTGAGGTATCATTTAGTGGAAGCTCCTCATTTGAAAGTTAGTTGAACTTGAGGCCCAGAGATTGGAAGTGTTTGACCCAAGTTGTTTCATATAGATTCTCTCATTTGATGATCACAGTAACCCTATTAGGTATGCCAAGCTGGTCTCTTTAGTCTTAATTTACAGACAAGGATTTTGAGGTTCAAAAAATGAACATGACTTGTGGAAATGGCATCAGTCCTAAAGGAGTGAATTGTGCTATTTCTGACTCTGCCTTCTAGCCTTTCTGCATAACGTTGGCCAAATCCCTTCCCTGTTATTGGTTTCGATTTCGTCATCTGTAAACTAGAGAAGTGAAAATGAATGACTTTCTAATCCTCTCATGTTGTGATTCTACAGCTTTGTCACTGTAACGTAGTCAAGGCTTGACTCCAGTTCTGTTTGACCTCAAACCCACTACAGTTCACTCTGCCCTTTGCGTCTTTGTGCCTAGAGCAGGACAATCCTTATTCTATTGGGGGAATAAGTCAAAGTGAGGTTCTGCTGAGACTTGCACCTGAAGGCTCTTAAGTCAATCTTGGCCCCATATGATTTCAGAATTGGGAACCAACAAGCCCTTTTTCGTTTTTTGGGGTTTTTTTTTTTTGTTTTTTACCCTTTTTTGTTTTCGGTGAAATCAAACAATCATCTTCAGGCATACTGCCCTTGACCCAGATGTGATGAGCAGATGGTACAAAACCCTCTTTGCAATGGATTACAGAAGACAACATTTCCCCTTTCAAAGGAGAGAGGCCATTATTTCAGCTCCTTTTCTGAAGAGAGAAATTTCACCCTTAGCATTTTGTTTGTAGAAAGTAAATCATGTGGTCTGTTGCCCTGCTTGGTCTTGTTGGGAAAAAAGCACTGAGACACAGATGGGACCATCAGTGAAGTGTAATTTCCACATATGAAGACTTTGTAGACAGCATTGGGGCTGCATTAGCACCACATGGTTGAGGAGAATTGTAGAATCATTGCTGAGCAGTGTGATGAGGACATAATGCCTTTGGAGGCAGGCAATGTGGATCCAAATTCTGGGCTGACCTTTTGTAATTTGTGCTTCCTAGCACAATTTTTTATTTTTTGCGTTGGTTTTTATTTTTTGGGGGTGGGGAGGGGCATGCCGCAGGGCTTGTGGGATCTCAGCTCCCCGACCAGGGATTAAACCCTGGCCCCAGCAGTGAGAGCGCAGAGTCCTAACCATTGGAGCACCAGGGAAGTCCCTCCTTGCACAATTCTTTACCTTTATGCTTCCCAGTATACAAGCAGAGTCTAGCATAGAATAGGCACCGCATACATGTCAGAGGAATGAAGTAAGTTAGCTTTTCTTTCTGATTCACAATCTTTATCTAAAAATACATGTATAATGATTTACATCTGACAGTGCTGTTGTGAAGATTAAATGAGAAAATGTATGTTAGATTCCTGTATTGGTTTCCCAGGGCTGCTGTAATAAATTATCACAAATGTGGTGGCTTAAAATAACAGAAATTTTTTCTCTCATAGTTCAGGAGGCCAAAAGCCTGAAATCAAGGTGTCAGCAGTGTTGGTTCTTTTCTGGAGACTCTGACAGAGAACCCATACAAACAGAAGTTTAATAATATGTATCCCTCCTGTACACATGGGAGAGACTTGGGAAAACTGAGTAACTCCCTGAAATGGCCCAAGTCACCACCTTAAAAACCGTCTTGAGCTAAAGACAAACGAAGGGCTTCCCTAGTGGTGCAGTGGTTAAGAATCCACCTACCAATGCAGGGGACACGGGTTCCAGCCCTGGTCCAGGAAGATCCCAATGCCGCGGAGCAACTAAGCCCGTGCGCCACAACTACTGAGCCTGCGCTCTAGAGCCTGCAAGCCACAACTACTGAAGCCCACGTGCTCTAGGGCCCATGTGCTGCAACTGCTGAGCCCACACGCCACAACTACTGAAGCCCACGCACCTAGAGCCCGTGCTCTGCAACAAGAGAAGCCACCGCAATGAGAAGCCCACACACCACAATGAAGAGTAGCCCCTACTCGCTGCAACTAGAGAAAGCCCACGCGCAGCAACGAAGACCCAAAGCAGCCAAAAATAAATAAATAAAATAAATTTTAAAAATAAATAAATAAATGAAGACAAACGAAGATGTTGGGGTGGGTGGAGCCAGGTATTCAGACAAAGCACAGTAAACAAGTGTATGGTTGTTATGCAGATTTAAGTCCATGCCTTCTCCATGGATAAGAGTTCCAGGTTTAGTAGTTCCTCCTCTTCCTGGTACAGAGAGGAAGACACTCCTACAAATGGAGATTTCCCTTATAAACATAAATTGCTTTTATAAAAAGGTAACTAACTTCTACTTGGCTTTCAGCATTTCTCTCATGTCTGTTTTTTGTTTTTTTTTTTTTAAAGCAAACAGCCTAAAATAATCCTTATGCCAGGGAGACATATTTTGCAGTGACAAATTGTGCTCCACCTCATTTTTTTTAATACCCTTGCATCTGCTTTTCCCTGTCTCCTTCATTGTTTTAACTTTGGGCAATTCTTATTGGTGTTTTACATCAATTAGAATTTGATTCAATTGTCTAACACAAAAATTCCAAATTACTACTGACAAGCAATAGAGAAGTTTATTTTCCTCTCATCTAAAGTAATTTCAGGACTGGACATCCAGGGCTGGTAGTGCGATTGTAAAGTCACCAGGAATTGAAATTCCTTCTCTTTTTCTGTTCCACCCTCCTAATGTGGTCTAATATGGCTGCTGAAGCTCTAGCCATTGCATTTGTGTTCTATGCATTAGTAAGAAGGAGGGAGGTTAGGCAATGGAGTCAGTTACCTTTAAGAAGCCTTCCTGAATGTCCCACACAACATTTTCACTTATATTACATTGGCCAAAATTCAGTTCTCTCACTTGTTTTCTCTGCCAAGGAGGTTCAGAAATGCAGTCATTTAGTCAAGCATATTGACACAAGAGACAAGTTTGGGGTTCTATTACTAAAGAAGGAAAAAACAAGCATATTGGGTCAGTAACTAGCAGTCTTTACTACATTATTAATAAAGGAACTTGAGAAAGGTGAGAAGAGAAATCAAGGAAAAAATGTCCAAAGAACAGCTGGGAGTAAGGCGCTCATCATGCCTTCCTCCGAAGTCCTTTTTCCACATCAGGCTTATTTCAGACCAGTGGGTTTGTACACCTACCTCTGAAATTTTTTTTAAAAATCTCACTCTGATAGTAAAACATAATGATTTCCACATTCATGAGCATTTGACACTTGTGGTAATAACCTGACATTTCTCTGCCCTTGAATTAACTGATGATTCAGTTAATGTATTAACTGAATGTAATGTTTACATTACATTCAGTGATGTAAACATTACTGAATGTAATACAGTTAAACATGAGTGAAAAAGAAATGGAGACTAGATAGTTTCTGAGTCTGTAGTTTGTGAGCTCCTTTGCTGAGTCATGGCTTTATAATCCAATCTGTTCCCTTTTTGCCACTGCTCATTCTTATGATGTATAAATGAGAAGTGACTACTTACAAATGAAGGAAACAATGGTTTAAACATAACTTATTCTGAAACACTTGAGCACTGCATTGGAGTACCTAAGTTGTTCCTCTTCCTTGGAAAAGGGTTATTTTACTTATTTTGCTTTACTATTTATGACTAAGGCATTGTGCCACATTTTTGGAGATTTTAACAATGTGCTGACGCATAGACAGGTACCAAATTGCTACGATATTAATGAAGAATCCATGTTGGAGTCTCAGAAAGCTTGAACTTGTACAGTAGCAAATAGTGAAGCCAGTTTCAAAGCCTCATGTGTAGCCATATCCATTTTTGTTAGTCAAGAAAGGATATCTAGACCACTTAGAATCATGCTCTTATAAGAAACAGTAGCTAGTGAGCTGTAAATAAATGACATTACATTTGGATGCAGATTTTTCTTTTTGAAATTGTCTTCCTCCATACCTTGTTCTCTCTGTATTAGCAGCTGTGTTAAAATCATTGTTCTTTCCAAGAATGAGAATGATCCTTTTTTTTTTTTATTGTTACTCTTCCACTCTGGAATTACTGAACGCATCTTAAATTCCAAAGAGGTCTTGAATTGTTATACCCCCGTCATCTCTTATATTTTAAAACTAAATACAGCTTATTGTTTATATTCAGAAATAGTGTAAAGTTGTATGGAGATTCTAAGAATCCAAAGAACTTTCCTAAAATTCTTCTCCGTTAAGGAAAATAACTATTGTATAGATTCATTAAAAGTAAAGCCTATGCATAAAAGCAAAACTGAGCAAACTAGAGTAGTGTGCCCCTCAAATAGCATAATTTTCAAAGAATTCTGTTAAATCTTTTGCATCCTTTGAGCTCCTTAGCATGAGGGCCCATTGCAAAGGCTGTGCCAGCTCTTTAGCAAGGAAGCAGAATTTTCACAGCTTGCCTTGTCCAGCTGTGAATTCCTCCTTCAAAATACCAATGTTTTTGATTCAATTTTCCCCTTATACAACCCATTCACTTTGCTTTTACCAGATTTGAGTTGAGTGGCATACCACAGCTTCTCAGATCTAGAGTATTCACTGTGCAGAGGCTGGGCTGGAAACGGATTCTGAACAGCTAGTAGTTATTCAGCCACTGAGCTAGTCATGCATGTGGTACCACATTTACTATTCTCTGCTCATTGTTGCAGGTGATGGCTCCTGGGATCTCATTAGTGCAATGATTTCTTCTGTAAGAGGTGTTAATCCCATGCATTGTATCTGGCATAGGTAGCACTTCACTGGGTTATCTAAATTCAAACGTTTCTATTTCCTATTTAGATACGGCTGGAGGTCAAGATTTAATTGTATGGAGGGCAGGTAAAAACATAACTCCTCATTACTTGCTTTGCGACGTGGTCTGTCTTTTACCCCAAAGCCACTAATGCTACTTCTAGTTCTCAGGCTGGCATGCGGTCTTTAGTGGCTCATGTCAAGATGGAGGAGATCAGAGTGATTTGCTCATCTGTGGTTCACAGAGAAATCCTCAGAGCCTCTGTTGACACTGTCACTGACACCTCCAAAGCACAGAGGAGGGTGACTGACAATATCCATGGTATTACTGCGTACGTAGCATAATTTGAGATTGAAATGTTTAAAAGGACTCATTACTTGGAGGACCAAATAGGAGAAACGTTTCCTGCAATTGCTTATTGCCCATTCATTCATTCATTTACTCATTCAACAAATATTTATTGAATGCCTATTATAAGCCAAGTGTTGTTCTAGGTGCTGGGGACACAGATGAGAGAAGCTAGTAAGACAGTAAGGTCCCAGCATTCCTAGAACTCATATTTCTGTGCAGGAGACACAATAAACTAGGCAAAAAGAATTTCAGATGGCTATAAATGCTATAAAGACAACAAAACAGATGAGAAATACACAAATGGAAAAAGTGTGACTTCTGACATTGTTTAAATTTACTCATCAGGGCCTTTTAGCACCTTGAAGAGGTGTTCTGGGGTAATTCACGTGGAAAATGAGAAAGCAGATATAAACACAATCAATCACATTCCCATTCTAAGCGTATGTTCACAGTCCCGATTGAAAACCAGCAGCCATCAGTTCAACAATGAGGTGGAAACCAGTCATATCAGGGTAGATACAGTCTGTTCACTTGCGCTTTGTTGCTGGACACAGAGACACAGAAATGCTTTTGCCAAGCAAGCAAGTCTGATCCTACACTACTGACCCAGATTGCTGCTGTCAGTGATCACCACATACAGGTTTCTAGGCCAGGTTTACTGGGGATGAGTCTCTCTACAGGGAGGGAAATAAGCCAGTTTAGGTGAGGAGAGCGATCTGAGGCATTGTCAGTGTGGGTACCTCTCTTCTGCTGCGGCCATGCATATAATTTGCCCCCTGCCCTGATTTATTCTCTCAGTTTCTGGCAATGTCCTGTGTGATGACTCTTTTCTGTGTTTGCAGACGATTTATTGCACTTGATTTCTGTTTGCTTTCCTGACTTTCTACTCCTCTCACTGTCCTGACTCGTATTTTATTTGCAGTCTGATTTCTGAGTTCCAGCTTTTCTCCTAGTCCCCTTGCCCTCTTGATACACACTGCACAGCCCATACACTGGCCCAGTCACTATGATACATGTACACACCTATCTGCGAATGACCTTATGGGCTGTGATTAATTGTATTTTAAAGTCTTCACAGAGAAGTGATTTTTAAAAATCTGCTTAGTTCTGAAAAGATCCTATTTTTGTTTGCTTTTCTTAGATCAAATCAGAAAAAAAAAATCTACCATTTGAGTTACATTGATCATTCTTTCTCAGTTTCCACCTTAATTTTTGGTGGTCTGTGTAAAATATGAAACTGTTAATTTTCCTTCTCCACTAGTTAGAAATGTGGAATGATACTCAGGTCTCAACTCAAGCATCAATACGGAGTTCTCAAGCCAGGGACAGTTTTGCCCCCTAGGGGATATTTGGCAATGTCCAGGGACATTTTTGGTTGTCACAACCTGGGGAAAGTTGCTACTGGCATCTAGTGGGTAAATGCTGGGTAGACACCACAGATTCTGCTAAACATCCAACAGGGCAAGCCCCACAACAAGGAATTCTTGGGGAGAAAGAAATTTTCCTCTACCCTTCTAGGTTCTTCTGGCTGGTCTAGGAATTAAATTGACATGAGACAGATTAACAGGAGAAAATCAAATTTTAATAACATGTGTACATGGGAGAGACCCAGGAGAACTGAGTAACTCGACAAAACGGTCAAAGCCCTCACCTTAAATGCCATCTTCAGCTACAGACAAGAGAGGATGTTGGGGGTAGTGATTTGGGACTTCAAAGAGGAGGAAAGCAATTCACATGGAGATGGAAAAGCATGTGTTTGGTAAATAAACATTTGCTGGGCCAGGCAGAGACAATGGGACACAGACAGGAATTTTAACAAGCTGACTTCGCTAGGCTCCTCCCCGTCTATACACTTAGTTCAAACTATAGTTATCTATGGAGATGGCTCACTTCCTGGATCAGGTCCTTTATCTACATTCTTTAGGCAGTTAGGGGGAAGGTCAAAGGTTCTTCCTGAGTCTTTCGGGCCTTGATTGTTTTCAGCTCAAATAATCTACATGCCAAAGAGACATTCTGGGGTGGCAAATTTTGCTCCCCTACAGAATCATCTGTCCTCACACATCAATAATGCCAATGCTGAGAAGCCCTGATATAGATTACAGCAGGTTGATATAGGACGTTATTCTTCTGCAGCTTCTACATAAAGCTTGCTCTCACTTTAGAAACATATACTTTATGGGTATCTTGAGGAATGCAACATGGAAAAGTGTGTTTTTAGTGAAGGCTTGTGCATGAGGAGAAAAATTTAAGAAAATTTGAAATATATGTAATATATTGATGGGAATTCTCTGGAGGTCCAGTGGTTAAGACTCCGTGCTTCCACTGAAAGGGGCACGGGTTCAATCCCTGGTCGGGGAACTAAGATCCTGCAAGCCATGTGGCGCGGCCAAAAAAAAAATCCAATTACATCATAACTGAAATATATGTAATATATTGAAATGTATATAAAAGTCATAGTTGTGTCATTACTACATCAATAAATTTAGTGTATATTTCACTTAAATTTTGTAAATTAAGATGTTACTTTTAACTGAGGCAGGAGATAGATGGGCCCCAGGCTGAACAGTTTCTCCCCTGTGGACAGAAACTCCATAATAGCAGAAACTCCGTAAAAGCAGGATGATGGAGGAGGCTGGGCCCTGCCCAGATAAGAGATAAAAGACCACAAATTCCTCATTCTCGAAGTCAAGGAGACCTCCCCGACTACACATGTGCAGAAAGGCTCCTTGGAGGTCAAAAAGGGAGGGGGCGCCACCCCATACTAGTCCATGTTGGCTAAGAGATGTGCACGCACACAGGGGAGGACCCTGAGATATACCAAATACGGACTCAGAACCAGGCAAAGCAAGATGATTGGTCAAAGGAAACCCAGAACACATGCCCCATAAAAGTGATTCAAACTACCACAAGGGTGCGACTCTGAGCCCTCCTGTGTGTCTATCCACACATCCTGTACTCTTTTTCCTCCTAATAAACACTTTACTTGCTTCACTACTTTCCAGCTCTATGTGGAAATTCATTTCTACACAGCTGATGGTCCAGGGCCTTGTGGTCTAGTGGCTAGAATTCAGCTCTCTCACTGCCGCTGCCCGACCTCAGTCTCTGTCTGGGAACGGAAACCCTGCTTCAAGCTTCAAGCTGCTGCAGGCCGAGGCCCCCCTGAGATCCTATTCACTTGAAATATGTAGTTTTACTCACATTGTTACTGAATCAGGTCCAACTGCTCGCTGCTCAAAAATCAATACCAAGAAGCATTTCTTGGTAGAAAGGAAAGTTGCTTTTAATCAGAATGCCAGCAATCTGGGGAAATGGTAGACTCAGTGTCCCCCGAAAATCACGTCCGAAGATTCCGCACAGCCACAAAGGTTTTTAAAGGGGAAAAGGGAAGTAATCTCAGTTAATCATTGAGATAGGGAGTCAGAGTCATCGCCACCCCCTACTGTGTGCAGGCTTGTCAGACCCGTGATTTTTCTTTAGGTGCTATCTCGTTCACACAGTTTGTTCGAGAGATTACTGAAGGGAAGCTAGATAAGCGATCTAGTGATCTGTTAATTGCTTAATTCTTCATTTCTACTTCTTTGATCTATGGAAAGAACCAACAAGTTAGGCAAGGTATTGTGTGATCAAAAGATTGGAAAGGTGTGCTAGGGCTGGAGATGAGTAGAGCATGCTCTATTTAGAGTTTTAGCTGCTGCATCAAAGAAATTGAACTTTTTGAGTTGTGTTTGTTTATGTTGTTTAGTTTGTCAGCTTGTAAGACAATCAGTGTTCCCCAATCATTTGGACAGCATTTTCATTTGATTTTTCACTAGTGAGAGAGAATTGAGGAATCATTTGTTGAAGGGTGCTTGATACAGTTGAAAAAATATTTTGAAAATAAAAGTTTTAAGTATTCTCAGAATTATATATTATGTAAAGACAAAATAGTGGCCTTTACCTTTCTAATAACACCTTAAAATTTGTTAAATTCTATAAATAACAATTACTGGAGACTTCCCTGGCTGTGCAGTGGTTAAGAATCCGCCTGCCAATGCAGGGGACATGGGTTCGGTCCCTGGTCCAGGAAGATCCCACATGCCGTGGAGCAACTAAGCCCGTGCGCTACAACTACTGAGCCTGCACTCTAGAGCCCACAAGCCACAACTACTGAGCCCGTGTGCCACAACTACTGAAGCCTGCACGCCTAGAGCCCGTGCTCTGCAACAAGAGAAGCCACCGCAATGAGAAGCCCGCTCACCGCAACGAAGAGTAGTCCCCGCTCGCCACAGCTAGAGAAAGCCCGTGTGCAGCAACGAAGACCCAACGCAGCCAAAAATAAATAAATTTATAAAGACAAACAACCAAACAAAAAATTACTGTTGGGGAGCATATGGGTTTTAGTACTGATTCTTGCTTTCTGAATGAAAAACAATGAAATCAAATATTCTGAATGACCACTCCACTTTTATTTATTTCAAAACTCAGGTTAGTATTTGGTAAACCAAAGGCAAAGTGAATATTTCCAATAGCAAAATACTTACCTGAACAAGTTGGGCCTTAAGAAATGAGATAATTTAACAATTTATAGTCATGAACATACATGGAAAGTATATGGAGAGAAAAATAATTATTTTCCAAGTTGTCGTTCCAACGATTTTTAAGACTCAAGACAATAAATCTCACCTCCAAATCTTTCATGAAACTATTTAGAACTTGCTTATATAAATTTCATTTTAGGAGATTTCTTCTTCCCTGAAGTATTTTAGCTAGGTAGACAAGTAACAAAATCAATGAAACCCTTATCAATGAAGAAGGCATGGACTTAACCCTGCATCATAACCTTACCCTTGTTTATTGTGCTTTGCCTAAAAACCTGGCTCTCCCCCCTCCAACATCTTCTTTTGTCTTTAGCTGGAAATTGTATTTAAGGTGGTGGCTTGGGCCATCTTGGGGAGTTACTCAGATTTCCTGGGTCTCTCCCATGTATACAGAGGTATACATGTTATTAAAATTCTGTTGTTTTCCTCCTGTTAATCTGTCTTTTATTACAGGACGTCTCAGCCAAAAACCCAGGAGGATAGAAGGAGAATTATTTTTCACCTCCCACAGAGTAAAGGGTCAAACTACATAATAAATGTATAAGAACCAATTTTTTAAGAATCTAAACCTTCATACAAAATGAAAAGGGCATGGGAGGGAGAATTACTTTAACCATTATAACCTTACTATGAATGAATTTATTTTTATCATGTGCATATATTACTTTTTAAAAAGATAGTGCCTTTTTCAAAACGGATCTTAACCTTCAGTGTTTACTCTCGAGGGAATCTCCATAAGGATATATTCTTTCTTTTCTTTGTTTTGATTTCCTCTTTCTGTGGTGTTTCATCCAGGCTTTGAAATTAACCAGAGCATTTCCATTGTTGAGTGAGCGGCTGTCAGAGGAAGACAGTTTGGTTCAGTGGTGATTGTTTATTCTTTCTGACCAGAAACCCTGCGTGCCATGTTTCTTCAGCATCCTATCAAGTTTTTCATTAACTCTGGCTGTGAATTTGACAACTTTCTGGGCTTCATTTTGTTGTCACTCAGAAAAACATATTTACTTAGTTGTGAGCCTGCCACTGGCCTTCACTTCCTAACTTCTTTCTAATAATGACTTGAAAGAGCTTGCAACAGGACCTATACCTTCCATGCTTGCTGGACAGATACCCTGCCTACATTTGAGTCCACCTGGCACCTGCTCTAAAGTTTTCCAAGTTTTGCAGATGGAAACTAGACTAAAGGGGACATACCTGATCTTAGCCAAAAGCTAGGGCACCATTGGAGACCAAAGGAAGGAGAGAGAATTTCATCCTCATACCTGAAATTTAGAATTCAAAGAAATTTAGAATTCATTCTCCTGTTTAAGATATTCTATACCATAATAAATTTTACCCATTAAAAAATATTCACCTTCTAATGTGTGCCAGGCACTATGTCTCAGAGAGACTAAGAGTGGAATTCCATGTACCCATAACATGATGGAGCTCACAATTTAGCCTATACCAGAATCACCTGGGAAGCTTGTAAATTCTAAGTCTCCAAATGCAGTAGGTCTGAGTTGTGGATTCAGGGATCTGCATGATTTATAAGCATCTCAGATGATTCTGATATAGGTGACCTTTGGATGACACTTTAAGGAACCCTGCCTAGTAGTAGACACAGCCAGATAAAGCAAGAAGAAAAGCTTGTAGTTGGGAATGATTATAATATTAGTGAACAGTGAAGAGGTACCTTGACTGGAGAACTGGGTCACTGTCATGGAATAGTGGGATGAGAGTACATAGGCAAGGTCAGGCCAGAACCTAGAATACCAGCCTAAAAAGGCTGAATTAATTCTAGATGTCACAGAGTTTGAGCTACATCCAAAAGGTCATTGAAGAACCACTGGATGTTTTGAATAGAATGACATTTTAGTGAGATTTATGTTTTAGGCAAGTTATTCTTTTTTTTTTTTTAATTTATTAATTTTTATGTATTATTTATTTTTGGCTGCATTGGGTCTTCGTTGCTGTGCGCGGGCTTTCTCTAGTTGCGGCGAGCGGGGGCTACTCTTCGTTGCGGTGCGCGGGCTTCTCATTGCAGTGGCTTCTCTTGTTGCCGAGCATGGGCTCTAGGTGCGCGGGCTTCAGTAGTTGTGGCTCATGGGCTCTAGAGCGCAGGCTCAGTAGTTGTGGTGCACGGGCTTAGTTGCTCCGAGGTATGTGGGATCTTCCCGGACCAGGGCTCGAACCCGTGTCCCCTGCATTGGCAGGCAGATACTTAACCACTGTGCCACCGGGGAAGCCCTAGGCAAGTTATTCTGACAGCAAAGTCTGAGAAGAATTGGAGCAAAAGGAACTTGAGAGTTTCTAAAGCTAGGAAGCATCTGCTATAATTGTCTACATGTGCGGTGACAAGGATTCAGACTAGGGGAAGCAGGGAACAGATATAAAAGGCAGGCACTGGAAGGATTATCAAGGGACCAAAGGGTTGCAGAGGATAAGGGCAAAAAAAGATTCAGAAAGGGCTCTGAGGTTTGGTACTAGGACTTATGAGAGATTGAAGATGACACTGATTGATATAGGAAGGTGCTGAAAGACAACAGATGTCCAGGGAAGATGAAGAATAGACATTTGGACAAACTTGATCTGAATTGAGAGGAGGAAAATTCAAGTAGAAGTCTCCTGCTGGCAAATAGAGATACTGACTACAGACTAAGAAAAATGTAGACCTCCAGCTCCTAATAATGGTGACCTGAATGCAAACTGTATTTTCCCTGTTGGGTTTAGTAAGAACAAATTATTGTTAACACATCGTGAATGATCTTAATCTATATACTTATCTTTAAATTGTATTATTTATATTTATAGCAGAGCAGATACTGTGTAATTTTCTTAGTTTCCTCTAAAATTGTGTATTAAAATGTCAGTGTTGGTGTTCGTTTAAGGACCAGGGTGATGCTTTTAGAGGAGGCATTTGGGCTGGCATTGCGTGGATTTTATTTTGGTGCAGAAGGTAGTTCAGGTACTCTCCCAAATGGCTGACCGAATAAAAACCTCTGCCACATCAAGGACTTGCAAGTGTTCAGAATTTCCAAGGGCAGGAGCAGACTCTGAGGAAATAGGTATTAGTGAAAAATGGAGAGGTTGATTTATAAAGAGCTAACATTGTTCACATTGCATTTTGGAACTTTATAGGAGGAAAAAAACAACTCTGGTTCATTGTAACAAAGGAATCAAGAAGTTCCAGCAGAGGAAACGAACATATACTGCTTTAAATAACATACAGATATGTAAACCAAAGTGTTTATCTATCTCTGCCATAGTCATAAGATATATTAAATCAAAATTTTTGAATCTTTTAGGAGGTCTGTGAAACCTGTTTTCAGATGATCACTATAGCCGAAAAGAAGCTATGTACTAATTGCTTTTAAGTCTCCAGGGACCAGTAAGCATGATATGGACCATATATCATTTAAAGATATCATAGGCAATATATTACCATTATTTATTGACTAAAGAGATATAGAGAAATGTTTCCAGAGCACATTGCATTGGATGTTTAGGCCACGAATAACGGACATCGCTTCCTTTGCCAAACAGGTATAATTTGGGATTTTCCTCTGTTTTTGAAAAACAAAAACAAAAAAATAAATAACTTAAAAGTTTAAGGGCTAAAAGTCAAAGCCTCATCTTATAAATTATGAGAATTTTGCCAATACCTAATGATTTTAACGATTATCTATGTAGGTTAGGAAAGGACAGTGTTGACAGGTGAATTTTCAACTTCGAATAGCAGAAGGTGGACGGAATTTGTCTTGGTTACTGGTAAGCTGTGATCGTTTTCTACCATACTGAGAAGGCGTCTAAGGTGATACTGGAAAATCCTCTAAAGGTTCTCATGCTCCTGACTAGGAACTTTGTAATGTTTTCTAGATGATAGTTGGGTAAACTTTTAATAGTCTTGGTAGATTTCACTACAATATTTTGAACAATTATTTAGTTGTGTACTGGCAGAAGTTAAATATTCAAATGTAATGAGCTTAATTATCACAAAGGGTTTCTTTAAAGATGATGCAGTTATGGCTAGTGTTGCATTTCCTCTTTGGCACGTGGACAGTGAGGGTACTTGAACTATCTGGGTTGTATTGGCTATAAGAGAGTGTGTTTAAAATATATGGAAAGTGATTAGCTTCCTTTGTAGCCCATATGTAAAGTATTCATTGCTTTAAAAGCACCCAAAATGAGGCCCCCTGCCTCTGCCAAGGTGGATTTAGTCACTTCACGGAGTTCATTTGGTCTGACTACAGATTTTTGTCTCTGAAGGGAGTTTTCCCACTGATATTGACTCCTCAGCTAGTTGGAGTTCCATTAAACATTTCTGTGATCCCAAGATTATCCAAATTTCTCTTTCTCAAAGGAAACCTGATACAAGATACAGTCAGTAGTGTAGCCCTCCATTCATTCTCCATTCTTCCTCCAAGCAACATAGCCACACGTAGCTTGGGGATCTAAGGGATATGGAAATAAAACAGATGTGAGTGAAACTACCTATTGGCTACTGCCTTTCTCTGTGTGACAACCAGTGCTATTGTTATGAGGGACCACAGATCGAAAAGGACCTGGGGGGCAAAGGAAAGACACAGTCTTTTTCTTCAGGTTGAGTCCACCCAAAACAGAAAGGTGAGGTGCCTATCAAAGCTCTCTCAGACATCCGAAAAACCAAACTTGGTGTAAATTCTGACACCTCCGTGAGCTTGCATTATCTCTTTCCTATCCAGTATTCACTGAAATATATTGCCGCTTGTTATACTCTTTTTTTTTTTTTAAAGGTTTTTATTTATTTATTTATTTATTTATTTAATTTATGGCTGTGCTGGGTCTTCGTTTCTGTGCGAGGGCTTTCTCCAGTTGCAGCGAGCGGGGGCCACTCCTCATCGCGGTGCGCGGGCCTCTCACTGTCGCGGCCTCTCTCATTGCGGAGCACAGGCTCCAGACGCGCAGGCTCAGCAGCCGTGGCTCACGGGCCCAGTTGCTCCGTGGCATGTGGGATCTTCCCAGACCAGGGCTCGAACCCGTGTCCCCTGCATTGGCAGGCAGACTCTCAACCACTGCGCCACCAGGGAAGCCCTATACTCTTTTCTAGAATGTCTCTGCAACTCCATTTGGTAGTTATACTGCTATGTTGTTTTCCCCTCTTTTACCAATAATGATGGGTCCTTTTGATGTTTTGTGCTGGGGAAAAATATGTGCCATAAACAGATATCTGCTAGCGCGCAAGCTCCACAGAGCGCGGGCTTTGTGTTTGTCCTGCTCGCTTAGATAGCCGCACTATCTGGCACTTAATACTCTGAGTGAAAGAATGAGAGAATCAATTAATTAAGAGTTATATGTTTAAAATATGAATAAAATGACATCATATAGAAATATAAAGTTACTTTACAAAATTAGTCTCTCAAGCTAATCATGCTACTTTGTATAAGTTCTCTATTGTTTACAAATTAGAGGTAGCTCCTCTTATCCTAAAGATTCTCCTTTCAGAAAATTGATCATTATTATCGTGTCAATAGCACCTCGCAGAGATTCAGGTTTGCCAATTTTATTCGCAGTACTATGTAATGGAATCTTCTGCCCATTTAAAATTTTGAGTGTATCAGTATTCTCTTACATTAAGCATGAGGAATTCTCTAGTGGATCAACTCACTGTGGTCAGGGACAACTATTCCACTGAAAGATATTCTCCTCTGTAAAGGTAGCCAACCAGCTTTCCCATTAGTGTGAATCCTGACTTCTCTCACATTATTGAACAGGCACTTACAACTTTTAATGTTTCAGTCTGTATTGGTGATATTTCCTACTTAAAAGTCAAATTACATATGATTGTGAATTCTTTAGATAAACACTGTGCAGCTACATAATGAAATTAAAGCTGGAGAAGGTCTCGATTTATTGCAGTGTTTCCCCCACCTCTTGGAACCTTTAACACATGGCTCGCTTCTTTTGTTAAGTATTTTACTGACAGTTTTAACAAAATGTCTTTCCTCCTTGTACATTTGAATTAAGAGTAAAGTGACAAGCAGCATGAAGAATGTAATAGAAATTGCCGTCATTCCATCATTCCATCATCTGATAAAACCAAATCTACTTCTTGCCTTACACTCTATTACTGACATCAAAATATATGTACTTTGAAAATTCTAACATGTCTCTATTACCTCTAAAATTTTGTAGACTATGTAACATAAATAGAACTTCAAATCCCTATTCTTTAAGAATTTAATTCTCAGGAGAGGAGCAATGATTATTAAATATTTAGCATGGAATTGAATATAAACCATATACATGAGTTACGTACATAATTTCGTAATTTGCTCCATTGACATATAGCAATAGTCTTTTTAAATTCACTGTTCCTTTTATTCCTCCACAATTTTTCTATATAACCTTTTCTACATAATCAACAATAATCTGTGTATAATTTAACTGTTGTACTCATTCGGCATATTCTTCACTCTTATTTCTGTCCTCAGGAAAATGATTTCAGGCAAGGTATGAATGTTGGTATAAAAATATTATTGGCATCTTTTAAAAGTACTTTCCCTGTCTCTAGTGATACTTTTACTATGTACAAACATGGAGCAAAACCTGTTATTATTTGTTTTAAAATTCCATATGACTATTATATAATAATTTTAAAAATTGTCCCGAGAAAATAATCTCCCCAATCCCCAAGAAAAACACACCCCAAAATGTTATGTACAGCAGTGTTTATCATGGTCAAAAAATGGATTCAACATAAACGTCTAATCATAGAATCAAGAAAATCATGTTACATCCATGCTGTGGAATACACTGTAGCCATTAAAATAAAAATTATGACCATTACATAATTACCTGAAAAAAAATAAACATATTAGGGTGTAAAAAGCCAAACCTAAATTTGTATCTATATTATGATGACAGGTATGTGAAAACAAGGTATGTATGTATGTATAAATGTATGTATGTACCTACACGAGAACTGGAAAATAGCAAGGCATAGTGAACAGAGGTAAGCTGTTTGAGGTGTGGAATAGGAAATTTTTACCTTAAAAATGTTTTCGCTGTTACTGTTATGAAAGTGTTTAATTTTTTAATGTATTTTGAAGTTTCAATATAACCACATTTCCCCTAACCAACAGCTGATGATAATAGACTGTAATTAATGCAGTGTTTTATCCTATTTAGCCTTTGGTGTTGAACTCGGGCAGCATTCATGGGCTGTTAAGTTTTACGACTCAATAATGACAGAGCAGCTTCTTAAAGCCTATGTGACCTCCAAATAGCTAAAAGATATGTTTAGATTCTCTGTTACTAAAGAATAAATAATCCAACCCATTCTTTCAGGAGGGGAATTTATTTAGGCAACTAAAACATGTAAAAGAGGATTATCTACATGTTATTCATTGTTCTATATCACATAGATGGAATGGGAGCTAAGTACCTTACCTGAGTTTGACAAAATATGTATGTGATTAATTAGAATACATATTGCTTCTGTCACAAAATTCTAACTGAATTCAGCTTGATCTCGGGTGGCCTCGTCCGGCAGCGGCTTGAAGGAGGATCTCAGTTCCCCGAACAGAGATTGAAGCCAGGCCATGGCAGTGAGAGCGCTGAACCCTAACCACTAGACCACGAGGGCCAGTGGCAAGGCCCTGGCTTGTGTGCTTTGTAGAAATGAATTTCAGCAAAGAGACGGAAAGTAGTGAAACAAGTAAAGTGCTTCTTAGGAGGAAAAAAAGAGTATGTGTGAATACACACATGGGTGGGCTCAGAGAGAGAGTCAGTCTTCACGGTAGTTTGAATGATTAAATGGGGCATTTCTTCCGGGTTTCCTTTGGCCAATCATCTTGCTTTGCCTGGTTCTTTTTTTTTTTTTTTTTAATGAATTTGTTTTATTTATTTATTTGGCCACACTACATGGCATGCAGGATCTCAGTTCCCCAACCAGGGATCGAACCCATGCCCCCTGCAGTGGAAGTGTGGAGTCTTAACCACTGGACGGCCAGGGAAGTCCCATTGCTTTGCCTGGTTCTGAGTCCGTCCGTATTTGGTTTATCTCAGGGTCCTCCCATGTGTGTGCGTGCATCCCTTAGCCAAGATGGATTCCAGCACAGAGGACTGTGGGTAGGTTGACATCACCTACTATGGGGTGGCGCCCCCTCCCTTTTGACCCCCGAGGAGCCTTCCTGTGTAGTCAGGAAGGTCTTCTTGACCCCGAGAATGAGGAATATGTGGTCTCTTTATCTTTTCTCTGGGCAGGGCTCAGCTCCTCTCTGTTCCCGCTATTATCTTTGTCTGGGAGTATCTGCACACAGGGGACAAACTCCAGCTGCTCAGCCTGGGCCCCATCTATCTCCTGCCTCAAGATCATTCAAGTTTAGTCCAATGGAACTTAATGTTTTCAACCTTCTATCTTCTTACATTGGCATTATTCTAAACCTAGTTCATAGACAAATATTATCAATTGTTCCTACACTGCAACTCCATGCACAAGGACAGAGAACTTGCGAATTAGTTCATTAGTTTACTTTTTTTCTAACTGCTGTAGGGGAGCAAAATATGCCACCCCAAAATGTGTCTCTTTGACATGAGGATATTTTAAGCTGATCATTGTTAAGAAACAGAAAACTCAGGAATTTTTTTCTTTATACCTTCTCCTTAACTGCCTAGAAGAATTTAGATAGGGAGCCTGTACCTGGAAGACAGCATCACCGAAGATAACTTTGCTTTACATAAGAAAGACTTCTCCCTTGGCATGGCAAACATTTGTTTACCAAACATTACTGCTTCCCATCTTCTCCTTGCGAATTGTCTTCCTCCCCTTTGAAGTCTCAAACCCCTACCCCTCCTCCTTAGTTCAGGGTAGCATATAAACCTCAGTTGTCTGACTGCCTATGGGTCTCAGATTCTTATGGGGTCCCATTAGAATTCATAATTAAATTTGATTTTCTCCTACTAATCTTTCTCATGTCAACTTAATTATTAGACCAGCCAGAAGAACCTAGAAGGAAAGAAGAAAAATTTTCCTCCCCAAAACTACGTAGAAAATAACATACCACTGTGTATGGTAGGCAGAATAATGACCTTAGAAAGATGTCCACATTCTAATCTAAGGAACCTGTACCTGTGTTACCTTACATGGCACAAGGGACTTTGCAGATGTGATTAACTTAAGGATCCTGAGATGGGGAGACTATTCTGGTATTTTGGGTAGGCTGAATGTACACAAAAGTGCTTATAAAATGAAGGCAAGAAGGTCTTAGAAGGAGATGCAAGGATACAAGCATAGTCAGAGGAGAGAGATTTGAAGATGCTACATCGTTGGCTTTGAAGACGGAAGAAGGGGTTATGAGAAAAGGAAGGTAGGTGGCTTCGAGAAACTGAATAAGGCAAGGAAATGGATTTCTGCCTAGAGTCTCCAGAAGGAATGCAGCCTGGCTGACAAGCTGATTTTAGCCCAGTGAGACACATTTCAGACTTATGACCTCCAGAACTGTAAGAGAATACATTGGTGTGTTTTAAGCCCCTCTGTTTGTGATAATTTATTACAGCAGCAATTGGAATCTAATACAATGTGTTTCATAATGTGTTCCTGAGAAGCTCATGGAAATTTAAGTTTTGAAGGTTAATTGATAGTTTTTAAGCATGCTGGGGAAATTCACTATTTCAAGGAAGGTCAAGAATGGATCCAATTTTTAAAAACAGACTCCTTTCCATTGTGAAAATCCACCTAATATGTTTTATATACTTACATTGTTCTTTGCCACATTTTTCTAATACAGAAAACGTTAAAATACCCCAGATAAAGCAACAAAAGTTGCCTAGACAGCATAGAAAACTGCGAGATTCTGGATTTTTAAGCCTAGAATGTGGGTTGACTGTTTCAGACCTTCAGGGGTCACTGGGGTATTGCTGGTGGTGGCTGTTGTGAATGTGTGTTTGTTTCTTGTGTTTCTCCTTCATGAGGAAGTCTTAACCTCTGTGTACAGAAAGACTTGCCTAGGTTTGCCTCTAGATTTGATGTTTGCCTCTGGCAGTGGAATTCCTAACAACCGAGCAAATCGGAATGAGATGGGGATCTCATATGAATCAGTGCCATTTAGGAACTCACCCACTTACTGAACAAAAGGACCAGACCCGCGGTGGGAACAGAAGTGCTGATTAGGAAGCATAGGTGGCTGTTTCTAGCAGTTAGAATCAAACTCCTTTTTTCAGTGTAGCCTGGGGGCATTTTCAACTCTGACCTCCCTCATTACTCTGTAAGGAAACAAAATAAAAATGTTTCCATAGCTCTAGGCTTTTACCCCACACTGTAGCAAAGGTCAAAGTTTACTACCACTCTAGCTAATTTCATGAAAATAATTTTTGTTCATTGTGTAGGAAGCAGCCTCAACTTTGTGCGTTGCTGCACTATGAAAGAAAATGCCATGAGAAGACTCTTGGAACATTCAGCAAGTACTTTTTATAGATTCTGTTCTACATAAAAAGTGCCAGCATGTAGAGTCCAATAGGAATTAGTACAAGTGGTCAACAAACCAAAGTTGAAAAACATTGAAATATATAACTATTTCAGTTGTTCTATTTTCTCCCACTGCAGTTTATTAATTGGGTTGTTAAACACATGTCTGCAACTCCTCCTGAGCTGAAATTGGTCATTTACCTAACACTTTATTTTCTAGTATCTCAAAGGATACACGGCCTATCTCATGATTCTTCAGAAATTCATTTCGAGTTAATTGGCAAGTGAGGAATTCTGGACCATTTGATGAATGTGTACTGTGTGCCAGGCCAGGGATCTGGAGTAGGGACCAGGATTGCTGGACACTGACCTCACGCTGATCAAAGTGTGTACGACTTGTTGGGGCAATTTGGGAGCATGACTTAGAGGTACAGACTGAGGCAGCAGCATAAACAGACAGATTTGTCTGCTGCTCTGGAACATTCAGCCCCTATAATATATATAGTCCATTTCTGTCCACAAATGAAGATATGTTGACCCATCATTTGCTGCTGGTAGAATATACCTTGGACTAACTATCGTTATAATCTCACATTCTTTCTTATTTTTTTTTTCTTATTTTTAAGTGAGCATTTTCTTATTGTAATTTTTAAAACAAGTTTATTGCATTATAATTTATATAATAAAATGTACCCATTTCAAGGGTGCAGTTTAATGAGTTTTGACAAACATATATAGTCATATAATCATCACCAGAGTCAAGATATAAAATATTTCCATGACCCAAAATGTTTTTTCCTGCCCCTTTGAAATCAGTTTTTCTTCTCCCACAGTGTTCAAGACCTACCTGCTTTTTGTCACCATAGATTAGATTTAACTTTTCCAGAATGTCACATAAATGAAATCAGACAGTATGGGCTATTTGTGTGTGGTTTCTTTCTTTCAGCATAATGGCTTTGAGATTAATCTATGTTGTGTGTGAATTGAAAGTTCATTCCTTTTTATTGCTGAGTAGTATTCCACTGTATGGATGGACCACAATTTGTTTATTCATTCACCAGCTGAAGGACATTTGGGATGTTTCCAGATTTGGGCTATTGTGAATAATGCTGCTATGAACATTCATATGCAGGTTTTTGTGTAGATGTGTTTTTATTTCTCTTGGGTACATGCCTAGGAGTGGAATTTTGGATCATATGGTAAGTATATGTTTAACTTTGTGAGAAACCATCAAATTGTTTTCCAGAGTGGATGTACCATTTTTCAATTCCACCAGCAATCATGAGAATTCCAAGTTGTTCCATATTCTCATCAATACTTCCTGTCATCATTCTTGTTCATTTTAACCATTCTAGTGTGAATACAGTGGTGTCTTTTGTGGTTTTAATTGGCATTCCCTGTTGACTAATGACGTTGAGTATCATTTCATATTCTTACTGGCCATTGATATATATTTTTTGTTAACAGTGCACAGATTTTTGTGGTTTTTTAATTGAGTTGATTACCTTTTTATATTCAGTTGGAGATGTAGTTTATATATTCTGGATAACTATCTTTATTAGATATATGTATTGTAAATATTTTTTCCCTGTCTATAGCTTGTCTTTTCATTTTCTTAATGATGAAGAATGACTGATTTTTCCAGGTATTTGTCTGCTACAAACATGTCTAGGTGAAGTGATCAATGTTGCTTTTCAACCTGCCTATGTGATGAAAGACTCAAAAAGCCTAAGACTCTTAAATTTTAGAGTAATAAATTCTAACTGAGTGACATTTTCAGGAACTCATGAAAACAGTCAGGAACATAAAGGTAATATTAATATTTTTGACTTGACATAATGAACAAAATCTTCCTTGTTAAAATTCTCCTTGCAAGAGTATAGAATCAGAGATTTATGCCTAGAGTACTATCCTAATGCAATTATTTATTATACTGTTTGTTTAGATATTTCTTTTAAAATTGAAGAGGTACGTTGAGTTCATGTTTTAAGTGTAAAGGTTCTCCTTTAACCCCCTTCATCCAGTACAATTCTGCTAGTATTGTGGAAAGACAAAAACAAAGTTTTAACATTAAAGTAACATTTTTGTCACTCAATGCATCATTTTATGATTTGTCCTTCACATATTTTTTTCTCTTTTCATAGAAATTAATAGCCATGTTATGGCTATTCTTTGAGGGATATGAAAATTAATATTGTAAAGGTTTAAGTTTGGGATAAATGTTTCAAGTAGGACATGGAGCTTTTCATTTTTGATAAAGATGATCTATATTCTATTAAAATCCACATGCTCTGGATGGACAGACATGTTTGCATTTTCTCCATTTTTACTCTACATTTCATTTTCTGTCAAAAGGGAAAGAGGTGAAAAAGGAAGAATGATCAATAAGTGTATTTCCCTTATAATTTATTTTCATGGCTGATGTTGAAGAAAAAGTTAAATAAAAATTAAGACTCTTCCTCCTATAAAAAAATATTAATAAAGTAGTATTCCAATGTCATAAGATAAAAAAGAAAATTTTAATATCAACTTGTTTTCTGCATATATTTGTGAGTAAAGATGAAATATTGCTTGGAGAGTTGGAATTCTCAACATTGCTGTATTCATAGTTCTGATCATTAATTTCTGAAGAAGAGCATGCATAATTTGTGATACATTTTGCCTAAAGAAGTTTCTCCAAAACCCCACAGAGAAAACCCAAAATAGAGCCAGATTCATCAAACAGGACTACTACTTTCCATTCGTACCTTTCCATGTTTTATTTTTCAGTGATTCCTAAAGCAGTTTCTCAAATTCCAAAGCAGGCTTAAAATTCTTTGAACATTGGCACAAATTAATATTAATAGTAATGAGTTCATTTGTGTTTCAGTAGTGGATGGCTTAATTTCAGTTATTAAAGTACAATCCTGAGGGTAAGAGAAAAGCATAAAGGGGTCACCAGAAAGCAGGACAAGGGGAGGGTATCCAACATTTAGGCTCACTTATCAAACTTTCCCTTAGGCCACCTTTCTTTCCAAGTGTGTCTGACTGTCTATGTTATGTTCACGCAACTTCCTCGGGAATCTTAGCACCGTGCAATATCATTTAAGTAGGATGTAATGGAGAGGTCCCTGAACTCTGAGTCAAACCCATCAAAATCTGAATCTTGGCTCTGTGAATGCTACCTTGCTGAGCTTCAGTTTCCTGATCTGTAAGATGGAGATGGCAAAATGTGCTTCACATAATAGTGAGGACAAAATGAGATAATGTATGTGAGGGTATCCAGCCAATGCAGGGGGTTATATTACATATAAATTGAACATAAATTTGAATTCAAGCATAATGAATTTAATTGAAGTGACAGAATTTTTTTTTTTTTTTGGCATTACAGAGATTTGTTTGCTTCAAGTCAGAGTTGGAAGAGACCTCAGAAGTCACCTTGCTTAACCCTTAATTGAAATATGTGTTCTGGCAACAGCCTCCCAGACTGGTGGTAGACTATGATCTGCTAGGACACCCCAGTTATGAGGAAGCCACTGCCCTCTGAGGCATTCCACTCCATTGTTTAATAGCTCCTCTTAGAAGCAATTCCTACTTCATTCATCATTCAACAAATATTTATTAAGCATCTACTATATGCCAGGCATTATGGGTAAAAAGGTAAGACAGACAACCTTTGCTCTTCTGGAGCTCACAGCTTTATGAGGATGACATATAAATGGATAGTTACACAAGTGTGATGAGTATTGTGATGGGCAGGCATGAGGGCTGTGCAAATGCAGATAAGGGCATAAGTATGGCCTCCCATGGGGGTTGCATGGTGAGAAAAGGCTCCCTAGAGCAGAGACTTGAAGGATGAGTAAGTTCTCCTTGCAAAGAACAGGGGAATGGGTGCTCTATCCCAGCAACTGAAGCAACAGGAACAAAGGCAAGAGGTGAGAGAGAAGATGGCTTGTGTGGAAAACTGCAGGTATGACTAGAAACCGAATATGAGGGGCATTGTAAGGGCTAAGACTTACAGGTGCCTGGTCATGAAGAGGAAACTTTGGTGTACTAACAAACTGAGGCTTTATCTTGAGGGCACTGGAGACTCATTAGAGTGTTTTGAGAAGAGGAGTAGCGTGGTCAGGTTTGTGAAGAAAGTATAAATGTGCTCCGCAACTCTTATTGCAAGAAATGGCACAAAATTCAGTTTCAAATAGAATTAAATTAAATCTGGCTTTGAGCACCCCCGCCCCCTTACCAGGATGGCAAGATTCTAATATTGCTCATGTTTTAGGAATTCTCACTCTTTTTTCTAACTTGCATAGATTCTTCATCTGTTTTTTATTTAAGTTGTTCAGCTACTGTTTCAGGGTGAATTCAGGGTGATTGTTTTCCCCTTGTTTTTTTATTATGCTCATAATATCAAATTGTGTTTCACTAATTAATACTGAAGAAAGTTTTATAGGCAACGATAGACCTACAGAGTTCAAAATCTATTGAAAAACCAACTCCAAAGTTTTCAGAAAGAGATAATTTCACATGTGGTTGGTTTTAGAGCTCCATGTGTATGAACTGTACCTTATTTAATATCCTGTATAATGTACTGTGGAGTATGCTATACAAGAGGAAATTGAAAGAATGGTGTGCTGGTCTCCTTGTTCTCTCCAAAAGGCTCACGCTCTCTCTCCCAGGTCAAAGGGCTTTGATCTCCTCAATGCCAGTCTCTCTCAGTGGACACAAACTCCAAAAGGAAAGTCTGTGTATGTGAGTGTCTTCCAGGTGTTCTGTAACTTTGGGTTTTGAATCTAGTGGACACAGGGAAAAGATTGTCCTTAGCAAAAGAAGCTGTGGAGAAGGAAAACTAATTTTCCCTCTACCATCTAGGTTCTTTGTTGAGACCCCCTTGTAATAAAAAGACAGCTTAACAGAAGAAAAACAAACAGAAGTTTAATAATATGGACACCTCCTGTATACATGACCCAGGAAAGTTGAAAAGCTCTTTCATGGCCCAAGCCACCACTTTAAATCTCATCTTCAGCTAAAGACAAAAGAAAGATGTTGGGGGTCAGGGGAGCCAGTTACGCGAGGTGACCAGGAAGAGCACAGTGAACAAGGGAAAGTTGTTGTACAGATTTAGGTGATTGCCTTCTCCATTGATAAATTTCTAGAGATTAGAATCTTCCTCCTCTTTCTGGTATAGACAGAGAGACCTTACAAATGGAGATTTCCCTTACAAATATAAATGTCTCTTACAAAAGGGTAACTTCTACTTGGTTTTCAGAGCTTCTCCTGTGCCTGTAGTTTCTCAAAATATCCTGCCCAAAGTAATCCTTATACCAAAGAGGCATACTTTGGGGTGTCAGATTCTGCTCCCCTTTAAAGCAAACACCCAAAACACAAAGAGTTTGATTGCCTTCTTGTGTTGGGGGAGGAAAGTATGTATTTTCCCCTGATATGGAGCAGAATATTTCACCCCAAAGTCTGCTACTTTGGCATGTGGCTTGTTTTGAGCTGAAGGCAATTAAGATGCAGCAGACTCAGGGAAAGCTTTACCTCTCCCCTAACTGCCTAAAAGAATTTAGATTAGAGGGCCTGTACCAGGAAGAGACCTATTACCAGAGATAACTTTCTATATCAGAAAGATTTACCTGCACCTCATTGCCAACATTTGTTTACCAAACTTTTGGTCTTCTCAACTACTTGTGAATGGTATTCCTCCCCTTTGAAACCCCAGACCCCATCCCCTTCCCCTTAGTTCCAAATGGAATATAAGTCTTAATTGCCTGACTGCCTTGAGTCTTCATGTTTTTGTGGGTGTCCTGTATACATGTAATGAAATTTATTTTGCTCCTGTTAATCTGTCAATTTGATTATTAGACCAGCCAAAGAACCTGAAAGGGAAGAAGGGGAACGTTTCCACCACTACACCCCACTCTTTCAAAAGTACTTCATCAACAAAGCAAAATCCTAATAAGTTATCTAAGCACAGTTGCTTTGAAGAAAGTTCAGTATCATATTGAAGAGCAGGATTGGGGTAATGTGGTTTGAGACAGACTGGAAACTTTATAAACTAGTCAGGATATTCACTCAATACAGTGCCTCAGTAAATATTTGCTACTCTGTGCCAAGCACTGTTCTAGGTACTGACGAGACAGAAGTGAATAAGCGAGATACAGATCCTTGCCCTCATGGAGCTCACATTATTTTTCAGGATGAAAGCAAATAAAACAAATTAGTTAAACACATAGTATGGCAGATTGTGATAAGTGCTATGGGCAAAGTGAAGCAGAGAAGGGAAAGAGACACTAGGGAAAGGTGAATTTTGTATAAGGCAGTCAAGAAACGCCTCGCTGAGAAAGTGACGTGTGAGTAAAGACCTGAAGATGATATGAGAATAAGCTGTGAAGATATCAAAGTGGAGAGAGCCTTCCAGGCAGAGGGAAGAGTACACATGTAAAAGCTTTGAGGTGAGTAGGGCGTGGGTCTTCTTCTGGGCTTTACTTTTTTGTTCCGTGAGCCAATCTCTCTGTGTCTCTGTCTCTGTCTCTCTCTCTCTGTTTCTCTCTGCCCATACCACATTGCCTTAATAGCTATAGCTTAATAGTAAAGTGTGTGCCTACCCACCTTATTTTGCTTCTTCAGTAGGTTCTTAAATATTGTTTGTCTTTTGTTTTTTCATACACATTTTAGAATCAGATTGCCAATTTTCTTGAAAAGCCTTGTTGGGATTTTAATTGGTATTTAATAAAATCTATAGGTCAATTTGGGGAGAAAACCTTTATGATATTGAATCTTTTCCATGAACATGGTACATGTCTGTAATTATTTAGTTCTTCTTATTAATGTATTTCAATGCCATTTTACAATTCTCTCTATACAAGTCTTGGTTATCTTTTGATAGATTTATTCTGAGGAAGTTCTATTTTGTTGATATTATGGAACACATCCTTTAAAAATATATTTTCTAATTCTGCTTCAAGTATATAGCAGTGTAATTGAATATAACATAGTGACTATGAGCTTTGTTACTGGAATTAGCTTACCTAGGTTTGAATCCTGGCTCTACCACTATTATTGTGTAAATTTGTTTGAATTACTACAATCCTCTGTGTTCAGTTTCCTAAAGTTTAAAATAGGAATATCTTGTTGGGTTGTTGTGATTATTAAAATTAGTTAATATAAATAGAGTACTTATGATATCACCTGACTCAGAATAAACACTATGTAAATGCATATACTTCTTGTTAATATTATGTATTGATTTTACAGTGTCGCCATACTAAATTCTCATTATTTCTCATAATTTGAGGTAATTTTTGCTTTTCTCTGTAGATAGGAAACCATATCATTTGCAAATAATGACAGTTTTATTTCTTTCTCTTTAGTTCTTATACCTGTGATTATTGTCTTCCCATGTCTAACTGTACAGGCTGGATCCTGCAGTACAAGTTAGAATAAAAGTGCTGATAGTGAACCTCTTTGTCTCTTTCTAGATTTTAAGGAAAATGTTTCAGATGTTACATCATTAATAATAATGTTTAGTATAGATTTTTAATAGATAACCTTTTTTCAGATTAGGTCAGTTCTTTTCTATCTGTCTGGATGCTTTGGAAGACCCAGCCCTTCTCTTCATGGAAAACTGGAATAGAATAGGCCAGTTCAACCTCAAGAATTTGTTATTTAGGGAATTCCCTGGAGGTCCAGTGGTTAGGACTCGGTGCTTTCATTGCCGAGAGCCCAGGTTCAACCCCTGGTCAGGGAACTAAGATCCTGCAAGCTGCGCAGCACGGCCAGAAAAAAAAAAGAATCTGTTATTCAGTGTGTTCATGAAGTGTGGTGTGAACTGTTTATATAATTTCTGAATTATTAATCTAGCTGTTATAATAGCTAGTTAAACCCTAGAGCTTCAAAATAACAGAACCAGAGTAACGCAATTTTTAGACCTGTGCAAGGAGGTTCAGTTAGTGGAGAGAGCGGAAGGTTCTCATTACATCGCAGCTTTTAGGTAAGGCTCCTGTGCAGTGTTTAACTGTGAGAATGCCCTTGGAGGTACTCAGTGAGGCTGTGTTATGAATTAATAATGTTCTCTGGTGACCAGGCATTTCACTACATTTCTGCATAAACTAACAACTCACAATAGTGGCTCTGCCTGGAACTAAATGCCATGCACAGTAAAAATAAGATTGGGGAGCATCATTTTAAAGACAAGTTTATACAAAGGAAATTGCTATCATGCTTTCTTGAAATTTTAATTATCCAATTAGATTCTGAATTTTAACAACTGTTTACCTTTAAGAAAATAATGCAGTTATGTTCAGAGCAGTTATTTTACCAGAGAAAACTATAGGAGACTACAAAATTCTCTCTTGTAATTCACAGAAAACAAGGATGAGAACATACACTAAAGGGAAAATGAAAAAAGATAGAAGTTAATGTGTTAGAGGCTGCCAAGGGAGTCAAAACAGCATTAAATATCAGCAGAGAACAGACTTGACTTGTTTTCTTTCTAAATTACTTTTCAATTCCCATCCCAAATGTTGCATGTCAATATTTTAGTGGGTTCCATTTTTAAATTCATCAAAGCACATACATATGGCACAGACCCAGTTCATCTGGAATCCACAAAGTTCAAAGGCTTTGTATTATCTTCAGAATGCTCTGATGAATAGAGCAAACAAATTGTCTTTTGAAAATGTGTCCCTTTACCTCAAGCACCCCGGGCTCAGCAGTATTAGGGGAGTTGTTTTGAGTTGTTTGCATATAAATTTGCAAAACTTCTTTTCATATGAATTACAATGGAAGGCTAGGATTTTCAGTAGACCCTCATTTGATGAATAAGCATTTACTGAGTACCCATGTGTCAGGCTCAGTGGTGAATCAGTCAAAGTTGATGTCTGGTAGAACTCACAATAGATTAGGAATGACAACTAAACAAACAATTACAATGTAGTATAAATGTTCATAAAGGTAAGCACTGAGAGTTGTGAAAATATTGTGGGAGACACAGCTACCTCTGCCTGGAGTGTTTGGAATGGGGGCAGGGAAGCCTTCAGACAAGCACTGGCTTGTGAATAAGAGACTGAAAGAAGCACCTCTGATTGCCAGAGGAGCAGGGCCAGCTTTATGGGTATGTCACCTGCTGTGTTCCACGCACTATTCCAGGTACTTGGGGATAGAGCAGTGAACAAAATAAAGTTTCTTCCTTGATAGAGCTTGCATTTTAGTATGGAAACTGGACAGTAAAAAAAAGTGACTAAACTTACAACATCAGATGATAGTAAGTACTATGAAGAAAAATAAAGCAAGGTTAGAGGGTAGAGAATGGGGGAGGAGGCTTTTAAAATGCGGTTTCTGAGGTGGTGACATTTGAGCAGAAACATGAATGAAGTAAGAGAGCAAACAATGTAGAGTGAACAGCCAGCAAGTTCAAGGTCCTGAGGCAGGAATAGCATTAAGATCTAAGACAATATGGATGTCAGTGTGAGTGGAGCTCAGTTAGGAAGGGAGAGGGTGGCAGGCAGTGACATCAGAGATTAGACAGGGATCAGGCCATGACGGGCCTTACAGGCCATGGTTAGGACTTTGGGCTTCATTCAAAGTGAGATGGTTGCTATTAGAGAGTTAAGAGCAAGGGAAGACCATTTCTAGGTTGTATTGTGAAAGGTGACCTTGGCCCCACTGTGGATAACAGGCTGTAGAAGGGCACGAGGAGTGGAAGTAGACAAGAGATGGTGGTAGTGACGTTGTCTAGAGAGGTCACGGTGGAGGCATTGAGATGTGGTTAGATTTGGGTATATGCTGAAGGCAGAGGCAACATTATTTGTTGCTGGATTAGATGTGGGGTGTGCAAAAGGATGCTTCCAAGGTTTATGGATGGCCCGAGAAAATGGAAGAATGGAGTTGCCATTTACTCTGGGAAAGTCTTGTACACATTATGCCCCAAGGCGGGGGGCTGGCTTAGGTCATGAGAAATAGAGTTTAAAATGTGTGTAAGTAAAGGGTGGGAAATGTGGCTGAAAAAGATAGGTGGAAACTATCTCAAGTTGGGTCTTATAGATTAGGAGAAGGAGTATGGACATTATCCTAAGGATTTTAAGTCTCAAAATAGCATAATAAATCCTTCATTTCAGAAGGATTATTTTGACTGTCATGTAGAAACTCTTTTGGAGAGGTGGTAGAGGGGTCAATTAGGAGGACATAATAGTCCGTAGGAGAGATGATGGAAGTGCCGGCAGTTGATTTAGAGAAAAAGGGATGAATTTGAGAGAAAGTCATGGATTCTTTCATACGTTAAATATTTTTGAGCACCTGTTTTCTAGGCATCATTCTTGGGGCTTGATGATATGCCAGTGAATAAAACATAATAATTTTGCCCTCATGAAACTTACATTGTAATGAGAGGAGAAAGACAATAAAATAAACAAGCAACGTATGAGGCAGTTAAGATAGTGATAAGTTCTATGGAGAAAAACTGTAGCTGAGAAGGAGGATAGTGTAGGAGAGGGGTTGCAGTTCTAAATATGGAAATCACAGCCGGCTTCACTGAGAAAGTGACATTTGAATAAAGATCAAAGGCTTTGATTTTGAATTTCTATAAATCCGTTCATTCCACAGATATTTGTTGAATGTATTCTGTGTCCCCAGACACTTTGTTAGGTACTGTCGTTCAGTAGAGCTTTATTTTTATTTTTCCATAACATCTGGAAGCATAAACAATGCAAATTATATTTTTAAAAGACCTTGGTAATGTTTGCATTGCAACTGTCATGGCCCTTTGGGATGTTCGAAAGCTCTCACATATCCTTAGGGAATGCTCCCACAGAGCAAATGCCACTACTGGAAGAGCAGTTACAGGAACTCAGGGGAGGAATTAGAACATTTGGCCGCTGCAGTGAAAGACTGTTGCAAACTAAATAGGGGTATAAACTGAAGTTTAATCTGATAATACTGTTCTTTGAAAATGCCCGTATAGTTGAAATAATGTAGGAAATGACTTTGTAAATTAAAAAGCCACATCTCCTCAGAGAGACCTAAAAAAGCAGCATCCCACAAACACCACTCTCTCCCTTGCTTTCGTGCTTCATTTTTCTCCATATCACTTATCACCAGCTGACATATCATCTATTTCACTAAGGTATTTGGGTTTTTTTGTTTCTGTCTTCAACCAGAATGCAAGCTCCATGAGGTCAGGGATTTTCTGTTGTTCACTGCTGAATTCTCAACATTTAGTACAATGTCTGGCAGATACTGTAAACTTTTATTCTTAAAAAAAATTAGATTGTTAAACACATAGATTTTAAGCAAGAAGAAGAAGAGGAGGAGAGGAGAACATCTAAGAGGAGGAAGACTAGGAGGAGGATGCTATGAGCTCCTGACCCGGTAGAAGTTTAATGCACTCTGTGAGGCACATCTGTACAGTCGGGGCCGATCCTCTTTGGTCTGTTGTCATGTGTTTTTGGAATAGCTGTCCAGGTAGGGTGGCCAAGCATTCCAGTTTCCCTGGACTGAGTCCCAGGGCACGGGACTTTCAGTGTTAAAACTGAGAAAGTTTTGGGCAGCTCAGGAGGGTTGGTCACCCTCTGGTCATGGGTATGGGTGCCATTTGAGAATGAAAATGTTACCAAGTTAGCACAATGTGGCCTTCATATTCCAGCTCTTCTACTCATTCATCTTATGAATTTGGCTACTCCTTTCCTACCATGAGGCCTCTATTTTAAACATCTAGGGAATAAAGATTGGGGCTAGCTGGTTTCTAATGGTTCTTCCAGCTCTATCAGTCTAGTTCTTATTGCCATACATAGGAATTGAAGCCATTATGCTGATCTACCACAGTGACCTCAACAACAGCTGAGCTAGCTAGCCAACTGAATCCAAACACTTAATTTAATAATTGAAATAACATCTCTTGCCGCTGAGAAATGGCACCTACGTGTGTTTTTAAGTTTTATTCCAGAACACATAGCACCCAATATTCATGTTATTTTCCAAATTCAAGTGATTTATGTTGGAGCTGACTCCAGTAAGATTTCCCCAGTGCTTTTCATGTGGTCCTTGTTGCCCTTAGGCTGATTAGGGAAGTGGAGAGTAGGCTGTTATTTTAGTGACTCTGAGGAAAGACTTCTTTCTGCCCCAAATCTTCACATATTTGTCCTTGGTGCCTTAGAGTCTGTTAATAATGGTATAAAGTGTATAAAGGAAATACATCTCTATATATCATAACACATTCACATTCCCTCATTCAAAATAGAGTATAAGTGCCTGATATTACAATTTTTTCTCAGCATAGATCAGGGGAGAACAGGAAGACAGAGGACTAAAAGGCCAGGAATGGGAAAGGTGCAAAGAGCTTACCTTTGAATCGAAAAGGCTATGGTATCAAACCACCATTTTGCCCAAGATATCCTTAGGGACCATGTGTCCCCAGATCCTTGTAATCCTCTCAGAGCTGGGTGCCTAGATTAGTCAAGTAGTATTTTTACAGTGACAACCTTCTATCTCATGCTCCTTATTTTTTTTTTTCTTTTTTCCACCTCAGACTGATTTACTACCTCAGCACTGACGACACAGACATTTATCTGACCTACAATCCTCGTGAGTTCTCTTATCAATTCCCAGATCATTCACATCAAATTTGGGCGTGTACATAACTGCAGGTAATATTAGATGTCAGAATGGAGATAAAATATTTACTGTGGATAGTAAATTTCCATGGAAAGAGTGAATTTTTGTCTGTCTTGCTCTCTTGCCTGCTTTTAGTCCAACTTCTACATGTACTTTGCCATACTCAATTGTACCTTTCTTTACCTTTCCTTCTTGCCTTGCAGTCTGTCTGGGTTTTGCTTCGATACCTCTTACTAAATCCATTTCCTCCCTTCAGTATCAAATTGCTTTGGTTATAGCCTTTTCTTAAATAACCCTAGTCTCGTATTTTCAACCACAATTTGGAGATACCATGTTTTGGATACCATCCTTCAGTTTGCCCTTATTTTTCCAAATGTAGTAGTTGTATGTTGGCAGACTATATAACTAAAGGTAACTGTAGTCACATAAGATTTCTCAGTTTTGAAAGTGCCTCAGAGGCCATTTATTCCCAATTCCATATATGGTGCTTGAATACCTTTTGGTCTGTGCTTGAATATCTCGACTCATAGGAGCTCAACACTTTGGGAAGCAGCTTAGTGTAACACAGGACAGCTCCATCTGTTAGAAATAGCCCTTTGGAGAGTTGAAGAGAACAGTGTCATTGTGTCCTACCTAAATCTTACCTTCTCCAAATTACATGGTCCTATGCCTTCCCAAGTTCCTCATATGACGCAGTCACAAGTCCCTTCACCATCACTGACTCTCTTCTCTGGTCATGTTGCTGGTTATGGCATGCATTGCACAGATGCCTACTAGAGCTAATGGAGAATACTTGTACTATTACCTCTTCCTTGCACAAATTTTGCTTCCGCCACCTAAACTTGCAGTAACCTTGTTTGAAATTGATATTACATTAGTGATTCTCAAAGGGTCATCCCTGGACCAGCAGCATCAATATCAGCTTCTCCCGGGAACTTGTTAGAATACGAATTCTCAGACTGGACCCCAGGCGTATTGAATCAGAGACTGTGAGGGGGAAGCCCAGCAAACTGTTTTCACAAGCCCTCCTGGTGATTCTGATGCATGCTCAAGTTCGGAAACTGCTGTACTCTTGACTGGGAGTCAACCCCCTAAATATCTCTTCCATGTGCTGCTTCTGTGTCAAACCTCTGACATATTTGGCTTATGTTTGCCCAATTCTACTGCATTTCATTAGATTCATTCCACTGCCTCATTTTGTCAAATGCTTGTTGGATTCTGATTCTAGGAGTGACATCACCAAATGGCGACATAGGTTCTTTCTGACTCTGCTCCCCTCACAAGAAGAACAACTAATCATGGACAAGACACCACTGAGAGAATTCTAGAATACAGGGGTGAGGCTGAAGCAACCCCCTGTACCACACAGACCAGACAGACGGCATTAGGAGGGTAAGAGGGGCGGCTACATGTGCGCTGCGTAGCCCTCCCCGGCTGGCAGAGCACCGCACCCAGAGGATTCGGAGTCTGTTCTACAACATACTTGCTAACACTCGCAAATTTGGCTTTCTGTCAACTGCAATTTTGATAAACTTGAATCAAATATTTATTTTTGAAAAGGTTTCATTTTTCTGTAGACAAAGCTATGTTCATAAATTTCCTCAGAGGAGAAAATATGTTTCTGAGTCACAGAAAGTGACAGCTTCTGAGGGGGACTGTGTTGTAAGTAGGCTCTTGTGTTCTGATTCACTTGTGTGGAGAAACTCGAGCTTGAGGCAAGTACTGGAGAAACACGTTAATGGTTCAGAAAGAGGCAGCCCGCGGTCCAGAATGGGCCTTTAGTCCACGACGTGAACAGGGAGCGGTTCACCCAGGCTTCCTGCAGCATCACCTCAGACTAGCTCTATGGTTCTCAATCAACCCTGACTTCACTGTGGAATCACTTAGGGAGGTTTAGAAAATAGCGCCCCTAAGGATTGGATTCACTTGGTCTGGACTCAAGCCTGGATATGGATTTTTAAAAATTAGTTTCTGACAGGAGTCGAATGTGTAGCTGGAGTTGAGTGAGAAACACCAAGATAGAGGTTTCTAGGGACTTCAGCATTTAGCTGAGTGAGATGGGAACCACGACAGAGTTTGGAGCAATGGAGTGGCGTCACCTGACTCACGGAATGATAGAGTAACTGGTTTCCCTGCTGAGAAGAGGATAAGATGTGTGACGCAAAAGAGATGCAGACAAAGTGCTCTGAGCATTCACAGAAATGAGAGCTCGCCGCTCAGGGCTGGTTAGGGTGTCTTCATAGAGGAGTAGGCTGTGAAGTAGATTTTGAAGCCTGGCAAAGTAGACACATGAGAGAAATTCCAAGCATATGAAACAGCATGAACAATGTGGGAATATTTGCAGAATGGCAAGGACTCATGGCTAGTAACACTAAGTCCGATACAAGAAGACAGGTGCATTGGGGCTATATCTTTGTAGGTCTTAAGTGCCAGGCTCAGTGTTTTAAAGTTTTTACTACAAGCTAAAAAAAAAGCAGTTGAAAGCTTTTGAGCAGGAGAAGGACACTATGGAAGCTGTTTGACTATTTCCTCCCAACTATCTATCTCCCCCACATCCAATTGCTTATTAAAAATCACGATTGTGGACTTCCTTGGTGGCGCAGTGGTTAAGAATCCGCCTGCCAATGCAGGGGACACAGGTTCGAGCCCTGGTCCGGGAAGATCCCACATGCCCTGGAGCAACTAAGCCTGTGCGCCACAACTACTGAAGCCCACGTGCCTAGAGCCCGTGCTCCGCAACAAGAGAAACCACCGCAATGAGAAGCCCGCACACCGCAACGAAGAGTAGCCCCCGCTCGCCACAACTAGAGAAAGCCCGCACACCACAACAAAGACCCAACACAGCCAAAAATAAAAATTATAAATAAATTTATTTTTAAAAATCTAAAAAAAAATCACGATTGTATCTCTGACATTTCTCCCAAATTCATCCTCTCTTGTTCATGACTACTATCACACCCTCTTGGCTGAAGTCACCATTCTCTAAATGGACAGTGGCAACCATCTCCTCACTGGCATGCCTACATATGCTATGGCTTCTAGCTAATCTATGCTGCCTACAGTATATTTTTAAAGTGTAAGTTTGAGCATATTTGATTTCTTAAAATTTGTCACTGGCTTCCTACTCTCCTGACTGTTGCCCTTCTTAAATGGTGTAACTGAGACATTTCTCCCAATGAAAGAGTATGGACACATACTCCCATGAGTTCAGTGGTTGGAAAGGCCTGCTTATCTAAGTGTGAATTTTCTTTGAAGTTTCAAGATTTATCTTTGCGATGCATGTAGATTCTGCACTCTACTTTATATGTCAATTGAATATAAGCATTTTCCTTATACTCTTCGTATAAAATTGATGTTTCTGCAAGATACATCAAATTCGCACATGAGCTTCAAATATAACACTGCACTGTATTCCTTTTGTATCTCATTGCATTCAAGACTGTTTCATTGGTTCTAAGATTCTTCACCAGCTTTTCTCCTGTCCCCCAACACACACACACACACACACACCCACACACCCTAACCTTCCTTTTCTCTTTACCTTACCAGCCACACGGAAATTCTTAGTTGCGTTGTATCATAAGAACTCCCCCATGTTGCTATACTTTTCAAAACCATTATTTTCAATGGCTCTATAATATTTCATTGGCCATCCTCTACTGTTGAACATTTAGGTCTTTACAATTTAGAGAGGTTTTAAATTATCTTCACGTGTGAGTGTGTGTATATATATATATATACACACACATATATATATATTTACTTTCTTTAGGATAAATTTCCAGAAATGCAATTACTAGGTCAAAAGCAATAAAGAACTTTGTGATTATTCATACTTATTTCCAAATTGCTTTCCAAAAGTAATGTAAAAGAGTACTGGCTTCTCTGCCCCTTACCCTTCTCAAAGTTCTTACTAGTACTGTGGATTAGCATATGAATTCACAGATCATAAGGATTTCCCTGGTGGTCCAGTGGTTAGGACTCCACGCTTTTACTGCCAAGGGCCTGGGTTCAATCCCCAGGCGGGGAACTAAGATCCTGCAAGCCATACAGCCAGCCAAAAAATAATAACAATAACAGATCATAGCTTGTATCTCATCTTTGTTTTAGTGTATTTTCTGATTCTTTGGGTCATAATATATGTTTGTTTGGTATTTTTTTTTGCCTTTTAGAAGTTGTTTAATTTCCTTTGCCCATGAGGAAAAGGAAAATGTGTGACCCAAAGTGTGCCACTTTCGCATGTGGATTGTTTTGAGTTGAAGACAATTAAGACCCAGCAGACTCAGGAACAGCCCTTTTTTTTTTTTAATTTTTAAAATTTGTTTTCTGTTTTTTTTTTTAAACTTTTATTGGAGTATAGTTGCTTTACAATGTTGTGTTAGTTTCTACTGTACAGCAAATGAATCAGCTATACATATACATATATCCCCTCTTTTTTGGATTTCCTTCCCATTTAGGTCACCAGAGAGCATTGAGTAGAGTTCCCTGTGCTATACAGTAGGTTCTTATTAGTATCTATTTTATACATAGTATCAATAGTGTATATATGTCAATCCCAATCTCCCAATTAATCCCACAGCCTGCTTCCCCCATAGTGTCCATACGTTTGTTCTCTACGTCTGTGTCTTTATTTCTGCCTTGTAAATAAGATCGTCTATACCAATTTTTTCAGATTCCACATATATGCATTAATATACGATATTTGTTCTTCTCTTTCTGACTTACTTCACTCTGTATGACAGTCTCTAGGCCCATCCACGTCTCTACAAATGACCTAATTTCATTCCTTTTTATGGCTGAGTAATATTCCACTGTAAAAGCTCTTTACCTCTCCCTTAATTGCCTAAAAGAATTTAGATAGAGGGCCCATACCAGGAAGATAGCAAGTATCAATGATAACATTTAATATCAGAAAGACTTATCTGCATGGAACGGAAACATCTGTTTACCAAACATTTGCTCTTCTCATCTTCCTGTGAATTGTTTTCCTCCTCTTCTCCTACCCCAGACCCCTACCCCTTCTCCTTAACTCTGCATGGCATGTAAGCCTCAGTTGCCTGACTCTTTGGGTCTCCTGTCTTTGGGGATCCCATAAGTACAAAATTTGTTTTTCTCTAGTTAATCTGTTTTATGTCAATTTGATTATTAGAACAGCCAAAGAGCCTATAATGGAAGAATGGAAAACTTTTCCTCTCCTACAGTTTTGGCGCCCAGTGTGGGGCTCTCCACTGGCTGGACGCTGCTCGCTTTGGGGCTGCTGCAGCTGAGAGATGCTGGGACTGCTGACAGGAACCAACAGAAGCTAAGAATTCTTACCATGACAGTCTCTTGGATCTCTGCCTGCATGGTCTGGAGGAAGCGAGACTGGTAAGGGTCCTTTTCTCTCTCTAAATTTAGATTAGCAGGAGAAAATATTTATGTGAGCTAGTTTCTTAGGTATAGCAACTCTGGTAAAGATTTGTTATGAGTCCTCTTGTTTTCTATCGTTCCCTTTCCTCCCAGAGGAAGTCTTTGTTTTCCTTTGTCTCTGTCTTGTGTGTCATTTGTCATACCGTAGGGTAGAACACAGGCATAGGTCCTATAAGCCTGTTGTTCAAGCTGGCCTCAGAAATTGGTAAGTTCATGCTTCCCACCAGATCGACATCTGTTTAGACATACTTTGGAGTAGGTCCCCTGTGTAAAACCAGATGAGATTTTCCTTTCACCTTGTTCTATGTGCTGAGAGCTTGGCCTTATGACGAGTAAGAATATTGTCTCTGGTTTCCACCAGCCAGAAGATGCAAGTACCAACTTTCATTTCGGTGGCTAGTCGAATACACTGGGATTCTGAGATGCGAAGTCACAGCAGCATTCTCTTTGTTCGGCTGTGCCAGCTGTCAGGAGAACTTGTCATAGGGGGTCCTGGTCCCCAGGGGACCTTTGTTGTCTCAACCTTCATTGCCTTGTAGTGCTGGAAAAGTCCCATTCCAGTAGCACCCACCGAATGTCACAGATTAGTGGGTCTGTGATTGGAGGTGTCTCACATTCTCATGGGCAGCTGCAGACACTATTTGCACTACACCATTCTTAGCACGTAACAAAAGTCTTTGCTTTCTTAGGCTAACCTGGGAGTGAACTTTCTGGATCTTATGAAGGCTATGTCTTTTGTACTCTCCTTTGAGATGCCTCTTGGGTCCATGTTAAGCCATATAGAGACTTATTGATTTGAGTCACTATTGAGATTAATATAAGATCCTACTTGTCAATGGCCAGACTATGGATGCCTTGAATTGGCTATATTTGAAAGAAAAAAGTTTTTAGAGAGCTCTCATCCTAAATAAGTATCTTATTTGTACCTATGGAAAGGCTGAATTAAAAAGTGGACACAGAGGAATATGATGGCTAGTCTTAGGGACCCCCTTAATAAGATGAAAGAACAGAAATTAGAACAAAAACTAAAGTCCACGTCCAATGCATATCGTCCTTCTTAAAATCCAGCCGCATCTCCTCAGCAAATTCCCTTAGCTCCCAAACTCCTCCACCTTCCCCAGAAAATCCCTTAAAAACCCAGCTGCCTGTTTTAGCTTCCCTTTCCCTACAAGATTTACAGAGAGCACTCCAGCCTAATCTCTAGGCCCAGGGTATACAGTTTACTCATGTAAAGGGTGAAAGCCAGCAAGTAAATTTAGCAAAACATGGGGATGGACAGTAAGACTCACTTTCTCTGCCAGCTTCAGGCCTTCCTATGCAATGTTCTTTGTGGATGTATCCTGGATTCCCTACGACAAAGAATTCACATCCTCTGGACAGCAACAGATCTTTTAAATTGTAAAGCCCTTTTACCTCCACTTATAGAAGATCCTACCAAATTTAGAGAGGAATTAGAAATATTAGTGGCCATTCACAACCCCACTCATAAGGACCTTAACTGGCTGCTGAAGGATATTTTTCCCAACCATAATTACACTATAGTTAACAGACAAACCAGATGGCTTCCTGGGGAAAAACATCTCTCACAGAGGAAACCGATGACCAGAAATTCTCCCAGGCCCTCCTACAAATGATCAGGAAAGGGATCAGCTGGAAACCAATATTCAGGGGCTTATAGGAGCAATAGTAAATGCTTCCCCTCATCTAAGGTGAATTGGTCTAAGGTTAAATTGTACACTCAGAAAGAAAGACAGCATCCAAAGGCCTTTGTTGAATGCTTATGTAGACTTTTCAACGCATACTGCATTAAACCCCAAAGTTCCAGAGCATAGAAATCTTTCCATTTCTGCCTTAGTAGAAAATTTTCTCCCTGAAATAAAAAGGCAAATTCAAAATAGTATAGTTGGGTGGGCTAGTCAACCTCTAAGTATTATAATGGAAGCAGCTGCCCAATTCTTTGAAGATAGCTTGCAGAAATGAAGGAGGAAAAAAGGAGTTAAAATCAACAATTCTTGGTTTGCAATTTGAATCTTTAGAGGAACAAAAGCATAACTCTGAGAGGAACTCAAAGACCCCTCAGATCCTTTCCTATTTGCCTCCAGACATTTGCAGATGTTGTAAAAAATCAGGACATTGGAAGTGAAATTGTTCTGCATATAAGAAAAAGAAAGAAAAATTTAAACAGTAATTACCCTAGACTTCTGATAGTGGGCCAATATACCCCAAAAACGCCTAGGAGAAAACTTGTATTCTTTCTTTGTCCCTTGAAAGTGTACATCTTACCATGTCTTTGAAATATAAACACCCCAGGCGGTATCTAAAACACAGCCCACACTTGCCTGAGACTGAAAAAACAAGACAGAGAAGCTTTTTAAAATATAAACTGCTATAAAGGCTCCCTTGCCCAAATCTAGTCCACAGACTCCATAAGATTACTTGTGAAAGGCAAATACAAATCCTAAAAGTCTTCTCTACAAATTGTAAAACGCTTTAGAAATTTGAGCTGGTAAACTTAACCTATTCCAACTGCCAGAAACATAATTTGGATCTAATTGTGGTTTATAAGCTAGTGAGTTTTGTATTATTGTACCTGATTCATGGCTAAAATTTTGGAATGGAAGGTATAGGGTCTCTGTGTCTATCTGTGTGTTTACATATGTCTACAGATGTATGTTACATATATGTGATATTTTACTACCTGTGGAAGGTATTCTCAAAATTAATTGGTAAGAGATTGCTACTTAATTGGCTTAACAATAAGCACTTATGAATTAAGTATTCCTAAAACTCAGAAATATAGAAACTAACCCAAATATTTTTCAACTTCATGTAGCATAATCTTTGGTAAATAAAAGCTAGTTTAAGTTTGGTTTAATTAACATAGGTATGCCTTCAGAGTTATCAGCATTAAATATGCAGATAAACAACTTTTATTCTACCTGAGTTTACTAGTGAAATAAGTTTATGTTATCTGTATTATAAAATTTGTCTGCAAGAAAAGCAGCTTGGGATGATGGCTGACTTTGACTAGTGTCTAATAAAGTTTTCATGGGTAGTCTAAACATAAATGTAGGGAGGAAGTGATTTTGATAGATGTAAGTGGGATGAGAGTTTTTAGGTGAACTTTTCAACAATAATTATGTTTTCTGATACGTTTACTTAGTTTCTCAAATCTCTTTGGTAACTTACACCCTTAGAGTTTTTCTAAGTTAAGCTAAATGATGGAAATTCATTGAATTTAGATCACTTCCTAATAAGATAAAATGCAGAAACATTAATTACTGAACATAGGTTTATCTACTTTTGGTTTCTTGTTACATTGTCACAGAGAAACTAAATATATTTGGGTCTCATAGTAAACGTGTGTTATGCCACATTGAAAATTTATACTACGAGGAAGCGTATGCTTCTAGAAATTATGAAACGTAGTCACAGAACTTGCCAATATAAAGAATGCTGGTATAACAGGCAGTTCACAATTGCTTACTTCTTACTTTTCACCAGAAATTAAGGTTTCTAAGGTTTAAAAATTCTAATTCAAAATTTAATAATGTATATAATTAAAATGACTAGAAATAATAATGGAAACAAGTTTGTATATGAGGAAGGTAGGATGTATTTTTGACTAAGAAGGTGTGAGGTATGGCGATGTATTTTTGTTAAGGGAAAATAAAGTTAATTTGTCCTAATGTAAAACTGGTAATTTCAGAATGGGAAAGAGGATAATATTGGACAAAATTGTATAGAAAGTTGGGAAGAGAGAGAAAAAGAGAGAATTTTACCTTGTGTAGTCAAGTTGGCTAAAACTGAATTGCTATTATAAGGGTTTTTAAAATAAGCTTTAATATCAGTAGTGTGCTTATATAATTTTCCTTCATCTACTAAAAGGACAAGGGGTTTTTTTGACTATTGGTCTGCTTTTGATAAGAGATTATAAAAGATTGTTTTTACCTTTTAAGTAATCTACCTAGAAAACAGAGATTCTGTGTTTTATCAGAATAATTTTCTGTGTTTCATGTTGCCCTTTTCAGATCGTTGATTACCTAAGAAAACTGAGCCTTCTCTATTAAGAGCTAAAGTTGTTATATATATATATATATATATATATATATATATATATATATATATATATATATATAACATAGTCATATATATATATATATATGACTATGTAACTTTCTGTATTTGCCTGCAAAATCTTTAATTTTCACTTTGGTTAACTGGATAACTACATATTGTTTCACAGTAACTATGATCCTGTCTAATCAAGTGTTTTAAAACCTTTTTGATATTTTTGACAAACTTCCCAAAACTCAAATTCTAAATGAAGTCTTTTTTACCTCGAAGTGACTTTGGGATTTTGCAGAGGAACCCTGGAACATCTCAAAGATTTGTTCTCTCTCTTTATTAAAAAATAGAGACGTTATGCTAATTAGGCTTATTTGGTGTATTAAATTACATGGGAATCATTGTCAAACAAGTGATGATAAATCTTCTTAAGTTATAGTGTATGAGTGAATGTTGTTAATACAACTGTTCTCAAAATTGTATGAAATTCCTAAAAATCTGATATGTCCTGGTATGTTATCACTTGTAATTCTAGTTATTATCTTAAAAGGTTTTGTATCATAGAAATAACCAAATTTCCTTGCCAATTGCATTATAATGAACTCTCATCTGATCTTTAACCATTGCCATTTAAAAATCTTATGTCATTTACAGACAGTTACTATTTTACACTGGTGCTTTTGCAAAAGTATTCCTGCAAAAGAGTTTCATTTTCAGACAAATTCATGGAAAGGACTCTGACAAGTACTCTGAAATACAGTATTCTGATGACTTTCTGATCATACCACTGAATTTGGTAAGAAATTACAGAACTCTAATGAAAAAAAAAATGATGGCTTCATAAAACTGCTAACAAAAGATCAAGATCAATAAGAGTTAATTATAGGAACTGAATGAACTGATTATAATTTGTATGACATTTATTTAAAACATCGTTGGTTCTTTAATGTTTCGTTTTGTTTTTTGTTTTCCAGATAAAGGAAATATTTCCTCTTAAGCTATCTGTAACTTACAGCAATTTAGTGAAATGTATCTTTGTGAACAAAGATAAAATATTTATCTTTTTCTCCCTACCTGATCCCTCCAGAATTTGGAAACTCATAATGAGTATTCTTATTTTCATGGCAATACAGTTATTTGCGTAAGTTCAATAAGAATCTGTTCTCCTTATGACAGGATACAATTGGAAACATTGGTTATATTACCAAGGTTTTGACTGGAATATCGTATTTGAGAGGGATATGCGTAGACTCACGTATGACCTGACAGCTTTAAGGAACTAAGATTGACTTTATGGAGCCAATAAAGCCTTTTGGAAAAATCAGGCCTGGGAACTTGCTACAGGGTTCCCAGCAGCCTTACCAGGTTAGTAAGTAAGGTCACTTCCTGCAAGCCCAGGAACCCCAGGATATTTAGGGGACCTTGTGAAGAGAGGAATTAACCCAAACTTATAGGTATTTCAGGCCTTAAGTGTGATGGTGAGTGCTTGGTTTGGCTTCCTAGCCTGAGATGACTTTAAGAGTTCAATGTGAGATTCCTTATGAAAAGTTCTAGCAAAGCAGATTTAAAAGAGTCTATAAGGTTAAACACTATTATTGCTGTACTTATGTAAATAATCAGGACAACTTTATTAAAACTAGACTTAATTTGCAAACAAATTAGTCTTATTGTGGTTATCTTTCATAGAAATGGGGGTGATTGTAGAGAGAAACATCTTCCTCCCCTTCGAAGCTCCGGATACCTACCCCCTTCTCCGTAGCTCAGAATAGCATCTAAGCCTCAACTGCCTGTCTTCAGGTCTCATGTCTTTGGGAATCCCATACATATGAAGTGAAATTTGTTTTTCTCCTGTTAATTTGTCTTATGTCAATTTAATTATTAGACCAGCCAAAGAACCTAGAGGGTTTTTCCGCCTCTCTATCACTTATCTACTTGGGTCTTTAATGGTTTTGATAATCTCTCTATATATATTTAGGATATTAATCCTTTGCTCTTCGATTTTATAGACTTGTGCATTTGGCCAAAAGAAGTAGCAAAGCTCTAGTCCGTACTTAGAAATGCCAGACATTACAGTTTCCTAAGGAAAGTACTTCTGGGAAAATGGTACTGGTGGGAATGTCTGGTGGTTGGTATATTTTCAGAAACCATACTATAATTTCACACACAAAAATATTTCTCACTGCAGAGTAGGTGGGTATCAAAATCTGAGCTCACCTTATGTTTAATTTATCATTATTCCTCCACTGTTCTGTATGCAATGCAAATTTACTCATAATACTATTCTCAAGACTGCTTTTAGCTTGACTACTTTTGCCAAATGAATAACACTAACTCACCCAAACTGTTGAGGTATTTGTGAACAAAGACCATGTGGTGTACAATCACTCATATGTGTTTTCTGTTCATTCATTAGGATAATGATTATGAATAATGTTTTTGCCCAAAATAGGTTTTTATAAAATTCTCAGAAAGTCATCTTCCATCATTAATTTATGGTTCAGTTTAAGTTAAAAAGTATAATCATAATATCTTTGATTACTAAAGTCACACTAGTATTCCCTTTGGAACAAACACCACAGCATCACTAGACCTGTTGATATACCTTTCTGGAGCCCATAGAAAAATCTTGTCTCCAGGGAGCACGGAGGTAGAGGTGGGAGATATTCCAATTTTTTTCTCGAGTCGGGCATGTTCTTTTGCTTTGTAGTTGTCTGACATGCAGTTATATCTCAAATTCCCACCTCTACCTCCCGTGCCAACCTAGACAGAATTGGAAATAGTGGTGACTGGTTGCAGTGGTGGTGGCTGGGCATAAAAGAGGCTGTTCATCCTCTCAGAGACAATTGTAGTGATGGATCCTGGCATTTTCATGAACTCTATATTATTTTAGAGTAGAATCTGGGGGTTTCTTCTTGATATCCCTCAAGTCCACTAAAGCTGTACTTTGCACATGATAGGTGCTCAGTAAAGGTCTGGGATGTAAGCATAGAGTTAATTAATATAAACCATTATGGAATGTAAATAGTGCAGATTTAAAAGTGAAGGGGAGCTGAATATACCACCCCAAGATATATTTCTTCAGCATAAGGATTATTTTAGGCTGATTATTCTTAAGAAACAGCAGACGTAAGAAAAGCTCTGAAAACTGAGTAGAAATTACCCTTCTGTAAGGGACATTTACAGGGGAAATCTCCATTTGTAAGAATGTCTCCCTCAATGTACCAGGAAGAGAAGAATGGCTCTAAATCTCTAGAAATTTATCAATGGAGAAGGCAACCACCTAAATCTGCATAACAACCATACCCTTAGTTTACTGTGCTTTTCCTGGTCACCACCTATAACTGGCTTCCCCAACCCCCAATGTCTTTCTTTTGTCTTTAGCTGAAGATGGTATTTAAGGTGGTGGCTTGGGCCATTTTGGGGAGTTTTTCAGCTTTCTTGGGTATCTCTCTTGTATACAGGAGGTATCCATGTTATTAAACTTCTGTTTGTTTTTTTTCCTGTTTATCTGTCTTTTTATTATAGGGAGTGTCTCAACCGAGAACCTGGAAAGGTAGTGGGAAATTTATTTTTCCAACCCCTCAAAAGTGAACCTGAAACTCTCCAGTAAAGTTTCCATATTTATGGAAACAAGCTAAAGAATAATGGTAAAGACTATGGTAAATTTAATGTCAACTCTTGATCAGGCAAGTTTGTTGATTATCTGTACCTCATTCATAGGCTTGAGAGAGCTGGTTGAGAATCAGCTTCCAGCATGGGGGCGTTTGGTAGTGATGATGGTGGGTAGGTGCCTGTCTCTGGGTAGCATACTGATTCTACACTGAGAGGAGAGGAAAGAGAGAGAGAGAGAATTATATAAATATATTTCAATAATATAATTATTATAAAGAATTATAAATATATTTCAAATTTATCATCTGTCCCCAGAATAGGTGAAATCAAATGGATGGGCATTATATACAAAGCATTCAGGATATGCAGTCTCACTGTGCCTTTTGCCACCATAGCTTAAGATTCCTGATTCAGTTTGACTTTTAGAATGAAGAATGACAGTTTCCACTGTAAAAACCTCACCACCTTTGCCATAGTTTGCTAAGAGTTCTTGCTTTGCCTCAGTATTTGTTTCTTTGTTTCCTTTCTTTCTTTCTTTCTTTCTTTCTTTCTTTATTTTTGGCTGCGTTGGGTCTTCGTTGCTGCGCGCAGGCTTTCTCTAGCTGCGGCGAGCGGGGGCTACTCTTCGTTGCGGTGCTCGGGCTTCTCATTGAGATGGCTTCTCTTGTTGTGGAGCATGGGCCCTAGAGCTGCGGGCTTCAGTAATTGTGGCTCTCAGGGTCTAGAGTGCAGGCTCAGTAGTTGTGGCACACAGGCTTAGTTGCTCTGCGGCATGTGGGATCTTCCCAGACCAGGGCTCGAACTCGTGTCCCCTGCATTGGCAGGCGGATTCTTAACCACTGCACACCACCAGGGAAGTCCCTCGGTATTTGTTTTTTGGACTCTAGATTAAGTGGTTGCTCTCCCAGAGCATTTTCAGGAAAATCAGGTTGATGTGTCCGATTGCTTTACCTGGTCTTCTCTTTCAGGTCAGTTATTAAGAAGCAAAGTAGTGTAGAGGTGGTACTCTTGCTCTCTGTCAGATGGGGCTTTGCTATGCCATCTAAACTGTACCTATAATCATTTTGCTTCAATTAAGTGATGGCTGTACCATCTGTCCACTTTGTCTCTGCTATTCAGAGTCTCAGATAATTTTTAATATTAAAAATCACTGCTCCAGGAGAATATTTTATGACATTTAAAAAATTGCTTTTTCATACAGTGGGAAGTTCTCTGAATCACGGCAGGTCAAGATGAGACTGAAGGGTGAATTCTGATTAGTGGAACTGAGTGAGGTTAAAGTGAAAAAGAGAGAAAGTTTGGAAAGTGGAGAGAAAGGCCCCCACTCCATAAGATGAAGACCTTCCAAGGACTGTGTTCCCCGCTCCCAAGGATGGAGTAGGGGAGTGCTTGGGCTAGTTTCTACAAAACTGTTGACAAGGCTCTTATAAATAAGATAACATAGAGAAATAGGCTAGTATATTACCTGGTATATAATACCCTTTTTAAATGGCAGCCATTAAGTACAGCATATCATTGTTGAAAAATAAACCTGGGATCAAATCCCAGTTTCACCACTTCTTAGCTATATTGGCCTTGGACAGGTAACCTAGTCTATCTTAGCCTCGGCTTTCTTTTTGGAAAAATGGAAATAATGATAATACTTCAACTCATAGAGTTGTTAGGATTAAATCAGATCAAAGTATATCCAGCCCCTAGAGCAGGATTTAACCCACAGTAAGTTCTCAATGAGTGGCAGCTATAACTAAGATGACCATTGTTTGCTTCATCACTTGATTTCTCATGAGTGTCTCTGCTGCAGTATCTTTTTCTAGCTACCCCTAGACTGTTTTCTCTACTGTGTGGGATTTTCACCATTCCCCAAAGAACGGATTGCTGTGACTGTTTTATGATAGTGATTGCACTTGACCTCTTCTGAATTCACCATTAAAAAATAAATAATTCAACCCCACTCATTTTGTATGAGAGGAAACAGGGTCTAAAGAGCAAAGGGATTATTCCAGCTCATGCAGTTTTGCTACTGGCAGGACTGAGCTGGGACCCAGGCCTACTGACTCCTCATCTGGGGTCCTTTTCTCAGTGCCACCACTGCCTCTCTTAACAGCCTGCCTTCCTCAGTCACCCAGATCATTTCCAGAGTACATCCAGCCTTATTAGGAGAAGCCTCCCTCTCTCTTTGCAAGTAAAGAGGTTCTTTTCCTAGTTTTGCTTTTGTTTTGTATCCGTGACACTAGATTGAATTCAAATTAAAAATTCAGTTCCTCGGTCCCACTAGACACATTTCAAGTGGTCAATAGCCACATATGAGTAGGGGCTACCATGTTGTGCAATGCAGATATAGAACTTGTGTCACATTTCAGAGAGTTCTCTTGGGTCTATAGCCTTCTCCCACTAAGGATAGGCTTCAGAAAACCAGGCTCCCAACTGGACCACGTCCTACCTTGGCTGCCTGCTCACTAGATTCACTGAACATAGAGTTTGCCCTCTTCGCTCTACCTGTGGCCAGAGGGGAAAGATTTTATTTTTATGACTATGTCTATATCTGTAAATGAGAAAGCCTCAACTTCCTTGCACTGTCTCTTACAGGACCAGTCTCGTAGGAAAAGAGCAAAAGGACCGCATGCTGTCTATGGTATGCTACTTTCTGTTGCTTACACATAACAGGCCTTGACTATCAGGAAGACTTATAGAGCAGCTATGCTGCTTTAATGGAGATGGGTGTAAAGGTTTGTAAAAGCACATATTGGATTGGCCAAAAAGTTCTTTTGGATTTTTCCGTAAGCTGTTCTGTAAAAACCCAAAGAACTTTTTGGCCAACCCAATAAAATATCTTTTCATCAGTATCTTGAAGAGATATCTGCACACCCATGTTCATTGCAGCATCATATGAAGCTAAGATATGGAAGCAACCTAAGTGTACCTCAGTGGATGAATGGTTAAAGAAGACATGAGATAGATAGATAGAGATAGATATATAGATAGATAGATATATGATGGAATATTATTACCTTTCACTTATTTGTGCATATATAATTCATATGCTTCTAATTTATATTTTCAAAATTTGATTAGCTGCCTTTTCTTTCTGGAAATAATGGAGAAAAGGAGATTAATCAGAAAATTAAAAGTTATATCTTAAGTACTTCTGTGAAATAATCTTTATTGAAGCCTTACTCTGTGCCAGAAACAATCATGCTTAACACTGGGCCAAAGGGATGGGGAGGGAGAGAGAGGTGCCAAGATGTGGACTTGAGGGCTTAAGCACTAGGTTGATGCTTAGCACTGAAATTTGGAAAACTGGGGAGGGGACAGAGCAGTTTCCAACTCTGATCTAGATTCCCCTGCCCTGCTTTTACATCCCTTAGAACATTTTTACTGGAAATCCAATAGGAAGTGGAAGGGATTAGATTATCTTCACAAATCCTTATGGAAGTTTCATTTTAGAGGGAAGTTTAATTTCTGTAAGATTTACATGGACAGAAACTGCCACAGCCCAATCGATCCTATTTGTGAGGACAATTTCCACTACATTTTTTCTAGTTTAGAACATTAGAATATGGTTATTTTTTTTAAATTATGGAAGCAGTAAATGCTTATAAAAATTTTAGCATTTCTAAAATGCTAAAAGGTATAAAGAGATCATCCATAACTTTGTGCTCCAAAAGAATATTATTAACATCTTGGTAAATTTGATTCATGCCACGAATATTTAATGGAACACCTGCCGTGTGCCAGGAACTGATTGGGCAATGGAGGTAGATCAAGGAATAAAACAGACAGAACCCCTGCTCTCCTGGAGCTTACATTTTAGAAGGGGAGAAAAACAATTATTAAATAAAATAAATGAATAAATAAAATAATGGCAAGTAATAGTAAGCATTGTGAAGAAAAATGTACAATGTAAGGGCGATAAAGAGCGGTGTTGATACAATTATAAATAAACAGACGGGGAGTCTAAGGACATGGTATTTGGTATTGGAGCTGGATGAAAAGAAGGATGCAGCTCTGTGAGGATCAGAGGGAAAAGCATTCCAGGGAAATGGACTGCAAACCCTAGTGCTAGAAGCCACTGATGTGTTCAAGGAATTGATCAAAGGTCAAGGTGGCTGCAGCACTGAGAGACAGAGGAGGGTGGAGAAATGGGCCAAAAAAAAGTTTTTATCTCGTTGTAAGAGTGATAGGAAGACATTGCAGTGTGTTAGTCGGGGGAGAAAAGTGACCTGATTTATACTGAAGGAGATGGAACTGAGTGACATATAAGGTGTCATCATGCTGGAACTTTCCGGAGTTGGATTTCCTGTTGGCTGGATCCCGTCTTTTTCTTTTTTGGTCTCCTCCCTTATTTCGGTGTAGCAAATTTTCCATAGCTTTATTTTTTAAAGTGCAAGGAAGTTAAATTTGAAGGCACTGCTTATCTGAAAATATATTTACTTTCCTCACACCGTTGATTGATATTTTTTCTTGATGTAGAATTCTAAGTTAATATCATTTTCTGTCATTTCAAAGGCATTGCTCCATTATCAATTAGCTTCCAATCATGCTGTCGAGAAGTTTGATGGCACTGTAATTCCAGATTCTTTGTGTGTAACTTACTGTTCCAACCCCTCTGTAAACTTTTAGACTTTTCTCTTTATCCCTGGAGTTCTGAAATTTCATGCTCTGCCTTGGTATGGTGCCTTTATCATTCAATGTGCTGGAGAAATGGCAGAACTCTACACATTATAATCTCTTGTCTTTCAGTTCTAGGAATTGTTATTGTATTTTTAAAATATGTCTGGCATGCCTCTTTTTTTCTTCCTCCCTCCCTTTCTTTTCTCCCTCTGTCCTTTCCTCCTCTCTCTCTGTAACTCATTATAATTTGGATATCTTAAATTGATTCTCTAATTTACTTATCTTTGTTGTTTTTTTGTCTACTATGTTCCTGATCTTTGTTTTAAGCTCCATTTTCTGCATGATATACTGATCCTTTTTTTTTTAATTTATTTTTATTTCTTTATTTTCTTTATATTTTTGGCTGTGTCAGGTCTTAGTTGCAGCACGCAGGATCTTTCATTGCTGCACACAGGCTTCTCTAGTTGTGGCGTGTGGGTTTTCTCTCTCTGGCTGTGGTGTGCAGGCTCCAGGGCACGTGGGCTCTGTAGTTTGTGGCATGCAGGCTTAGTTGCCCCACGGCATGTGGGATCTTAGTTCCCCGACCAGGGATCAAACCCTCATGCCCTGCATTGGAAGGTGGATTCTTTACCACTGGACCACCAGGGAAGTCCCAATATACTGATCCTTATTGCCCAGTTTCTACCAAGGTTTTAAAAAATTTGGAATCATATTTTTATTTTCTAAGACCATTTTCTTTTGGGGGGCAATATTTCTTTTTCAATATTATCTTGCCTAATTTTATAGATTTAATATTTTATCTTATTTATCTGAGATTGTTAATGATGAGTTTTGCTCCTTAAATTATTTCTCTTCTTTGTTTTTTCTTATGTTAACTTATTAAGGTATCTATCTTTCCTTTGGAGAATTTTCTCAAATGTCTGTTGTCCTTTGGCCGTCTGCATATTTGAGAGTCAGGCGATAAAAATATATTTGGAAATTCTGAGCAAATACATTGTGGTATTCACTGGTGGACTTCACTGTGGTAGATGCCCACATGTCAGGACCTGTAAGTCATTTATCCAGAAATGGATATTCTAATCTTCCTCCTTGGGATCTAGCCTAGAATCTGAGAACTGTGCTGGTGGAGCGAGATCAGAAATATATATTTACCTGTGTTTTCTTATGTTCCTTAATGACTTGATGCTTTATGTATAACTCTTTAATCCATTTAGACTGTATGATAATATAATATAACGTATCATACATATCATAACATAATCTAATCTAATCTAACCTAACATAATATAAATCAGTTTCCATGTATATATAGTCTAGTGGCCTCAGACATAGAGCCTGTGTTTGAATCTTGGCTCTGCCACTCACTAATCACGTGACCTTTGGCAAGTTACCTATTCTCTCTTTGTGTCAATTTCCTCTCTGTAAAATGAGGATAATAATAGAATCCATTAGGTAAGGTTGTTGTGAGTATTATAATGTGTTAATAACATGTAAAAAACTTAGAATAGTTCCTGGCATACAGTAAGCACTATCTAATGATTAGTTATCATTATTAATTACTTTGTATCAGTATCAGAGTGTTGTAATATTACAATCATAGTGTTTTAAAACTTGTGGAAGAAGAATTAGACTCTTCTCTGTGGCATCATTGATAAGACTACAACTAAACAAAGGAAGCTTTGAGGAGATGAATTTTTATCAAAATAAGGAAAAGAAGGGCTTTTCCAAACATTCTAAGTGCCCAAAGATGGAATAGACCATATCAAGATTTAATGAGTTTCCTGTCAATGGAAATGTTCAAGAGAATGTTTGTGAACAATTTTGTGGCACTGTTAGAAGGCATTTCTGGTAGTAAAAGACTAAATGCATTGAATGAACATTGAAGCACTTTTTAAAATCTGATATTTTACAATCCCAGCACTGTAATCAGAGAGCATGAATGCATCAGAAAGGCAGAAAAATCGTTGTCAACTTGACCCTAGTTTTTAATGACTTTACAATTTGACCAGGCAAAAATAGAAGGTCTTTGTTAAACTATGATGGGGTATCGTATAGAACAGAATTGAAATCACATGCCTACAAAGTAAGAATTATGGGAAAGCAAGTTTAAGTATGAAGAAAATATAAAAATTTAGCTAAGTTTTGGGATGTCTAGGCAAAACTGGTTCAGGACCAAAGGAAATTAATTCAGATTCCTCCTACTCAGTTTTGTTTTGTTTGTTTTTTTTAGGTTCTCATTAGTTATGTATTTTATACATAGTAGTGTATATATGTCAATCCCAATTTATATAATTTTAATAAAATGAATAATCAATGTCACTGTAGTTGGTATTAAGTATAATGTTATGTGTGGGTGGCCAATGGTTGTGAAAAAGATAGTGTCAGGGAGAGGAACTTTCCCCCTCTCCCCCTCTTGAGTTCTTGTGGCTGGACTAACAAGAAAATTGACACAAGACAGATTAATAGGAGAAAAAGAAACAATTTTTAATTTGGGTACACAGAGGTCTAATAGAAATTGGTCCTACAAAGTGGCCAAAGCAGGCAGTTTTTATACTTTTTAGACAAAGAAACAATAAATTTGAGAGGAATTGACAGGACAAAGAAACGTAGATTTGGGGTGCTAAATTAGTGAAGACTCTAAACAGAGTTTGGGCTTGGGGTAGTCAATTAAAGAAGTGACAAAGTTTGTTTCTACACGCTTGTAGAAGGATGTCTCTGGTGCTAAGGGTGTCCTTCTGCTTCCAGATACAGGGAGCGCACCTTTCACATGGAAGGTTTATCTCCTGCTTTCAGGGAGACAGAGAGGAGGGTCAGAATGTCCCTCTTGCATAGGTCTTTTCTTAGGTAACATTAATTTAAAATAATCAATATGCCATTGAGGCATATTTTGGGGCAGCCTGTCCTGGGCCCCAATAGTAGAAATCATTTAAACTTTAAAGCAAAATATCCTTCCTGGCTTAATATGAGCAAGTGTGTTTGTTAATGCTCTGAAATTGAGTTCTTTCCCAATACTTCAATGTTGAGTTATATTATTTAAAGACACCTTCATCTCTAATTTTATATCTCTTAAATTTCATTTTCCTTTCAAATAATTACAGAGTTCTGTTAACAATAACACTCACAGTGACTGTTCTGTGTATTTTAAAGATCCTAAGTAAGTACTGAGGAGATTGAAAGAAAATGACCCCCTGAGTGCCTGTGAGAAAATTAGTTCACTGGGAGGGAGGCATAGGCTTTGTGTTGTTTTTCCAGCCCTAGCTCTTTCTGTGTACCCAAAGACACACATTTATGAAGTGCTTTGTTTAGGTACCAGCTGGAATCACAGAACCAGAATGTCTTGAAATGAACCTAGAGACCTAGGCTAGGAATGAAGGTAGAGGACCTAAGATAAGAGCACGGTTTTTGGGATCTGCACAGCTTGTTATTTATTTATTTTTTTTGGCTGTGTGGCGCAGCTTGTGGAATCTTAGTTCCCTCACAGACCAGGGATCCAACCCAGGCCCTCGGCAGTGAAAACACCGAGTCCTAACCACTGGACCACCAGGGAAGTCCCGGATATGCACATCTTGACTGAACAATCTTGAGTATGTGCTTAACCTTGCTGAGCATCGGTTATCTTTATCTGTAACATGAGGATAATACTGCTGCCATAGGGCTGATGGAAGATGCTGAGACACGATGTATAAAGAAGCATTTGCTTGGAGCCTCGCACATAGTAAGCTCTTAAATATTTGAATTATGAGAAGTCAGGTCAGTCCCTTTAAGACTTGGGAAACGGGACGGGATAGGAGGGCTTGTGCATAAAAGAAAGCACAAACCATATCTCCCTGCCTGGCAGAATTACAGTGGTCTCCCCTTGTCGGTGGGGGACACCTTCCAAGACCCCGCCCTCAGTGGATGCCTGAAACCATGGAGAGTACCAAACCCCATACTCATAGACTATAATTTTTCCTATAAATACATACCTATGACAAAGTTTAATTTATAAATTAGGCACAGTAAGAGAATATCTGAATTGCACGCATCACTACCTTTGTGCTTTGGGACAATTATTAAGTAGAATAAGGGTTACTTGGACACAAGCATTGCTGATGCTGTTCCAGTCAATCTGATACCTGAGACAGCTACTAAGTGATTAACGGGCAGCAACCGCTGGACAAAGGGAAGATTCATGTCCCAGGTGGATGGAGCCAGTTGGCATGAGATTTCATGAAGCTACTCAGAATGGCGTGCAATTTAAAACTTAGGAATGGTTATTTCTGGAGTTTTCCATTTAATATTTTCCGACCACAGTTGAAACTGAAACCATGGAAAGCGAAATCACGGATAAGGGGGGGACTACTATACTCTGGCTCTCCAGGTATGAAAATCAGAACCCCAGTCATTCTTTCTACTCTCCCTCCAGCTCTCAATATTCCTGCATCTTCCCAGGCCTGCTGGAGGCAACTACGCCACTCAGTGGCAACCTCCTCATCTAACTTCACTTGCCTCCTGGATGTCCCATGCCTCTTCTGGCTCACATCAGGACCTGGATTGGGCTTTATCCTCCAGGTGAGTATTTTGGGTTGTCCCTCTCTAAACCCTTCCCTACTTGCCCATCCCATACTCTCTGCCTCTTGAAAAACGTGTGCTACACTGGGCCATAGGTACTGAGCTATTAGATAGGGGGGCAAAGCCATCTTGGCACACAGTGTAAACATCAGTACTTCAGTACTCTCTGTTAAGTGTGGCGATATGGAAGCACACATTTCCCAGTCTGTGAAAACAGATTCATCAACTTCCACCAATACTGAATTGACCCTGATAGATGTCTCTCATTGTATTATAATTCAGTGCTATAAAAAGTCATTTGCAAACAGCCCAGTTGCATAACATCAAGGGGATGGTAAAGTAAATTACAGTATACCCACATGATGGACCATTGTGCAGCTATTAAAATGATGTTTACAAAGAGTTTTTAATGACATGGGAAAGTGCTAATGATATAATGCCTAGTGAAAATAGGCTACAGAAAAATTCCACATAATATGGTATAAAACCATTTAAGAAAATATGATAGATATGTCTGTTAATATATATAAAATAGTATAATTTACAATATTAGGGACACATATACCAAATGTAAAATGTATTTGTTTAAGCATGCATATATGTGTATAAATATATATAATGTATTGGAAATAAACATGATGTTAACAGTGATTATCTATAGGTAAAGGAATTACAGGTGATTTTTTTTTTTAGTTTATAAATATTTTTCTTTTTCCCCTTTATGTTCTAAAATATGCAAGCAGTGGTTTTATAATCAGTAGAAAATAAGCATTCTTTATTCCAAACAGTTACCATAACCAAAGTTAATTGTGTTTGAGCTGTGAAATCAGTTCATTACCTAGGTAGTTGAGATCTGAATCTCTGACTGCATTTCATCTTGAGTACAAATGGTTTCCTTAGACTGGTAAGGCCAAATGGAGAAGCTTGATTCTGTAAAATGTGGTTTAAAAATATGCTAAGTAGGGGCTTCCCTGGTGGCACAGTGGTTAAGAATCCGCCTGCCAATGCAGGGGACATGGGTTCGAGCGCTGGTCCGGAAAGATCCCACATGCCGCGGAGCAACTAAGCCCGTGCGCCACAACTACTGAGCCTGCGCTCTAGAGCCCGCGAGCCACAACTACTGAAGCCTGTGCACCTAGAGACCGTTTTCTGCAACAAGGGAAGCCACCGCAATGAGAAGCCCGTGCACCGCAACGAAGAGTAGCCCCCACTCACCGCAACTAGAGAAAGCCCGCGTGCAGCAACGAAGACCCAACGCAGCCAAAAATAAATAAATAAATTTATATTAAAAATATATGCTAAGTAGCCAAACTGGTCTTGAAGTGGAGGTTTCAGTAAGCTGAATAATGACCCCTCCCCAAAGATATTTTTCATGCCCTAAACTCTGGAAACCGTATCACTTTATGTGACCAAAACAAAAAACCAAAAAAAACCTACTGTGTAGATGAGATTAAGTCAAGTATATTGAGATGGAGTCCTAATTGCAATCATACATATCCTTGTAAGTGGGAATTGGACAGAGACTAGACACAAACAGAAGAGGAGACGACAGTGTGACCACAGGGGCAGAGACTGGAGTGACATGAGCACAAGCCAAGTGATGCTGGCAGCAGCAAGGAGCGGAAGAGCCTCTGGAAGGAGGAGGGCCCGGCCAGCACTTTGATTTTCGTCCAGTGAGACTGAGTTCAGACTTCTGGCCTCCAGAACTGTGAGAGAATACAATTCTGTTGTTTTCAGCTACTAGTTTGTGATAATTTGTTACAACATCCAGAGGAATTGAAATGCTCTTAGTGGCATGCATGAAACATGGCCCCTGGCTATAAAGATGTCATAGGCTAGGAGGGTAGGGTAAGGTATAAACAGAGAAAATTATAATATGTTGCTAAAGGTGACTAACTGGCCCTGTGAGGTCTGAGAAAGTCATCCTAGAGGAGAGGTGATATCGGAGCTATGTCTTGGAAAATTAGTACATAAAAGTAACAGGATTTGCAAACCAATTTTCTGGGATAGGAGAACCAGCCCTTTGAGGGAGATGATTTGCGGTTTCAGTCCCATTTGGTAGCACGGTGCTTAATTGGTGGCAGTAGTGGCTTGGACACAACGAGGAGGCTACCTAGCAGGAGATAACGTGTTTTGTCATTGCTAAACAACTAACTGTGTGACTTTGGGCTAGTCGCGTCTTTGATCTGTGCCTCAATTTCCGTATATATAAAATGCAAAGTTTGGACTAGAGTTCTAAGGGTCTCTTGCCATTCTAAATTTCCTTAAGTCTATGTTTTGACAACACTGTAGAAGTGAAAATTGAGAACTAGTATATATGGACTAGTAAATTTCAAGTATTTATAAGACTGAGATAAGTGTTCATAAAAATTCAAATTACAAATTTAAAATAAAGTACAGAGTGTATTGCTCTGAGAATGGATTTATGTGACTGTAACTCCATGTAAGCATTTGCACATTTATGCAACACTCAGACGCTCAGAAGACATAGGCATTCATTGCATAGTATTGTGTTGGACAAATTTTCTACGATTAAAATGTTTATGTTAAATTCAAATAGACTCCTGGTCCACATTTAAATACTAGAACTATAGACACTGAATTGGGATCCAGGGGAGGGAAGATAAATGAGAGCAGAAAAGGTTAGCACTGGGTGAAAAATGTTTTTTACTCTTCATGTCACAGTGATGGAGTGTAAGGTGCAGAGGCTGGAATGGTTTAATCAACCCAGCTTCCTAAAAAAACTTGCTGTGATTCTTTGCTGAAGCCTTAATAAGAAGGCTAAGACTGTCCCCTAGGGTAGCAGGTGAGATGAAGCAACCTTTGCTCATGACAGCGCTACAGATCATTGGCAGGATTGACTCAGTGTCTCAAAGGAGCAGGCAGGCAGAAGGAAATTCAGAGGATATATCCAATTTCTCTTTTCCACTAATCTCAGGAGGAAGCAAGCTCACAGTCTGTTTTCTTCATTGGCATTATGACCAGTCTTCTTCTATCAGACCATCGATGACATTGCATCCAGTGCACATATCGGCACATGAATCTGAAGTCACCTGTAGGGGAAGACTTCCCCGAGGAAATACTCCAAGCAGAGCCTCACTTCGTCAGGGGAAGGGAGAATTGGGTGTTGCACAATGTGAGCTATCAGGCAAAGACAATGATAAGACAGGCCAGGTGAGAAGCAGCTTGTGAGGAGAGAACTACACCTATTTTCCTGTTGCTGGAACATAAACTGTGGGGCAGAGACTGGTGAAAGTTGAAGCTGGAGAGTCCACCAGGTCACAGAGCCTTTTGTGTTTCTAGCCAAGAAGCTTGGATTTCAACCTGTAAGCCAACGGAGAACCTTCGAAAGTAATGCTGACATTTGAGTCAGATGGACCAATAGCTGGAGGGATGCCCACAGAGTAGGAAACCATTTTGAATTCCACGTGTAGATAGTGCTAGGCATCTTACAAAGCTTACTAAAGTATCAGTATAATTGATAAGGGAAATAATAAAAGTACACATCAAGCAATTGTATAAACTAAGGGCTAGAGCAATGGCTCTGACTTAAGGCAGGGAGTTGAGGGTAGATTTAAGGGCCGAGATTTCTTCTGGTTAAGGTTTTTGTGCCAGCACTTCTTGCAATTCAGAGTTGCCTGAAGACAGATTCTATTTGTCTTAAAGGATCATGTCCTGAATTAAGGTGAAGTTCCCTAGTAGGACTTCTTAAAGTCTCTTTCCTTATCTCCTTGCCTTTGGTCTTTCTTCCCTTAATTCCATTTACACTCTGTGATCTGACTTATCTATCAAAGCACAACTGTGATCATGCCCTTGTTACAAAACCACCGTTGACTCACATCACCATTTAACCACCGCCTAAAAATACAAATCTGGATTTTCCTGTCCTCACCTGTCTGATTCCCAGCTAAGGTTCTCACATTATCTCTCATTATTCCTTTTCATACATGTTACATCCAAACTAAACAACTCTTTGCTGCTTTAACATCCTGTGTGCTTCTGACCACGGTTGTCAGGAATGTCCTTGTCACGTGCGCACATTCACCTTCTGTCATCTCTCAGGGCCCAGCTCGGGTGTTTGCTCCCCCGTGATGCTTTTCTTGATCCACCAGGTAAAATTCAAGCTGGATGTCTTCTCTCCTTCCTCCACCCTCTTCATGCGATTTTGTCTATGCCTGTCTTATATTCCTTAAATTTTCTACCCTGTGTTGTGTGTCATGATCCCTCATCTAAGCTCATTGACAGAGAGGAAAGGGGATCTTATCATCATAAACTCTATTTTTTATGTGGTTGCCTCTGCCTGGAATCCTTCTCTTTCATCTGGAGAAGCCCTGTACACCTTTTAAAGCCTATTTCATTTATTATGTCTCCAACGTCTTTCCTGATTTCCTTTTTCCCACCATAGAAAAATTTTCACCCACCCTGGTGCTGCTATAGCATTTTGTTCATTCCATTACTCCTAAAATGTAAGTGTTAATTAAATTGTAGAGTTCAGTTCATGCGTGTTACTCCTTATTTCTTTTTTTTTTTACTTCAAGTCAATTTCTGACAATAAAGAACAACGTATGGAATCTGAAAGCATGGGCTCTTTCCAGACATGCAAAGATACCACAATTGATGTCTTTTGTGAAAGTGTAATCAAATCCATGAGTGATGCCAATATGCAGGCACATTAAGCCTTGTCCGTTTGATGGTTATTCCACATCTCTTTCTTCTGATTGGTCATGTAGAAGCTATCACACCTAGGATCAAGCAATGCTGGAATTGATCATCCTTCTTTCCTCATCGATGCTCCTGAATGTCGCATACTAACTCTGTAACAATTTCAGTGAAATTAGGATTAAATTAATTCCCATAGAGTATGTAGACTCATTTTATCAAGAGGCATTTTTGATGAATATTTTATGCAAGTGCTATATCTATATAGATTAGTGTCAGATGAGGGGAAGGACTTGAGTCTCAGACTTCAGTTTGCATTAGACACTCACGTCAGGCATGATTTTGGGGCTGGAAGCTGGGTGAGGCAAGGGAGGCATTTACCTAAGATGCAGAATTTAAAATGGTGCAGGAGTTGTACCTATATTTGAAAGCTTAGCATTTTAAAAAAATCATGTTTATGATTAGTTTTGATTTTTAATAATATTACATTAAAATATTGTTTATCTTGCTTACTGAGTTTTGAGGCATGCTCCCTTAATTTTGCATTTAAGGGGAGCGCCTCCCTCACCTTACACTAACCCTGGCCTTTCTTGGTTTATAGCATAGACATACTAAGGCTTACACTCTTTTGTCTGCCTCACTCCTGGACCTTCAAAACCAGGTGACTAAGTCACACATCAGGCCTGATAACATCTCTGCACGGTTTGTCAAGATCAGTGTATTCAATGTATACTTTTACTCATGAGTATCTCTTGATGAGCTATGTCTCATGATGGGTCTCTGGTTGCCATATTAACTTTACTGAGATACCCAAACAGTTCAAATTGGTAGACTGCTTCATTTGTGAGATCCAGAGTGTGTTTCAGCAGACAGTGGGAGCTAAGGGATGGTTATATTTGTGAGAACTTTGTAATTCCTGAGGAAGAAGGGGACTGACTATAAGGAAGTAAAATAATTTCTACTTTTGGTATAGTCGTCTGTAAGACATGTATTTTGCTTAAAAGATTAATTCCTTATAAGGAATTTATTACCCATCCCTACTTTTTGTTTTCTTGATTCACATGCATTCAGTGGTAAGGCACATTTTTAATCTCTAAAGACTGTGGCACATGATGGTGGACCTTTTCAACGACCCCTGCTCTACAGCACAGTATCTAGCTACTTAGGAATGAAAATTAATATTAAGCACATGAATTCAAGGGCATCGGTCTAAATTCTCAGGTGAATTTCCCCAGTGCCTTTGAAATATAATAATAGTTCACACAGTACAAGCTCCCACAGAGCTTTCTACTCCAGCTTATTAATCATCAGCGTCCTATGATTTTTCTTACACAGCTTATAACCTAACTCTAATAATGCTGGGAAATGTCATAGCAGCTAATGTTTAATCTTCAAGTACTTTTTTATTTGAATCAGATACAGATTGTAGTTTGCTTTTTTGGAACTTTAAGCATAACCAGAAATTTATATTTTTATATACAGCATTAATGTCAGCAAAAAGACTGAGAACCAGAAATTGTAAGTATCCTTGGAAATTACAAAATGCTTTAATTTCACAGATGGGGAAACTGAGATCACAAAGGTAATACTGTTATTATAACACATTCTTTTTTTTTATATATACATAGGCACAAGGTATTGTTTTGTTTAATTATTAATTTATTTATTTATTTTTGACTGTGTTGGGTCTTCGTTTCTGTGCGAGGGCTTTCTCTAGTTGCGGCAAGCGGGGGCCACTCTTCATCGCGGTGCGCGGGCCTTCTCTCACTATCGTGGCCTCTCCTGTTGCGGAGCACAGGCTCCAGACGCGCAGGCTCAGTAGTTGTGGCTCACGGGCCTAGTTGCTCCGCGGCATGTGGGATCTTCCCAGACCAGGGCTCGAACCCGTGTCCCCTGCATTAGCAGGCAGATTCTCAACCACTGCGCCACCAGGGAAGCCCAACACATTCTTTTTTTAAATATTTATTTATGTATTTATTTATCTTGGCTGCACCAGGTCTTAGTTGCAGCACATGGGATCTTTTAGTTTCAGCATGAGGACTTCTTAGTTGCAGCATGAGGGTTTCTTAGTTGTGGCATGCAGACTTTTTAGTTGCGGCATGTGGACTCTTAGTTGCAGCATGCATGTGGGATCTAGTTGCCTGACCAGAGGTTGAACCCGGGCCCCCTGCATTGGGAGTGCAGAGTCTTACCCACTGGACCACCAGGGAAGTCCCACAACCCATTCTTCTTCTCCTTAGATACACTTAGATATACTTGGGTGAGGCATGTGGCTTTATTTGATAAAAAAAAGTATGTGGATGTAAATATATATATGTGTGTGTGTGTGTGTGTGTGTGTATTTGTTTATACTCATCTACCCGATGCAATCTTCTTTTCTGCTAAAAATAAGAAGTGTCATCATGTGGTATTGGGCCAAGTACTATGTACAATGATTTAAATGGACAAGATTTCTCTAAGCTTTTTTCCCCCTGCTCTTTTAAATCCCTTTTCATGTCTTCTTCAGTAAATTTTTTTCATTTCTTCTTTCACATATAATTATTTCTCCTAATAATTAGGATTATTTGAGTTTTAGAACAAAATATAGGTATTGCAAAGGGGAGAAAGGAGTAAGATAAAGCAGAACAGAAGTTTTTTAGTTAGGCTTTGGGGAACATATAAAGACATTTGAGTCAAAAACACCAGATTTTTGGAACTGTAATCTTATTCCATTTCTATTTGTTCTACTGGGGAGCACTGAGATATGGGTGAAGGGGCTGGAATCAGATCAGACTATCATTCCAGAATCTGCTATCTTCTAGCCTGAATTTGTCTTGCTTAAGACTTCATTGTGCAAAACCCCCATGCCTTTGGAAGGGTGCCTATTGTTTATGGAGGATTTTCCATTAGTTAGGCTGAATGAAAAATAATTCATTCAATACTACTTACTCAGAATTTGAAGCCCTGGTATATAATAGTGTACATGACTCTTAAGGAGTTACATCCTTATGGAATAAGCAACACTCCCTAATAGGGAAATTCAACCCCTGAGTCTTGGTTTATGCTAGCGAGGAGCTATACATAAATGCTTCTCATGTCAGGCACCGTGCAATTTTATGGCCTGAAAGTATAGGAATAGCAGTGAGTAACAGGAGCACACTTCTGCTAGCACCCGTATAACCTATGGGGAGTATCCAGAAGAGAACGCAAAACGAAAACTTGCTCATGCCTCCTCCAAACTGATAGGAAAATCTCTTTGAGTTGAAACTTGATTTTTAATTAGGACATATCCTTCAAACCCCTATTATATTGACAATTGAAGCCACAGTAGATGAAGGAAGTGATTAATGGTGGCTTGTATAGATGTAGCCTAAATATACATGAAATCATTAATATCATCACATGAAATTCTCCTTCATGGACACTTTTAAAAGGCTTTGAGTCATTGAAACCATGATAGAGAGATGTAAACAAAGGCAGTAAAGTGCTTTTGGATGGTTGCCCTGTGAACATACTTGACGTGTGAATTAGAACACAATAGATGCACGCAGCCAACATCTTTCTTCCAGGCACTGAGGGTGCAGAGCATGTGAAGTGAGGCTCTTTCTATTTTTTTTCTTTTAACACCCCATCATTTGGTTAGTTTGTCGGTGAGGCCTCCTTGGGCATATTATTAACCACCTACTGCTCAGTTCTCTAGGAACTTAGTAGTCAGGAGGATGAAAATGCAGTTATAAAAACCAGGAAACTTGACAAGATGAGATACTAGCAAAGGCTTCTGGCTCACTCCTACAAAATGTACCTCAGAGAATCCATGGAAGGGAGGGGAAACAGATGTTTCAACCATGATCAATATGAACTTTTTTTTCTCAAACCCACTGATACAATTTTTCCTTGCAAGACTTTTGGTCCTATCTAAAATGACCATGTTACATTTGGTCCACAAGACATTTGGTCCGTAAGACATTTGGTCCAAGCCAAAAGGTCTTTGATATTTGGTCATATTTGGTCCTGTACAAAATGTCCATGGAGACATTTGGTGCACACCAAAAGGTCCTTGATATCTGGTCCTATCCAAAACCTCATGGACGTTTTGGACAGGACCAAATGTCTGCTAACTGAATTTTGAATTATGATATACCCTCTCATGTATTATAAGTTGATATTTTAAATTTATCTTTATGAGTTTACACAGTTGTAAAACGTTTAATTCTTAATATATTGTAAGTATTGTAAATACTTACAATAAAACTGTTATCATGCTTCTAAATGGAATGAAATGGAATCTAAATGTGAGCTCAATATGTTATAAAGGGGAAACCATTAATCATGGGTAAAGGAGGACGGTTTAGTAAATATTAGGAAAATAAGCTTTTTATATGGAGAAAAATAGAGCTGATTTCTTGTCCACTGCCATATATAATGTGGGACTCTGGATGAATTAATGACCTAAACGTGAAAGGTAATACTACAAAATTAATAGAAGAATTTATAGATTATTCTTATTATCTAGGGTTGGAGGAGGAATTTGCTATGGGCTGAATGTCTGTGTCCCCTCAAAATTCCCTGTGTTGAAGTCTAATCCCCAAAGTGATGATATTTGCATGTGGGTTCTTTGGGAGGTGATTAGGTCATGAGAATGAAACCCTCATGAATGGAATTATTGCCCTTATAAAAGAAAACCCAGAGAGCTCTAGCTCTGTTTCCACTGTGTGAGGCTACAAAAGGAAGTCAGCAGTCTGACTGTGGAAGAGGGCCCTAAGCAGAACCTGATCTCAGACTTCCAGCCTCCAGAACTGTAAGAAATACATTTCTGTTGTTTATAAACCACGAGGCCTATGGTATTTTGTTATAGCAGTCCAAACTGACTAAGACAGAGTTTTTAAACAAAACTCCAAAAACACCAAGTACAAGGCAAAAACCTGATGAATATAATTATATTAAAATGAAGGATTTCTCTTTAACAAAAGACACCATGGACAATATTAACAGAAAGGTGACAGAATGAGTCAATACTTGCAATGTCTAAAACAAAGATGAATATATAGATTATTCAAAGAACTATTCCAAACCAACAAGAATATAAAACAGTAACCTTGATTGAAAGATTGGCGAAGGATATGAACTGCCTTTCTACAGAAGTGGAAACACAAAGGCCACCAAGACTATGAATCAGAGAAATGAAAACTAAAAACAATGACATATTTTTCTTCTATTAGACTGATGAAAGGTATAGAGCGTGATCATACCAAGTGTTTGTGGGAATGTGGGGAGATGGGAACCCCCATGTCCTGCTGGTGGGTGTCTAGACCGGTGCAGTCATTCTGGAAGGCAAACTGTTGGCATTTAGTCAATGTACAATAGAGATACACACAGGTCCATGCATGGATGTATGCAAAGTTATTTGTTGCAATTTTCATTTTATTTTTTTGCTGTGGGAGGGATTTGGCTGCAATCTTGTTGATTATGGTGGGTGTGCCAGAGAGACAGAATGGACTAAGTCTACATAGAGAAAAATGTTGAGTGAAAAATGTAAGAAAGAGGATGAGATCTATTAAACCAATACCACATACCTAAATTTAAAAATACATGACGTACACAGAAAGATACACAGTTTACAGGCATATGAATAAAGGGATGTATGTTAACCCCATTACAGTGGTTATCTATGGCGGGAGGAGAACAGGAGGGCAAACTGGGGATAAGAAGGAATGAATATATGTAAAATCGAGAAAGGATTTACAAAGACTAATAATTACAATGTTTCATGAATTGAAAAATACGATTAATGCTACTCTTTTCATTTGAGATTCCACTAACAGGGATGTGGGGAGTCTCTGAAGAATTTGGGACCTGAGTCTTGCCAGCATGTTCTCTTTCAATTGTGTTGCCCTAGTTGCCTCTGCTACCATGCCACTCGGGGGGCACTCAAATCAATGCCTCAGTGCAGACACAGCTTGTCGACTAATTTAAATAAAAATGTAAATATGAAGCTGCCATCAGTTCTTTTAGGCTTCAACTATTTTGGGTAGAAAGCATGGCAGAGTGGAAAGAGAATGGACTTCAGAACCGTATACACACACCTAGGTTAGAGCACAGCTCTGCCATTTATACAGGTGTGGCCAGGGGAAAGGGGCACCTAACCTTTCTGCATCTCATTGTTTCATCTGTAATATAGGGCTAATGACACCTATTTTGCTGAATTACGAGGATCAGGGATAATGCTTATACAGTGTTTGGCCATCAAGGAATGGGGGGTGATATTATTTCTGTTGCTGCTGTGGTTAGCAGAGATTATTCTATAAGACCCAGAAATGTGCCAGCAGTAGACTGGCCTGCTTTGTTACATTTATTATGTGTTTTAAACAGTTATCAAAACAGCAAATAAAATATTTGAGCCCAATAAAACGGAAGTTCCCCTTAATTCAACATGATGTGCTCTTATGGTACACCTACTACGGCCTCAGTGCAGTGCTAGGGACTGGAGTCCGGGGTGGGGTGGGGTGCGGAGCAAGTAAGTAACAGGAAACAGCCGTAGTCTGGATCTTTGTCCTAGTCCAGGAACACTGACAGATATACCGGGTGATGAACCTAATGCAAAGTAGACTCTGATTATAAATATTTATGGCTCTTCTTTCTTTTGCTGTTCCTGTGATCTTCTCCAAACACTGCTTGGCTGCGAGTGGTGGTAAGGCTGCTTGCTGTAGGCAACAAATTCTTTCTCTAAACAAGTATGCTATGAGTGCCTATTCTGTGCTAGTCCCTGGGGTAGATTTAATGATGAACAACCGAACATTCTACCAGAATCACACTTTGGTGATTTTGGCATCATATTCTTAACTAATTGAAGAAACTTGCATATATCTTGTGTATTGAGTATTTAATCAAATGTGTTCCATTGTGGCATTACTGCATTTTGGGAGAAATCCTGTCTAGTATTTTGTATGTCAGTTCGGAGAAGTGTCCATTCCTCTGATAATTTATGGCAGTTGGAATCCTGTCTGCTTGGCATTGATATTGGTTCTCTTGGCTGTTTCTCTCAGTCTCTCTCAGCCTCTCTCTCTCTCTCTGTCTCATCCTATCTCAGTTTCTGTCTTTTATTCCTTCTTTCCTTATCTTTATAAGACTTCTTCCAGCTTAAAGGCATTTATGCAGTTTTAAAAAGCTTCAGGAAAAGAAGTGTGGTTAATAAAAATAACTAATATTTACCACTGTAATTTACAAAGCATATACATGTCCCTTATCTCATTTGGACCTCAAGATAGCATCATGTTGTTGTGGTTAAAACATGCATCAAAATTTCGACTTGAACTTTAAATCCACTCTTATGGCGATTTCTACTTTTCCATAAATGGCGCCCAAGATGGGGGAAAAAAAGCCCACTTCACATTTTTCCTTATGAATATTCATTATATTAATTTATGTGAAAACAGGTTTAGCAGACTATTGAAAACTTCATCAACTATTAAAGTCGAAATTTCCTTTTGCCTTTTCATTTCTCCTTTCCTTCTGTTCTATGATATCTTTACTCCTAGGCTAACCCCAGGACAATATATATTTGATCCATTCCCTTCTGCCTTCTCTGGGCCCTCATTCCATTAAGAATGTCTTCTTTCTCTATTGTACTTTCAATTTTTCTCCATTAACTACTTCTTCTCTGCCATCAAGTATGGTCAGACATTTCCTTTCCCAAGCAGGAAAGATTTCTTACCCTATATGCATCCTCATATACGGCCTTTATTCTTCAAATAGTCTAAGCTACTTGAAATAAATAGCTCAAGTTTATCAAAATAATCTAGTCCTGTTTTCTCAGCTTTTGTCCCTCTTTTCTCCTCAAATCTTTGTAAACTGGTTTCTTTCCCCACCAATCTACGGAAACCACTCTCTGTGAGGTTAGTCTCTACCTGCGTTAAGTATGATCTATTGCATCAGGCTATGTGATCATTACTGCTCTTATGACTTGTCCATGTAGATGATACAGTGAGTCGGTTGATAGGGTCTACACATTGCATTCTTTTAGTGTCTCTTACTTTGGTGCCCTAATTAAGCAGGAAGTTTTCTAAATGAAATGAAATAAGCACTCTGACTAGGCAGAATCAAGAAAATAATGTTATCAAGCTGTTGTAAGTGACCTTGAGCAAATAACATTTCCTCTCTGAATTTTGATGTCCTTCACAGGGAAATATAGTCTAATTCACGGGGTTGCTGTGAAGACTGAATGACAGAATGTGTGTGAAAACATACTATAACCTCTAAGGTATGGCATATACTTGTGCTTGGACTCCCGGCCCGTGTAGCCTAAAGCAGTGCCCACCCATGATTTGAGTAGTTAGCTACACTTGTATGATGCACTGTCATAATGACTCTTTGCATGGTTAAACTGAAGAGATTCCTGAGCAAACACACATGGAAATGGAAGAAAGACACAGGTATAAACAAGCTTGACCCAGTGGCTTAGCCTTAGTTGTTAGAGGAAAGGAGTTGTTTTGGTTTTTTTCCTTTGAATTTTATTTTATTTATTTTTATATATGGCAGGTTCTTATTAGTCATCCATTTTATCCACATCAGTATATACATGTCAATCCCAGTCTCCCAATTCATCACACCACCACCACCCCCGCCACTTTCCCCCCTTGCTCTCCATACGTTTGTTCTCTACATCTGTGTCTCTATTTCTGCCCTGCAAACCAGTTCATCTGTATCATTTTTCTAGGTTCCACATATAGGCGTTAATGTACGATATTTGTTTTTCTCCTTATGACTTGCTTCACTCTGTATGACAGTCTCTAGATCCATCCACATCTCTACAAATGACCCAATTTCATTCCTTTTTATGCCTGAGTAATATTCCATTGTATATATGTACCACATCTTCCTTATCCATTCGTCTGTCCATGGGCATTTACGTTGCTTCCATGACCTGGCTATTGTAAATAGTGCTGCAATGAACATTGGGGTGCATGTGTCTTTTTGAACTGTGGTTTTGTCTGGGTATATGCCCAGTAGTGGGATTGCTGGGTCATATGGTAATTCTATTTTTAGTTTTTTAAGGAACCTCCATACTGTTCTCCATAGTGGCTGTATCAATTTACATTCCCACCAACAGTGCCAGAGGGTTCCCTTTTCTCCACAGCCTCTCCAGCATTTGTTGTTTGTAGATTTTCTGATGATGCCCATTCTAACTGGTGTGAGGTGACACCTCACTGTAGTTTTGATTTGCCTTTCTCTAATAATTAGTGATGTTGGGCAGCTTTTCATGTGCTTCTTGGCCATCTGTATGTCCTCTTTGGAGAAATGTCTATTAGGTCTTCTGCTCATTTTGGGATTCAGTTGTTTGTTTTTTTAATATTGAGCTGCATGAGCTGTTTATATATTTTGGAGATTAATCCTTTGTCCATTGATTTGTTTGCAAATATTTTCTCCCATTCTGAGGGTTGACTTTTCATCTTGTTTGTAGTTTCCTTTGCTGTGCAAAAGCTTTTAAGTTACACTAGGTCCCATGTGTTTATTTTTGTTTTTATTTCCATTATTCTAGGAGGTGGATCAAAAAAGATCTTGCTGTGATTTATGTCATAGAGTGTTCTGCCTATGTTTTCCTCTAAGAGTTTTATAGTGTCTGGTCTTACATTTAAGTCTCTAATCCATTTTGAGTTTATTTTTGTGTATGGTATAGGGAGTGTTCTAATTTCATTCTTTTACATGTAGCTGTCCAGTTTTCCCAGCACCACTTATTGAAGAGACTGTCTTTTCTCCATTGTATATCCTTGCCTCCTTTGTCATAGATTAGTTGACCATAGGTGCTTGGGTTTACCTCTGGGCTTTCTATCCTGTTCCACTGATCTATATTTCTGTTTTTGTGCCAGTACCATACTGTCTTGATTACTGTAGCTTTGTAGTATACTCTGAACCCAGGGAGTCTGATTCCTCCGGCTCCGTTTTTTCCCTCAAGACTGCTTTGGCTATTGGGGGTCATTTGTGTCTCCATACAAATTTTAAGACTTTTTGTTATAGTTTTATAAAAAATGCCAGTGGAAATTTGATAGGGATTGCATTGAATCTGTAGATTGCTTTGGGTAGTATAGTCATTTTCACAATATTGATTCTTCCAATCCAAGAACATGGTATATCTCTCCATCTGTTTGTATCATCTTTAATTTCTTTCATAAGTGTCTTATAGTTTTCTGCATGCAGGTCTTTTGATGCCTAGGTAGGTTTATTCCTAAGTATTTTATTCTTTTTTTGCAGTGGTAAATAGGAGTGTTTCCTTAATTTCTCTTTCAGATTTTTTATCATTAGTGTATAAGAAAGAGATTTCTGTGCATTAATTTTGTATCCTGCAACTTTACCAAATTCATTGATTAGGTCTTGTTGCTTTCAATAATTTTTCTTTGTCTTTAATTTTTGTCAATTTGATTACTATGTGTCTCAGCATGTTTCTCCTTGGGTTTATCCTGCCTGGGGCTCTCTGCGCTCCTGGACTTGGGTGGCTATTACCTTTCCCATGTTCGGGAAGTTTTCGACTCTAATCTCTTCAAATATTTTCTCAGGTCCTTTCTCTCTCTCTTCTCCTTCTGGGACCCCTATAACACGAATGTTGTTGTGTTTAATGTTGTCCCAGAGGTCTCTTTGTCTTCATTTCTTTTCATTCTTTTTTCTTTATTGTGTTCTGCAGCAGTGAATTCCACCATTCTGTCTTCCAGGTCACTTATCTGTTCTTCTGCCTCAGTTATTCTGCTATTGATTCTTTCTAGTGTATTCTTCATTTCAGTTATTGTGTTGTTCATCTCTATTTGTTCTTTAATTCTTCTAGGTGTTTGTTCTTTAATTCTTCTATGTCTTTGTTAAACATTTCTTGCATCTTCTCGATCTTTGCCTCCGTTCTTTTTCCGAGGTACTGGATCATCTTCACTATCATTATTCTGAATTCTTTTTCTGGGAGGTTGCCTATCTACACTTCAGTTAGTTGTTTTTCTGGGCTTTTATCTTGTTCCTTCATCTGGTACACAGTCCTCTGCCTTTTCACTTTGTCTGTCTTTCTGTGAATGTGATTTTTCTTCCACAGGCTGCTGAATTGTAGTTCTTCTGGCTTCTGCTGTCTGTCCAGAGGAGAGGAGTTGTTTTAAGGACACTTTGGAAGCTGTTAGTCACCATTTCCCTGGTCCAGTTCCTTTGGGGTTGATGTCAGAGTCCTAAGTAGAGAGAGGACAGTAGATATAAATGCAAAGGGCTGTTTCACTCTTCAGTTGCGTGTCCTCTCTAACAGAGTGTAATACAAAGAGAAGTCAAACATTCTCTCCCATTCACCACAGACAATTTTGATCATTTAAGGGCTTAGTGCACCCATGGCAGAGCCCAGCAGAAGATGGAGAGAGTGTTTGTGAGAGACTAGTTGCCTGGCACAAGAGCTCTTAGTCTTAGTGAGGTCTCGCATTTTGTCATGAGCAAGTCCAGCAGGGTAGAGCAGCAGGGCCTGTATGAGGCAGCAATGCAGTGAACATGGCAACAGCTAAGAGCAAATGCTGGTGGGGTCCATAGCTGCCTGGACTTGTTCATGAGAAAATGTGAGAGCCTTTTTAGGAATTTACAGAAATACTTGTAAGTATGGGGATCTGGACCAGAGGCTGAGGGTCTTCTGAAGTATGTGGGTAGGGTGAGAAAACAAGAAATATGGGTTGGTATTATTAATCCAACTCAGCTGGTCTTGACAATCTGTTGAGGTCTGGAGAAAATTGAGTTACAGCTGTAAGCTACTATTTTATTATCAATCAGTCCATTTACATTTCTGCAGATATATTTTCGTTTACTTGCACAAACACAGGGAGCATCATTTACATCATAAACTATGGGAATGACACCCCTTTGAATTATGCAGTCCTGGAGGTAGTCTATTCGCCTTAGGTAATTGGATTTTGCTCTACTCCCTTGTTGCCACCAGACTTTAGCTTGTTTTGGATAGGAACTATAATCATGAATATTATTTGTAAAATTCAAGCATCTCCACCAAAAAGGAATGTCTTGGGAGAAGTGTATTTAAAATTATGCAATAAACATGCAGCCCGACATAGTCACATTCATGGCTTGAATGAAATGCAAACCTTCCAAGGTTTAGGGTCAATAAATGACAATTAGGCTACCTAGCCCCTTATTCTTCAGAGCTTTATCATGAAGGCAGATTGAGAAGGCAGTTCAGGGTGATATTTTAGGACCTATGTAGAGTGCTCACCCTCTGCACAAGGAAATCAAGTGAACATGATGCAATCACTTCTTTTCTAATATCTTGATTTATCCATATTAAAGACACCATTATCAGCTAGAGTTGGAAATATCATTGAATGCAATTCCCTAGCTGTGAACACCATGTGGTCTTCCTTCTAATTCATACTATAACCAAATAAATGGTATGACAAAACACTTGGGATTGCAGGTTGATAAAATTCAAATGAATCTAGCATATATTTCAAGAAGCAAGTCAGTCTTACACAGAAATTAAGCAGCCTACATGTAGTGGACTATCATAGCAATATTGTGAAGTGATAAGGCAGGCCACTTTCTGCCAACTAAAATGAAAAAATAAAAATAAAAACAACTATCTATTGCATACTGATTCTTGTTGAATAATGTACTGATGATAACGCAACTTGGAATTGTGTTCCAGCTTAAAAGAAACATCTTTTTGAATGGATAAAGAAGATGTGGCACATATATACAATGGAATATTACTCAGCCATAAAAAGAAATGAAATGGAGGTATTTGTAATGAGGTGGATGGAGTTAGAGTCTGTCATACAGAGTGAAGTAAGTCAGAAAGAGAAAAACAAATACAGTATGCTAACACATATATACGGAATCTAAGGAAAAAAAAAAAAAAAAGCCATGAAGAACCTAGTGGCAAGACGGGAATAAAGACACAGACCTACTAGAGAATGGACTTGAGGATATGGGGAGGGGGTGGGGTGAGATGTGACAGGGTGAGAGAGTGGCATGGACATATATACACTACCAAATGTAAAATAGATAGCTAGTGGGAAGCAGCCACATAGCACAGGGAGATCAGCTCGGTGCTTTGTGACCACCTAGAGGGGTGGGATGGGGAGGGTGGGAGGGAGGGAGATGCAAGAGGGAAGAGATATGGGAACATATTGTATGTGTATAACTGATTCACTTTGTTATAAAGCAGAAGCTAACACACCATTGTAAGGCAATTATGCTTCAATAAAGATGTTTAAAAAAAAAAAAAGAAAGAAACATCTTTTGTTGTGGCAGCCTTTGAGAAAATAGGTACCTGCCAAAACTTGCATGTAACCAAACTTGACAAAAAATTGTTAAAAATGAATTTACATGTAAATTTAGAACTTTAAATAAATATTTTAAAAAGCCATCTGGGTTTATTTGTGAGGAAGAATTTAAAAACGAGAGCATCTGAATTACATGTTGGAATGGTTCTGAAAAAATATATAACCCTTTTCAATAGCTAATTATCCTAAAATTACTAAAGGAAATGTAAGTGCTATCTTTTCATCTATGGTAAATAGTCACTTACTGAGTATGTGCAGCATTGCTTTGTCAAGTCTTTCTAGAATGATATTTTTAGAAGTATTTGAGTGCCATAGTTAGCTAATTTTCATTAATAAAACATGAACTAAGTGGAAATTTTACCACACAAAATAGAACTTTTTTTCTGTTTTGAATATCTTCTTGAAGAATATCATCATTCTTAATTTAATATTTCAGAACCTACTCAGGATATGTGATGGTAATATTAAAATAGCAGATCATTTTTGCTAATTACCTTTACTAGTTGGTAACTTTACTGAGTTTTCAAGTACTTAATTCAGTCACTTTAATTCCCTAATATATAGCAGTAAATTTAGAATTTAACATTAGGGGAATTCTGCGCTTAGTGTAACACATATGTTCAGTTTCTGCTTCTTCTTTTGTCTTGAAAATACATTATGCAAAGAAACAAAAACCTGCTCTCTGATTCAGTACTTTCTTGAATTATTTCATGGTCCAATCAGAAGATAGACGTTTTCAGTACCTCTTCTGTAATTTACTAATGAAATGACAACTTCTCTGGGACACAGTTTTTAATTCTGTTCAGTTGGGACTGATAATAGCTGCCTAACTTAGAGTGAATTTTTAGGGGCCTCACAATCCATGCAGGTGAAAGTACTTGTAAAACTGTTAGCTAAAGTGCAATAGAGCTTTGAATTTACGATATGATTGTTATTATTAATACATTGGCCAGTTAGTAAAGTTCACAGATCACTTGCATGTGCAGCATCTTCTCACTAAATCCAACAGCAGCCACGTCAATGGTATTGTATGAACTGTTTCTTTGCAACTTCAAAGAAGTTGTTTTACTCTTTTTTTCTTTTAACCAAATTGGTACAAAAATCTATTTATGGAAAATGTCAGAAACTAAGTATTTCTTCACTCTTCTGAGACCAGTAACCTTCGAACACAAACTTACATCAACTTCTTTTCTGCCTTCTCCCTTGGCCAAGTGCCAACCGTAGAGTGATTTACACATTGTCCTTTATTGACTAAGCCAGTGTCAGAGATCAGTCCATTTCTTGCAAAGAGGTGGATTTCATAGGTAGAATATCCTTGGGCTTAAAGCAGAAACAAACATGATTCTCAAACCAAAACTCATAAGAGTAACTATTGTTGAGAAAGAGAAAGAAGAGGCAAGATTTCATTGTTTTACTTTTCAAGACCTTGTGCCTTTGTCAAGCATGTAGTATTTTTGTATTTTTTAAAATTTATATAAATTGTATTGTGCCATAGGTATCATGGTTTCTGATGTTTTCACCCAGTGCTATGTTTCCAAGAGCTACCCAGATGACTATAAGGAAATCTAGTTTATTGCTTCTACTGCTGCAGACTAGTCCATAGTATGTATCCACATTTTCTTTATCCACTCTTTTGGTGATGAACACCTTGGTTGCATCCAACTTCAGCTACCACAAACAACTCTGTGGTGAATATTTTTGTACATACCCTATTACAGTCCTGAAATGAGTCTCTTTAGAATAATATTCCAGGAGTAGGGTTTGCTGGATCATACAGTATCTATATACTTAATTAATTTCACTAAGTCCTGCCAGACTGCTCTCCAAAATGGCTGTACTAGATTACACTTTGAGGTACATGAGAATACACGGTTCTCACCAACATTTGCTATCAGATTTTCACATTTTTGACAATAGTATGGAGGACAAGTGTTAGTTCATGGTTTAATTTGCATTTCTTTGATTACTAGTGTTACATATTCAGTTTTCCATTTCCGTGACTTGACTATTCATATTTTTGTCCATTTTTCCTATCAATATCTCTGATTTTCTGTTGCTGGTAATCTAACTTGTGATGTCTAGATATTAATCCCTTATCAGATTTTAACATTGAACATTTCATCTTCCAATCTGTCACCTATTTGTTAACTTTGTGTGTCTTTTGCTGAACAGAAATCTTTGTTTTGAGCCATTTTTGTAAAACAAATGCATCACTAGGAACTATTCGAAACACAGAATAATTTGTTATGCTTATGTAAACCATGAAACATGACAAAAAATGTACCACACGTGAATCCACCACACAATTTAAGAACAAGAAATTACCAATAGTGTTTAATATATCTTTGTCCTCCACACCAATTCTGCCCCATAGTTACCTCTGCCCCATACCTACGAGAGGTAACCATCATTTAAAATTTTTTTTGTATTCTCTTGCATGCTCAATTTTTTTTTTTTTAATTATTTTTATTTATTTATTTATGGCTGTGTTGGGTCTTGGCCTCTGTGCGAGGGCTTTCTCCAGTTGTGGCAAGCGGGGGCCACTCTTCATCGCGGTGCGCGGGCCTCTCACCATCGCGGCCTCTCCCGTTGCGGAGCACAGGCTCCAGACGCGCAGGCTCAGTAATTGTGGCTCACGGGCCCAGTTGCTCCGCGGCATGCGGGATCTTCCCAGACCAGGGCTCGAACCCGTGTGCCCTGCATTAGCAGGCAGATTCTCAACCACTGCGCCACCAGGGAAGCCCTTGCATGCTCAATTTTAACCAGTTTTTGTATGCATCCCTAAACAATGTATTGTTATTTTTTTCCTGTTTTAAAACTTAATGAAATGGTATCAGTCTGTATATATTCTTCTGACTTTGTTTTTTCATTTGACCTCATGTTTCTAAGATTCATCTGTGTCAGTGTGTGAAGCTGCAGCTCATTCATTTTCACTGTTGTGTGGTATTTTTTTTCTTATTTTGGCTGCATTGGGTCTTCATTGCTGCGCGTGGGCTTTCTCTAGTTGTGGCGAGTCGGGGCTACTCTTCATTGCGGCGTGCAAGCTTCTCATTGCGATGGCTTCTCTTGTTGCAGAGCATGGGCTCTAGGCATGAAGGCTTCAGTAGTTGTAGCATGTGGGCTCAGTAGTTGTGGCTTGTGGGCTCTAGAGCGCAGGCTCAGTAGTTGTGGCACATGGGCTTAGTTGCTTCGTGGCATGTGGGATCTTCCCGGACCAGGGATCAAACCCATGTCCCCTGCATTGGCCGGCGGATTCTTAACCACTGTGCCACCAGGGAAGTCCCTGTTGTGTGGTATTTCATTCTGAAAATTTACCACAATTTATTTCTGTATTCTCCTGTCAATGGGTATTTGGTTACTTCTAGTTTTTATTGTTATTGTGGGAGGAAGGTAAGGAATAATGTATGATGCTCCTATGAACATACAGTCTTTGCTCCATATCTGTGTGTTCCGCATCTGCAAATTCAACTAACTGCAAATAGAAAGTATTCGGGGGAAAAAATTCTGGAAAGTCCCCAGAAGCAAAACTTGAATTTGCCTCGCCAGCCAGTATTTACATAGCATTTACATTGTATTGATAACTATTTACGTGGTATTTACATTGTATTAGGTATTTTAAGTAATCTAGAGATGATTTAAAGTATATGGGAGGATGTGCGTTCGTTATATGCAAATACCATGCCATTTTGTATAATGGCCTTGAGCAATATGTTTGAATACCAAGGGACAACTTTATCTTCCGTTTTACATGTGCAAGACTTTCTCTAGGCTATATCCTATGAGCAAAATTACTGGATTGTTAGGTATTAGCCAATATAATTTTAAAGATAACGCCAGGTTGCTTTTCAGTGTGCTTATACCAATTTCTTGCACCAGCAGTGTAGGAGAGTAGATTCACAATCCTCCCTAGAACTTGGAACTGTCAGATTTCTTAGCTTTTTCTCAATCTAGTGAATATAAAATGGTGTCTTGTTGTGAATTTATATTTGCATGTCCATAATTCTTAATTATGTTTAGTATAGATGAATATGTCACAAGCAATTTGAATGTTGTCTTATATAAAGTGTCTATTCATATTTTTGCTCATTTTTAACTTGGTTGCTATTTTTATTTTTAAGATTTTTAAAAAAATATTCTGGAAACTAACTTTTTGCCTGTTATATGTGTAGCAAATATATTATTCCAGTTTGTGATTTCTCCTTTCAGTTATTTTATGGTTTTATTTGGAAAACATAGATTCTTAATTTTAATGTAATTTAATTTAGCAAACTTTCTTTATGAATATTGTGGGGGTTTTTTTCGGGGGGTCTGGTTTTAGAAAAATTTCCCTACCCATGTTATAAAATTAATTGGATTTAATTCAAAGATATTTAGAGTTTTGCATTTCATATTTAGGCATTTCATATATCTTACATGGATTTTTATTATATTTATTTTTGTTCTTTTCCCATTGAACTGCAATGTCACGTTTGTCATCTACCAAATTTTTATATATCTTTGGGTCTATGTCTGGACTTGTCTTTTATGTTTCAGTTAAATATTATCATTGTACCAATATCATTCATTCACTTATCATCCCTTCAACGAACATTGAGCATCTGCTATGTGCCAAGCACTTTTCTAGCTTATTAGAATGCATCAATGAACAAAAGAGAAAAACACCTGCCCTTCTAGAGCTTATAGTCTAGTGGGAGGAAGCAGCAATAAAGTTATAAATAATTAAAATATGTAAAATATCAAATGTTGAGAAGTTCTGTGAAGAAAAATAAAGCAGAGATGGAGGATAGGGCATACCAGATGGGTTGAGGATTGCTGTTTAAATAAAATAGACAGGGAAGGCCTCACTGATCTTAGCAGAGGCCTGATGGACATCATGGGGTGAGTCACACAGATATCTGAAGGTAGCACATACCAGGCAGATGGAACAGCAAGTACAAAAGTCCAAAGGGGACAATCATGCAAGGAGGCCAGTGTAGCCAGGAGTGGAATGAACAAAGGGGAGACAAAGTCAGAAAGATTACAGTAGGCAAGAACAATTATTATACCACACTTTTAATTACTAAAGTTTTATGAAAAGTCTTGGTATTTTGTAGATCAAATCTACCTATTTTCCTATAGGAGTATCTTGGCAACTTAATTATCCTTGTATCACTGTTTCTCTAAAAAATTTTTAAATTAACTTACCAAATTCCTAGAAAAGCCTGTAGAAATTTGATTGACATTACATCGAAACTATATATCCCTTTGGGAAAATGTGTTATTGTTTTATCTTTCTGATAGTTTCTTGAGGTAGAAAACATGGTACCTCTTTCATTTACTTTGTTCTTCTTTTGTGTGTGTGTTTAAGTGTGCTTTACCATTTTTTTCCATGAAAGTCTTGCACATACATTGTTCATGTAAAAAGCTGTCTACAAGGCCTATTAGCCACTTCCCTCATCCCCTTGTCTACACTATCATCACTATACCGATCTCCTTGCTGCTCCTCAAGCACACCCCTACCCCAGGACGTTGGCCCTTGCTGGCTCTTCTTCCTGGAGTGCCCTTCCTGCAGATAACTGCATGGACCACATCCTCACCTCTTTCAGGTTTCTGATCATGTGTTGCTGTATTAGTGTGGCCTTCCCTGACCACCCAATTTCAATTAGTCCCATCTCAGCATCTGCTATCTCACTTTCTTCTTTTAATTTTGTTTTCGTGGTATTTTTACTCATCAACATCTATTCAAAATTTATGTTGTTCCCCCATAATTATTAAGTTTGTGAAATAGATACTAAAAGCCCTAGAAATTATCTGAGATGATTTGTGGGATAAAGCCTTCACTAGCAGTAAGTGGAGACAGAGGAGTGAATAAATACAGTCCTCAAATCAAGTGGCTTCCAAATCACTGCTCCCCCAAAAATGAATGTGACAAGTTCTTCTTTCTTCTCTAGTCCATTTTGGGGAAGCAAGCAGTTGCTGAGAGAACAGGGAGTCTGAAAATGCAAATTTCCACTACTGCAAGTTGGCTGATTCAAGGTCATAGGTAATCACTAATCCCTGGTGAGGACTTTCATCACTAGGGTTAGAATGCTGGGTCATCTAGTAAAGGACAAGTTAACATTAGTTGAGGATGCTACTACGTTGTTATTCAAATATCGGTTTCATTTAGGGGTTGCTTGGAAACTTCACCCTTAAACATAGTGTTTTGTTTGTCCACTGGTGTGACACCTATCTGTAATACTGGTCACTGAGATATGAAAAAATTCCTTATTATAAGTGGCAGTCGAAGAAAAAAGGATCTGAAGCAGAGAAATCCCCACCAGATGTAGAAAGTGTGAATCCTGCAGTATCCTCTGATAAATATTAATATCAAAACAGATTCTCCTGAGCACATGCACCTTAGCTTGTATTGAGCAGTATTCGTTGTAAAAACATCTCAGGCAAAAATGCCTGGGGCTTGAATCTTGCCATTTAGAGCAGGAAGCATAATTGTCAAATGAGGGCAATAAATATCAATATTGATAACATTGCTACTTTTTGCTGAGTGCCCACTATATGCCAAATATGGTGCTAGGAATTAAGCAGCCTTATCCCATGCAATTGTCAAACAAGTCTGGGAAGTAGGTACCATTTGTATCACCATATTAATAAGTAACTTGAAGCTCAGAAAGCTGAAGTGACACATGATCACATTCACATGAAAAGAGGTGTAGCTGGGATTCCAACCCAGGGGTCTGGATCCAAAAACTAGGCACTTTGATCTACATCATGTTGTAGGCTACATTGAGACCTAAGGAAACTGAGAACATTTGGAACTGTAAAAAAAAATTATAGAATCACAGTTTCACACCTAGAACCCCACATTCTTCCTTGTAGGCCTGACCATCCAATCAGTCCACTGAGGGGCATGTGGAGAAGGTAGCTAGGGAAGCTAAATGATTTCCCATTTATATTGATCTTTAGTTTCAGAAGCATTTTTTCACATGTTATCTCATTGGATTCTTATTATACTGGCAGGTGTAAGTTCCATTTTCCAGTTGGATGAAGTGAGGCTCAGAGAGATTCACTGCTTTGCGGAGAGTCATTTAGAAGCCAGGACTCAAACTCAAATCTTCTGGCTCTAAAAGACATGTGTTCTTACTGTCTGGTGCTCACTTCTTCCTTCGCCTTTAATATACACACGGTGGTAGCTATATTTAAAAAAAAAAAAAAAGATTTTTAACCTTATTCTGAATTATTTAAATGGTTAAATCACTTGAAAATATTAAATTGATTTGTGTACATAAAATTGCTGTTTGCCTTTTTAAACTAAATCTATGTGCGTGTATGTATATATATATGTGTGCGTGTATGTGCAAATATATGTATGTATATATCTATTTGCCAAAAGGTCTTTAATCAAAGGGAAAGTGTATACTTTTCTGGTTTAACCTTGTTAAGTTATAGTAGTGGTGGTAGGAGGGGGCATTAGAGTGAAAATACAACACGACATCTCCCTTACAAGTCTGAAACACATTCCTTATTTTTAAAATGTAGTTATGAAAAGAATAGTTGTAAATCCACAACATATGGCATCCATTAAGGGTAATACATGTTTGATGGTTAAAATGGTGCATTTTATTATTCCATTGTGATTTCTATCTTATTGTTTATTGTCCGTAGTTAGCAATGTTATCTTATCTCTAGGCAATTGCTCTTTGCTATAAGGAGATGAGTTTGCTTTTTGCCATATTCATACACCTTTGGAATAGCTATTTTATATTCATTCAATCTTGACATCTAGATCACCATATGTATAATGTAGTATAATATCATTAGAAGCTCTAGAAATAAATGGTTTCTAAGAGTATGAAAATGTAAACCAAATAAAAGATAAACAGGCAAGAGACCATACTAGTGGCAGGTTTCAATGACATATTACTTTTATCATACCTTTTCCCGTATTTCATGTTATAAATAGATGTTACAGTTTCTTGAATTCTTGTTTTTCACTGAAATAGGCATAGCAAATAATATGTTTAATCACAGCTAATGTTTCCTTTTAGATTTGATTGTTTTCTGCCTAATTCATCATCTTATCTTGCCTGCTACTGCTTTCTCTTCACTTCAGATTGCAGATGTGGAAAGTGTGAATTCTGCAGTATCCTTGGATAAATATTAATAGCAAAACAAATTCATCTGAGCAGATTCACCTTAGGTTATTATTGAGCACTATTCATTATGAAAAACTATCTTGTTAAAATGATAGTAACAGCGAATTTTTCTTTGATTGTGTTATGTTATGACTAATTAAAACCCAAAACATAACTCTGACCTCAGCATGATTTACTGTTCTCCTGCTATTTCCCTGGACTTTCTCTAATGTAATTTTCTGTACTGGGAAAAAAGAGTAATATATTTTTTCTTGTGGGTATATATGTCCCAAGATAGAAAGATTGACTTTACATTTTCAGAAATAATTCAAATAAAATGTATAAGCAAAGTTAAATTAAATATAACTATACAGCCAAGCCAAAATGCTTTACTTCATCAAATGGAGATCCATTCTCAGTTACCAAGATAGTTTTTCAGAGGTATAATCAAATGTGTATGTGAGCGTGAGTGTGTGTGTGTGTGTGTGTGTGTTTGTGGATTACGATTACCTACAGTTCAGTTCTAGGCCCCCTTTTTGTCATCAACAATGTAACAAATTTGGCCTTTCTAACCATTAATGCTGTTTCCATTTGTGTATTTTATTTGGTACCTTAATCTCAATTTCCATAGGTGACTGGAACAGAAAAACAAATAAGACACAGCTTTGATAGAGAATAGGTTCCAAAAATATTTGTTGACTGAAACAGAAATAAATGTTGAAAATGGAGTGGTTCGCCTAAGTACTCTGCTCACAACTGGTTTGCCAGTAGAGACTTCCAGGTAGGACTGTTAACTTACTGGTGACCAAGTCCCCCCCCACTGTCTATTATTTACCCTCTGACTTGGCTTGACAGAACTTTAGTCAGGCTTCTGTCCTCCCCACAGGCCCCTGACATTTGGGTCACCTGAAGCTTAAGCAAGCACCAAGGTGCATAATATCCCCCTTAGCAGTTCATTCCAAGAATGGAGAACCGGTTGACCACACAGAGACACACTTCCTGTTGAAGAGCTCTGATCTTACCAAGCTGCTCACTCCCACCACTTGCCCCTCTCTCCCACAGAGTTCCTGCTGGCCCTGCTTCCCCCTTCATATATAAGGAAAGCCTTGCTCTGTTTGAGTTTGAGGCACTTGCAGATCCTGAGGTTGGAGTCTTCTCCTTATTGTAACAGTCTTTTTGAATAGAGTTTCTCCTTAGCTAAGTCCAGGTTTGTTCCCGTTTGACACTGGGCAGGCAGACTGATCTTCCCAGTTGCACTTGGCCGATTCATACAATTAAGCGTAAAGATGAAGCTGTGCCGGGTCTATCCCTCTATTTGAATTTCGCTTTCTGTGGCCTCTATTCTTTGACCTCACTCAAACCCTGCTTTGAATATTTTGTCTTCCTTGTGGTCAAACACAGAACTGAGTCTAAACCCTATGTTCTCTTTATTATATCTAAAACGGTGATACTTCTGAAACATTCTTCTCATGAGATCCTTTAGCTTATTTTTTCAGGATCTGTTTGCTCATTCTTTTCCCCTCACCTGGTTCTTGTAATTTGAATTATATGTATCTAAGGGCTCTGTTTTAAACTTTTCTTGCTACATTTAGTTACTCCCGTGGCTTAATGGATGCTTGCAATTATTTCCCATCCCCAAGCAGTGTATTTCTGTTTTCCCATCTGTCTGGATTTTTCAACTGGATGTACAGGGAAAGAGTTGGGGCTAGTTGGGGCTAATAATTGTCCTATAATCGGACAATGACAAGCCTCAGTGAGATTAGTCTGTCCTGTGATGAAACAATGTGCCTAAAGAAGGATTGGTTGAGAACTTTGAAGTGAGACTTCCTTGGCCCCTCGGTGTCTCCAGAAATTTCTGTAACTGAGGCCACACCCTATTATAAAACATAGTTATTGTCCCTAGATGGGCTGGTCTTCACCCTCATTTCATCTGGACTTGCACAGCCTCGGTTTCACCATTCACCTGCATGGATCACTAACTGGTAAGTTCACCTACCAGCAGGCATCTGAGCACTAGAGGAAACCTTTTCTTACTTAACTCTGTTAGACTTAATAATGATTTTTAAAAATGAGAGGGAGAAGTGTGGCAGAGAAACTGTGAAAATGTATGTGAGGGAAAAGTGATGGAAAAGAGTATGGGAGAGAATGTGAGTAAAAATAGGTAGAGAATGAAAGTAAAGGAACATAAAACAGGGAAGGAGAAAATAGAAAATAAATAAAGGAACAAAGTATAACCTGTGATACTGTAGAAAGTAAGAGGGAGTGAAAAGACAAGACTTTGAGAAAATAGAAATTTATAAACATGAGAAAGGGCAAAAGATAATATGTGAAAATGAAAGAATAGGAGAAGAAGTTTAATATGGAAAAGATGAGACACTAAAATGAAATTTGAGAATGAAAAAAATGTGAGAGAATAATACAAATGTAGAGAATATGCTGAAAATATGAGATTAAACATGAGAGGAAAGTGAAATAAAGTACAAGGATATTTATGGGGGTAAAAATGAGGAAATGAGTAGAACATGAAGTAAAGTAAGAAGTCTGGCAATGAGAAAATAGTGCCAGATAATAAAAGAATAGGAGCAAGAATGAGAAACTACAATGGAAGAAAAATGGGACAAACATAAAAGAATGAGAAGTTCGAGGAAATGAAACATGAAAAACGAGAATGAGAAAATACACAAATCATAACATTTTTTAGAGTCGGCTGAATTGTGAGCGTATGAGCCACGTGGGAGAATGGAAGGCAGGACTGAGGCAGATTTGGGAAACAGCGCAGGCGCAGATACTGGCACTGACAGAACACAGGAATCTACAAGCGTCTGGTGTGCACCTGCCACGTGGTGACATGAGTAGGGGTCCAAGGCCGAGAGCTGGGACCCCGGAGCCAGGACCCCCAGAGCCTGGAGCCAAGAGCGGGGCCAGATGTCAAACCTCCCAGAGTCAGGTCAGAGAGGCAGTGGGGCAGGACGCTGCAGAGGCTCTAGAACATTCAGAATAGAATGGGAGAGGCAAGGCAGAGGGGGTGAAATTGACCACTGCCCTGGAGTTTAGTGATTTTACCTTTGTGATACAGGGGACTGTTCAACCATTTGTTTCCTCTACTCTGAAATTGAATTTGTTATAATTTATTTGGCTAACCTCTAGATCTCGCAATTTGGGCTTTCAGAGCCCCTTGTCTTTTCTTTACCTTTACCTCGAGGTTGGATTTTGTTTGTGCTATTTTGGCTAATCTGGAGGAGAAGAGGCTTTTACTTTGTAACGGTCCGTATGGCCTCATCACTTGCTGTCCTGAAATGGGAAGCACTCTTCCAACATAGACAGGGTTACTTTGGATGCCACAGGTCTACTGTCACTAGGGGAGGGCCCTTCCCTTGAGCACCTAAGGGGTCCGGAAACTCCATATTCGTTGTCTGGTCTGTTGCCTTCCCCATGCTTTGCGCTAGTTTACTGTTTGGTGAAGTCTTTATTTGTCATTGCTTTTAAAAATTTCCTGTTTAGTTTGTTTTCCACATTTTCAACAGGCTTATTGTTGAAAATCACCTATAACCCCACTATCAAACGAATGCCTCAGTGGTCATTTATTTAAATTCTATTTTAATGGCAAGCAATATTGCTTTTTAGGGAAGGCAAGAGAGCTGGTTTGTCTTTGCTGCATGTGCTAAATTAAACAAGTGATTTTGGATCTTGAACTAAGGATAAATGTCTTATCTAGGAAATGACAGTAATCTTGTGATTTTTGAAATGTGGAACAGCTTATTAAAATTTTATATAAGCTCCTTTTCAAAGAATATTACATATTCTGTTTTTAGAAGCTGTATATGATGAATGAATAAAAGTGAATCAATAGGTTTTAGGAATTAGTTGTGCACTTGAAGTGAACAAAAGAGAATTTTTTTTTTCCCTAAACAAATGTGTATTCTTGGTGCCAACTAAACTAGGAATTTACGGATGGGAAAAATGCCTCAGGATGATTCCGTAAATCCTTTTACCATGCAGATTTTTCTCCATGGAAATTTCACAGTTTCTTTAGAGGGAAAGAAATTTACCTTGGTGGAGAATATATATATATATTCCTTGCAAAGAATAGAACATTCAAGGTGTAGTAATGAGATCTATCAGGAACCGTTACCTCTAGCCAGTGGGTTGATGCTTGGCATTGCTTAGGGACTTGCATCTAAGAGTTGACTTAGCAAGTTAAATTCATTTTTTTCCTACCAAGTGCTTGCTTCTCCCGTATAACCTATTCTTTTTTTCTTTCCTCTTAAACATTTTAAAAAACTTATTGCCAGTATGTAGTGTGTTTTAAAAACGAGTCACTTGGGCTTCCCTGGTGGCGCAGTGGTTGAGAATCTGCCTGCCAATGCAGGGGACACGGGTTCAAGCCCTGGTCTGGGAAGATCCCACATGCCGCAGAGCAGCTAGGCCCGTGAGCCACAACTACTGAGCCTGCGCGTCTGGAGCCTGTGCTCCGCAGCAAGAGGCCGCGACAGTGAGAGGCCTGCGCACCGCGATGAAGAGTGGCCCCCGCTTGCCACAACTAGAGAAAGCCCTCACACAGAAATGAAGACCCAACACAGCCATAAATAAAATAAATTAAAAAAAAATAAAATAAAATAAAAAATAAAAATAAAAAATAAAAATAAAAACGAGTCACTTGTCTCACCCCTTGTCTTGGTTTCTAAGATGCACTCTTCAAAGTGTTCTATTAAAAGATTTCAACACAATTCACATGGAGATTGTAGGGGAGCAGAATTTGCCACCCCAAAATATGTCTCTTTGGGATATTAATTATTTTAACCTGGTTAACTTCTAAGAAACAGCAGACAAGGGAAGAACCTTGAAAACCAAGTAGGGGTCACCCTTTTCAAAGAAACATTTACATTTACAAGGGAAATCTCTGTTCATAAGGGTGTTTTCCTCTCTATACCAAGAAGAAAATGACTAAATCTCTGGAAATTTATCAGTGGAGAAGGCATGGACTTAAATCTGCATAACAACCTTACCCTTGTTTACTGTGCTTTTCCTGGTCACCTCTCATAACTGGCTCCCTCACCCCCAACTCCTTCTTTTGTCTTTAGCTGGAGATGGTATTTAAGGTGGTGGCTTGGGCCATTTTGGCGAGTTACTCAGTTCTCCTGGGTCTCTCCCAAGTATACATGTTGTTAAACTTTGATTTTCTTATTAATCTGTCTCATGTCAATTTAATTCTTAGACCAGCCAAAAGAACCTAGAAGAGTAGAGGGAAATTTCTTTCTCCCCAGCAAAATCTTTCAAGATCTTTGACTACTGTAAGAAATATATATGAAATTCAAGAAAATGCTTAGCCTCTGAATATCTTATGAATAGTTATTTAAAAATAATAATTCCCAAATGAATTCCATGTTTCTAAATTATTATATTTAATAAGCTATTTTTATTTGTACAATTTATCTCATTGTAATTAACTTCTGGATCTACATTTATCTGTTGGTTCCTGTTTGTTTCATTTTTAGTCTTCAGACTTTTTTGGCTTATCAGAGAATGTTTGAATCAGTATTTCCATAAGTTAATGGTAGGAGTTTTACAAACTACAGAATGCAAAGAGAGCAAATTATCCTTAAAATTGGACAATCCAAGGGTTATTTAAAAGATGTTTCCCTTGTAAATGCAATGAAATAATGTAGCAATTAGAAATGAACCATACAAATGTGTACTCCAATTGTGAACCCTAGAAAGGTGACAGTGTAATGAGATTTGACAGCATGTAGAAAGGTGAAAACTCATTAACAAGCTAGGATCTGCATTAAAAATAATTGATTAGCATTTTTGTATTATGTAAGAAGATGGCTTAGCATTTCAGGAGGAGAGCAGCAGTTGTGTGGCATTTAAATCTATTCTGAATTTAAAATGATCAGTTTTAAAAAATTACAGAAAATTCTTATGCAAATGAAATATAATCAAGCCATGCTTCAGACTCATTATGCGTGATTGATATGCACTGTAACTTGCTTACTAATTTAAGGAGCAGAGGAATTCCAGTTACCTATCGTATTGTGGATGCAGTGCTGTGCTTCACTGCTGGAAGTGATATTAAATTTATTATGATAAACGGTGTAAACCAACAAGTTGGGTCCTTATCCAACTTGACATTTACGTGAAATGATAAGAATTTCTTATTATCCTGAAAACCTTAGCTTCCTCATAAATGTTGAGATCTTTTGGAGATTCTTAAAGATATCAACGTCAAGAGCATGAGAGAGAATATAGGTAATAGAGAAGAGTACTTTGTAATGCCTTTAGAAGAAGACTTGTTGACCTAAAAGTTTGTTTCTTAGTGATCAGTAACTAGAGAGTTCTCTAATGTGTTCCTTTAGTGAGTTCATGTCTAGTTGTGAGAAAACTTGGTCATGAAATTGCAAATTGGGCTAACCTTGCAAACTATGAAGTTATTAATGTGCCCACATTTCTCCCAGCTTCCAGAGTTTTAACAATTTTTAAGTGTATCAAAACCTACAAAATCCATACTGGTCAATTTCAGCACTTCTTCATCTAACTTTAGGATTTTCACAATACTGATTGGTTCAGAAAAAAAGCTAAAGTTGATATATCAAAAGTCAGTGTTTCTTTATTTTTTGAAGTTTTAAGAAGACACATTTTAAGATGCCCTTTCTGATACTGCTTGCGTGTTGGACTTACCTTGGAAATCTATGATGTTAACATCCTCAATTTTCTCAGTTTTCAAAGTTTTTAAAATTAACTTTTTAGTTAATATTTTTTAGGCTCTTTTTTTAGTTAAACACACACACACACACACACACACACACACACACACACAAACAGTGGTTGGTTCAGGATAAAAGCCAATGTTGGCATACCAAAAGTGTTTCTTTCTTATTTTGTAAGTTTTATGTGACAAATTTTAAGATGTCTTCATATTAATGATATGTAATTTGTAATTTTAAAGGCTTTTGTAATTGGTAGCATTTTTCATTGGTATTTTAAATGATACTTAATTTTTATGATTTTGCTAGTAATATATTTTCACAGTAGAAAATTTGGAGGACAGAAACATATGAAGGAAGCAAAATCAAAAAATTACCTTGAAGGGAAGCAGAATATGTCACCCCCAATCCAAAATATGCCTCTTTGGCATAAGGATTATTTTGAGCAGATTATTTTTTAAGAACCAGCAGATTTAGGAAAAGGTCTGAAAAATCAGTAGTAGCAGTTACCCTTTGGTAAGGTACTCTTCCATTTATAAGGGAAATCTCCATTTGTAAGGGTGTGTCCCTCTCTACTAGGAAGAAGAGGGTGACTCTGAAATTCTAGAAAGTCTTATCAATGGAGAAGGCTTGAACTTTTCCTGGGTCTCTCCCATGTGTAAGGAGGGATACATGTTATTTAACTTCTGTTTCTTTTTCTCTTGTTAATCTGTCTTTTATTACAGGGGTTGTCTCAGCCAAGAACCTAGAATGGTAGAAGGAAAATTAGTTTTTCTTCCGTATAATATATAATATTATAATTCAGAGTTAACCATGGTTAACATTTTGTTATATTTCCTTCCAATCTTTCCAGTATGAGTGTTCTTCAGTGTTCACTTAAATCCAGTAGAGGAGATGGGTTCAAGATGGCAGAGTAGAAGGACGTGCTCTCACTCCCTCTTGCGAGAACACCAGAATCACAACTAGCTGCTGAACAATCATCGACAGGAAGACACTGGAACTCACCAGAAAACATACCTCACATCCAAAGACAAAGGAGAAGCCACAATGAGACGGTAGGAGGGGTGCAATCACAGTAAAATCAAATCCCATAACTGGTGGGTGGGTGACTCACAGACTGGAGAACACTTACACCACGGAAGAAGTCCACCCACTGGAGTGAAGGTTCTGAGCCCCACGTCAGGCTTCCCTCTCTGCCCCCACTATTATCTTCATCTGGGAGGATCTGTCCCCAGGGGACAGACTCCAGCTGCTCAGCCTGGGCCCCATCTATCTCCTGCCTCAAGACCACATCAGATACGACTTTCCTTTCCCTTCTGTGTGTACATAGGCAGCTTCTCCTTTGATTTCAGGCTCCAGGTGAGTGTTCGGTGCAGTGACTGGATGGGCACAAAGGGCCTGCATCCCCACTTCAGCACGTGCTCTGATATAATGGTGTTTCACTTGGCAGAGTGCTCTTGTCTGTATATTAATAATTATATTCATTATGATATTAATAATTTTCACAGTGGCCCTGTCTACAGAGTAAAAATCCCATCTTTGGGCAAGTCAGCTGGACCTCAGCAAAGTTAAGTGACTTGTATAAGCTCAGGCCTCTCAGATGTGGTGGAGCCAAAGCCAGAATTTCAATTTTTCTGATCCCATTACACCACGTGGCAGGGGTGTGTGTGTGTGTGTGTGTGTGTGTGCGTGCACACACGCACGTGTAGGTGTGCTTGTGTGAAAGTGTGTGTTTATATCCTCTTCTGTAGCTGAACAGCAGTTACAGATATTTTCCTTTTAATGTTCTTCTCTCTTGCAAATACCCATGCAGGTTTAGAATAGAGCATTCTTTGTCTTTAAAATAATATTATCTATTACTTACGAATACCAAACTTCAGGGAAAGGAATAATACAGTGCTGACCTGTGTACTTACCACCCAGCTGAAGAAACAAAACGTTACAGTTAAAGCCTTTGACGTGCCCTGCCTGATCCCATTTTCTTCTCTGCCCTTATAGGCTATACGGCACTTTTAGTATGATTTTTAAATGACCACTCTTTTATATATTAACAGTTTAGTTTGTGTCTAAGACTAATCACACGTATATGTATATTCATGTATATGTATGTATGTGCATATATGTATATAAGTGCATATATGTATATAAATGTATGCTTGATGCTTCTGAAATTATAATTAAGATCAATAATAATATATTGCATTTCCATAGCAATTTACATTTCCAAAGTACTTTGAAATATTTCATCGCATTTTACTTTTATTAATTGACATGTGTGCCTTAGTCTTTGGAACCTGCAAAGTCTCTGAAAGTCGGATAGATATACATGTGTGAGGCTGGGTAGTGCAACATAACCACTTTAGATATTCCCATATCCTAACCCTTGTGCAAATGCTAGAGAATAATGCTTCAGAATTCTCAGTTCTGAGTAGTCATTAATGTGAAGCAATGGGGTAGTATTCCACTTTTGAGTTGTAATCAAATGCACCATCTATATGCATAAATACATTTTAATTCATGACGTTATTATAGACATAAAAAGTTGACATATATTTGACTTAGGAGCAACACCTGAAGGTTTCTTGGAACCTCTCGACATTCTTTACTGACAGTTCTCACAAATCAGATTTTCTCCTATGGTTCCTTTCCTATTTCTGGTTAGATCAAGCTGGATGAATTATCTCCCTCTGTTTCATTCCTTAGCTTTTCCAGAGCCACATTTTGCTCTGGGAAGGGGAGAGAAAAGTCAACTGATTTTCTTCCTCAGCCTCAGAATGGGTGCAGTAATTTTCTATAATATATTTCAGGCTGTTATTCTCATCTTCCGAAGCAATTTATTATCTTTAACCTGATTTTTATCCCTAAGGCTAAATCATCATTTTTATATTGGGGATAACACAGCTGCTGGGGGATTGCATAAAGGACTGAGGAATAGTCAAATTGGAAGAAAAGCAAAGTTAACCCTTGACCAGCTGGTATATACTAAGTAATGTCAGGAAATGAATGCTATAGGGTTGTAGCCCCAGACTAGCCCCTGGAGGGGGGTGATCCAACCTTATTTATTAGCAAATTCCTGTGGGTCTCACGAGAGAATTCACTCTTGGCAGTGTAGGGAGTAATGACAGGTCCCGGATGAAGGCATACAAATAATCTGTTTTTGTTGCATGGATTTCTTACATTACCAAATGCAATACTTATGGTAATTATGATTTTTTAGAGAACCAGCTATACCCATGAACCTCAAAGAGATGGATCTGTTAGTTAAGAAATACCCAACTGACGAAAGGAATAATACCGTGACTACCTGTGTGCATGTCAGCCAGCTGAAGAAATAAAACATTCCTTATAGTTCATGGCTTTCACTCACCATTTCTGCCCTTCGGAAGTCTCAAAATCTTTCATTTGAACTAAACGCTCTCAGGCAGTGGGGGCTATGAAGGAGATGATTTGTTCCACAGTTAGCATGCCGCTTGGGAAGGTGGGGTTTAATCCTCTAGGGATCTCCCAAGTTCCAGAGGAAGTAGAAGGCTCTCAAGAAAGAGGACTGGGGAGCAGTATTCCGAACCCAGGCTGCTGTGGCTTAGAGACTTCCAAACTCGTCTAGCAACTTACTTGTCAGATTTCAAATTGAGCTTTCCACTTTAGGTTGAATATTGGGCTAAAAGCTAGCTGACATACTAACTTAGAAGATATTTCACTAACAGCTGCCCAAAGAGACTAAATATTTACCACACTTATATTTTTATAATATAAATATAAACTAATAAATCTAGACTAATATATTTACCACACAATATAGGATAAGGAAAGCAAATTAAGGAAAGATTATAAATGAAACTAGGTGTCATGTCCTGATTAAGAAAATGTAGTCCCTCCCCCCACCCACCCCCGGCCCAGTAACATGGGATTATTTTGGCGCCATAACCCAACAGAATACTTGACAACATTGCCATGTAATCATTCTGCAGGAAATCGGGCTTGGCTGAGTCTGGACTGAGAACATGGTGGCTGGTATAAACTGTAGTTTAGCTGACTACTTAGCATTGAAAGTAAAAAATAAACATGTAATTCCTGAAAACAAGGGATGGTTTATGAAATAAACATTTTCTGCTTTAGAAAAAAAGCTTTATGAAATTCAAGAGGGTTTTGTTTTTAAAACATTACTTACTAATTGCATTTAAGCATAAAAATAACTCTTATGGTTTTCTTTCAGCCTCCTCCATACTGTTGCATATACAATATTTAATTAGATGATTCATTAAATTTATGAATGTTTTCAACTCGTGTTGAATATAACTTATTAAATTTTAATTTTAAATGACGCTGTAATAACCTCTTTGGGAGTCATCCTGCTTAGGCTGGCTGTGACTGCAGACATTCACATATTCTGCCTGTGGAGCTAGAGGGGCTGCATACACGGACAACTCAATGGCTTTCCTTCCCTCTACTCTCTACCTGTCTTCAGCCCCGGTATAACTTAGCAACTTTTCTCATCAACTGATCAGTGATCCGCACATAGGAGGTAGTCAGCAAATGCTAAGTGATGCAAATATTTCTGTTTGAGCAGCCAGTGTAATCAAATGAAGTAATTGCAAGATTTTAAAAAGTCAGGTATCCCAGTTCTGTCTATAAGTATCTGTGCAATCTAGGGCCATCCCTTGACCTCTCTGGGTCTCAGTTTTCTTACCCGTCATCCAAATGGCTTAGACCCAGTGGTTTCTGAAGACCAGCCCAGGATTAACCTTCTCTACTTCCATGTCCCTCCCCTCTCATCCTGCCTACTGTCTCAGATCCATCTTTCCCGCCACTGAAGACACTGCTCTATGACTTACCTTAATGTCCGAGAGTTAAGTATTTGCTGTGCTTGCCATTTTTCAGATTTATCACCAACTTCTCCATTGCCATTTGGAGAAAAATAAAAATAGCTTTTCCCTGTAAACTGAGAATGTTGCTACATATTTGCGATCTGGATCATCAAGTGAAACATTCTTCTGGTTGGGAGTGGCCCTTGCCTTCCTGCCCTCAAGTTCCCTGGCTGCTTCCATTTAGTGCTTCGACGGGGAGTCATGAGGACCAGCTACCAGATCTCCATCTGCCACCAAATCCCTGTGTCACCAAGGGCCAGTCGCTTCCCAACTTGCACCTCAGTTTCCCCAGATGTCTAATTAGGGACCTTTATTTGATTAAAGCTAGAATCCATTATATTCTGATTCTTTGTGAATCTGTGTTTTAGGGTTGCCAGTTATTTAAAGACAAGAAAAGTCAGAAGAACTTTTAATGAGCACCTACTGTATGTCAAGATGGTAGGTATACTTTAAAGGTAAGGAAAGTGAGGAGCAGAGTGGTTAAAAAGCATGCCGAATCATTAATAAACTAACCAAGCTGCAGATGGCAGAGTCAGGACTTGAATCTGTGTCTGTCTGATTCCATAAGCCATACTGGCTGGAAAGGTTAGTTGGATGTGTTTTATTTTATTTATTGTATTTGGTAGGTGATAGGGAACAAGTTTTTAAGCAAGGGTTAGTGTGATTAAAGGCATAATTTTAAAAGGTCAGCATGATGGTGTTCCTAGAGGATAGCGGCCGTATTTAATTTCTCCCTTTACTTTCAGTATCTAACACAGTGTTTAGCAAATGGCACTTACATAATTGATGTTTATTGAATGGAGAGATGGATGGATGAATGACGGTGATGCATAAGTCATGAAATCAGAGAAAAGAGAAATACTAGTGGTAATGCTACTGTGATAATCTAGATATGAAGTAATAAAAATTTGAACCAGAGTGGTGGCAGTGGGACAGGACACATGCAAAGAGGAAAAATTGACTGGACCTAGAAACAAATTAAATGTGGGCACGAGAGACACCAAAATGGCTCCAAGGGCTTTTGAAGCCTTGTTGGTTGCCATTGATGGCTTGATATCATCCTCAGAATTCTGGTGGTCATCTTGTAATCAGGCATCTATTCACAAATGCAGGGGAGGGCTGCAAACAATAGAAGACAAGTGGAACACATTACCATCTGAATGAATTGTAAAACTGAATGCATTTATATTTGAGTTTGACCCACATAAGGACCGCAATACAGCAAACAGGAGGTGCTGGAGAAAATAGAGGATATAGGTCTCATGTAGAGGTTCATTGCAAGAGGCTATAGTTGACACTGATTTCTTTTAAACTATTTCAGCCTCACTTACCCCCTTCTTTTTCTTTACTCAAGACGTCTCCCTTTGGTATTGAACTGGGTACCGCTTATTCGCGAGTAGGGGTCTTCCAGCATGGAAAAGTAGAGATCATTGCCAATCACCACGGCAACTGTACCAGTCCAAGTCGCTCTCACAAAGTGAACACCTCATCGATGGGGTTGCTAAGAACCAAGAGGCGATGAACCTCACCAGTACCATCTTTGACGCCAAGAAGCTGATCGGATGCAAGTTTGATGATGCCACAGTTCAGTCAGCAGGAAGCACTGGCCTTTCCAAGTGATTTGTGGAAAGGGAAAGCCCAAAGTAATTGTAGATTATAAAGGAAATAATATTTTTTCCCCTAGAGGAGATCTCTTTCATGGTTCTAAGCAAGATGAAAGAGTTTGCTGAAGCCTATTTAGGGGAAAAAAGTAGAAATGCAGTAATTACTGTTCCAACCTACTTAAATGATTCACAGTGTCGGGCCACCAAGGCTGCAGGGATCATCACTGATCTTAATATCCTGGGAGTCATTAATGAGCTTATTGCAGCACCATGCTCCATGGCTTGGATTTAAAAAAATAAATCCCAAAACACCTGACGCTTTAAAAAAGAGAAACGTGCTGATATTTGACTTAGGTAGTGGCACCTTTGATGTATCTATCCTAAACATCCAGGATGGCATCTTTGAAGGAAAATCCACAGCTGGTGACACACATCTGTCTGGGGAAAATTTTGATAACTGTATGGTGAATCACCTGGTTGACGACTTCAAATGCAAGCGCAAGAAGCATACAGCCTCCAACAAGCAGGCAATGTGCCGCACCGAGGCTGCATGTAAGAAGGCAAAATGTATTTTGAACTTCTTTGCTCACCCCGGGCTTGAAATTGACTGGTTCTATAAGGGTGTGGATTTCTACCCTTCCATTTCCTGAGCCCACTTTGAGCAGCTCAGTGCTTATCTCCTCCGTGGTACCTTGAAGCACGTACAGAAATCTCTGAAGGATGCCCAATTTGACAAGAGCCAGGTTAATGGAACTGTGCTAGTGGGTGATTCCACTTGTATCCCAAAGTTCCAGAAATTGCTGAAAGATGTCTTGAATGGAGAGGAGCTCAACAAGACCACCCACCATGATGAGGCCACGGCGTGTGGTGCAGCTGCACAGGCAGCTCTTCTCACAGGCAACAAATCAGAGCATGTGCAGAGAAGCCCGTTGATGTTACCCCTTTCCCAACAGGCACTGAGACAGCAGGGAGGATGTGACATCCCTTATCAAGAGAAGCACCTCAATGCCTCCAAAGCAGACCCAGATGTTCCCAGCTTACCTTGACAACAAGACCACTGTCTTAGCAAAAGTGTATGAGGGAGAAAGGGCTTTAATGAAAAGAAACTGCTTGGCAAGTTCGTACTTTCTGGGATCCTCTAGCTTACTGTGGTGTTCCTGACACCCAGGTGACCTTTGACAGGGTCACCAATACCATCCTCAGGGTACCTGCTGCAGACAAAAATGCTGGCAGGAAGAACAAAATCCACATTACTAATGACGAAGGCTGTTTCAGTAAAGATAATATTGACCAGATTGTAAAAGAAGCAGAAAATGATGGAGTAGAAGGTGAAGTCAATAAAGATCGGATAGCAGCCAGAAGCACTGCAGAAATCTGCACCTTCAGTGGCATGCAGATGGTTGGAAATCCTACTGGGAGACTCCATTTCAGTCAAGAAGATAAAAGGAAGGTTCTTGAAAAGTGCCAGGAACTGTTAAACTGCCTCGAGTGTAACCAGAGCTGAATGTTAAGTGGGCTTCACTCCGCAGTGGGATCTGGCCGCTGGGGCTTCCCCAGCGCAGCCGAGCCTCGGGTTAGTATCAGGGAAGTGGGCTAACAGTCATTCTTTGGAGAGACTTTCCTGGTCTCCACAGTCATTTATGCAGTTTCAATATTTCATGCTTATTTTGCAGCATCAGTGTGTATGTTTGAAAAAGGACAGATTCAAAACTTAATGATAAATATTAGTAAGTTTATTCAACATTTTAATATTAAGCTTCTACATCTTGTGGGTTATGAACTTCATCACATATTTTCACACCTGCAGTTTGTGTCTGGTGACTAGTTTGGGAATTAGCACTTATAAAATATTTAAACACTTAACTTTGGTAGTAAGGAAGAGGTTGTATTACCATATCACAGTCTCACCACTTTAATAACAATGACCACTTATGAGCAAATATTGTGTCTGTAAACTTGTATAAACACTGTGCCCTACTCATCTGTGTACTACAAGAGAGTTTACTACTTGTGGTCACATCTTCTGTGTATTTCTTCAAAAGGGCTTCATAGCCCACTGGTGTCTGTGTCTCTCAATTTACAGAAAAACTACAGTCCTTCTCAGGTCCAAGTTGCCATTTGCGGTTTTAAGTCTTCTCATTGTACGTTGCTTAACAAGGGCTGGAATGTTCTGTGTTGCTGCTGATGGTTCATACATTGACTTCTGTGTAAAAACATAGAAGACATATTCTGTTGATTTAAGGAGGAAGAGATCTGTTTCTCACCCTTCATAAACTCAACACAATTTCCATGAAACTGTGGTTGGAATCACAACTTATCACTGAATCTTATAGTATTTGTGAGTTTTAGAAAAGAAATATTTCTTTGTGTATCACAGTTATGGTACCATAGTTTTACTGTCGTTCTTAAGGGTAGGTCGAGACCTAAAGGAGAAGAATTGTTGTTTTCAGCATTCAGGTCAACTCTATAGAATTACATGGGATTCAGTGTGCCGTGGATTATTGTCATTGTGACTCACAATGGCCTGCTTGTGTTTTGGGGCTGCCTGACCTCCCCACTTAGTCTCTTCCCCATACACTTGATGGACCGACTTCTGAGATGGAAAGTTACCTTAACATTGGCTTCAGGAAAGCCAGAGAAGGAGGACAACTGTGTCAATATCATTGTTGGTTTTACATTATAAACACTGTGTTCACCCAGCTCGTAGTTAATAAAGAGTATTGAGCCCTTGTTACTTCCTATAAGTTGAGAACAAATTCCATCAGGAGGTACCAAGGAGGCCTTCTGAAGAGTGCAGTGCCTTTGAGAAGAGGGGACATACCATGAAAGAAGACATCATATGTGGCACATATATACAATGGAATATTACTCAGCCATAAAAGGAAACAAAATTGAGTTATTTGTAGTGAGGTGGATGGACCTAGAGTCTGTCATACAGAGTGAAGTAAGTCAGAAAGAGAAAAACAAATACCGTATGCTAACACATATATATGGAATCTAAAAAGAAAAAAATGGTTCTGAAGAACCTAGGGGCAGGACAGAAATAAAGACGCAGATGTAGAGAATGGACTTGAGGACACGGGGAGGGGGAAGGGTAAGCTGGGACGAAGTGAGAGAGTGGCATGGACATATATACACTACCAAATGTAAAATAGATAGCTAGTGGGAAGCAGCCGCATAGCACACGGAGCTCGGTGCTTTGTGACCACCTAGAGGGGTGGGATAGGGAGGGTGGGAGGGAGGCTCAAGAGGGAGGAGCTATGGGGACATAGTTATGCATATGGCTGATTCACTTTGGTGTATTTCAAGGAATTAGCTTATACAATTGTGGGGGCTGGCAAACCTGAAATCTGAAACTCAGGCTGGAATCTTGAGGCAGAATTTCTTCTTAATGGAAGCCTCAGTTTTACTCTTAAGACCTTTCAACTTATTAGGTGAGGCCCACCTATATTATTGAGAATAGACTCCTTTATTTAAGTCTACTCATTGTAGATGTTAACCACAGCTACAAAATCCCTCCATAGCAACACTTAGGTTAGTGTTAGATTAGGTAACTGGGCGCATCACACTAACCATTACAACATTCTCTGTGGGCCTACACAGACACTCTTGAGTATTCAAGGGAATAGTCCCCGCTCTGAACTCTCACAGCATTTTGTTTTCACTTCTCTTACATACTTATGTAGTTAATCCATTCTTACTTGTCAGGATGAAGTACCAGGCACTGAGTTAGATGTTGAGGATTCAGAAGTGAGTAAGATAACTGTGTGTACAGTCAAGAAAAGAGACTGCTTCATAGTTCTGAACATCGTGTCTTGTATGTAACAGGTATTCCAGTGTTTGAATTAATACAGAACATTTTGGTACCCAAAGGTGTCACTAATATTCATGCTCAAATCATCAACATGTATATTCTAATCCTCTTTTATTCTTTGGGTAAATTTCATGATAGGTGTGTTATGAATATAAGCCTATAATCAATACAGTACCTTAGTTCAAGCATACTTTGATGCTGATGGAATTAACACAATTTCAGGAAATCTATTCACTTTAGCCAAAAAATCAGTACATTTGTGGCAATTCATTGGAATTTGGAAATATTGCCAAACCTGGATATTTCACATGATAAATATAGGCTGTGGTACAACTTTCCCAAAAAACTAATTGATTCAGTGATTCAATGGAGATTCAAAGAGGAAGCATACCTAGGTCCTTAGTGTCCTAAAGGTTAACCTTTAAGTCAATTGTAAAGAATTAATAAAGAGAAACCTCAATTAAATAGAGTTGGGAGACCAGAAGGGGGCGCTCTCATGCCCTGTGACCATAGCAGAGCCCAACAAGAGGAAGAAAGAATCCTTTTCTTTCCTGACAAGTACTGAGCCAGTGAAAAGCTATGGACTCTGTTTTCTGTAGCCCTCCCAGCATCCTTTTCCTCTGTAAGCGCGTTCTTCCCTTGCCCTGAAGGGACTTCCATGTTGCTCGCCAGGGTTGCAGACCTGAATTGCAATTCTCTGCTGACCCCTAATAAACCCATCTTTGCTGGAGAAATATCTGGCGGTCTACTTATTTCAGGTCAACATTTTGCTGGCCCGTATGGAGAACGGAGAAGGCTCCCCGTGGCTCCAGGGCTGGTGAGCGAACAGGTGTGTTACCCACAAACTGAGCCCACCGTGCTCGCGGCTTTTCTCACCAATCCTGGAGTTTGAAGTTATCTCTTTCTCCTGAATCCAAGCTCACAGTCTCTTTGCATTGAAAGCTCTCCAGGCTTTATTCAGGACCTATCTTAAGGTTTTGTTCTTTCTGGTTAAGGTCTTGTTCTGTATGTGAGTACTCATTTGGCTCTTTTATCTGATTTTGAGATCAGACCATTTCAACCAAAGCTGGCTGAAAAGCCATAGGCCCATTCCTTTGGAATAGGGGCTGTTCTCTGGAAACTGGCTGAACAAGTCTCTGGCTTAGTTCCTCTGGGACCAAGCTGTTTCCGTAGAATTGGCTGATATCAGTTTGCAAGCTGTTTGCTTTGAGCTGTTTGAAAATTGTTCCTTTACTCTAGAGAAAAATATCTGAGAACCGTGATCCCAGTTACCTAAATATTTTGAGGGTGCTCCTCCCACACAGGGACTCCGGCCGATTTTATGTTTAAAAACCATGGTTCTTCCTCACTCCCATTTCTAACTGAATGGACTGATCTTACCAAAGGAAATTTAGAGTATCAATGGCCATTAACTTAATTTTCTTAAAACAAAATTGGGTTATAATAGCTCAAAAGTTTCCAAAACTGAGTGGAATGCCTGTTTTGATTGGTAGGTTGGTATTTTGAGGCTTCCAAACACTGTCAGGACCCTGTAATTGCGTCTCTTCAAAATAAGAATTTAAGATTAACTGAGGCAAGCAAAGAAAGAAAGATCAAATGGCTCCTGAAGTCTCAGGCTCTGCTTCCTTCTTTGTCTTGGGCTCTGCCTCCAGTGCCATCTTGTCTCCCTCCCTCAGCTCCACGTGGTCAGACTCCACCCCCAGCGCCATCTTCCTCTTTCCCTTCTCCACTGCCTGTACCTCCTCTATACTCTCAATCTCCGCATAGTAATTCTCTCACCGAACTTCCTCTTTTCTCTGAAATTTACCCACTGCCTTTTCCTCTGAAATTGTCAGAACCTGTCCCTTTAAAATTAAGCCTTCTGAGGATCCAGAGGCTAAACCCTTAATTTCTTACATTCCCTGGACTGAAGCTGAACTGTGAACCATAGTTGAAGATTTTCCCAAAGTAACTAAAGAGCCTCACAGATTTACTGAGGAATTTAATATAGTCATTTAAACTTATCAACCTGGTTTGTCTGACTTATATCAGCTAATTCATATACTTGTTGGTGAAGGCCAGGCCCAGCATTGGATGAAAACCACTAACTGGTAAAATCCTAAAGGGTTTTTAGAATTACAACTGAAAGACCAGCCCGCTAACTTACCATATCAACTGGCTTAGGCAGTTGCTGGGTGACTTCACTGAGCAATTCTTAGGACTTTTGCAAAGCCTGTTGATTTGAAGAAAATTTATCTTTGCACACGAAGAGAAAATCTGATGAACCAGAGTTTGGGTCTTTTGAGCATGAGCCACCCATTCTCCATGCTTGGCCCTTGCAATAAACCTTTCTCTGCTCAAAAAAAAAAAAAAAAATCTGGTGAACCTGTTCCTGACTATTGCAGTTGACTTCAGGTTGTTTTTAAGGAAAGGAAAGTTCTGGTCTTCCTTCAGATGTTGATTTCACCCAGGTAGCTTTTAACGGTGTTTATTAATGGGATGAGCCAGGACCTTTCCCTTCTAATAAAAAGGCCCAGGATGGAATGGGAAACTATGTCCACTCCAGATTTAATTAATCTGGCAAACCAGCGCTCTTACACTTTTTTTTAAAGATTTTTTATTGAGTATAGTTGCTTTACAATGTTGTGTTAGTTTTTACTGTACAGCAAAGTGAATCAGCTATACGTATAAATATATCCACTCTTTTTTGGATTTCCTTCCCATTTAGGTCACCATAGAGCATTGAGTAGAGTTCCCTGTGCTATACAGTAGGTTCTCATTAGATATCTATTTTATATATAGTAGTGTATATATGTCAATCCCAATCTCCCAATTCATCCCACCCTTCCCTTCCCCCCTTGGTATCCATACGTTTGTTCTCTACATCTGTGACTCTATTTCTGCTTTGCAAATAAGTTCATCTATACCAGTTTTTTCAGATTCCACATATATACGTTAATATACGATATGTTTTTCTCTTTCTGACTTACTTCACTCTGTATGACAGTCTCTAGGTCCACCCATGTCTCTACAAATGACCCAATTTCATTCCCTTTTATGGCTGAGTAATATTCCATTGTATATATGTACCACATCTTCTTTATCCATTCCTCTGTTGATGGACATTTAGGTTGTTTCCATGTCCTGGCTATTGTAAATAGTGCTGCAATGAACATTGGGGTGCATGTGTCTTTTTGAATTATGTTTTTCTCTTGGTATATGCCCAGTAGTGGGATTGCTTGGTATTTGCCCAGTATGGTTTTCTCTTGGTAAATTGCCTAGTAGTGGTATATGCCCAGTCACATGGTATTTTTAGTTTTTGAAGGAACCCCCATACTGTTCTCCATAGTGGCTGTATCAATTTACATTCCCACCAACAGTGCAGGAGGGTTCCCTTTTCTCTACACCCTCTCCAGCATTTATTGTTTGTAGATTTTGGGATGATGGCCATTCTGACCGGTGTGAGGTGATACCTCATTGTAGTCTTGATTTGCATTTCTCTAATAATTAGTGATGTTGAGCATCTTTTCATGTGTTTGTTGGCCATCTGTCTTCTTTGGAGAAATGTCTATTCAGGTCTTCTGCCCATTTTTTGATTGGGTTGTTTGTTTTTTTGATATTGAGCTGCATGAGCTGTTTGTATATTTTGGAGATTAATCCTTTGTCCGTTGCTTCGTTTGCAAATATTCTCTCCCATTCTGAGGGTTGTCTTTTCATCTTGTCTATGGTATCCTTTGCTGTGCAAAAGCTTTTAAGTTTAATTAGGTCCCATTTGTTTGTTTTTATTTTTATTACTCTAGGAGGTGGGTCAAAAAAGATCTTGCTGTGATTTATGTCAAAGAGTGTTCTGCCTATGTTTTCCTCTAAGAGTTTGATAGTATCCAGTGTTACATTTAGGTTGTCTTACACTTTAGATGAGTCTCTTCCATGGAAGACCATCAAAATTCTTAACATTCAACTCCAGCAATTGAAGGCTCCTAAATGAAACCAAACCCCTCCTAGTTTCTGCTATTATTGCAAAGAGCTAAGACATTGGGAAATAGATTGTTACAAATTTAAGCATTTTAGGCATCTTCAGCCTTCTAATTGCCTCTCTGATGTCCTCTCAATTCTCAATGACAAGGTTCTGAGGAAATACAAGGGCTCTTTCCCAGTCCTCCCTCTTAATTGGCTTGGTGAAACATTTCCCCAAATTGGGGCTGAGTCTCTCCCAGTCCTAATTCACACCAGAACCCTTAGTACTCAACCTTACGACTGTGAAGCAGCAGCCACCTCACAGTACTAAAACAGTTGAAATAGTGGGCATCTCTGGTGTGTCTCAAGAGGTTCATGTCTCTGAACCTGTTTCCTTTTTTTTAGACCCTTTGAGGGATATACACTCTTTTCTTCTTATTCCTCTGACTCTATCCATCTTGTAGGCTGAGACTTCTCAGAGAAATATCATGCCAGAATTATTTTCTCCCAAAAGGGGGAAATAATCCTAGAATTTGACAGTAGTCATCAAAGTAACCAAGCAGGTAAATTAAGTGACCCTTTGACATCTCTTATTTGTTCCATCTCTGACGGCACTAGAGCTAATTCTGGAAACACTGGTCATTTGTTCCTATTGAATCAGCCACCACTTTCCTTATGGCCAAGATCTTCAACTGATACTGGCAAAATTCACAGTGCACCTCCCATCAGGATTCAAATATTGGGTTGGCCAAAAAGTTCCTTTGGGTTTTTCCAGCGGTTACAGAAAAACCCAAATGAACTTTTTGGCCAACCCAGTAGCTCCCTCAAAACCTCTTCCCAGAATTAATCAATATCCTGTAAGTAAAGAAGCCCTTCAAGGCATAAAGCCCATAGTAGATTACAAGGCTCAAGGCCTCATTATCCCTTGTAGTAGCCCCTGTAACACTCCCCCTTTACTGGTGAAAAAGCTAAGGGCCAAGGGTGGAGGTTTGTCCAGGGCCTCCAAGCAATAAACAACATTGTTATCCCTCAACATCCCGTTGTTCCTAATCCTCATACTTTACTAACATCCATTTCTACTGGAAGCAAATTCTTTACTGTAATTGACATATGTAGTGCATTCCAGTTGATGAAGCTAGCCAGTACTTTTCTGCCTTCACTTGGGAAGAAAAACGATTCACCTGGACAGCAATACCTCAGGGTTTTCTAAGACTCCTTCTTATTTCTCTCAAACCCTGAAGGCTGATCTGGATGACATAAAGTTCCCTAGAGGTATGACTTTGTTGCACTATGTGGATGATTTGCTTCTTTGCTCTCCTCAAGCCTCCTCACAGGAAGACAGCATCCACTTGCTAAAGCTTTTAGCCTTAAAGGGACAAAAGGTCACCAAAGAAAAATTGCAGTTTGCCCAAATTCAGGTTCGGTATTTAGGGCATCTGATATCAGAACATAGATCCAGATATACTTCATGGTGTCCTAAGTTTCCCAAAAACCCAAAACTAAGTGCTAACTGTGAGGTTTTCTCAGGCTAATTGGTTATTGCTGAAATAGGATTCCAAATTTGTCTCTTATGGCCAAATCTCTGTATGTTTTACTAAACAATAACAACTTGGACCCAGTTTTATGGAAAGATCTGGACAACCTAGCTTTCAAGAACTTAGGGAGAGTTTGATGAACCTACCTGCCATTGGACATCCCAGTTATCAGATTCCCTTTTTTCCTTTTGTATATGAAAAGGAAGGGCATGATCTTGGGGTACTCACCCAAAAACACAGGGACCAATATCAATGCATAAGGTATTATAGCCAGCAACTTGACCCTGTGGTGTGGGGAAATGCGCCTTGCCATAGAGCCATCATGGTTACTACCCTTCCATTAGAACCACTGGGAAAGTTTTTGTGGGATCTCCTTTTAACCACTTTGGTACCTCATGCAGTAGAAGCTCTCCTGAATTCTCATCAAACTCAACATTTCTCAACCATCTGCCTCACCTCCTATGAAGTCCTTTGGCCAGCTGCCTCTCACATAACTCTTTATGTTGTAATAACCTTAACCCGGCTACTTTTCTCTGCTCCATTGCTGACAAAGTCCCTCATGACTGCTTAAGACTGATGGACCACCTCCTCTGTCCTCATAATGATCTACAGGATATTCCATTGGGTAACGTTGACTTCTCGAGGTTCACACTTAAAAGGTAACAATGGCAAATATTGTCCTGGATATGCTATTACGACTCCTTTTGATGTTGAGGCAGCATGTTTACCTATGGGTACTTTGGCCCAACAGGCTGAATTATATGCTCTTACATGGGCTTGTGGTTTAGCTAAAGACAAAACTGCCAATATTTGTACTGATAGTAGATATGCTTTTGGAGTAGCTCATGATTTTGGAATATTGTGAAAGCCACGTGGCTTCCGTACTTCCAGTGGAAATGAAATTAAAATTGGTTCCCATGTACAGGAATTATTCAATACAATACTTTTATCGGCCACTTTAACTATTATTAAGATTCTGGGGCATTCTAAACTTGATTCTCTGGAAGCTAGGGGAAATCACCTAACTGATATTACTGCAAGGAATGCCACCCTTAAAGGGACCACCAGTAGCCAAACCTCTGTTATGGTCCAAAGGAATATTTCTCCAAATGATAATATAGAAAAACTGTCTAGAGAGACCCAACAATTGGCCTTAGAAAAGGAAAACCAAGATTGGAAATTCAACAATTGTTGGTTTTATAAAAAGAGAAAGCTCTGGTTTGGACCAAATAACAACTCTGTCCTACCAGAGACTCCAAAATTCCCACTCCTCACCACTGTATATGCATCAAAACATTGGGCTCCTGACAAAATGATAGCCTTCGTGGATCAATATTGGTGGGGAAACATTAATAAGACTTCAAAAAGTGCCAATCTCACTTGTCCCACTTGTCCAAAGTACAATCCAGGGAAGCCTGTTTGTACTGCTCCTGGACATTTTAAACTGCCTAATGGACCATTTGAGGTCTGGCAAATGCATTTCATACAACTTCCTCTGTCTAACTGATATAAATATTTTTTAGTCATGGTCTTTATGTTTTCACACTGGACTGAAGCCCTCCCTTACAGACAGGCTACTGCCTCTTCTGTGGCTAAAGTTCTTTTGGAAGGCAGCTATGCTCACCACTGTACTACCAATGCTGGTTAAAGTTCTTTTGGAAAAGATTATCCCTACCAGGGGAACTCCTCTTGAACTTCATAGTTATTGGGCAACCCATTTTACTGGTTAGGTTCTTCGACAAGTCTGTGCTGTTTGACTGGTTTTACAACACTTTCACTGTGCTTACCATCCTCAATCCTCTGCTTAGTCGAATGTACTAACAGCAGTATTAAGACTCAATTGGCAAAATTTGTAGAGGCTCTCCAAATACCTTGGCAAAAAGCATTGCCATTGGTCTTTCTAAATCTCAGATCCACCCCTTCTGGAACTTATAGACTCTCACCCATCCTGTAGTGACAGGATGCCCGATGCACTTGGGTTCTGCTTCTTTTGACCCACAACTGATAAAAGGAGATATACTACAATATTGCAAAGGCCTAATTGCTTCCATTAAAAATAATCATGTTTTGGTAGAGCAGTCTTCACAGTGTACCCTTGGGAGACAAAGACCTTAAGCATCACACCTTACAACCTGGTGATTTCATCTATTGGAAAAGACACCTCCAGAAGAACTCTCTTCACTTCAGCTGGAAAGGCCCCCAACAAGTACTGCTAATCAACCTTTGAGCTGTCAAACTCCCAAGAAATAGATCTTGGATTCGTGTGACACACCTAAAGAAAGTGCTAAACTCTGACTGGACCTGCACATCACCTGGTGACTTGAAAGTAAAGATTTCCTGGAATTGAAGCTGATGTCATCTGATGAGACAGCTTTCCCAAGATATTTGGACCAGACCTGTGGAAGTTTGTTGCCAAACCTTTGATGATGACATAACGCTTCACATGATTTCCAATGTCTATGATCTTGACAACATATGGACTTCAGATAAAAAGTGCCTAAAAATTCTCTATCCTACCCCTCCTTGTTACTCAAATGTGACCTTGATAGGTTTCCAATCTGTGCACTTTCCCTACGATGTGAGATACTGCACCCAGGAAAGGAAAGACCTCTGACATTGAGGGATAAAAAGCCACTGCAACTAGAAAACCTGACTAGATCAGTGATGGTTTCGAAGAAAGAGCTTGATCAAAAGGGGAAATGTAAAAATTTAATAAACAGAAACCTCAATTAAATAGAATTGGGAGACCAGAAGAGGGAAGTCTCTTGCCCTGCAATGACAGCAAAGCCCAACAAGAAGAAGAAAGACTCCTCTTCTTTCCTGGCAATGACCCAGCCAAGGAAAAGCCATAGATTTCCTTGTTTACTATAGCCTTGCTAACTTCCTTTTCCTCTCTACCAAAGTATTCTCACTCAGCAAAAAAAAGAATGAAACAATGCCATTTGCAGAAACATGGATGGACCTAGAGATTATCATACTAAGTGAAGTAAGTCAGAAAGAGAAAGACAAATACCATATGATATCACTTACATGCGGAATCTAAAATATGGCACAAATGAACGTATCTACGAAACAGAAACAGACTCACTGACATAGAGAACAGACTTGTGGTTGCCAAGGGGGAGGGGGCGGAGGATGGATTGGGAGTTTGGGGATTAGCAGATGCAAACTTATATAAAGAATGGATAAACAACAAGGTTCTACTGTATAGCACAGGGAACTATATTCAATATCCTGTGATAAACCATGACAGAAAAGAATATAAAAAAGAATGTATATATATTTACAACTGAATCACTTTGCTGTACAGCAGAAATTAACACAACATTGAAAATCAACTGCACTTCAATAATAATAAAAAACGTATTCTCCTTCCCTTGCTATGTGGGGTCTTGCATGTGGCTTATCATGATTGCAGACCCCAAATTGTCATTCTCTGCTGATCCCGAATAAACTTATCTTTGTTAGAGAAATGTCTGGCAGTCTGTTTGTTTCAGGTCAACACAATTTATCAACATTTCAAGTTGCATTTTTTTTTTTTAAAGAGCTTCTACTGTATTTTTTTTTAATTAATTTATTTATTTATATTTTTGGCTGTGCTGGGTCTTCGTTTCTGTGCGAGGGCTTTCTCTAGTTGCGGCAGGCGGGGGCCACTCCTCATCGCACTGCGCGGGCCTCTCACTATCGCGGCCTCTCTTGTTGCGGAGCACAGGCTCCAGACGCGCAGGCTCAGTAGTTGTGGCTCACGGGCCTAGTTGCTCCGCGGCATGTGGGATCTTCCCAGACCAGGGATCGAACCCGTGTCCCCTGCATTGGCAGGCAGATTCTCAACCATTGCGCCACCAGGGAAGTCCCAAGTTGCATTTTTACTGGGTGGTTGTGGCTGTTGTGAAATAAAACTAGAAATTATAATAAGCTTAATTATTCCATTATCATTGTCTCCCACCAAGAACACCTAGGAGACTATTGAAAACACCATAAGTTACATATTTAAAAAAATTGGTATGAATTTTAAAACTTTGTTTTAATTCTGTGCATCTGTACAATACTCTGTGTTTTTGAAAATCAATAAAATAATAGGTATTCACTGAATACTTCCTACGTGCTATATTCTAAGTAAATATAATCTCATTTATTCTTTTCAGCCACCCTGTTTGTTAGGTACTGTTATTCTATATTTATAGATGAGGAAAGTGGGGCTCAGAGGCCACACAGCTAGCAAGTGGCAAAACTGAAATTTAAACCTAAATCTGCTTGACACTAAGGATGTATTATTTTTATTATGCCACATTATATTATGCCACTTTATTCATTATTTTGTTGTGCAAAAAATGTCTCAATTAGTAGCCAAGCTAATATGCTTATCATTTAAAATTACATAACTATAGATTATTTCAAAGTTGTCAAACACCATCACTTGTCCCATATTTTGTTAATATTTTTCCATATGGTGCTCTTTTTAGCTGATAAAATAAATAGTAATTCTCATGTCTGCTTTTAGAAATCTGTATTAAAAATGAATGGTTGGGGCTTCCCTGGTGGCGCAGTGGTTGAGAATCTGCCTGCCAATGCAGGGGACACGGGTTCGAGCCCTGGTCTGGGAAGATCCCACATGCCGCGGAGCAACTGGGCCCGTGAGCCACAGCTACTGAGCCTGCGCGTCTGGAGCCTGTGCTCCGCAACAAGAGAGGCCGCGATAGTGAGAGGCCCGCGCACTGCGATGAAGAGTGGCCCCCACTTGCCGCAACTAGAGAAAGCCCTCGCGCAGAAACGAAGACCCAACACAGCCAAAAATAAATTAATTAATTAATTTAAAAAAAAAATGAATGGTTGGCTTAATCCCTTTCTGGATGTCAGGTACCATTTTTTTCCCTCTCATGAATAGCACTTTTTATTTTGCAAGTCCGCTAAGTTGTTCAAGGATGATCTTGTGAAACCTCTTCCTCATAAGCTCCATCTTTTTCATATTAAGAAGGGAAGTGAGAAATGGTTTTTAAAATAGGAAAATGAACTTTGTAATTTGTCCATTTGAATCTGATGTGTATCAAATGACATCTGACTGGCTATATGATGAGACCAGTGGGGTAAAATGAAAACCAGAGGCAACATTTTGCCAGATCCTGCTATAAATGAACCTTAAGAAGTATACCTGGGCTAATGATAAAGTAACCGTATGATTTACTCTCCTAGATCCTTTTGAGAGTGAAAGCGGTATGTCTTAATAATGATGCTGGGATAGCAGGCATGAACCTGAACGTAGGATCACACTGTCTCATGGACATCACCATGAAAATACTGTTTGCTATGTCAGAATTTTAATGCTAAATTAACATGTACTAGAAATTGCCATTTCTCTTTGTTCTAATTCAACCAGCATTTATTAACCATCTACCATGTGCTAGGTTCTGTGATGTATGTTGTGTACAGTATCGGAGGATGGGTTCAGTACTGGAGGATAATTTGGATGGTAGGAAAGATGAGTTCTCTGGGGGTATAGCAGAGGTGAAGAATTGTGATTCAAATTTGGGATGGAGGAGGGAGGATTATGAAAGACTTGAAATGTTTGAGCTAAGCCTTGAAGGATGAAGGTTTGATTGAAAGTAGGACTTTCAAGACAGAGGGTAAAAAGCATAGATGATGGCACTTGGGTGTGGAGGTGCATGTGAGTTAGGTGAAAGTAGAGTAGGTTGGTGTGGCTTGAAAAGTCAGTTATGAGCAAGATTGTGAGGGCTTCATCACCTTAAGGGCCTCTCCATAAGAAGGAAAAGCAGAATACTCGTTATATAAATCACTCAAAAAAAGAATCAGATAATACCATGAGTAAATTTCAATGTTTTCCCCAAGCAACATATCTTCACATATTTTTTTCATTCATTAAACCAGTGTTACTCATAGTGTGGTCCTCAGACCAGCAGCATAGGCTTCACTTGGGAGCATATTAGAAATACAAATTCACGCTCCCCAACCTGAACCACTGAATCCAAATTTCTTGTGATGGGATCCAAGAAACTGTTTTAACCGTCTCTCCAAGGGAATTCTTAATGCTCATTAAAGTTTAAGAAGCACTGCATTAAACATTTATCAGGTGCCTCTTTGCTGTCAGCTTCCGTGTTGGACACTGGAGATATAGAGTTGAGTCGAATGAGGTACAGTTTCAACCCCCGGTGGCCGAACAGTAACACCTAAATGAAAACCCCCTGTATGAGAGGCAAGCCACAAGGGGATGAAATTGTCAGCTAGGATGTAATGCTTTACTGCTAGGTGTTCCATGACTCCAATACTAAAAATCAAGATATATTCCAGAATTTTCCAGGGAAACATGGGAACCTTTCCTTAGCATCTAAAGCAAACATTTGTTTCCCTGTGTATAACTTTTTAATAGAGCTGAATTTGTCTTCAGAAGTAGTTCAAATGCTTGTAATGATTTGGAAGAAAGATGTACTATTTAGGTTTTATCTTTTTAAGAAGTTTGTTTACATTTTCTGCTCTTGTGTTATGTTCATCAGTTCAGAAACATTTAAGCACTTGATCATCCTTAGCCATGGGCAGTTATTCTTTTTTATTATCAAATAGTTCAAATATACTGAAATACCCATCTACCTATCATGCAGATTTAACCTGCTGTCATTTTGTTATATGAGAGAAATATTTTAATGTTATCAAATCAAGGACCAAGAAGTATAGGATAAAGAGAAGAGAGGAGTAATTTTTGAGCATTATAAGGCCTGAATATTTTTCAGAACTGATGAAAGTCTAGAATCCTTGAATATAGGAGATACCAGGTATATATAGCAGGAGATATAAAAAGAAAGATTCACATTGCTGTGAACCTACAGAACCAAAGACAATGAACTCAAAATCAACCACCAAGAAAATGATATGGAATATTTCTCAGAGAGTTAAAAGAAAATAATCATCAACATAGAATTGTGTATACCTAGCCAAACTGTCTTGAGTGTGGGAAAAATTAAGACATGTAAACTAAACAAAACTGAGAGTACATACTTAGAAATGGCCTTCATTGAAGAAACTTCTAAATAAACTATTCAGGAAGAAGAAAGATAGACTCCTGAAGAAAGGTCTGAGATACAGGAAAGAATGGTGAAGCAATAATTAGACAAATAGATAAAACTAACTAAAAGATATCTGTGTAAAATACCATCAAATATTACTATAAAATATTTGATATATAATAATTTTATTACCATTTAGTCATAAGTTGCATTATGCTTTCTCCTTTATCTCAGTAGTTATTTAGGAGTATGTTTTTGCATATATATACACTTAACTTTTATTGTTGATTTCTAATCTAATTGTTTTATGAGATATTTTCATCTGTCTGATATTAATTTTTTGAAAATTGTGAAAGCTTCCTTTAGGTATCAGTTTCAGTTTGTGTATCAGCTTCAGCAGCACTCAAGGTCTAGGAAAGAGAAGGCACACTCAGTTGGAATTGTGATGAAAATTTATTTACAAATATGTTGGGGGAGGTTACAACAGCTGGGGACTGTCAACAGTGAGAAGGGACTATTACGATCTCCAAGCTTTAAGGGACAAAGGGAAGAAACAGTATTATGGGAACCCAGTGAGATGTAGAGCAATGGAAACAGGGGTGCTCTGTATGAAGATGCAGATGCAGAAGCTGAAGTTATAGAAGGGCCCTGCTAACGGCAGAACCATGGCACCCATCCAGCCAGGGAGGGAGCAGGAGGAAACTACCCTGACCTCTCTTTCTTTGTGCTCTCCAGTCTCCTGTAGACCCTGCCGTCAGCCATACCTAACTGGAAGGCAGAGTGTAAGGGGTCCAGATAATGCAATTTACAGGGGTTAACCACTTAGGACATGGCACAAAGGAGAGAAAAGCAGAGAATGAATGGTGAGGGGGAGGAAATGGAACAGAACCAGAACATTTTGTGAGACATGACATGACTTAATTTGTATGTGTTCTATTTTTGCTCGAAAAATAATATACTTGTATCAGTCATGGTATAACTAGGAAAACAGAAATCACTTGAAGTCTTTTACAAACAGCAAATTTAATACAGAGAATTAGTTAACAGGTGGTATTAATGCCAGGGAACCAAATGGGAGGGTGAAATAGTTGAGAGATTGGCAGGGGCTGTGTGATCTCTAGGTCTGGAGAGTCGCAGAGAGTATGTGATGTTATCAGAAAACAGAGACCAGGCCATCTTTAGGAAACTAGGCTATTCTGTCAGGGACATAAAAATGCATGAATTTATTCATTCTTGGTGAATTGTCCTTTTTATCATTATGTTGTGTCTCTGTTTCTATAAATTATTTGCATTTGGTATTTATATTTTTGCAGCTTTTTTGGTATTTCCTTTTCATATTTTTGCTTTCTCTTCAAACTTTGTGCTGTTTTACTTATGTCTCTTTAAGTAGCCTGTACATTGTGTTTTTTTTTTTTTAAGTGACTTTATTTTTGTCTTCTACTGGCCCTTTAAACTTCCCATAACCTTATATAAAAACTCCAGCAAGCCGTGAACATTTCTTCTTATTCTTAGAAACAGGTAGGAGAACAGGTGAACTGTGAAAGAGCAGAGAACCGTGTTCCCCTTTCCCACTGCAGGCTTCCAGCTAAAGCAGGTCCAAGGTGAGGGTTGGGATTTGTTTTTTTTGGGTTTTGGTTTTGGATTTTTTGGGCTTTTGTTTTTTAACCCAGGTTTGTCTATTCTAAATGCTGAATTGAGACTTTTAATAAACTAAAATTTTGCTGATGCTGGTTGACTGTTTGCCCCCAAAATTCATATGTTGAAATCCTAACCCCCCCAATGTGATGGTGTTAGGAGATGGGGGCCTTTGGGAGGTGATTAGGTCATGAGGTGGAGCCCTCATGAATGGGATCAGTGCTTTATAAAAGAAACCCCAGAGAGCTCGCTTGTCCTCTCCACCATGTGAAGACACTTGAGAAAATGGCTATCTGCAACCCAGAAGAGGGCCCTCACAGAATCTGACCTTGCTAGCACCCTGATCTTGGACTTCTAGCCTCCAGAACTGTGAGAAATAAATTTCTGTTGCTTATAAGTCACCCAGTCTCTGGTATTTTTGTTATAGCAGTCGGAACAGACTAAGACACTGCTGTAGAAGTGGGAAGGGAGATAGAGGCAGGAAGAAGATAAATCTGTAATGATACTTTTGGCTGTCCAGGCATGGCAGATGGCAAAAGCTGGTGTTATTGGATGAGTCTGGTATAGAAGGTTAAAATTGGTATTAGCTTGGGGGGTGCCTTTGTGGGTTATTTGGAGGTTTCCTGCTGAGCCCCTCTTTCACAGTTCTTCTTACACCAGCAGATGCATCTCTAGTTCAAATGGTTGCTTGCATCAGTTATCTATTAACGCAGACCACCCCAAAATTTAGTGGCTTACAGCAAAAACCATTTATTTTCTCACAGTTTGTGGCTGGCTGTTTGGGTTGGGCTCAGCTGGGCAATTCGATTTTAAGTGATGTCAGCTGGGCTCACTCACCCATGTTTGCAGTCAGTTGACAGGTCAGCTGGGGGGCTGGTTTTGATGGCCTCATTTGTATGACTGGCACCTTGATGCTGACTCTTGGCTGGGCTTACGTGACCCATCTGTCATCCTCCAGTAGGCTTCTTTACTTGATGGCACAGGCGTTCCAAGAAAGATAAAGTAGGAGATGCAAGTTTTCTCAAGGCCTAGCCTTAGAAGTCTCATGATATCATTTCTGCTGCAGTTATTGGTCCAAAAAGTTAAAAGCCTACTTAGATTCAAGAGGTGGGGAAATGTACTCCACCTCATCATGGAAAGAGTAGTAGAGTCACATTGTAAAGGAGAAAGGTGACAGATGTGATGCATTGGGGGCCATTATTCTAACGAACTACCACTGTTACTCCTCAGCTCCTGGGCATCTAGCCTCTTTCCGCCGCGGTGTTCTCACCTCTCAGGTAACCGTATTGGATAGGATTCAAGACAACCTCATGGTAAGGTTTCACCAGGTGAACTTCGTGTGCTCCATGGGGAAAAAATCCCTTGCTTTGACAACACCTGAAAGTGCTAGCCAATCTCAGTGCAATCTCTGGCTTTACCAGCAAAGAGGAGTCAGGCACTTTCTTGCCCCCTGGAGTCCCAGGCAGGAGTCAGCCCCCAGGATGAATGTTGGCTTTAACTTTCTCAGGCATGAGTCAGGCACGGGCCAGCTCTCTCTCTCTCTCAACTAAAGGAAACACTCTCCAAAGGTGCACTTGAAGTTTCGTCCCCAGGTTGGGGACTCACAGCCCAGCTACCACTCCCTCTAAAGACACTGTTCACTACTCTCCTCGCAGAAGCTTTCTCTTCTCCGGCCCCATTTTATAACTCTGGCCTGGCTGAGGCGTCTAGGAGTTACGCAGCAGGCTGTCAGGTTCTCTGTGGAAGGGTGTGTTATCCTCACTTTAGTCTCCTGATGTCAATCAGAGTAGCGTCTCCATCGAAGCCAGGCAGTTAGAATCATTTGCATCCGAACACCATGTGTTCACATGTTATGATGTGTGGCTAGTATATAGCAAGAGTATGACAAAGGCAGTGAGAACCCTGCCACTAGCTGCTTGGGCGATGTGGGAACACCTGGCAGAGAACATTAAGTGGGACATTACAAGATGAGTAAAAGTTTGCCAAGTCAGGATGGTGGGGACTCCCTCCCAGAGGGTACGACAACACATCCAGATACTGAATTGCAAAGGCTGTGACATTCTTGAGGGGAAAAAAAGTTCACTGTGACTAGAGATTAGGTGGAGGGAAGTTGTATGAAATGGGACTAGAGAGGTAGTTTGAGATCCATTTGTAGAGGGCCCTAATACTAGCTAGATGACCTTGGGGCAAAACATAGTCTTTCTGTATGGAAAATGGGGTTAATATGCATACTTCAGTTTCACATATTGTTGATATCAAATCAGTCAATGTAAGTGAAAAGCCTTTGAAGAAACCATGTGTTGTAGGCAGAATAATGGTCCCCAGAAGATGTCCATGTCCCAATCTTTGGAGCTTGTGACAACCATACCTGGCAAAGGAGGCTTGCAGACGTAATTAAGCTTAAGAGCCTTGAGGTCGGGAGATTATCCTGGATTATCCAGGTGGATCCAATCTCCTCACATGCGTCCTCAAAAGTGGAAAACCTTTCCTGGCTGTGATCAGAGAAAGAGATGTGACAACAGAAGGAGGGTCAGAGAGATGCCCGTGTTGAAGATGGATGAAGGGGACAAGCCAAGGAATGTGGGCAACCTCTAGAAGCTGGAAAAGGCAAGGAAACGTGTTCTTCCCTAGAGCCTCCAGAAAGGAAGGTAGCCCTGCTGACGCCTTGATTTTAGGACTTCTGACCTTCGGAACCGTAAGGTAATAAATCTGTGTTGTTTTAAGTCACTAAGTTTGTGATAATTTTTTCAGCAGCCACAGAACTAATAGACCATGTCAGCTTTGAAAGACAGCATAATGCAGCACAGGCTCGGAGCTAGACTGCCTGGGTTCAAATCCTAGCTCTGCCACTCACTAGCTGCATGACCCTGTTTACTTAACCTCTCTGTGTCTCAGATTCCTCATCCATAAAATGGGGCTATTGCTGCTGTGAGGATCAAATGAGTTCAGTCTTCTGACATACCTGGCACAGTCCCTAGCGTATAATATGCAGTCCGTAAATGTTATCATTACTATTTGACACATCTAAAGTGCCATGCAAATGCAAGTTGCTCCTACTTTTATATTTGGTATTATTGTTATTATTCTATGAAAAAGATAACTCCCAATATTATATGAATGAACTGGGTTCATGTAATTCATTTTGCAAGAGAGAAGAAAAGTATGTTTTTTTACATCAAAATATATTAACCAAAACCTCATTCTTAAACTTCTGGGATGATTTTTCTCCTAATGAGATAATGGGTGCCTAATAGTAAGTACAAGTCTCCCTATGCTGTTTAAACTTATTGACGGTTATTTCCCTACTCATGCTTCATGCATCCGGGCCATCTGGACTATTAATAGTCCCAGAATATATCTTATGCTTTTCGATATCTCCATGTTATTCCACACATTCTTACTAGAGGGTTCTTGCTTCTGTTCTGGCAGGAAGTTCACTGGCATCTGTGAGAAGACATATGTACTTCCACATGATAAATTAGATCCTTGAGTGATAGGATTATGGAAAATAACCTCTGTGTCCACTTTCCAAATTCCTTTACTCTTTTTTTTTTTTTTTTTTTAAATGAAGATATTTCCATTTTTTTATTTTTTATTTTTATTTTTTATTTTTATTTTTTTAATTTTATTTATTTATTTATTTATTTATTTATTTTTGGCTGTGCTGGGTCTTCGGTTCGTGCGAGGGCCTTCTCCAGCTGCGGCAAGCGGGGGCCACTCTTCATCGCGGTGCGGGGACCGCTCTTCATCGCGGTGCGGGGACCGCTCTTCATCGCGGTGCGCGGGCCTCTCACTATCGCGGCCCCTCCCGTTGCGGGGCACAGGCTCCAGACGCGCAGGCTCAGCAGCTGTGGCTCACGGGCCCAGCCGCTCCGCGGCATGTGGGATCCTCCCAGACCAGGGCTCGAACCCGTGTCCCCTGCATTAGCAGGCAGACTCCCAACCACTGCGCCACCAGGGAAGCCCCTACTCTTTTACTTAATTTCCACCTCATATTCCCACCCCCAGATTCCTACCTTTAGAGCCTTTGAGGGAAGAAACAAGAGCTATTACAAAAAGTAGGAGGTGCTGTCTAAATATCCAGATCACCATGGTCTCTGCTGGGCTTCCATCTGGTAGAAGAGAAAAATCAACTGGCTTGAGAAGAAATATCTTTGAGCCATCTTTGTGTCATACTTGCTGTCCCACTTTCCTTAAGAACGGGATGGCTGTCACCAATTTTTACATAATGACAGGTTAAAATGTGTTCCTGGAAGATTTTTCTCACTGCCCACCTCCCACCACCAGATTTTTGTGTTCCCAGTTATAATCAGGGTTGCTAAGATGACTTAGTGTGCAATTCATAATGCAGCCTTCACACGACACAAATGCTCTTATAATTAGCACTGTAAAACAAAAGAAGCGATAAACTTTTACACAAAGGAATTGGAAGCTGATTACATGAAACAGTTTGATTTTAGTTTTTCAGCTTCTAAGTTTGGAATTTTCAAACACATGCAAAGTAAACAGAATAATATAATGAGCCCTGGTATATCCATCTCCCAACTTCAACAATTATTGACATTCTACCATTCTTTATTTATTTATTTTTTTAAACAATGGTTTCATGAGCAGTGATGGGCCTCTGTGTTTTGTTTTGTTTTGTTTTAAATTTATTTATTTTTATTTATTTATGGCTGTGTTGGGTCTTCGTTTCTGTGCGAGGGCTTTCTCTAGTTGTGGCAAGTGGGGGCCACTCTTCATCGCGGTGCGCGGGCCTCTCACTATCGCGGCCTCTCTTGTTGTGGAGCACAGGCTCCAGACGCGCAGGCTCAGTAGTTGTGGCTCACGGGCCCAGTTGCTCCGCAGCATGTGGGATCTTCCCAGACCAGGGCTCGAACCCGTGTCCCCTGCACTGGCAGGCAGATTCTCAACCACTGCGCCACCAGGGAAGCCCAGACATTCTACCATTCTTGTTTCATCTATACCGCCACTCACTCCCAGTCTTCACCTGATTTTTTTCTTTTTATCTTTTTTTTTTTTTTTTACTTATGAGATTTATTTTATTTTATTTAAGTATGATTTATTTTACTTAAGGGTGGCAGTGGGAATAGTCATAGATTTCTAATACAAACCAAACACAAAAATCAAACAACCTCTTGATGAGTCTGGCTAATGGTTTATCAATTTTGTTTATCTCAATTTTGTTTATCTTCTCAAAGAACCAGCTTTTAGTTTTATTGATCCTTGCTATTGTTTTCTTTGTTTCTATTTCATTTATTTCTGCTCTGATCTTTATGATTTCTATCCTTCTGCTAACTTTGGGTTTTGTTTGTTTTTCTTTCTCTAGTTCCTTTAGGTGTAAGGTTAGATTGTTTACTTGAGATTTTTCTTGTTTCTTGAGGTAGGCTTGTATAGCTATAAGCTTCCCTCTTAGAACTGCTTTTGCTGCATCCCATAGGTTTTGGATCATTGTGTTTTCATTGTCATTTGTCTCTAGGTATTTTTTGATTTCCTCTTTGATTTCTTTAGTGATCTCTTGGTTATTCAGTAACATATTGTTTAGCCTCCATGTGTTTGTGTTTTCTACGTTTTTTTCCCTGTAATTCATTTCTAATCTCATAGCACTGTGGTCAGAAAAGATGCTTGATATGATTTCAATTTTCTTAAATTTACTGAGGCTTGACTTGTGACCCAAGATATGATCTATCCTGGAGAACGTTCTGTGCACACTTGAGAAGAAAGCGTAATCTGCTGGTTTTGGATGGACTGTCCTATAAATATCAATTAAATCTATCTGGTCTATTGTGTCATTTGAAGCCTGTGTTTCCTTATTAATTTTCATTTTGGATGATCTGTCCATTGGTGTAAGTGAGGTGTTAAAGTCCCCCACTATTATTGTGTTACTGTCGATTTCCTCTTTTAGAGCTGTTAGCAGTTGCCTTATGTACTGAGGTGCTCCTATGTTGGGTGCATATATATTTATAATTGTTATATCTTCTTCTTGGATTGATCCCTTGGTCATTATGTAGTGTCCTTCCTTGTCTCTTGTAACATTCTTTATTTTAAAGTCTATTTTATCTGATATGAGTATTGCTACGCCAGCTTTCTTTTGATTTCCATTTGCATGAAATATCTTTTTCCATCCCCTCACTTTCAGTCTGTATGTGTCCCTAGGTCTGAAGTGGGTCTCTTGTAGACAGCATATAGATGGGTCTTCTTTTTGTATCCATTCAGCCGGTCTACGTCTTTTGCTTGGAACATATAATCCATTCACATTTAAGGTAATTATAGATAAGAAAATGGTCATAGGAACATACCTAATTGTTTTGCGTTTGTTTTTGTAGGTCCTTTTCTTCTCTTGTGTTTCCCACTTAGAGAAGTTCCTTTAGCATTTGTTGTAGAGCTGGTTTGCTGGTGCTGACTGCTCTTAGCTTTAGCTTGTCTGTAAAGCTTTTGATTTCTCCATCGAATCTGAATGAGATCCTTGCCAGGTAGAGTAATCTTGGTTGTAGGTTCTTCCCTTTCATCACTTTAAGTATATCATGCCACTCCCTTCTGGCTTGTAGAGTTTCTGCTGAGAAATCAGCTGTTAACCTTATGGGAGTTTCCTTGTAGTTATTTTTCATTTTTCCCTTACTGCTTTCAATAATTTTTCTTTGTCTTTAATTTTTGCCAATTTGATTACTATGTGTCTTGGTGTGTTTCTCCTTGGGTTTATCCTGAATGGGACTCCCTGCGCTCCCTGGACTTGGGTGGCTATTTCCTTTCCCATGTTAGGGAAGTTTTGGACTATAATCTCTTCAAATATTTTCTCTGGTCCTTTCTCTCTCTCTTCTCCTTCTGGGACCCCTATAATGCCAATGTTGTTGGGTTTAATGTTGTCCCAGAGGTCTCTTAGGCTGTCTTCATTTCTTTTCATTCTTTTTTCTTTATTCTGTTCCTCAGCAGTGAATTCCACCATTCTGTCTTCCAGGTCACTTATCCGTTCTTCTGCCTCAGTTATTCTGCTATTGATTCCTTCTAGTGTAGTTTTCATTTCAGTTATTGTATTGTTCATCTCTGTTTGTTCTTTAATTCTTCTAGGTCTTTGTTAAACATTTCTTGCATCTTCTCGATCTTTGCCTCCATTCTTTTTCCGAGGTCCTGGATCATCTTCACTATCATTATTCTGAATTCTTTTTCTGGAAGGTTTCCTATCTCCACTTCATTTAGTTGTTTTTCTGGGGTTTTATCTTGTTCCTTCATCTTGTACATAGCCCTCTGCCTTGTCATCTTGTCTCTCTTTCTGTGAATGTGGTTTTTGTTCCACAGGCTGCAGGACTGTAGTTCTTCTTGCTTCTGCTGTCTGCCCTCTGGTGGATGAGGCTATCTAAGAGGCTTGATGGGAGGGACTGGTGGTGGGTAGAGCTGACTGTTGCTCTGGTGGGCAGAGCTCAGTAAGACTTTAATCCACTTGACTGCTGATGGGTGGGCCTGGGTTCCCTCCCTGTTGGTTGTTTGGCCTGAGGCAACCCAACACTGGAGCCTACCCGGGCTCTTTGGTGGGGCTACTGGCAGACTCTGGGAGGGCTCACGCCAAGGAGTACTTCCCAGAACTTCTGCTGCCAGTGTCCTTGTCCCCACAGTGAGCCACAGCCACCCCCCACCTCTGCAGGAGACCCTCCAACACTAGCAGGTAGGTCTAGTTCAGTCTCCCCTGGGGTCACTGCTCCTTCCCCTGGGTCCCGATGCACACACTACTTTGTGTGTGCCCTCCAAGAGTGGAGTCTCTGTTTCCCCCAGTCCTGTCAAAGTCCTGCAGTCAATTCCCACTAGGCTTCAAAGTCTGATTCTCTAGGAATTCCTCCTCCTGTTGCCGGACCCCCAGGTTGGGAAACCTGACATGGGGCTCAGAACCTTCACTTCAGTGGGTGCACTTCTGTGGTATAAGTGTTCTCCAGTCTGTGAGTCACCCACCCAGCAGTTATGGGATTTGATTTTACTGTGATTGCGCCCCTCCTACTGTCTCATTGTGGCTTCTCCTTTGTCTTTGGATGTGGGGTATCTTTTTTGGTGAGTTCCAGCGTCCTCCTGTCAGTGATTGTCCAGCAGCCAGTTGTGATTCTGGTGTTCTCGCAAGAGAGAGTGAGAGCACATCCTTCTACTCCACCATCTTGGTTCCTCTCCCATTGTGTTATTTTTTAAAATTATCTTTTATTGAAGTATAGTTGATGTACAATATTATGTAAGTTACAGGTATACAGTATAGTGATTCACAATTTTTAAAGGTTATACTTCATTTATAGTTATTATACAATATTGGCTATATTCCCTGTGTTGTACAATATATCCTTGTAGCTTATTTTATATATAATAGTTGGTACCTCTTACTCTCCTACCCCTATATTGCCCCTCCCCACTTCCCTCTCCCCTTTGGTAACCACTAGTTTGTTCTCTATATCTGTGAATCTATTTCCTTTTTGTTATATTCACTAGTGTGTTGTATTTTTTAGATTCCACATGTAAGTGGTAACATACAGTATTTGTCTTTGTCTGTCTGACTTATTTTACTTAGCATAATGCCCTCCAAGTCCATGCATGTTTTTGCAAATGGCAAATTTTCCTTCTTTTTTATGACTGAGTAATATTCCACTATATATATATGTGTGTGTGTGTGTGTGTGTGTATACACACATATATATATATGTGCCACATCTTCTTTATCCATTCATCTGTTGATGGACACTTAGGTTGCTTCCATATCTTGGCAATTGTCAATAATGCTGCTATGAACATTGGGATGCGTGTATCTTTTTGAATTAGTGTTTTTGGTTTTTTTTTGGGGGGGGATATATACCCAGGAGTGGAATTGCTGGGTCAAATAGTAATTCTATTTCTAGTTTTTTGAGAAACCTCCATACTGTTTTCCTATATTGTGTTATTTTAATCTGTTGTGATAGCCCCTATCTTTCAATGGGTAAATCTAATCCAATTACATTTCTTTTGATTGCTATTCTTTTCAAATTTTTTTTCTTGTCACAAACATTATTCACTCAAATGCTTTGCATTTTTGTGTCTGTCTGAGAGATTTTTAGTGATGACCTTACCATTCACAGGGCAGGCTATAGTTTGCCTTTGGATAGAGCTGACTTCATTTAGCATTAAAATAAAAGAAGGATCTCTAGATATTTAGTCCTAAGTCCCTGTTATGCTTTGATCTGTTGGGTTGAATGGCGCATGGTGAGTTTGAATTTTACTCCAAGTGTAGTGGGCATCCACTTAGAATACTTAAGAATGTGGAGATTACATATTTTGATTTGAGAGATAAAAGTATCAATCTGGCAGAAGTGTCAATAGACTGTGGAGCTAGAGTGAAAGCAAGGAGACCAGTCACCCGGGTAAGAGATGATGGTGGACTGGGCTCTGACAGCAGTGGTGGAGGTGGTGAGAAGTGGCCAGTTCTGGATGTATTTTGAAGATAAACCGCTTGTATTTGCTGATGGAGGAAAAAGATGAATCAAGGCAGGTTCCTAGGTCTTAAGTTTGAGCAATGAGATTAACGGTGGTACCATTTGCTGAGATATGGGTCTGGGAGAGGAACTTCCTAAGTTTTGTTTTGGATATGCTGAGTTTGATTGATTGATATATTTAGTCAACGGATATTTATTTAGTAGCTACTGTGTGTCAAGTACTATTTTAAATGCTTGCCAAACAGCATGAATGAAAGCAACTCCCCCCAAAATCCTTGCCCTCATAGATCTTTCATTATAATTGTAGGATATAGTGAATAAGCGGTAAACATAATAAAGACATTGGAAAAAAATCAGGATGGGGGTAGTGCCAGTGAAGGGTCGTTAGTGGTAGAGGAGCATATGTGCATGGTAGGCCTCACTGAAAAAGAGGACTTCAGGAAGACTTGATGGAGATGACAGAATTAGAGAAGAGATCTCTAGGAGGAAGGAACAGTAAGTGCAAAGACCCAGGGCAGGAATGTGAATAGCAATTTTGAGGCAAAAAAGCAGTGATTAATTGGGAAATTGAAAAATTTGGGAAATGAGGTCATAGAGTTAACTGGACTGTACCAAGTGTGGCTGTGTAGGAATTTGACTTTGACTCTGAGCCCTGAGTTGGGAAGCGATTGAGGATTCTTTTTCAACCAGAGGGATAACGTGATCTGATTTGTGTAATAACAGGGTCCTTCTGCCTGCTGTTTTGAAAACAGGCTACAGGGTGAAAGGAGAGAAACAGGGAGAACAGTTAGGAAGCTTTTGCAAGGAACCAGACAAGAGATTATAGTGGTTCGACAAGGCAGTACGAGGTGCTGAAGGATTAGATATGAACTATGAGAGAGGGAGAGAGGGAGAGGGACATATGGAGAAATCAAGGATAACGCCAAACTTTTGGACACGAGCCACGAGAAGGATGGCACTTCTGCCTACGGTATGGGGAAGAATGAGGCTGGAGTAAGTTTTGATAGAACCTCAAAAATTATGTTGTGAACACGCTTATTTTGGGATGTCAATTAGACAACTGATGGAGATGTTGAATAGGAAGTAAAATGTACTAGTATGGAGTTAAGGAAAGAAGTATGGACTGGTGATATGAATTTGGGAGTTATCAATATGTAGATGGTATTTAAAGCCAAGAGGAGAGTGTAGATAGAAAAGAGACCCACTCTAAGGACTGAGCCCTGGAGCACAGCAGTGTGAAAAGTGCAAGGAAAGCAACTGGCCAAGGAAGCCTTGAATGTGCAACCAGTCCGATAGGAGAAAAACCCAGAGGAAAACTCCCTGGAAGGTAAGTGAAGAAGCTTAATAAGAAAAAGGACGGGGGGAAATTCCCTGGTGGTCCAGTGGTTAGAACTCCACGCTTTCACTGCTGGGGGCCCGGATTCGATCCAAAAAAAAAAAAAGAAAAGAAAAGGGAGGGAACGTCTCTCATATTCAATGTTGTCTATAGGTCGACTAGGATGACAGTTGAAAATTGACCCTGGGGTTTATAACGTGAAGGTCATTTCTGAGCAGGACAAGATCAACTTTGGTGGAGGTGGAAAGCCTGATCATAGTGGGTTTAAGAGGAGAAATCAGGAGATGAATTAGAGGCAGGATGTGCAGAGAACTGTTTCCCAGTGTTTTACTGCAAATGGAAGCATAAAAATGAGGAGATAGCTGACAGGAGGATTAAGGTCTAAGGAAGTTTGTGTGGTTTGTTCTGTAATATCAGAGAAATGACAGTATGTTTGTGTGCTGGTGGGGACAGTGGAGTAGAAAGGGGAAAATGCAAGCGTAGTTGGGGAGGAGTTGCTGGAGTGATGTCCTTTAGTAGGTAAGAAGGGATGAGATCTAGGGCACAAGTGGAGGCCTTGGCCTTGTATAGGGGCAAGGATATTTCATCTCTAGCAACAGGGTCTTTTCCACGGAGATGTGACTAAGTGGAGATGTGACTAAACCCGTACGTTAATTATAACATTAAAAAGTTCTCAAATGTTTCATCACATGGTCTGTTCTGAAAGTCCCCATCCCTACAATTGACTATGGAGAGTGTAGATTCTAGAGAATGTAGCTCGAGGCCTAATTAGCTCCTAAGGATGTCCTGCGGGCATTGTGAGGAGCTGGCTGATTGCAGTGGGCTGATTGAAACCTCCACTTTCAGTCCCCGAACTTCAGCCTCTCCTGATGATTCCTTCTGCCTTAATCAAGACTGACAGTGCAGTTATTTTAGAGCGTAAATCACTTCAATTACAGTAAATGTACTTAATGATATATTTAAGAAAATACTTCTAAAAACTAGTGCTTGCATTTTCAAACTAAAGCCAGGAAAGTGTTTTGTGATTTTTATAACAAAACTGTATTCCTTATTCCTAGTGAATGAATGAAATAGCAAGCACATTTTATGTTCATCTGTTTTTATATTTTCTGTCACAGTATTAGCTCATTTAATTATTCACAAATATAACAATACAGCTATTTTAAACCTTGTAAATTAAACATATAAATGGCCTAAGAGTTATGATCTGACATAGCAATCCTTCTTAGTATAATTTATAATTTGACAGTAATGAAATTCATAAATAGTAATAGCGGTGCTAAAACAGGCAGAAAGAAACCTAACTTATAATGACCAGTTACAAGAAGAAAATAGCTTTTGAAGTGTTAAAGTTGATAACAGCTTAATTACAAGCTATTAAATCTGAGAAATAATCTGTCAATCTTTTTAACCTTTAAATTAAATCTTTCTAATACAAATTCTTGCCTGCCTACAGTGGTTTTATGAGAAGAATTCCAATTATTTTATCTTAATAACCCATCTCTACAATAACTATTCAAATTATAATTGTTTAAACTTTTGGGGGAAACCAGCAATTCCACTCCTAGGTACATAGCTCAGAGAAATGGAATCAGATGTCTACACAGAAACTTGTACATGAATGTTCATTGAGGTGTGATTCATAACAGCCAAAAAGTAGAAACAGCTCCAATTTCCATCAGCTGATAAATGGATAAGCAAGTATGGTATGTCCACAGTGGAACATTATGACTATAAAAAGGAATGAAGGACTTCCCTGGTGGCGCAGTGGTTGGGAGTCCGCCTGCCAATGCAGGGGGACACGGGTTGGGGCCCTGGTCCGGGAGGATCCCACATGCCGTGGAGTAACTAAGCCCGTGCACCACAACTACTGAGCCTGCGCTCTAGAGCTGGCGAGACACAACTACTGAGCCAGCACGCCTGGAGCCCGTGCTCCGCAGCAGGGGAGGCCACTGTAGTGGGAGGCCCGTGCACCGCAGCGCGGGATGGCCCCCGCTTGCCGCAACTAGAGAGAAGCCCACGTGCAGCAACAAGGACCCAAGGCAGCCAAAAATAAAATAAATTTAAAAAAAAAAGGGAATGAAGTACTGATTCATGCTACAATGTGGATGACCCTTGACAACATGATGCTAAATGAAAGAAGCCAGATACAAAAGGCCACATGTCATATGATTCTATTTATATGAAATGTCCAAAATAGGCAAATCTATACAGACAGAAAGTAGAGTAGTGGTTGATGTTGGGAGAGGGAGGAGAGGGGATTGGGAACGGGACAGTGACTGTTAATAGGTATGAAGTTTCTGTTTGGGGTGATTAAAATGTTCTAACGTTGAGTACTGGTGATGGTTGCACAGCTCCGTGAGTATATTAAAAGCCACTGAAGATGTACACTTTAAAGGAGTTAATTTTATGGTATGTGAATTATATCTTAATAAACTTGCTAAAAAATATTAGCTTAAAAAAGACACCATGGGGCTTCCCTGGTGGCACAGTGGTTGAGAATCTGCCTGCCAATGCAGGGGACACGGGTTCGAGCCCTGGTCTGGGAGGAACCCACGTGCCGCGGAGCAGCTGGGCCCGTGAGCCACAATTACTGAGCCTGTGCGTCTGGAGCCTGTGCTCTGCAACAAGAGAGGCCGCGACAGTGAGAAGCCTGCGCACCGCAATGAAGAGTGGCCCCCACTCGCCGCGAGTAGAGAAAGCCCTCGCACAGAAACGAAGACCCAACACAGCCAAAAATAAATAAATAAATAAAACAAACAAACAAACAAAAAACCCGAAAAAAAAAAAAAAGACACCATGGAAGCTACTTTAGATAGTCACTTAAAACCCCCCTCCAAATAAGTTGAGAAATTTTATTTCTGTTCTACTGTAAAAAAAAAAAAAAAAATACAGCCCCTCTATGTGAAAAAAAATAATGAGGTAAAAGAATAGGCATTTTCCAACATTCTTCTGTTATAGCAAATGACAATTGAAAGGTTGATTAAAGGTCAAAGGGGCACTGTATTTCTAGAAATATTTTTTTAAACTGCTTGAAATCCCAGACAATAAGTGTTGATTGTACAAGCAGGCAAGCACAGATGGATATGAAAAAGTACCACTGCAATGCCAACTTGATATTTGGTAATTTCTGCCTAGAACAGAGTGCTATACTTTCTCTTTTTCTTTTGTTTAGTCTTTTCCCCAACTAGAAACAACTGTGAGAGCCATACAGTAAATTCTGTTGTGGGTGAGCTCGTGAAGGCCATCGTGGAATGGGGAACACTGATGTAGTGGCATACAGGTCCATCAAGCTGCTACATCCAGCTACAACCAGACTAGTGTATCTGACCAGACAGTTCAACCAAGACATGAAAAAATGTCACATCTATATTCCTTCCCAGGAGAACGCGCATTTTTTTTTATAGATTTATTTATTTATTTTTTAAATTTTTGGCTGTGTTGAGTCTTTGTTTCTGCACGTGGGCTTTCTCTAGTTGTGGCGAGCAGGGGCTACTGTTCGTTGTGGTGAGCGAGCTTCTCATTGCGTTGGCTTCTCTTGTTGCGGAGCACAAGCTCTAGGCACATGGGCTTCAGTAGTTGTGGCTCGCGGGCTCAGTAGTTGTGGCTCGCGGGCTCTAGAGTGCAGGCTCAGTAGTTGTGACACACAGTCTTAGTTGCTCCACGGCATATGGGATCTTCCCGGACCAGGGCTCGAACCCATGTCCCCTGCATTGGCAGGCGGATTCTTAACCACTGCACCACCAGGGATCTTCAGATCTTCTGAAGAATTCAGTGTATTGAAAAAATAAAGAAGTTGACTGAATACCTAAGCAGAAATGCTAATGGCTCAAAAAACCTAATTTTTTTTAGTTTTTTGAGGAATCGCCTATTGTTTTCCACAGTGGCTGCACCAATTTATGTTCCCACCAACAGCGTACAAGGGTTCCGTTTAATCCACATCCTCGCCAACATTTATTTGTGTTCTTTTTGATGATAGCCATTCTGACAAGTGTGAAGTGATATCTCATTGTGGTTTTGATTTGCATTTCCCTTGTGATTAGCGATACTGAGTATCTTTTCATGTGCCTGGTGACCATCTGTATGTCTTCTTTGGAAAAATGTCTGTTCAGATCATCTGCCCATTTTTTCATTGGGTTGTTTTTTGGGTTTTTTTTTTATGTTGAGTTGTATGAGCTGTTTATATATTTTGGATATTAACCCCTTATTGGCCATATCATTTGCAAATATTTTCTCCCATTCAGTAGGTTGTTTTTTCATTTTGTTTATGGTTTCCTTTGCTGCATGAAAGCTTTTAAGTTTAATTAGGTCCCATTTGTTTATTTTTGTTTTTATTTCCTTTGCTTTAGGAGACTGATCCAAGAAAATATTGCTATGATTTATGTCAAAGAGTGTTCTACTTATATTTTTTTCCAGGAGCTTTATGGTTTCTGGTCTTTAATCCATTTTGAGTTTATTTTTGTATCTGGTCTTAGAGAATGTTCTAATTTCATTCCTTTATATGTAGCTATCCAGTTTTCCCAGCTCCACTTATTGAAGACACTGTCTTTTCTCCATTGTATAGTCTCGCCTCCTTTGTCATAGATTAATTGACTGTAAGTGTGTGGGTTTATTTCTGGGCTTTCTATTCTGTGCCATTGCTCTATGTGTCTGTTTTTATTCCAGTACCATGCTGTTTTGATTACCTTAGCTTTGTAGTATAGTCTGAAGTCAGGGAGCATGATTCCTCCAGCTCTGTTCTTTCTCAAGATTCTTTTGGCTATTCAGGGGCTTTTGTGTTTCCATATGAATTTTTAAATTTTTTGTTCTAGTTCTGTGAAAAATGCCATTGGTATTTTGAAGGAATTGCATTGAATCTGTAGATTGCCTTGGGTAGTATGGTCATTTTAACAATATTGATTCTTCCAATCCAAGAACATGGTATATCTTTCCATCTGTTTGTGTCATCTTCAATTTCTTTCATCAGCATCTTATAGTTTTGAGGGTATAATTATTTTGCCTCCTTAATTAGGTTTACTCCTAGGTATTTCATTCTTTTTGAGGTGTTGGTAAATAGGATTGTTTCCTTAATTCACTTTCTGATAGTTCATTATTAGTGTATAGAAATGCAACAGATTTCTGTATATTAATTTTGTATCCTGCAATTTTATCAGATTTATTAATGAGCTCTAGTAGTTTTCTGGTGGCATCTTTATTTTCTATGTATAGTATCATGTCACTTGCAAATAGTGACAGTTTTACTTCTTCCTTTCTAATTTGGATTCCTTTTATTTCCTTCTACCATATGACCCAGCAATTCCACTCCTGGGTATATGTCTGAAAAATACAAAAACACTAATTCGAAAAGATACATGCACCCCAGTGTTCATAGCAGCATTATTTACAGTTGCCAAGATGTGGAAGCAACCTAAGTGTCCATCAACAGATGAATAGGTAAAGAAGATGTGGTATATATATATACAATGGAATACTACTCCACCATAAAAAAGAATGAAATTTTGCCATTTGCAGCAACATGGATGAACTTGGAGGGCATTACACAAAGTAAAATAAGTCAGACAGAGAAAGACAAATACTGTATGTTAACACTTATATGTTAAATCTAAAGAATACAACAAACTAGTGAATATAAGAAAAAAGAAGCAGACTCACAGATATAGAGAACAAACTACTGGTTACAAGTAGGGAGAGGGAAGGGAGGACGGGCAAGATAGGGGTAGGGGATTAAGAAGTACAAACTATTAGGTATAAAATAAACTACAAGGAGGGAATTCCATGGCGGTCCAGTGGTTAGGACTCAGCGCTTTCACTGCTGAGGGCCCGGGTTTAATCCCTGGTCAGGGAACTAAGATCCCACAAACCATGCAGCGCATCCCCCCCCCCAAAAAATAAACTACAAGGATATATTGTACAATACAGGGAATATAGGCAATACTTTATAATAACTATAAATGGAGCATAATTCTTAAAAATTGTGAATTACTCTACTATATACCTGTAACATATAATATTGTACATCAACTATACTTCAATAAAAAATTAAATTAAAAAATAAAAATAAAAAAATAAAATATTGGCTATATATATATTTAAAAGCCTGCTTTTACTAGGATGGTAAATTGTACTTTCTAGTTTACACAGCACATTCACAGGCATTACCTTATTTGAGTCTCTTGACAAACTGTGATTTAGGTAAGATTTGTGCCCGTATATCTATTATGGAGATGAGGAAATAATCTCAGTGGTTGAAACTCACTTCAGGTCCCATGTCTAGTAGGTGTCTTAGCCAAAAATTGAACCTTTGTAACTGACTTCTGTGCAGGGTTTCTTTTATTGTACGCTGATGCCACCATCAACCACGTGCTTTGTGAATAGTCCTCCAGAACCACTTTGGTGAGGAAGTTGCTTCTGATCTTCTAAGAACACTTGATTGCAGGTCCTGTTGGAGACATCATGCCATCAGGTTCCAATGATCCCAATTCCAGCTTTAATCTCATTGCAAAGCATATCATTTCTTCAAATATTTATTGTGTTTCACATTATCACTTCCACTTTTACTATCTCATATCTGCTTAGTACTTCTACCTTATTTCATCCTTCCCCTCCCTATGGGAGACATTAAAGCAGAGTAGTTAAAAGCATTGACTTTGGAGTCAGGTGGGACACAAATTTTATACCCTGGTTTTGTCACCTATTAACTTTTGAACTTGTACAAATTACTTGACCTAGATGGGGCTCAATTTTCTTATACAGGCAGACCTCGTTTTATTGTGCTTCACTTTATTGCACTTTGCAGATACCATTTTTTTTTTTTTTTTTTTTTTTACAAGTTGAGGGTTTGTGGCAGCCCTGTGTCCAGGAAGTCTGTTGGCACCGTTTTTCCAATGGCATTTGCTCACTTCATGTCCCTGTCACATTTTGGTAATCCTTGCAGTATTTCAAACTTTTCCATTATTATTATATTTGTTATGGTGATGTGTGATTAGTGATCTGTGATGTTAGTGTTGTCATTGTTTTAGGGCCGCAAACTGTGCCCATATAAGACAGGGAAGTTAATCGATAAATGTTGTGTGTGTTCTGAGTGCTCCACCCACTGGCCATTTCCTCGACTCTCTCCCTCCCCTCAGGCCTCCCTATTCCCTGAGACACAACAGTATTGAAATTAGGCCAATAAGTAATCCTACAATGACCTCTAAGTGTGAAAGGAAGAGTCACACATCTCTCACTTTAAATCAAAAGCCAGAAATGATTAAGCTTAGTGAAGAAGGTATGTTGAAATCCAGGACTGGCCACAAGCTAGGCCTCTTGCACCAAACAGTTAACCAAGTTGCAAATGCAAAGGAGAAATCCTTGAAGGAAAATAAAAGTGCTACTCCAGTGAACATGCAGAAGATAAGAAAGTGAAACAGCCTCATTGCTGATCTGGAGAAAGTTTTACTGGTCTGGATAAAAGGTCAGAGCAGCCACAACATTCCTTTAAGCCACAGCCTAATCCAGAGCAAGACCCTAACTCTTCAATTCTGTGAAGGTTGAGAGACGTGAGGAAGCTGCAGAAGAAGAAAAGTTTGAAGCTACCAGAGTTTGGTTCATGAGGTTTAAGGAAGGAAGCCATATATATAACATAAAAGTACAAGGTGAAGCAGCAAGTGCTGATATAGAAGCTGCAGCAAGTTATCCAGAAGATCTAGCTAAGATCATTAATGAAGGTGGCTACACTAAACAACAGAATTTCAATATAGATGAAACAGTCTTCTATTGGAAGAAGATGCCATGTAGGACTTTCATAGCTAGGGAGGAGAAGTCAATGCCTAGTTTCAAAGCTTCAAAGGACAGGCTGACTCTCCTGTTAGGGGTCAATGTAGCTGGTGACTTTCAGTTGAAGCCAATGTTCAATTACCATTCTGAAACTCCTAGGGCCCTTAAGAATTATGCTAAATCTACTCTTCCTGTGCTTTATAAATGGAACAACAAAGCCTGAATGACAGTACATCTGTTGACAACATGGTCTACTAAATATTTTTTTTCCATTAGTTCATGTCTTTTATTAACCAATATACAATTACTTGTGTTCTGGTTTGTTGAAACAATAGGTCAGACAACACTTGCCACAGTAATGTCTGTCAAAGTGGCTGGCCATAAAAACTCCAGCACCATATTCATCTGAAGGGCACTCCCGACGAAGGCGACTGATTTTGCCATTCTCATTCACCTTATAGTATTTCAGGACAGCCAGCTTAACCTTCTTTCTCTTATGCTTGTTCTTCTTGGGAGTGGTGTAAGACTTCTTCCTTTTCTTAGCACCACCATGAAGTCTCAACACAAGATGAAGAGCGGACTCCTTTTGAATGTTGTAGTCAGACAAAGTACGTCCATCTTCCAGTTGCTTGCCAGCAAAGATCAGTCTTTGCTGGTCAGGGGAAATTCCTTCCTTGTCCTGGATCTTGGCCTTTACATTTTCTATTGTATCCAAGGGTTCAACCTTGAGAGTGATGGTCTTCCTGTCAGGGTCTTCATGAAAATCTGCAAACTGGCAGCGGTGCCACTGCAGATGGCGGATCCAAAAGAAAGGGTGCTGCGCCGGCCCACAGGCTACTAAATATTTTAAGCCCACTTACTGCTCTGAAAAAAAGAATCATTTCAAAACATTACTGCTCACTGACAAAGCACCTGGTCACCCAAGAGCTGTGATGGAGATGTACAAGGAGATTCATGTTGTTTTCCTGACTGCTAACACAACATCCATTCTGCAGCCCGTGGATCAAGGAGTCATGTCAACATTCAAGTTTTACTATTTAAGGAATACATTTCCTAAGGCTATAGCTGCCCATAGATAGTGATTCTCTGATGGATCTGGGCAAAGTAAATTGAAAACCTTCTGGAAAGGAAGGAATCACATCTGTGATTCATGTGAAGGGGTCAAAATATCAACAATCACAGGAGTGTGGAAGAAGTTGATTCCAACCCTCATGGATGACTCTGTGGGGTTCAAGACCTCAGTGGAGGAAGTTATTGCATTTGTGGTGGAAATAGCAAGAGAAATAGAAGTAGAAGTGGAGCGTGAAGATGTGACTGGATTGCTGCAATCTCATGATAAAACCTTAATGGATGAGGAGTCGCTTCTTATGGATGAGCAAAGAAAGTGTCTTGAGATGGAACTACTCCTGGTGAAGAAGCTGTGAAGATTGTTGAAATGGCAACACAGGATTTAGAATATGACATCAACTTAGTTGATAAAGCAGCAGCAGGGTTTGAGAGGACTGACTCCAATTTTGAAAGAAGTTCCACTGTGGGTCAAATGCTATCAGACAGCATTGCATGCTACAGAGAAATCGTTTGTGAAGGGAAGAGTCAATCAATGCAGCAAACTTCATTGTTGTCTTATTTTAAGAAAGTGCCATGGCCACCCCAGCCTTCGGCAACCATCACCCTGATCAGTCAGCAGCCACCAACAGCGAGGCAAAAAGATTACAACTCTCTGAAGGCTTAGATTATGGTTAACATTTTTTAGCAAAGTAAAGTATTTTTTTTTAATTTATTTATTTAATTTATTTATTATTTATGGCTGTGTTGGGTCTTCGTTTCTGTGCGAGGGCTTTCTCTAGTTGCGGCAAGCGGGGACCACTCTTCATCGCGGTACGCGGGCCTCTCACTGTTGCGGCCTCTCTTGTTGCGGAGCACAGGCTCCAGACGCGCAGGCTCAGTAATTGTGGCTCACGGGCCCAGTTGCTCCGCGGCATGTGGGATCTTCCCAGACCAGGGCTCGAACCCGTGTCCCCTGCATTGGCAGGCAGATTCTCAACCACTGCGCCACCAGGGAAGCCCCAGTATTTTTAAATTAGGGTACAAACATCATTTTTTCTAGGCAGAAAGATATTGCACACTTAGTAGACTACATACAGTACAGTGTAAACATAACTTTTATATGCACTGAGAAACCAAAGAATTCACATGACTTGCTTTAGCGCCATATTCGCTTTATGGCAGTGGTGTAGAACCAAACTTGCAGTATCTCTGAGGCAAGCCTATGTGTAGCATAGAGAGAGGAGCCAAATCCCCTTCAAATGTTGTAATATTTGAATGTTAGATGGCAGTGTAATTAATCATCCGAATAATCAGAGGGCCACAGGTGCACGTGGGATTGCTGTGGACAGCCAGGACCTAGGGTGCCCTTCCTAAATGACACGTGTGTGGAGTGGGACCAACACACTGTCTGGGTCATAGCAAGGGCTTCACACATGCTGTTCTCTCGGACTCAGACACTCCTCTTCCCACTCTTCCCTGGCCGGCTTCTCCTCATTCTTCAGGTCACAGTTTAAATGCCACCTCTTCATAGATGCCATCCCTCACTATCCTGTCCAGGACATCCTTTTCTTTTCTTTCATAAAACTTATTGCAGGCATGAATGAAATAATGCCATTTGCAGCAACGTGGATGGACCTGGAGATTATCATACTAAATGAAGTAAGTCAGACAGAGAAAGATAAATATCATGTGATATTGCTTATATGCAGAATCTTAAAAAAAATGATACAAATGAACTTATTTACAAAACAGACTCAGAGACTTACAGAACAAACTTAAGGTTATGGCTGGGGGGAGGGCAGGGTGCGGGGGGAGGGATAGACTGGGAGTTTGGGATTGACATGTACACACTGCTATATTTAAAATAGATAACCGACAAGGACCTACTGTAAAAAACAAAAAAACAAAAAAAACTTATTGCAGGCATGTATTTGTGTACTTGTTGGTTGCCTCTTTCTCTTTTCTGCTGGAAGCTCCATTTCGGCAGAGACCATATCTGTTTCATTCCCCAGTGTATTCCCAGAGGCTTCCTTACTTCTTGGTAGGCGTTCAAATAGTTTATAGGATGAATAAATGAATGTATGAATATTAATTCCTTTTCCCTGTACTAGAGGTTCTCAGTTAGGATGGTTTTGCCCCCTAGGGAACATTTGGCAGTGTCTGGAGACATTTTTGGATATCACGGTTGGAGTGAGGTTGCTGCTAGCATGTAGAGTAGCTGCTAGCATGTAGAGTAGCTACTAGCATGTAGAGCCCAGGGATGCTGCTAAACGTTCTACAGTGCACGGGGCAGCCCCCCGAAACGAAGGGTTACCCAACCCCAATGTCAGTAGTGATGAGGTCTAGGAGTCCTGCCCTATGCCCAGTGATGTAAGAAATTTCGTTACCCTGAGTGGGTGCCAAGATAATGGCTGTATTGAAAAAGCTTCTTGTATTTTAATCTTAAGGATGCATATCATTAAAACGGTGAAAGAGATCAACTAGACTCATTCTGTATCTCAAGAAGTAAGCAGTAGATCACACTAGAAGATATCATAATTTACTCTTAAAGTTCTTTGTAGGTGAGTCTTCTTAACTGTTTACAATTTATCGTGGTTAATTTCATCCCCTTTCTACACATACTTATTTTTGTACTAAACTAGATGTATGAAAATTATATAGCAGTGTTAGACATACAGTCTGGCCTAATATGTGCAACGTCCTCTAATGTGTATCGAGTTAAGTCCCTCACAGGCTTTGTCCTCAGTAAGCTTACACTCCTTGACTAATCCCACATGAATATCTCATTCTGGCAGCCTCAGACCATCACTTGGAGTAGTTTATCATTATTCAGGATTTCCTAGGTCCTGAGTAGGTACGTCACTAGAGGAGCGTGATGCATGGCCTCGTTATGCTGTATGAAGACAGAATCCTGTTTGGCCTTCAGCCATCTAGAGTTTAAGCCCACAGAATGGAAAACCCACATTCTTACAATGTTGTAGTAAACAGTGAATCTGTGTTTCAGTTCAGTTAAAGCCCAAAGGATCACAGGAAACATTTCAAATGTTAAGGATGCTTTGTGCTATGGGAAATCTAGCAGACCATTTCTGCAACTTGCGTGTGTCAGGCGCTACTTGTCTCTCAGGCACTGCGATAAGCAGTGGGGAGAAGAGGATGAGTGAAACACAGTCCTGCACAGGAGGGAGACGTGCTCAGGATGTTCCCTGTCTCAGCAGACTGCGTCGTCATTCACCCGGTTGCCCAGGCTGCAAAACTTGGGATCATTCTTTTTTGTCTTTTAAAGTATTTTTTTAATAAATTTATTTACTTTATTTATTGTATTTATAGCTGTGTTGGGTCTTCGTTGCTGTGCACGGGCTTTCTCTAGTTGCGGTGAGCGGGGGCTGCTCTTCGTTGCGGTGCACGGGCTTCTCATTGTGGTGGCTTCTCTTGTTGTGGAGCACAGGTTCTAGGCACACGGGCTTCAGTACTTGTGGCTCGTGGGCTCTAGAGCACAGGCTCAGTAGTTGTGGCGCACAGGCTTAGTTGCTCCGCGGCATGTGGGATCTTCCCGGACCAGGGCTCGAACCCGTGTCCCCTGCATTGGCAGGCGGATTCTTAACCACTGCGCCACCAGGGAAGCCCGGGATCATTCTTGACTCCTTGCTCTCACCCCTGTATACAGTCCACCAGCAAACTGTGTTGACTCCATCTCAGACACGTCCTCTTCTTCCACAGCCCCCTCTACCAAACCATGTAAACCATCGTTAGCTCTCTCCTGGACTGTTACAATCGTCTGATAACTGGTCATGTTTCTTCCACCCTCTGAATATTGATTTATGTACTTCAGGAGAGTGTGGCTCTTATAAAATAGAAGTCAGACTTGCCATTCCTCTACTGTCTTCCCATTGCCAGTAGAATAAAATCTAAACTTAGATGGTCAAGCTTACGCCAGTCTCTCTGACCACCTCTCCTCCTACTTCTACCGTCCCCTCTACTAAAGCCCTAATATACCAGTTTCATACCAACTGACCTCGTCACCTGATATGAGCTTAGCACACTTGGGAGCAATTCAGTTAGATGTTGGCTCCACCCTCAAAATGTTGAGCATCTGTGGGGGAGATAGATCAGGTTAATATAGCCATGAGATGTACTGGGTCAGTACGTGGTTTCTGATGACATGGGGAAGACTTTCTGGAGGAAAAAATTAAGCTCTATCTTGGAAAATAAAAGAGGCTACAACAAAGCAGTTCTGAGAATAGAAGGGGAAATTAACTTGAATATGAACAGAAGTAAAAGAAAGGGTGACAAATGCAGATTTCATGGCTGCAACCTAGAGATGTACCAAGGCGAGGGTGGCATTTTTCAATACGTGCATGGCTGTTTCTTTCCAGCAAAATAAAGGAAAAAGTAGCTAAAATCTGTCTACTGTGTACCTTATACTAGGCATCATTCTAGTTACTTTATGTACATTGTCTCATTTGATTCTTGTGACGCTGATATGACATTGGTGGCATAATCCCTTTTGAAAACACAGGAAGCTAAGGCAAAAGAGGTTACATTACATGCCAAAAATTAAGAGTGGCAGAACCAATATTTGAATCTAGGTCTCTCTGCTTCCAAAATCCATTGCTTTCCACGAAGACACACTTATCTCCCTATTACGTTGTTAAACTCTTGAAGAACAGAATTTCCCCCAGCAACATCATCAGTCTCATGGTGAGATCTCACAGGTGACTAGGGAAATGGAAATGATTTTTCGAAGACTTTGGGTATGTTTTTGAAGCAAGTCAGGTTTACTCAAAGAAGGTCTTTGTTTTGCCTCCATGACTCTTTGGAAAATCATTTTCTACCAATACAAATGCATTTGATCTGTTAAGCCTGTTCCAAATGAACTGCTCATTTGCTTAAACATAAATTTGGTTTGGAAAACACTTGCCAGTGTAGAGACAGCTTCAACATGAATTATGGCACTTGGAGTGTTCAAGATTGATCGTGGCTGGACTTGGGATTCATGTCATATTTTTCTGCAGAAGAGCTTTAGGAAGTTTAGTTATGACACCACTTGAAGTCAGCTTAGTCCATTGGGAATTTTAATTAAGTTCTGGGCAGCCACTGAATAGACCATATTCTGAGGCCAATTTTTTCCAAGTAGCCATAGAAAGTTGGACATGTTTACATGAGTGCCGTTCATGGACATAAATTATAGCCAGTGGGAAGGTTCAGAGGGTAGAAAGTTGGCTCAAAGTTCTCTTTGCAGAAACTTGAAGCCAACTTAACCATCAGAGATGCATGTTTGCTTCTACTTCTTGTAAAATAATACTTGAATTTTAAAAAATTTGGTTCTGGAAGGCTATCTTCTCACTTACAATCAAATCTAGCCCAGGAATTAATTTTTTCAGACCATCAGTGAGTATTCCTGATGCCCAAAGCTCACAAAAATTGCCTAAGTTTCTTTTTTGGGTGCAATTATATACTTGAATTTTGGTTTTCTTTAAGTATATTTCTCCCTACATGAAATCTTTCCTCTTTAAAAAATCTTTGCCGTTCTCTGGATGTGGTGGACTAAGAGGTAGTTGATGAAAGAGAGTGGCTGGGCTTAGGCCACTAGTTCAGTGTTTGTTATTTGTAGTCCTGACTTTCCTTCTCACACTATGGATGAAACTGCTTATTTCTCTAGTCAAAACGTCAAAATTTTCTATTTTAAATAAAACTTAAAGCTGCACTTCCCAAGTACTGCATAAAAAGGCAGGCTTTAAGTTTGAGGAGAAGGTTGTGAAAATTAAGAATGAATATCTATTTTTCAAATTCTTTTCCTCTCTCCTTCTCCCAGAATCTTTGCTTTGGGTAAGAACAGTAAGTACCATCCTTGCAGCCTCCCTGGCTTCAAAGCTCAGTCATCATTTGATTTCTGTCTCTTCCTCAAAACCTTACCAGTTGCCAAGACTTGTAGTTCTGCATCTAAAATATTCCTCAATGGCCCTTTTCTTTCCTTTGCCACTGTGATCACTCTCTTTCATCCAAAAATCAGGGTGGGTGATGGCCTACACTCATCCTTTCTCTCCTCCCTAAAAGTGCTGTAGTTTTTGCCACTTAAACATCTCTCTGACCCTCATCGTTTCTTGCCTAAACAGTGAGAAGAGTCTCCTAGTTGGTCGGCTTGACTTACTCTTGTCTCCATTGCCATGCTCTTTCCATGTCTGTCTCCCTTTTCTAGATCATTTGCTACTTGACAATGATACTCTCCTACTCAATGCTGTCTCTTCAGGACCTATTACAATGCCTGCCATACAGTGTAGATCATTAACATGTATTCAGCAATAAATGTTAGTGAACACCTACTCTGTGCTAAGAACTGGGACTGCAGAAGTGAATAAGGCAGACATGGCTCTGCCTTCATGCCACCTAAGATCTAGTGGCGAGAGAAAGACCAAGAACAAGTAAGAAACAAACAAAAATTAAGTTTCATTAAATGGTATGAGTCTACAAAGCTACGGGATGAATAGAGAATTACAAAGGAGTTCTTACTTTAGGTATGAGTCACAGAAGCCTGAAAAAGGTAGCAAGCCACATAATGAAAGGGCAAAGAGAATGGCAGACAAAAAACCAGCATATGCAAAGGTCCTGTGGTAGAAAGAGCTTGGTCTATTTGAGGAACAGAAAGGAGACCAGTGTGGCTGAAGCCTAGTGTCATGAAATAAAGCAGAATACCTAGCCCAGGGCCAGGCAGATCAGGGCCACAACCTGAATTTTCATGCAAGGGCAAAGGGCTTTAAAGATGAGGATAAGGGCATCAGATAAACATTTGGAAAACATCAGTCTGGCTGCTATGGGAGGGGCCGGAAGGGGACAGAACGACTAGTAGGTGCTGTTGTAGGAATCCAGGTATGAGTTATTGCATGCATAAATTGTGTCTTGTCTGGATTTCTGTAATTGCTTTCTATCTCTATGTCATCCTAATTCACTTTCCACTCCAGGTTTATTTTTCTAGGGAAGCTTTAATCGCATTTCTCTATTCTACATTTTCGAATACAGAAAAAATTCCAGTTTTAAACTCCTAAGTATGGAATTTAAGACTTCCTGTGACATTCCTCTGTGCAGACTTATCTTGCAGTTTCTTTCCTAGATCGATCCTGTGCTCAAGCCAAACTCTGTTACTCATCATTTCCCAAAGGTTCCCCTCTCTTTCCCACCCCTATGTACTTAATCAGGTGATTCTGCTTGGAAGGCTTTCTTCCTCATTTCTTGCTATTAAGTATTTGTGCTTCTGATTGGCACTGGCTCAGGCACAGCTGTCCCGTGGTATCTGTGGGGGATTGGTGGCAGGACCCCCGTGGATACCAAACTCCACGGGTGCTCAAGTCCCTTGTATATTGATAAAATGGTATAGGATTTGCAAGTAACCTACACACCTCCTGTATACTTCAAATCATCTCTAGATTACTTATAATACTTAATATAATGTACATGCTACGTAAATAGTTCTAAATACAATGTAACTGCTACGTAAATGGTTGCTGAGGTGACAAATTCAAGTTTTGTTTTCTGGAACTTTCTGGAATTTTAAAAAATATTTTCAATCCAGGGCTTCCCTGGTGGTGCAGTGGTTAAGAATCCACCTGCCAATGCAGGGGACACAGGTTCGAGCCCTGGTCTGGGAAGATCCCACATGCCGCAGAGCTACTAAGCCTGTGTGCCACAACTACTGAGCCTGCGCTCTAGAGCCCCCGAGCCACAACTACTGAGCCCATGTGCCACAACTACTGAAGCCCACACGCCTAGAGCCCATGCTCCGCAACAAAAGAAGCCACTGCAATGAGAAGCCTGCACAAGGCAACAAAGAGTAGCCCCTGCTCACTGCAACTAGAGAAAAGCCAGCGTGCAGCAACGAAGACCCAATGCAGCCAAAAGTAAAATAAATAAATAAATTTATTAAAAAATATATTTTCAATCCAAAGTTGGTTGAATCTGCAGATATGGAACCCACAGATACGGAGGGCCGACAGTACTGACCTTATATGAAACCTTTCTTTATATCAGTAACCAGGAGTGCCTCCCTCATTTGAATCTCTATTTATAGCATGTTTTTCTCTTTTTCCTACCTTGCTCTGTGTTATCTTAGATTCCTGTCATTCCTTTTCTGAATTAACTAGCACCTTGAACGTTGCATGAGCTCAGTTAAGTTTTTATTGAAATCAATGCATTTCTGTATATTGTAGGATCTAACAAAATAGTGTGTGTGTGAGTGTACCTGCGTGTTTAGTGCCCCATAGCTTAGTACTTATTGCATAATTTTAAGGTTATTTTTAAAAGGCAGGTTTTCTTTAGCGCCTTAGATACATATTTAGTTTGAATCTTGGAACATCTGGTTCACAGATATAACAAGCTCATATGCATGTGTTTGCTCCAGAAAATCCCCCTACTTCCTAAGAATAGTAAGAGCTTGGCACTTACCCCTAAATCATAATCTTTAATTAAACATTGAGATTTCAGAAGTTAACGTGTATGAGGGGATAGCAAGAAGGTAGTGGCTATAATAAAGGAACTGTGCAAGGGAGGAAATTATGTTGGGGTTGGCGTTAGCTTAACCAGATGTGCTGGAAAAAAGCTGAGAGCTGATTAGAATCTCAAATGTCAAAGAGAAATGACGGGGCTTCCCTGGTGGCGCAGTGGTTGAGAATCTGCCTGCTAATGCAGGGGACACGGGTTCGATCCCTGGTCTGGGAAGATCCCACATGCCGCGGAGCAACTAGGCCCGTGAGCCACAGCTGCTGAGCCTGCACATCTGGAGCCTGTGCTCCGCAACAAGAGAGGCCACGATAGTGAGAGGCCCGCGCACGGCGATGAAGAGTGGCCCCCGCTTGCCGCAACTAGAGAAAGCCCTAGCACAGAAACGAAGGCCCAACATAGCAATCAATCAATCAATCAATCAATCAATCTTTAAAAAAAAAAAAAGAGAAATGACAGCCATCAATAGTAAGAGGTAGGTCATCCTATGAGAGAGGCAGATGTTTATTTGCCAGAGGGTTGAATGATTCAGGAGAAATGTTCTAACATGTGGCATTTCAAGATTTACTATGTGATGGGTACTGTGGATGAAACAATAGCCTTGGCCTTAGATAGACTTAGGTTCTATCATGTGCCTCTTTGATAGGAAATAATCTTCTTGAATTACAGAATTGTTTTCAATGGGATTACAGTATGGTCAGGTATACAATCTCTAGTTCCAGGCAAAAGTGTGTTCGAATCATGGTATTTCCACTTTTTAGATTGATGGCTGTTAAATTGGTTTATCTCTGTAAGCTTCAGCTTTCTTGTTTGGAATATGGCAGCAACAATACTCCTTACCACCCAGGGTTGTTGTGAAGATGAAATGAACAATTTCTTGCAGAGCATTTAGTATAGAGTCTAGCACCTAGTAAAGTGCTGTTAATTTCTTTCTCCCTCTTTTTTCCTTTGTAAGGAATTTAGGCAAGAGGTGATGGTGTCCTAGTCTAAGCGAGTGGCAGTGGGGAAGGCAATCATTTTAAAATTACTTAAGAAGTAGAATTGGCAGGATGTAATTATTGGAAATTGGGGAGGATGGGCCGGAGAGGACAGAGCTCAGGATGATGTACAGGCTTCTCACTGAGATAAGGAGACATTGGAAAAGCAATAGTGGTGGAGACGGAGAACAGATTTTTCAGTTAGTTTTCAATGCAGTGAGTTTAAGGTGCATGTGGGTAATCCCAGTATAATGTCTAGCAGGAGGATAGCTATGAAATTCTGGAAATCAGGAGACAGAAGTGGACTGGAGATGCACAGCTGATATTTACTGGCACACAGAAGGTGGTAAGGCGTGGAAGTTGATCACTTAGTGCCATAGGCTGCATTTTGTGTCCCCCCCAGATTCATATATTGAAAAGTGTCTTAGCTTGTTCAGGCTCTATAACAAGATGCCAGAGACTGGGTAGCTTATAAACAACAGAAATTTATTTCTCACAGTTTTGGAGGCTGAGAAATCCAAGATCAAAGCACCAGAATGATCATGTTCTGGTGAGGGTCTACTTCCTGGTTCACAGCCAACACTTTTTCACTGTGTCCTCACATGGTGGAAGGGGATACAGATCTCTCTGGAGCCTCTTTCATAAGGCACTAATCCCATACATGAGGGTTCCACCCTCATGCCCTAAGCACCTCCCAAAGGCCCCACCTACTTATACCATCACCTTTGGGGGTTAGGATTTCAACATATGAATTTGGCGGGTGGGGGGGGGGGCACAATCATTCAGACCATAGCAAAATCTTTGACCCGAGCAGTTCAAACCCAAGTTGTTCAAGGGTCAACTGTACATCATTTTGTAAAATTTTGGTCTTCTACATTAAATTTTGGTTCACAAAACCTATACTTTCCTAGAATATTTGAAATTTGGAAGAGAAGGGAGCATTTAAAGCCAGATCTAGGAACCAAGGAAACAAATTATTTTGGCTCCAAAACAAACAAACAGCAGGTAATGGAAGAGTTTTTAATAAAAGTGTTCTAGGAGCAAAGGGAACGAATAGGAAGGGAAATGTTGCAGAGTTAAGCCAGTAGTTAAAAAAGTAAAGAAGTGTGCTTCAAAGATATATAATAATTCCCAGCTCCTAGAGACTGTCATACAGAGAGAAGTAAGTCAGAAAGAGAAAAACAAATATTGTATATTAACGCATATATGTGGAACCTAGAAAAATGGTACAGATGAACCGGTTTGCAGGACAGAAATAGAGACACAGATGTAGAGAACAAACGTATGGACACCAAGGGGGTAAGCGGCAGGGGGTGGTGGTGGTGGTGGTGGGATGAATTGGGAGACTGGAATTGACATATATACGCTAATATGTATAAAAGGGATAACTAATAAGAACCTGCTGTATAAAAAATTAAAAAAATAAAAAAATAAAAAAATTCCCAGCTCAAGAAGTAAGAATTGAAATGCCTCCATGGGGATTCTAATGGCTGGAGGTTTCATTACCGACTGGCACAAGCTTTTTGAGATGAACTGAATGAACCTTTTTCTCCTGCATTTTCGACAGGCAAGGCTGGAAATGACCTTTGCAGAGGAACTGGAGAAGGAGTTACCAAGATAGAGTGTATGTCATAAGGGCAGGTCCACAAGGGTGACGCAGAGCAATGTGGGAGGCAGCAAAGGCCACAGAGGACCCAATGCGGCCAAAAATAAAATAAATAAAATAAATAAATTTATTTTAAAAATACTTTAAAAAACAAAAAAGAATGATCCCAAGTTTTGCAGCCTGGGCAACCGGGTGAATGACGACGCAGTCTGCTGAGACAGGGAACATCCTGAGCACGTCTCCCTCCTGTGCAGGACTGTGTTTCACTCATCCTCTTCTCCCCACTGCTTATCGCAGTGCCTGACAGAGAAGTAGCGCCTGACACACGCAAGTTGCAGAAATGGTCTGCTAGATTTCCCATAGCACAAAGCATCCTTAACATTTGAAAATCGAGCAGAACAATGTCACCTGGCAGAGGTTAAAACCTACCTGACAGTTTCTGGTGCCAGAGTCCCTGTATTTAGCTATTTTAGGACTTATCCCCATCTTTATGACCTGGAAACAGCTTTGCTGCTGAGGCTGGAATGTGGAGTAGGATCGATGTCACTTGACAGGGAATCTTGTCTCAAATATTCCCTCTATCCCTCTCTAGCCCCCTCCCCCTGCTTTATTTTGCTGCATAGCAAGTATCACTGCCTGGTGTATTGTGTGTATTTGTTTATAGATCCCCTCACAAGAATAAGCTCCATTAGAGCAGGGATGGTTCCTGATTTACTCAGTGCCATATTCCTGGCATCAAGGTTGCCACTCAGTAGATACAATTTGAGTAAATGAATGAATAAATGTTATTTGGCACCGAAGATGCCAGAGGTCAGTAACTAACTAACGGTAGGAGGTGGCTTGAGGATAGCGGCTTCTAATCTCATCCACTTACTGGGAAGGGAGAGAGCTTTCCAAGAAGAAATGGAAAAGGGCAATTTAGGATAACGTGTCTGAAGAAGGTGACCGTACCCAAGAACCTGAAAAAGAAAAATTTGGCAAATAGTTTAATCCAAATATTCCAGACTTTATCAGACCATGACTACAAAATAAGGTCTGTTAGAAATAGTGATGAGATTTGAGGGTAACTGAGTTGTATTAGGTCAAGGATCCAGGAATGTTCTAATCTCGTTTAATCCAGAACTCCTCTTCCTTGTGAGATTCCCGAGAGACCGGCACGCAAAGGGAAATGGCAAATAGAAAAGCAAAGTGCTGCTTTATGATTGTGTGACTAGTACTGGTGAAATTCCCTCATTAGAGACATCTCTGGTCAGTTATGCTGTGGCTCAGGGCTTATGCTCATGATCTAAGGAATAGCCTTTGTGAGAGGCCAGCAACGGTTAACTTGCCCCATTGCCTCATTGAGTTACTGATGAAGTATGAATAAAGTGTTTACACTTGTAAAGGAATAAGCATTCCTGTTTTAAAAAAACATTTTGTGTTATCTGGCCCATTAGAAGGTTAGCTCCATGCGTGTAGGGATCCTCTGTTGCTTTGTTCACAGCTCCATCCCCATTGCCTAGAACACCGTGGCACATAGCAGGTGCTCCATGAATAGATGCCGAAAGAGTGAGCAACTTTGCATTTTTCGTCCCCCAAGGAGAAATGAGAGCACTTGGATTCTCCTGAGAAAGTAAGTGCCCATGACACAGGTCCCAGCTCTGAAAGCTTGGAGAGTGGGGTATCCTGGCTTGCTGTGCACAAGCCTCTGTTCAGACATCTTTCAAACCCATCAAATAAATGATGGCTGGACTCTTTTAAAGATTGCTCTCCCAGGGGCACCAGGGCACCTATTTAAAATCAACAAGCAGGTTACTCGTGGTGGACAGGGTTGGTAGACAGGGCTTCTAGTATACTTAGATACAGGAAAGAGAGTGGTTATAGTTGGAGCATTTTTGTTGGTGCACATCCCATAACAGACTGACTATAGATGCGTATGCCTAGCAGTTACATGCTTGGGGGTTTGGGTCCTCGAAGGGATTTTTTTCCATATCATTTTTTAAAAAAGAGAAACACATTCTTTGTACAAAGAATCCAATGGGAATCATGCATTAAATAGGCATAGGTTATACATTCTTTGACATATAAAATTTTTTTATCCCCAAAGTATTTTTTCCTTTTTTCTTAATGAAGAATATGGTGCTGGTTTTCTTAATTCTTTCTTTTTCTGATTCTGTGTATTAAGGGATTCTGGGGGAAAAACTAAGCTTCCAGTAAAACCTGATTTAAAATGTCATTTAAAAATGGGAAAGCCCTGCTTACCGCATTATTAAATCTTTTCCTGCCTAATACTGGGAACCGACAGAAACAATATTCTGTTTGTTCAGATTTAGAGAGGAAAGAGGTGGAAATTCAAATACTTGCAGTTTCATATAATCTGAAGCTTCAAATTTTCTGTATGTTATGTTTCCACTGTGAGGTACATATGCTTAAAAATGAGGGGAGATGCAATAATAGAAGCTAATCTATACTCAGATATTATCACTTGTCTTTCATTCATTGCTGACTTAAGATTTTGAAGCCTTCAACTTGACATAAAGACAATTATTTTTTCCTGCATTCATTTTCTCCCATGTTTGATTATGAAGGGAAGCAGAATTTCCACCTCAAAATATGCCTCTGACATAAGGATTATTTTGAGCAGATAATTTTTTAAGAAAAAGCAGACACGGGAAAAGCTCTGAAAGCTGAGTAGAAGTTACCCTTTTGTAAGAGACATTTACATTTACAAGGGAAATCTCCATTTGTAAAGGTGTCTCCCTCTCTGTACCAGGAAGAGATTTGGAAGACAAGGGTGACTCTAAACCTCTAGAAACTCTTATCAATGGAGAAGGCAGTGACCTAAATCTGCACAACCTTGTTCACTGTGCTTTGCCTGAAAACCTCCCATAACTGGCTCCCTCCCCCCAACATCTTTCTTTGGTCTTTAGCTGGGAGCGGTATTTAAGGTGGTGGCTTGGACATTTCTGGGAGTTACTCAGTTTTCCTGGGTCTCTCCCATGTATACAGGAGGGATCCATGCTATTAAACTTCTGTTGTTTTCCTCCTGTTACGGGGGTCTCAGCCAAAACTCTAGCAGAGTAGAAGGAAAATTATTTTTCTTCTCCTACCATTCTTTGAAACATTTAAAAAACGGGTCTTAGAAAATTGATGTCTTGTTCTTTTGTTGGTTCAGTTTTTCCCCAATTTAAATTACTTCTTTACAGGAATCTCTATGTTTAATACGTAAGGATGGTATTATTTATAACTTTTGCTTTAAATACATAAGTATGGCCCCGAGGGAACCCCATATCCCTTTGCAGATTGCACCCCGTACCACGCAGCATCTCCCCCTCCCCAACCCTCTAGGGCTTCTATCACTGTGAGTCCGTTCAGCCACTTGGCACCTGTGAGTGCTGGTCTTGGAGGGAGTGCGGCGATTTCCTCTGGACTGATCAAATGTTGCAGAACTAAAATGAAAAATGTGTGAATGTGTTAGGACAGGAGATTGGACCTGTTGGCCCGTGTGTTTCTGTCTTTCTCCATCTCGAGTGGGAAGAACTTTTGTTGTAGGCATACCTTAAACACCTTAAAATTGGATTACGAGAGGCAGGCTCTCTGGCGTGAGATACGTTGATCTTGTAACGATCCGCTCTGCGTCTTAAAGGGCGCCACACTTTACTCGCTGTGTCAGTTTGGGCGAGTCATTTAATCTCTCTGTGCCTCATTGTTTTTTGTTTTTGTTTTGGCCGCGCAGCGTGTGGGATCTTAGTTCCCTGACCAGGGATGGAACCAGCATCCCCTGCACTGGAAACACGGAGTCTTAACCACTGGACCACCAGGGAAGTCCCCCTCCATTGTTTTTTAATCTATAAAATGAAGGCGATAATAACTGCAGCTAGCTCCGAGAGTTGCTGTGAGGAACAAATGCATAAGTAAAGTAACTGCACACTGCGCAGCATGTGGTGAGTGGTAGTTGTGATTCATTGTTTGTTTGAAAGTCCTAAGGTGACCCTGGAGTGGGCTGTGAGGATCAACGTGGGAAGGAGCCTGATCTCCCAGGAGGAAGCTGGGAACGGAGGGCCCCCGGCTTTGACCTTCCTGGGGTGGGGTCCAGGAAGAAGGAGGTGGATAAAGAAGAGAAAATAGGAGGAAATCAGGGAGGAAAGAGGACTTCCTGTGCCCGCTGAAGACGGCTCCATTTTGCGTGCAAGGCAGCCAGATAGGAAAAGGAGAGAAAACTGTGGAGGGACCTAGCAGGGTGGAGACACCAAAGACCTATGTGTTACTTTTGAGGAGACACATGCTGGTAGAAGTAGTTCGAATACTGGAATATTGGAATAATAAGGATATTTTGATAATTTATGGAAACCATGGGAACAGATATTTGAAATTGTGCCTATACCACATATCCCCGTAAGGAGAGTTCAGCAGACACCCGGATCCACACCTGGTCCCACTGTCTTTTGCTGAGTTACTTTATACGTAGGCACAGAACAGTCACTCTTCTCTCTCACTTGGCTTCATCATGAGTGCAGGTCAACCGTTATCACTCAGTGTACACCATTGTGGAAGGTTTATTTAACTCATGAGAATTATTCTCTTTCAGTCAAGGTGGAATGCTTTGGTGATTTATTAGTGGAGTGTGAGAAAGTTGTCTTGTCGGAAGAAAGATGGCAGGTTTTTAATAGGATGAAACCTGAGAGAACAGTCTGGAAACCAGATTAATTGAAGACTTTCCAGACTCCTTGATATGTTGCTCATTAATGCATGCTTGTATCTTTCATTTCCCACATGAGCGTGAGCTTTGGAATGCTTTATAGAATAGTCGGACGCAAAATAAACGAGTTTAAAATTATGTCCATCTTTGTAAATGTCAAAATAGTACATTGAACAGTTTGGTTAATTAATTTAAAAGTCTACATCGGGGGCTTCCCTGGTGGCGCAGTGGTTGAGAATCTGCCTGCCAATGCAGGGGACGCGGGTTCGAGTCCTGGTCTGGGAGAATCCCACATGCCGCGGAGCAACTGGGCCTGTGAGCCACAATTACTGAGCCTGCGTGTCTGGAGCCTGTGCTCCGCAACAAGAGAGGCCGCGATAGTGAGAGGCCCGCGCACCGCGATGAAGAGTGGCCCCCACTTGCCGCAACTAGAGAAAGCCCTCGCACAGAAACGAAGACCCAGCACAGCCAAAAATAAATAAAAAATTAAAAAATTAAAAAAAAAAAAAAAAAAAAAGTCTACATCGGGACTTCCCTGATGGTGCAGTGGTTCAGAATCCGCCTGCCAGTGCAGGAGACACGGGTTCGAGCCCTGGTCCGGGAAGATCCCACATGCCGCGGAGCAGCTAAGCCCGTGTGCCACAGCTACTGAGCCTGTGCTCTAGAGCCCGTGAGCCACAACTACTGAGCCCGCATGCCACAACTACTGAGCCCGCATGCCACAACTACTGAAGCCCACGTGCCTAGAGCCTGTGCTCCGCAACAAGAGAAGCCACCGCAATGAGAAGCCTGTGCACCGCAACGAAGAGTAGCCCCCGCTCACCACAACTAGAGAAAGCCCACTTGCAGCAACAAAGACCCAACGCAGCCAAAAATAAATAAATAAATAAATAAATATTTTAAAAAAAGTTTACATCTTCTAAATGAATATTAAAAGCTGTTTATGAATCGAAAGAGCGAGTTCCTGAGAGCCACAGAAGTATGTATGACACTTGGAGAAAAATAGGAAGAAATCTGCTTGTGAATCATAGCCTGTTCGAGTCAGAAAGAGCATTGAAGGTTCTCCAGTCTAGACTTCTCAATTTACAGATGAAGAACCTGAGGCCCGGGCACTTCCATCATCATGATCACATTCAACACAGCTAATTCCTCTTCCCAGTCGGGACTAGACCCCGGATCTTCCAGTTTTCAGGTAACACATTCTTTCTAGTTCCCCACAGCAGTCAGACCACTAGTTGGGTGTATGTCTGTGCAAAGCAGGGTTTTAGAATAGAGATCAGACTTGATGGGTTTCCTGCGAGTCTCTTTACGGTAGAGTGTCGCACATGGAGGCTGGCTGTGCCTGGAGCATTTTTCATCTGCCAGCAGACCTGGTGGTGACTTAGTTTGGGGCCATACTCAAGGGAGTTAGGGGGATGGCAAAGTTTGGCAGCCATGGAAGCAAAAGCTGCTGTTCTGAAACAGACTTTAGAACATTTGCCAGTGGAAAAATCTCAAGATTTTCCATTCTATGATTGTCAACCAAGGAATTGCATTGGGGACTCTGTCCCAAAGGCCGAGGGAGGCTGTGTCATGAGTCATTTGTAACTGTGGGCATATTTCTCAGTACCACCAGAGAATGGCCAGAGTTAGGACCCAGACTTCATCCTGAAAGAGGAAAACACATGTTGCCAAAGGGAAATGGCTATTCTTAAACTGTGGCTGGTGGATTCTGGGGGTAGAAGCAGCATGAGCAGGCCTTGAGATGAGCTCCATAAATGGTCCACCAGCTGCTAGCATTCTCGAGCCAGGGGTGGGGAGGCAAATGCAAAAATCAGGTCAGCTTCCAGCATAGACCTTCCTGCTCTGTGACGTGCTTGGACCAACTTTGGGAATCTTTCAGGAAAATTTTGGGTGCTTCTGTTGTTGGAAAATATGGGGATTTTTTAAGGTGATAGAAATCCAAAAGCTTCCAACCTCAAGATGGGCTAGCTAGTTAAATATTTTTTCTCCTCCTTACGGAATAAAAAATGCTGAACCAGCAGGATATTTTCCATGCTGGACTCTGATTATTTCAGAAAATCTATTATTGAACAATTTTGAGAATTGTGATTAGAGAATGAATGGTTGCTGGTCGGCAGCTGTCTCATCAGTTTCCTCCCTTGGAATTAAAGTCTTCCTGAAAGAGATTTACTTAGGGATAACCAAGTAATCTCGAGGATGATCACACTCACTTCCTGAGGCATTAAAAACATAGATGAGATGATACGTCATCTTTCTATTTCACTCCATATTTAATGTCCTTTTATCATTCCCCTTTTCCTATAGGCTGAAGTTCAAAATCCTTTGATCGTGATTTTCAAGGGCCTTATCAATCCGATCAAAGACTGCCTCTCACGACCTCTCTTCATTCCATCCCCAAACCTCTATAATACCAGCAGTCATACAATGTTACTTTCCTCTAACAAACATGCCTTTGTCTCCCTCCATGCCGTGTCCCATGCTCTTTTCTCTAACTCAAATACTGTCCCCTTTGTCCCCTCGTATTCCTTTTTCAAGGGCTACGGCAAGTCTTTGAAGATTTCTCCGATATTAGTAGTAGCTACTATTATTCAGTACCCCCTCTATGCCAGGCATTTGCCAAGTGATTTTTCTCACTTAAATCTCATTGCTCTTCCTGTTCTACTGATGAGAGCCTTGAGGCTCAGAAATGTTAAGTTTCTTTCCTAACATCACACAGCTTGTAAGGGGAGAAGTTAGAATTCAAACCAAGTTCTGTCTGACTTCAAAGCTCATGGTCTGGATTGGCCTGCCTACTACACACACATACATACCGCTCTGTCACTCCTCAGCCGAATGGGTGATTCCCTCCTCTGCGCGTGTACAGCCCTTCAGTCATTCCACTTTTATGCCGTTTATCTGTTTGGGTTCTTTACATATCTGTCTCCCCTGCTAGTCTGTGAGTTCCTTGAGAGCAGTGACCACTCGTATTCATCACGTAGCCCCAGGACCTGAAAGTGCGCTTGGCACTGACTAGATGCTCAGTAAACATTTGATGTTCTGAGGGTTACAAACAAGGCCGTATCAAATATCTCCACCCAGAGGAACTCATTATCTATTCAGGGAGACTAAACACACTCATGTGGAACAAAATTGCAAAAGAGGAATCGTGCTCTGTCACTAAATGGATGCAGAGCTCTAGAGAGGATGTCAGTGTGTCTGTCTGGATTTGTGCCCCTTTTGTCTTGGGCTGAGACAGGCGAGAGGCTCAGGGAAGTGGCCTGAAATCCAAGGGCTGGGTAGGTGATTGGAGGCAGTGATGAAAGCCACGGATGTCACCCCTCCTAAGCGCCAGCATGGCTGCAGCGAACGTGACCGCTCGGGGCTGTGCCTCCGGGGTGGGGACACCGAGAGCCACTGAGCTCCTGACGGGCCACCTGCAGGGAGCCCTGCAAGCTGGCCTGGGCAGAGGGGAGCCGGTGTGGGCAATGGGGACGTGGGCTCTGGAATCAGCTGGCCTCAGTTTGAATCCAAGTCTGACTCTTTTGTGACCTTGTGATTTTCACTTTGTCCCTCAGTTTCCTCACCTGTAAAGTTGGAGATAATACTAAAACCTGGCTCATAGGCGCGTGGAGGAGCTTAAATAGGTAAATAGATGTAAAACACGTAAAACAGTGCTGGCATGCGTTTGCACTTTATCACTGAGCTTGATTTTTTTTTCTCCAACCTCTAGGCTCATGAACAGTTACATGTATCAAAGGTATATAATGAAGCCAGGCTTGCCAAGGGTCAGTAGTACTGCCTTATTACTTTTTTTTTTTTAATCTTAGTTTCCCTTAAATTGATATTGACTAAAACGTGAGCAAGTGACACCCACCACAGTGAAATCCCGATACATGGATGTCAATCAACTTTGGAGCTAGAAAGAGCTTAAGAACTCATTTAATAAAATCCCTCCTCTTTACCCATAAGAAAAGCAAGGTCCAGAGAAGTCAAGTGGCTTGCCCAAGGTCACACAGGAAATTAATGGTGGAATTAGGACTAGACCCAGTCTATCATTTATTCAAAGATAGAGGAAATCTTTGCAAAAAAAATTTCTCATCTACAAAGCGACACTAATTTAGACATATTTATAGTAGTCAGGGCAGAGATCTATGGTCATGACAATGAAACAGGACGTACCATTTTGCTGGAACCAGCCTCTCTTAGGAGAAGTGTTCAGATTTCATGTCAATTAAGCAACTTTCTTGGGTAATGGTTCAAAATTGAACTATTGTGTCTCAATAGGGGAAGAATCTATATCAAGCAATGTAATTATTATTGTGAGTTGTTCTAAATATGCTGATTTTGTTATTGTTGTTGCTACAGTGGGTTTCAGGATTATTTATTTATTTATTATTTTAAATATTTATTTATTTATTTATTTGGCTGCTCCGGGTCTCAGTTGCGGCATGTGGATCTTTAGCTGTGGCATGCGAACTCTTAGTTGCGGCGTGCATGTGGGATCTAGTTCCCCAACCAGGGATCGAACCCATGCCCCCTGCGTTGGGATCACAGAGCCTTAGCCACTGGACCACCAGGGAAGTCCCTAGGATTATTTACACAAACTAGATTGGGGTGAGGACATACTTAAATAGAGTAACCTAAAAAAAAGACATTTTAGAAAATTCTAGGTGGAAGAGTAAGAACATGTGCATATTATTTGAAAGATCGTTTGCTGGTAAAACAGTCAAGTGCTACTGAAAGTAAGGGCTTGGATTTTAAATTACCCACCCTGAAGATACTATTCCGAAGCTTATCATAATGATGCTAAATTCAATATTAAGATAATATTGCAGCTTTCATTGCCATGGAGATCATGGGACTCCAGCAGAGGCTAAAGTAGACTGCTCTGTTGCTATCAATATAGGAAATACAAACTTACATACATATCTTATGATGTAAATTGGTTTTTGTAATTATAAAATGATATATGCTATGGTTTAAAATTTAGAAAATATACACAAATTGTAAAGAAATTAAAATTCATCTAGAATCTCACCACCCAGAGGCAACCATCGCTTATATTTTGGTGTACTTTTCGACAAATACCTTTTAGTACCTCCCATGTATCAGGCAGGTCCTGCTCTAGGTACTGGAGATACAGCCATGAACTAGGCCAAGATCCCTGCGTCATGGAGCTTATATTCCAGCGGTAGGAGGCAGACAGTAAAGACAGATGGTTAAGACAAATGCACATGAATACAAGCGCTCTGAATAAAACAGGACAACAGAATAGAGCAGTGGTTCTCAAGTGGAGGGTACCTCAGAATCGCTTGAAGGGTTTGTTACAACACAGATTGCTGGGGCCCACCCTCAGAGTTTCTAATTCAGGGTTTGGGGTGGGTCCTGAGAACTGGCATTTCTAACCAGGTGCCAGATGACGCTCATGCCGCTGGTCCCTGGGGTGGGGAGGAGTGGATATTTTCGACAGAATGGTCAGTAAAGGATTCTGAAGACATGAGTTTAGACATGAAAAATTGAGAAAGAAGCCAGACAAATAACAATGAGGAAGAAGAGGCTTTGATAAAGGGATGGGAAAGTACAAAGATGTGAAGACTGGAAGGGGCTTGTGTGCGCTTGAGGGAAAGGAAGGAGGAGAGAAGACCAGTATGACTGACACATAGCACATGAATGAATGACTGGATGAATGGGTAGTTTGGTCTATTTCATGGTCATCTCTTCTGTTCTCTCTAATTGCTCTTTCAATTTTTGAGCAAATGCAACAATGTGTTTTCTCTTTGGGAAAGTCCCTAGTTGTTTTTTACAAATACATGAGTAAGAAATGTGAGGAGCCTATAGTAATAAGTATTTATTTTAATAGCTTTTAGTTCATTTTCTAATTATGATCATAAAATCCATGAATAAAATAATTTCTCATCTTCTTTTCTAATAGTTATATTTCTTTTAACCATTTCATCTGTTAATGTCTTGATTATATTTTCAAAGCAATTCTTTTCAAAGCAATCCTCTAAATCTTTCCTGATTTAATTTTCACCACTAAGCATAATGTTCAGATCCAAATAGAAAGTATTCTTCTATATCTTATTCTTTAATAACCATGAAAAATGAACATATAAAAGATGTTTAACCTCATGAATAAATAAAGTAATGCCAAAGACCACTGGACTTTTAAAAAATACATTTTTATTGAAATATTTAATTTATATAATTACTCTCTATAGAAAGGATAGCTTTTTCAACAAATGGTGCTGTAATAACTGGATTTCTACTTGGAAAAAAATTAGCTTTCACAAAAATTAACTCAAAATGGATCACAAACCTAAATGTAAAATGTAAAACTATAAAACTTCTGGAGGATAACATAGGAGAAAATCTAGGTTACCTTGGGTTTGGTGATGGTTTCTTAGATACAATACCAAAAGCATCACCTGTGAAAGAAAAATTGATAAGTTGGATTTCAGTAAAGTTAAAATCAAAAAAAATCTCTACTCTTGGCTCAGATTTTTATACTTAGCTAAAAAATTAACATTTCAAATCATGGCATGGTGGTGTCTCCATTCAGCCAAAAATTCAGCTCCTTCTGTGTCATCTTTGTCTGCTCTGCAGTGTTTGTGCAATTATTTTTTAAAAATATTTAAGTTTATACTTATTTTGTTAAAAAAGTAGAAGCATAGATTTCATCATTTAGTAAAATTGGTAAAAGAAATCATGAAGCATGCTGAAAGCTGTGATTCTTAAGTTTTCGTTAGATGCTCATTGTGTTAATTTGAAAAAAAAAACCAAATTCATAACGTGAAAAAATACAATACACAGAAATTAGTACAGAATAAGTCATAGGCTTAAATGTAAAATGCAAAACTATACAACTTCTAGAATAAAATATGAAACTCTGAGTGACCTTGGATTGGATGATGAGTTTTTAAACAGCAAAAGTATGATTCATGAAAGAAAAACTAAATAAATTTAATTTCATTAAAACAAAAACCCTCTTCTGTGTGAAAAACACTGCTAAGAGAATGAAAAAACAAGTCACAGAGAGAAAAACATTTGCAAAACACATTTCTAATAATGGACTTGTGTTGAAATTGTGCAAATGATTAAAACTTTACAGTAAGAAAACAAAAAACCCAATTTAAAAAATCGCAAAGATCTGAACAGACACCTCACCAAAGAAGATATATAGATGGGTACAGATGGCAAATAAGCAGATGAAAATATTTGTCATTAGAAAAATGCACATTAAAACAACAGCGAGAAACCACTACACGCCTATGAGAATGGCGAAAACCCAGAACACTGACATAACAAATGCTATGAGGATGTGGAGCGACAGGAACTCTCATTCATTGCTGGTGGGAATGCAAAATGGTGCAGCCACTTTGGAAGACAGTTTGGCGGTTTCTTCCAGAACTAAGCATACTCTTACCTTACAAAACAGCAATCATGGGGCTTCCCTGGTGGCGCAGTGGTTGAGAATCTGCCTGCCAATGCAGAGGATACGGGTTCGAGCCCTGGTCTGGGAGGATCCCATATGCCGCGGAGCGACTGGGCCCGTGAGCCACAACTGCTGAGCCTGCGCGTCTGGAGCCTGTGCTCCGCAACAAGAGAAGCCACGATGGTGAGAGGCCCGCGCACCGCGATGAGGAGTGGCCCCCACTTGCCGCAACTGGAGAAAGCCCTCACACAGAAACGAAGACCCAACACAGCCATAAAAATAAATAAATAAACAAAACAGCAATCACGCTCTTTGGTATTTACCCAAACGAACTGAAAACTTATGTCCACACAGAAACATGAACATAAATGTTTATAGCAGCTTTATTTATAATTGCCAAAAACTGGGAGCAATGAAGATGCCCTTCAGTAGGTGAATGGATAAACAAACAGTGGTACATCTGTATAATTGAATATTATTCAGTGATAAAAAGAAATGAGTTATTGGGGGCTTCCCTGGTGGCCCAATGGTTAGGACTCCGTGCTTCCAACCAGGGGTTGCAGGTTCAATCCCTGGTCAGGGAACTAAGATCCCACATGCTGTGCGGCGCGGCCAAAATAAAATAAAGTAAAGTAAAAATTAAAAAAAAAAAAAAAAAAGAAATGAGCTACCAAACCAGGCAAAGACATGGAGGAAACAATGAATATTACCAAGTGAAGAAAGCCAGTCTGAAAAGGTTCACACTATGTGATTCCAACACTATGACATGCTGGAAGAGATGAAACTATAGAGATAGTAAAAAAAATCAGTGATTGCCAGAGAGTGGGGTGTAGTGGGGTGTAGTGGGGGAAGGGATGAAGAGGTGGAGTGCTGGGGATTTCTAGGGCAGTGAAACTATTCTGTGTGATGCCCTCAGGGTGGATCATGCATTTGGCAAAACCCTTAGAACTGTGCAACACAAAGAGTGAACCCTAATGTAAACTATGGACTTTAGTTAGTAATAATGTATCAATATTTTTTCATCAGTTGTAACAAATGTTCCATACCAATGTGACAGGCTGATAAGAGGGGAAATTGTGGGGGGATGGAGTAGGTGGAGAGTGAGTATATGGGAACCCTCTGTGCTTTCTGTTCAATTTTTCTGTAAACCTAAACCTACTCTAAAAATAAAATCTTTTAATTAAAAAATTACCGTCTATTAATCAACTATCTGTTAATCTACAGCTTCCACTTCGGAAAAAATGGCCATCTATTAAAGAGAAGATAATGGCTTCTGTGCATTAATTATTTCTATTAGGCCTGACTTTCATACCTGATTGACATTGTGTTACAGAGCTGGAGAAACTGGACTGGAAAACAGAAAACCGGGGTTCAAGTTTTGGTTCTGCCGTTTAGGTGGTCTTTTGCCTGGGTTAGGCCAAGGCATTTGGATGCAGAAGATGGGTACCACTGTCAACATGTAAGAAAGTTCCACAAATGTTATACATCCCTCAGACTCTTTTAAAGTTACTTTTGATTGCAGAAATAATACATGTTGCTTTCAAAGAATTTCATGAAGACAGACAATTACAAAGATGAAGATAAAAATGATCTGTTTTTGTACAGCCCAGAGATAACTACTATATAGTTTTTGGTTTAGCCTTTTATTTTTTGTTTATCCTTAAATATGCATGTATATAATTTAAAGATAAAATCGAGGTCATAATATCCATATTCCTTTGTTTTATATGTTTCTTGAGTAACATGTTTAGTTGACTGAAAATTATCTAGTGCATGGATATAATTGACTACCCTCTTATTGTTATGTATTCAAATTGGTTCCAGTTTTTTGGCTATTGTAGATAATGCTGTGATAAATATATTTGTGCTTGCATATTGTTTGGAATTTAGAATTATATTTTTCAGATTAATTCCTAGCCCTGGAAATATGGATAGATTGGCAAACTTTAATTAAACAGAGGCAAATACTGTCTTTTTAAATATTAACTCATAAGATTTACATATGGAAAAACATGCATGTTAGCAGCACATCGCCTTCTCTTTGCAGACCCTTGGTTGTCTTTTCCCCTGAGAAGCTGGTTTTTATTTGGTGGACACGGAGAATATTGGACATAATCACATCCCCTCTTCACATTGGCTGCTCTGAATCTTAGACATCTAGGTTATGGAGTTTCATAATATTTTGGATGTTACCCTCACTCCAGGCTTGGCTTCAACTTGCTTTCCCACACAGTTAATTTTGTCTCAACTTATTTTTACATGTATTGGATACTGCTATACTATGTGCGTGCATATTCTTAAATGTCCTGAATTCTCTTGGGAACGTGTGAGGAATGAATACATAAAAAATAAATGAATGACAGTCTTTATAATTGTAAATCAGTTCAGATTTCATCAGAAGGCATGATGTGTGGAATGAGGATGTCATTAGTAATATAAATTTCTTTAGAATACTCAGACTGTCTTTTATTTGGTACAATTTTTATTGGGTACTTCTCAGCATTATTTCCAGTTTGCCTTATCATTATATTCCTCACGCCATGAGAATATGCTCCAGAAGTATAAATAGCCAAACGTGTTCATTTCTCTTTCTGTTGGCTGACTGTAGGTAATAAAATATTGAAAAATGTACAAATTTAAGCAGAGAAAAATGTGAACTGCCCAAATGTTAGTAGTTACTGATGAAATTGCATGTTTAATGGTGTCTGTCAAGAGGGTGATTCTGTAAAGGACAATTAGTCTCACCAGAAAACACTTATTGAAATTTATTTCTGGTGAAATGAACCTGAACGTATCACATGAATTGTATTTGACAATTAAATTTGATTGGAAACTGCTGATCTGAAGAACAGGCAGATTATAGGTGTGGACTTAGCAGTACTGATCAAATGTTCACTGTTTAGCACTTTCTGGTAACAAAATTCCCTCAGGACAAGAAACACCATATTTATTAAATTTAACAAACATACAGAGCAAATGAATTAACTTGAACGTCTTATGTACCATATACACGTCAACTGCTAGACTCCTCAGCAGATATGTTTTCTGTTTTGAAAGCATCACTTTTTACTGACTTTCTTCATCCAAGGACTCACGATTAAGGCTTCTGCCTCATTTCCTTCAACCCTAAGCATCAGCTTCCTTGACGGTAAAATAGGAATATAAAAGATTGACTTTGCCCATTTCTCTAAGTAGTTAGGAGGGCAAGAGTTTGACAATGGATTCAGTTCAGAAATGTGAGAAGACAGCCTATTATAAGGCACTTGGGAAAATGTAAACCCACAAAAGGGAATATAAAACCAATAAATAGGTAAATAATATCAGGCTTTCTTTATGCTGGAAGAAAATAGTTTAATGGATAAGCACTTGAGCTCTGGGTTAATACCTCGGCTCTACCACTCATTCTCGGAGAGTCCTTGGGGCAGTCACTTAACCTTCCTGAGTCTTAAGTTTGTTACCATTCAACTCGTATATATTGTAAGTCAACCATATTTCAATTTCAAAAGAAGAATAAAAAAACACTTACGTAGGGGAGGAGTGTCAGGATTAAATGACATGGTATCACGCTTCTGCTTCTATGCATAAAACATAACTGGAATCTTTGAACGTGTGAGATACTAAACAACAGTGAATGGTATAATACGGGGGTGAGTAGATGGGTGGGTGTTCTCAGAAATTTAAAAAGTATTTATATCTGCTAATTATACTGTCCTGGAGGTGCACAGAGTTGATTCAATCCTAGTCCTCACTTCAGGGTACAGAATTGTGCAAAGCCCTCAGTTTAGTTTATTTTTTCATCTTTGTTCCTGAACCCCCTACCCATTCCCTTCCTCCACATAAGTACTCATTTTTAATCATTTGATATGTCTTTCTTTATATTTAAAAATTGTATATGAATACTGTGATAGTTAATTTTGTGTGTTACCTTGATGGGGCTAAGGGATGCCCAGAGAGCTGGTGAAACATGAAGATCATTTCTAGGTGTATCTGTGAGGGTGTCTCTGGAAGAGTTTAGCGCTTGAATCGGTAGCCTGAGTAAAGCAGATCGCCCTGAGCAGTGCAAGTGGGCGGCATCCCATCCGCTGAGGGCTCAGATAGAACAAAATGGCAAAGGGCTAATTCACTCTCTTTGCTTGAGCAGAGACAGCCCTCTTCTTCCGCTCTCGGTTATAGGTGCTCCTGATTCTCAGGCCCTCGGACTCAGACTGAGATTTTCACCACTGCCCCCGGCCCTGCCCCAATCCTCAGGCCTTTGGACCCGAAACTGAATTGCACCGCTGGCTTTCCTGGGTCTCCAGCTTGCAGAGGGCAGATCGAGGGATACCTCAGCCTCCATAATCATGAATCAATTTCTGTAATAAATCTCCTCTAATATATATGTTAGGGAGCCGTTGACCGAAACCACCCACCTTGGCCAGGCACGGTGACAACCCGGAAACTAACCCCATTCCCATAAAACCCGAGACTGCGAGCCACGTGGCAGAGCAGTTCTCCTGGGTTCCCTTACCCTGCTGCTCTCTGCCCGGGCGCCCCTTCCCAGTATTCTTTTGCTTCGTCAGCGTGTGTGTTTCCTCAGACAATTTATTTCCGAGTGTTAGACGAGAGCCCACTCTTGGGCCCTGGAAGGAGTCTCCCTTCCTGTAACATACATATATCTATATCTATATCTATATCTATATCTACATGTAGCCTATTGGTTCTGTTTCTCTGGAGAACACTGACTAGTACAGATGGTATTGTGCTATGTATCTTGTCTTTTGGGGTTTTTTCTTCCTTTTTTTTTTTTGCCTGCGCCATGTGGCTTGCGGGTTATTAGTTCCCCAACCAGGGATCAAACCCGCACGCCCGGCAGTGAAAGCGCTGAGTCCTAACCACTGGACCGCCAGTGAATTCCCTATTTTCTGTTTTTTTTTTTATTCAACACTATATTTTTGAGATCCATCCATACTATGTGTATGTGTAAGTTCGCTGCTTCCAAGTGAGGCATAGCAATCCGCTGCACGCATCTTCACACTTCATCTTTCCCCAGGGGATGGACAGTTGGGTTCATAGATAGCCCAGCCACCACCACCAATGTAGTGATAAACATGCTCATACATGTCCCCTAATGAGCACATGTGAAAGGCACGAAAGGTTCTCTAGGACATAAAAGCAGGGATCGCTGAGGTAGTGGGCGCATGCACATTTAATTTCACCAAACCCTGCTGGCTCGCCCTCCAGCACGGCTGCCCAGGCTTCCGCTCTCTCAGCACTGCATGGCGGTTTGCATTACCCTATGCCCTCTCTGAGACATCATTATCTCCCTTTTCATTTTTTCCATTCTGATCGGTGTCACTCAAATGGTATCTTATTGTTTTGATGGTTTTCCCCGAGGTTGAGTGCCTCTCCACATTTCCGTTGCTCCCATCTGTGAATTGTCCTTTATTTTCCTTGCCCATTTTTCTATTAGATTTGATGTCTTTTTCTTATTAATTTGCACAAGTTCCCTGTATACTTTAAATATAATCCGTTGTCAAAATTTGTCTTTGCTCCCTTCATTGACCAGACATCCTCCATTTTGATGTAGTTAAAAAGAAGTTTTATTTGCAAAAATTATGGTTAGTGCTTTTGGGGTATTGGTTCAGAAGACTTTCTCTAATATTAAGGTCAAAAAAGAAAGTCTTCATTTATTTACTTATATTAACTTTACATTTATGTCATTAGTTCATATTACAGGTCAGTTTTCTCAATATCATGTACTAAACATCCTTTTCCCATTTATTTGAGGTGTTACCTTTATCATAAATCTGGTTCTGATCTCTCTTTTCTCTTCCTTTCATCTGTTGTTCTGTGTATCTGTGCCAGGACTACACCATGTTTGTTACTGTGCCACAGCAGTAGTTAAACTAATAATAGTTGATATTTAATATGTGCCAGGCAACATTCCAAGTACTTTACCTATATAAACTCATTTAATTCTCACAACAATCTGTGAGATAGGTACTATTATCTCCATAAAATAGGATGGAAAATGGAGGCACAGAGAGGTTAAGTAACTTGCACAAGGTCACACAGCTAGGTACAGGTAGAACAGAGTTTTGAGCCCAGGTAGTCTGGTTCAACAGCTAGTGCTCTTAACCCTTTCTGTTTTGTTTTGTTTTGTTTTGTTTTGTTTCAACTTTCTTATTTTGAAATAATTATAGACTCACAGGAATTTGTAGAAAAGATGTACAAGGGGCCCCATGTACTCTTCACCTTCCTCCACCAACATCAGCACCTCACAGATTTGTAACAGGGAAGAGCTAAATCGGACTCCAATGTTCCATCTGTTTCTTTGACTTTAACCTTTGCTTTTCGTTACTTTTGTTATTATAATCATACATAATGGCCTGCCTCAGGGAACCCTGCCTGAATGTTAAACTAAAGTGCCTCTGTTCAACTCACAAGAAGACAATCTGACCCCGCCCCCCTGTGGATGGCTGCAAGAAAGAAGAAATTAACACATCCGCTCCCCGAGGCTGGCCATTCCAGGGGATATTTGCAAAATTTATGGCCTTTTTACTTTACTTCCCCATCTCCTCCCCCCTCTCTGTGCTATAAAAGAAACTGGCATCCAAATCCTGATAAGATGGTTTTTCAGAGACACTAATCTGCCACCTTCTCGGTCTGCCGGCTTTTCAAATAAAGTCGTATTCTGTGTCTCAACACCTCGTCTCCGATTCATTGGCCTATCGTGGGGCGAGCAGAGCGAGCTTGGACTCGGTAACAGATCTAGAGTGAAACATCAACGCTATGATGTTGACATTGGAACAATCCATAGTTTACTGAGTTTTCACCAGGTGTACACACACTTGCACTCTGTGTGTGTGTGTGTGTGTGTAGTTCTATGCTTTTTAAAATTTATTTTTTTAATTGGAGTATAGTTGCTTTACAATGTTGTGTTAGTTTCTGCTGTACAGCAAAGTGAATCAGCTATATGTAGACATATATCCCCTCTTTTTTGGATTTCCTTCTCATTTAGGTCACCACAGCTAGTGCTCTTAACCCTTAATGGCAACTTGCTTCTCCAGTATACCCCAATATCCAATGGGTATTAGTTTAGTATAGTATTAGTATTACATAGTAAATAAGTGCAATATTGTGGTTTATAAGATATATATATATATTTGGTTATTCAGGTGACCAAAATAAATATTTCTTATATATATTAGGTCTTCATCCACTGTTCCTGCTCACAGCTCCCAAACATTTGGAACTTCCTGAGTGATTAAGAGCAATGGGAACATCTTTTGTCATAATATTTGCTCTCTTGTCCTCAGTTCCTGAAACCTTCAAAGCCAGCTTCAGAGCCATCAAGGTGAAATGGGTGTCTTGTAATTCATAGCAAGTCCCTTTGCACCAGACCGGGTTTATGTTAATGAGGTGACTTTTGGAAAGCAGCCGAGGATGGGGGATGGGCGCCAGAGCAATAGAGGGTGGAGCCTTCCGTCCCACCCCCTGACTTCCGGGCAGGGGAGAGGAGCTAGAGGTGAATCTGCGGCCAGCGGCCCATGATTTAATCAATGGTGAAAAAGGACCTGGTTCAAAGAGCTTCCGGGTTGGGGAACCAGAACGCTTCTGCATGCCATTGTCCGTTGTGCAGGTCCCCAAACTCCATGAGGACAGGAGCCCCCGCCTTACGTGTCTCTGGCTGTTGGTTCGTATCCTTTAATGTCCTTTGTAATAAATTGGTAATCTAGTGAGTAAATGAGTTTTCTGAGTTCTGTGAGCCCTTCCAGCAAATTAATTTAACCCAAGGAGCAACCTTTGACTTATAGCCAGTCGGTCAGAAGTACAGGTAACAACCTGGTCTCGCGATTGGCATCCTGAGCTGGAGGGGGTTGTTGGAACCTCCAATTTGTAGCTGGTTGGCCAGGAGCACAGTTAACAACCTGGCATCTGAAGTGGAGGCTGGTCTTGGGGACTGAACACTTTTACCCATGGAATCTGATGATACCTCCAGATAGACGGTGTCAGAATTGGGTTGAATTTTTAGACACCCTGCTGCGCGCGCACACACACACACACACACACACACACACACACACATTGGAATTGGGTCCAGGAACCCATTTAATAAGATTTACAAAATACGGGATTAGTGAAGAGAAAGAAATGAGTTTGTTGATTGCTCCATAAATTCTGCTGGAATTCTTATTAGAGTTGAATTGAGTTTATAGATTATTTTGGGGGAGAATTGTCATAGTTACAGTGTTAAGTCATCAAATTAGTGAACATTGCATATATCTGCATTTGTTCATACCATCTTTTTAGGTATTTTTAGAGTTTTACAACTTTCTGAAAATGAGTCTTATGAAGTCGTTGTTGGATTAATTCTCAGATACACTATAACTTTTGTTACTGTTATGAATGGTGCCTTAATTTCTTATTACAATTTGTTTATTATTGCTACTGTAAAGGGAGATGATTCAATAGGTTAATATTATATCTGGTAACCCTGCTGAATTCTCTTATTAGTTTTAATAAATCGTGAACTTTTTGAGTGGTGTTTCTGTGTAGGTTATGAAAGTTTTGTCACTTCATTTAAAATGCATAAACATTTATTTATCATACTGTGATGGCTGGGAGCTACAGTGCTATGTTTAAAAGGAGCATTGACAGTGTTTTTCTTGTTTTAGATCCTAAAGTTAATGGCCAGTAGTTTCTCTATTAAATAAAATGTTTATTGGAGGACTTTGATACGTCCAGCCACGTCAGTGGTTGCCTTTTTTTTTTTTGATTAATTAATTAATTAATTTAGTTTTGGCTGTGTTGGGTCTTCGTTTCTGTGTGAGGGCTTTCTCTAGTTGCGGCGAGCGGGGGCCACTCTTCATCGCGATGCGCGGGCCTCTCACTATCGCGGCCTCTCTTGTTGCGGAGCACAGGCTCCAGACGCGCAGGCTCAGTAGTTGTGGCTCACGGGCCTAGTTGCTCCGCGGCATGTGGGATCTTCCCAGACCAGGGCTCGAACCCGTGTCCCCTGCATTGGCAGGCAGACTCTCAACCACTGCGCCACCAGGGAAGCCCTGTTGGAGGACTTTGAGAGAGTTTTTTTTTTTCAATCAAGTTAAGAAAGTCCTTTTTTACTTTAACTTTCTGAGTTTTTTGTTTTCATTCACAAGTACTGAATTTTATCAAATGTTACCTTTAGTATAAGTTGAAATAATCCTGTAGTTAGTCTTTAGGATTTTAAATATATTGCTATATTGTATTTTGACTTCATTTTTTTTCAGATGAGAATAATTCATTTCAATCATTGTTTCCCTGTATGTCTCTTTATTCTGCTTGCTTTTAAGATTTGCCTTTTGTCTTTGCTTTTTAGCAGTTTGATTATGATGTGCTTTCTTGTGTGCTTTTTGAAATGTTTTTCCTGCTTGGACTTGACTGAGCTTCTTGGATCTTTAAATGATATAGATAACTTGATTTTCTCCTCTTTCCATTTCAGAAATACTTTTCAATTCTTATTTTGACATTTAGTGATGACTATTTCACTCCAAGAATTTTGTAGTTGCCCTCGGGTTGCCTCGCACATGGGGAATGCTGGTCAACTTTTGCCCCAACCTAGCAGTGCAGGCTGATTCCAATTCAGAACATTTCCCTGGCTCTGCCACCAAAGCAGTTAGCTCACCCCTAGCCCTTTAGATTTCCAAGAACAGAAATTAGATCCCTGTCCCCGTAGTCCTCAACAGCAGGACACACATGGCAAGCTTGCCAACTGTCTTTAGACTTGAGATGAAGAACATGGTATAGTCTTACCAAGGCGAGAGCGGAGAAATCTCAGTAGGGCAAGACCTGTCTCCAAAGAAGTGTCTTCGTTAGAAGAAGCCCAAGCTATCTCTCGTTACATTGTCTGACTTGATAGCCCATTCCTCTTTATTGCTGAATAATATTTCATTGTATAGTTGTACTATAGTTTATCTTTTCATCTAGCGAAGGACATTTTGGTTGCTTCCAGTTATTGGTGATTATGAAGAAAGCTGATATAAACATTGTGCAGGTTTTTGTGTGGACATAGTTTTCAACTTATTTGGGTAAATACCTAGGAGCGCAAATGCTGGATTGTATAAGACTATGTTTAGCTTTTTAAGAATCTGCCAAACTGTCTTCCAAAGTGACTGTTGCATTTTACATTCCCATGAGCAATACATGGGAGTTCCAGTCGCTCCACAGACTGTACAGTAATTGGTATTGTTAGTTGCTTTGAGGTTTAGTCATTCTAACAGGTGTGTAGTGGTATCTCATTATTGTTTTAATTTGTATTTCTCTATTGCAAATGGTGTTGAGCATATTTTCATATGTTTACTTGCCATTTGTATATCTTATTTGGTGAGGTGTCTGTTAAGGTTTTTGCCCTTTTAAAATTGAGTTATTTTCTTATTGTAGAGTTTTAGGAGGTCTTTGTATATTTTTGATATAAGTTCGTTATCAGATGTGTGTTTTGCAAATGCTTTCTCCCAGGCTATGACTTCTTTTTCCATTCTTTTAACAGTGTCTTTCACACAGAACTTTTTAAAATTTTAATAAAGTCACACTTATATAATTTTTATTTTATGAATCATGATTTTGGTGTTGCATCTAAAAACTCATCACCCAATTGAAGGACATCTAGATTTTCTCCCATGTTTTTTCTAGAAATTTTATAGTTTCAAATTTCTGTCTATGATCTATTCTGTGTTAATTTTTGAGTAAGGCACTACATTTTTTCATGTTATATATTTGTTTCTTTTTTTTCAAATTAGTATAATGAGCACCTAAAACTGGAGAATCATAGCTCTGGGCAGGTATGATGATTTTTGTTTTATCATTTTTAGTAAATAATGAGCTCTAGGCTTCTTATTACTAATCAACACGTGGTTTTTTTATTTCCACTTTATTTAAAACAAAATGACAAAACATAAGCATTAAAAACATAATTTCACAAACACTGCAGAACGATGGTGACACTGACCAAGAATTGTTGACTGGTTGCTGACACTGCTATTCTGTGTCTTGGGATGTTAATTCATTAGCTGAAATATGAAAATCTGAACTAAGATTGGAGACATTATTTGGTGATTTCATTGCATAATGTCTGAAGTAGGGCTTTTCAGTGTTGATCACTATAGTCATGGTGGTCATTCTCCTGGCCTCAATTGTGAAATATGGGAAAAGGCCTTCTCTGGGCTTTCTTGGAATGCAGAGTAGCATGGGGGAAAGAACTAGAACCATCATGAGTTATTGTGAAATTGACCACATCCCTGAGCAAACTGAAAATGTGTAAACTTGTGTGAGACTTAGAATATATGACTTGAATAAGGAGTAGTTTTAACAAATAATTAAGATGACTTTAATATAAAATATCTCATTGTTCAAAAATGAATCTCAAAACATTGCTAACTGGTTCTTAAAAGCCATCTCCAGATAGCCTGTGATCCATTTCTTTTCTTATTTTAGGTTGGTAATTTAGATAATACCAGCAGAGGCATTGATGGTATAGTGGTTAGCGTAGCTGCCTTCCAGATAATGCCATAACGAGGGATTTGATTGTGGTGCACTTGACAGTTGTGTTACTATATATGGATTGATTAAGATTCGTGCTATTCTTTTCATTTAATGAGTGTTTGTCATCCCTAGTTTTGTCACTGTTTTGATGTTTTGTCTTTGGTAATTTATCATTCCCATTCTCGTTCTATAAAGTCACGCTTTCTAAGACTCTTCGTATATTAAATTGCTGTGATTTTGGTGTAATGATTTGTTATTTCAATTGTAGAAGTTTGTGCCTTTATTCTAATAATTTCCGTTCAGTCATAGGGCTATGTTGCCAATACTGTTCCTTTATGCATTCACTTGAACCTAAGGTTAAATTTGATTTTTATAACTCTTCAGATTAATTGCCTTTTACCTTGGAAAACCCTTGTGATCCAATAAATGAGCTCAAATTAGAATGAGTACAGAGAAGTTAGATTTCTCCCACCACAGTTATTATATAATTTGGTTATTCATCACAGTTAAATTGTCTTATTCTTCCCATATTTTAATTCTATTTTTTTCTTACCATTTTCCATGAAAGTCACTGAAAAAATGAGGAAATAATGATATTAAAAATTTTTAGATTTTATATGAGGATCTTATTACCTAAATTATAGGAGCCCCCTTTTTTTTTTACTGATAAAAGAATTATCATTTTACAGTATATTATTACAATGAATCAAATCTGGTAATGAAACAGCTGTCAAACTTAATTGAAATTCTGTTAAAAATTTCAGCTCTAAATTTCCTTTTTTCATCCAAGCACTTTTCAACATTTGAAGTTATATGATTTTACTTTATTTTGTGTTTTATTGGAGTCTAGTGTCATTCATTAAAAATTTTACTGAAGCCATCCCTGTGGTATACTGTTTCCTCAGATTAAATTAAGAACACATTTAGACTAACAGAAAGTGATTAAATAGGACATTTAGGTTGTAGAAAACTTCTTTGCTTCAAGTACTAATTCTTATCACTTGCTAAAAATCCCTGTATTTTCCTAAATGTTCCACTTGCTTTCACTAACCTAATATATCTGTGATCAGCATACATTGATAATGAGCCTGGAAGTCAGGCGACTAAGACTATGGTCCTGTTTTGTTTCTTTTGAAGTCTGAGGCTTTGGGTGAGTCACTTCCCTTCTCTGGGCTATAGTTTTCTAAGAGGAAGAATGAAGAGGATTAAGTAGGTGATTTCTAATATTCTATTCAGGCTTTACATTCTATTTGAATTTAATTCAATTGTAAGGGAAAGCTTTATTTTTCTCAGAATTGTTTTTTGTATCTTATAGTAATAAAAATTGATTCCCTAAAGCATTCTTCAAAGACAGCTTAAACACACTACTACTTAGTGTATTATCAACATTCCCTGGAGTATTGCAGTAGCTTCTTGGTTGGGAGCCATTAGTAGACCCGGGACCCAAGACACAGGCACATGGCCTCTGCGAATATCACCAACACTGCTCACATTCTAGGGAGATGTTTCTTCATGTGTCTTATCCTTAAACAAAAGGTGACGGTTTCAGTGACAGGACTGTTTCTGGTTATGTTACTGAGAACATTGGAGACAGACCCTGCTTCATAATGCACGGAGGATTTGAGCTGTAAAAGTGCTTAGGTGAGAAAAAAGGCAAATTAATTAACTTCTCAAATCCTTCCTCTCAAAAGGCATAATTGCAATAATTCTTTCATGATGAAGTATCATTTTTCAGTGGTGGCAAGCCTGCATTCTCTGGCTTCTCCTTGCATCCCAAGGTGTTACGAAATAGACGGTCTTTGCAACATTTGCATATGACAGCTGAGGAACATTTTTTCCAATATGCAGAAATCCATATTTCTTAAATTTGTATTCATGTATGTCTAGATATAAAGTGTGTAAAACATGATATTTTTTACATTGGCAACAAGATAGATAAGTATTGACTGTTAAGAGTTTTACAAGAATATTTAATGAGAAATAAATTTATAAAAAAACATGTATCAGCATTATTTAAATAATTTAAGATATTGTTAATGGCAGTCCTATGTGAATAGTTCTAATAAATCTGACACAGGAAAAGGTGTGAAAACCAGAATTTTGGTCAAAATCTAGAAGCATTATTTGTGCCATGTACAACATATATTTTAATCTTGTTCTTTGGAAAGATGGCTTAAACTCTATTGATAGTGATGACATTCTTTGGAACAATTCAAAAATTATATATCATATTTATGGATCTGTCCCCAAATGGGATATCTTGTTGAAGTCCATGTCAGATTTGCTCTTAAAACTATTCAAACACACCATGGGAATGATGTCATCAAAACAACTAAAATTTAATTTAGGCATGGTCCAAGATACATTAGAACATAGTCCAAGATAACATCTGGAGAAGAGATCTTCCAGTAAGGAACAAATTCTATCTGTTGCCTTCTCCACTGATAATAGTTTCTAGGGATTTGGTCATCCTTCTCTTCTGGTAAATGGAAGGAGGCACTGTTACAAATGGACATTTCCCTTACACATGTAAATGTTTCTTACAAAAGTATAGCTCATACTTGGTTTTCAGAATTTTTCCCTTTCCGCTATTTCTTAGAAAATAACCAGGTTAAAATAATATGCCATATACACTACCAAATGTAAAATAGATAGCTAGTGGGAAGCAGCTGCAGAGCACAGGGAGATCAGCTCCATGCTTTGTGACCACCTAGAGGGGTGGGATAGGGAGGGTGGGAGGGAGACGCAAGAGGGAGGAGATATGGGAGATATATGTATATGTATAGCTGATTCACTTTGTTATACAGCAGAAACTAACACACCATTGTAAAGCAATTATACTCTAATAAAGATGTTTAAAAAAAATAATATGCCAAAGAGACATATTTTGGGGTGCAAATTCTTCTCCCTTACATCTCTTTGGTAGCAAATGGTTATTTTGAACTTATGCTATTCAGATATTTGGTATGAACAGTTGTTTACTACTAATAATGTTAACAAAAGCTTATAAACATATTTTTTTTTTTTTTTTTTTTTTTTTTTAAGATCAGAGCACCTTGTTAAGTTTAACATCAATTCCAGCACAAAGTTATGTGCAATTTGAAGGATAAAAATGACCAGTCTAAAAAGATTTACCCACATAGTGTAGATGATCATTTGTCCATTCAGTTCTTAAGGGGGCTTTTAATGCCTGTAGAGATCATTTTTTTCACTGGTGGTTTTGGAAACTGAGGGAGAAAATGCAGTTTTCAAAATGTGAGCAGCAATGCAAAAAAGACCATCAACTGTATAACATGGCCCAATTATTTATGAGATTTTCAAGAATCCTTTTTTTTTTTTTTTTTTTTTGCTATATGTTGCCTCTTTCTTTTTTTTTTTTTTTTTTTGTGGTTTTATTTATTTATTTATTTATTTTTTTTTCCACACACACACACACTGTATTTTATTTTTACAAGAGATAGATAGACTGACACCAAGCATTGTACATGGATGACCACAACAAAAGCAACAATGATTGCAATTACCAAACATGAAACACACTTATACTATGTCATAACATTGACATTCAGTCCAGTAATCCTCCACTGTAACAGCTCCTTTACTTTGCAGTGAGAATTGATTTGTATATTCTTTTCCTCTGAGTCCTTGTGGGATTTTTTTTTTTTTAATTCAGACAGAAAGTCACAAAAATTATACTCATCCTCATCAGTTCACTCAGTCCCATGTAATTAATTTCTTTTTTTTCATCTTGATCTTTTGTTAGCACTTTTATGAGTTCATCAGTTTTTCATTAGAGTTCTGAAAATGCTTATTCATTCAGTTCAGCAGTACAGTCAGTTACCAGAAACCTGTACTTGTCAGAGTCTTTTCCATGAATTTCTTGAAGATGAAACTCTTTTATAGGAACATATTTGCAAAATCATCAGAGTACACCCAGAACTGTCTGTAAATGACAAAAGACTTAAAAATGACCATGGTTAAAGATTTGATGAAAGTTCATAATAATGCAGTTGACAAGAAAATTAGTTATTTCTGAGATATACATTTTAAAGTAATAACTAGGATTATTACTTATAACATTATACCAGAACATATAAGATTTTTAGACGTTTCCTGTAATGTCTGAAACATTTATATTAACATATTTCCATACATATTTCCATACAAATACAAATATAAGATTTTTAGAAATTTCATGTAATGTCTGAAACATTTATATTAACATATTTCCATACATATTTCCATACAAATACAAATATAAGATTTTTAGAAATTTCATGTAATGTCTGAAACATTTATATTAACATATTTCCATACATATTTCCATACAAATACAAATATAAGATTTTTAGAAATTTCATGTAATGTCTGAAACATTTATATTAACATATTTCCATACATATTTCCATACAAATACAAATATAAGATTTTTAGAAATTTCATGTAATGTCTGAAACATTTATATTAACATATTTCCATACATATTTCCATACAAATACAAATATAAGATTTTTAGAAATTTCATGTAATGTCTGAAACATTTATATTAACATATTTCCATACATATTTCCATACAAATACAAATATAAGATTTTTAGAAATTTCATGTAATGTCTGAAACATTTATATTAACATATCTCCATACATATTTCCATACAAATACAAATATAAGATTTTTAGAAATTTCATGTAATGTCTGAAACATTTATATTAACATATCTCCATACATATTTCCATACAAATACAAATATAAGATTTTTAGAAATTTCATGTAATGTCTGAAACATTTATATTAACATATTTCCATACATATTTCCATACAAATACAAATATAAGATTTTTAGAAATTTCATGTACTGTCTGAAACATTTATATTAACATATTTCCATACATATTTCCATACAAATACAAATATAAGATTTTTAGAAATTTCATGTAATGTCTGAAACATTTATATTAACATATTTCCATACAAATAACCCAATGAAAGTTTAGTATTAGTTGTTTTGTTTGTTTTTTTATACTGCAGGTTCTTATTAGGCATCAGTTTTATACACATCAGTGTATACATGTCAATCCCAATCGCCCAATTCAGCACATCACCATCCCCACCTCATCGTAGTTTTCCCCCCTTGGTGTCCATATGTCCATTCTCTACATCTGTGTCTCAACTTCTGCCCTGCAAACTGGCTCATCTGTACCATTTTTCTACGTTCCACATACATGCATTAACATACGATATTTGTTTTTCTCTTTCTGACTTACTTCACTCTGTATGACAGTCTCTAGATCCATCCACTTCTCAACAAATGACTCAATTTCGTTCCTTTTTATGGCTGAATAATATTCCATCGTATATATGTACCACAACTTCTTTATCCATTCGTCTGTTGATGGGCATTTAGGTTGCTTCCATGACCTGGCTATTGTAAATAGTGCTGCAATGAACATTCGGGTGCACGTGTCTTTTTGAATTACGGTTTTCTCTGGGTATATGCCCAGTAGTGGGATTGCTGGGTCATATGGTAATTCTATTTTTAGTTTTTTAAGGAACCTCCATATTGTTCTCCATAGTGGCTGTATCAATTTACATTCCCACCAACAGTGCAAGAGGGTTCCCTTTTCTCCACACCCTCTCCAGCATTTGTTGTTTGTAGATTTTCTGATGATGCCCATTCTAACAGGAGTGAGGTGATACCTCATTGTAGTTTTGATTTGCATTTCTCTAATAATTAGTGATGTTGAGCATCTTTTCATGTGCTTCGTGGCCGTCTGTATGTCTTCTTTGGAGAAATGTCTATTTAGGTCTTCTGCCCATTTTTGGATTGGGGTGTTTGTTTCTTTGATATTGAGCTGAATGAGCTGTTTATATATTTTGGAGATTAATCCTTTGTCCGTTGATTCATTTGCAAATATTTTCTCCCATTCTGAGGGTTGTCTTTTCGTCTTGTTTATGGTTTCCTTTGCTGTGCAAAAGCTTTGAAGTTTCATTAGGTCCCACTTGTTTATTTTTGTTTTTATTTCCATTACTCTAGGAGGTGGATCGAAAAAGATCTTGCTGTGATTTATGTCAAAGAGTGTTCTTCCTATGTTTTCCTCTAAGAGTTTTATAGTGTCCAGTCTTATATTTAGGTCTCTAATCCATTTTGAGTTTATTTTTGTGTATGGTGTTAGGGAGTATTCTAATTTCATTCTTTTACATGTGGCTGTCCAGTTTTCCCAGCACCACTTATTGAAGAGACTGTCTTTTCTCCATTGTATATCTTTGCCTCCTTTGTCATAGATTAGTTGACCATAGGTGCGTGGGTTAATCTCTGGGCTTTCTATCTTGTTCCATTGATCTATGTTTCTGTTTTTGTGCCAGTACCATATTGTCTTGATTACTGTAGCTTTGTAGTATAGTCTGAAGTCAGGGAGTCTGATTCCTCCAGCTCCATTTTTTTGCCTCAAGACTGCTTTGGCTATTCGGGGTCTTTTGTGTCTCCATACAAATTTTAAGATGATTTGTTCTAGCTTCGTAAAAAATGCCATTGGTAATTTGATAGGGATTGCATTGAATCTGTAGATTGCTTTGGGTAGTATACTCATTTTCACAATGTTGATTCTTCCAATCCAAGAACATGGTATATCTCTCCATCTGTTGGTATCATCTTTAATTTCTTTCATCAGTGTCTTATAGTTTTCTGCATACAGGTCTTTTGTCTCCCTAGGTAGGTTTATTCCTAGGTATTTTATTCTTTTTGTTGCAATGGTAAATGGGAGTGTTTCCATAATTTCTCTTTCAGATTTTTCATCATTAGTGTATAGGAATGCAAGAGATTTCTGTGCATTAATTTTGTAACCTGCAACTTTACCATATTCATTAATTAGCTCTAGCAGTTTTCTGGTGGCAGTTTTAGGATTCTCTATGTATAGTATCATGTCATCCGCAAACAGTGACAGTTTTACTTCTTCTTTTCCAATTTGTATTCCTTTTATTTCTTTTTCTTCTCTGATTGCCGTGGCTAGGACTTCCAGAACTATGTTGAATAATAGTGGTGATAGTGGACATCCTTGTCTCGTTCCTGATCTTAGAGGAAATGCTTTCAGTTTTTCACCATTGAGAATGATGTTTGCTGTGGGTTTGTCATATATGGCCTTTATTATGTTGAGGTAGGTTCCCTCTATGCCCACTTTCTGGAGAGTTTTTATCAGAAATGGGTGTTGAATTTTGTCAAAAGCTTTTTCTGCATCTATTGAGATGATCATATGGTTTTTATTCTTCAATTTGTTAATATGGTGTATCACATTGATTGATTTGCGTATATTGAAGAATCCTTGCATCCCTGGGATAAATCCCACTTGATCGTGGTGTATGATCCTTTTAATGTGTTGTTGGATTCTGTTTGCTAGTATTTTGTTGAGGATTTTTGCATCTATATTCATCAGTGATATTGGTCTGTAATTTTCTTTTTTTGTAGTGTCTTTGTCTGGTTTTGGTATCAGGGTGATGCTGGCCTCATAGAATGAGTTTGGGAGAGTTCCTTCCTCTGCAATTTTTTGGAAGAGTTTGAGAAGGATGGGTGTTAGCTCTTCTCTAAATGTTTGATAGAATTCACCTGTGAAGCCATCTGGTCCTGGACTTTTGTTTGTTGGAAGATTTTTAATCACAGTTTCAATTTCATTACTTGTGATTGGTCTGTTGATATTTTCTGTTTCTTCCTGGTTCAGTCTTGGAAGGTTATACCTTTCTAAGAATTTGTCCATTTCTTCCAGGTTGTCCATTTTATTGGCATAAAGTTGCTTGTAGTAGTCTCTTAGGATGTTTTGTATTTCTGCGGTGTCTGTTGTAACTTCTCCTTTTTCATTTCTGATTTTATTGATTTGAGTCCTCTCCCTCTTTTTCTTGATGAGTCTGGCTAATGGCTTATCAATTTTGTTTATCTTCTCAAAGAACCAACTTTTAGTTTTATTGATCTTTGCTATTGTTTTCTTTGTTTCTATTTCATTTATTTCTGCTCTGATCTTTATGATTTCTTTCCTTCTGCTAACTTTGGGTTTTGTTTGTTCTTCTTTCTCTAGTTTCTTTAGGTGTAAAGTTAGATTGTTTACTTGAGATTTTTCTTGTTTCTTTAGGTAGGCTTGTATAGCTATAAACTTCCCTCTTAGAACCGCTTTTGCTGCATCCCATAGGTTTTGGGTCGTCGTGTTTTCATTGTCATTTGTCTCTAGGTATTTTTTTATTTCCTGTTTGATTTCTTCAGTGATCTCTTGGTTATTTAGTAACGTATTGTTTAGCCTCCATGTGTTTGTCTTTTTTACGTTTTTTTCCCTGTAATTCATTTCTAATCTCATAGCGTTGTGGTCAGAAAAGATGCTTGATATGATTTCAATTTTCTTAAATTTACTGAGGCTTGATTTGTGACCCAAGATGTGATCTATCCTGGAGAATGTTCCGTGTGCACTTGAGAAGAACGTGTAATCTGCCGTTTTTGGATGGAATGTCCTATATATATCAATTAAATCTATCTGGTCTATTGTGTCATTTAAAGCTTCTGTTTCCTTATTTATTTTCATTTTGGATGATCTGTCCATTGGTGTAAGTGAGGTGTTAAAGTCCCCCACTATTATTGTGTTACTGTCGATTTCCTCTTTTATAGCTGTTAGCAGTTGCCTTATGTATTGAGGTGCTCCTATGTTGGGTGCATATATATTTATAATTGTTATATCTTCTTCTTGGATTGATCCCTGGATCATTATGTAGTGTCCTTCCTTGTCTCTTGTAACATTCTTTATTTTAAAGTCTATTTTATCTGATACGAGTATAGCTACTCCAGCTTTCTTTTGATTTCCATTTGCATGGAATATCTTTTTCCATCCCCTCACTTTCAGTCTGTATGTGTCCCTAGGTCTGAAGTGGGTCTCTTGTAGACAGCATATATATGGGTCTTGTTTTTGTATCCATTCAGCCAGTCTATGTCTTTTGGTTGGGGCATTTAATCCATTCACGTTTAAGGTAATTATCGATATGTATGTTCCTATGACCATTTTCTTAATTGTTTTGGGTTTGTTTTTGTAGGTCCTTTTCTTCTCTTGTGTTTCCCACTTAGAGAAGTTCCTTTAGCATTTGTTGTAGAGCTGGTTTGGTGGTGCTGAATTCTCTTAGCTTTTGCTTGTCTGTAAAGCTTTTGATTTCTCCATCAAATCTAAATGAGATCCTTGCTGGGTAGAGTAATCTTGGTTGTAGGTTCTTCCCTTTCATCACTTTAAGTATTTCATGCCACTCCCTTCTGGCTTGCAGAGTTTCTGCTGAGAAATCAGCTGTTAACCTTATGGGGGTTCCCTTGTATGTTATTTGTCGTTTTTCCCTTGCTGCTTTCAATAATTTTTCTTTGTCTTTAATTTTTGCCACTTTGATTACTATGTGTCTCGGCGTGTTTCTCCTTGGGTTTATTCTGTATGGGACTCTCTGCGCTTCCTGGACTTGGGTGGCTATTTCCTTTCCCATGTTAGGGAAGTTTTCGATTATAATCTCTTCAAATATTTTCTCTGGTCCTTTCTCTCTCTCTTCTCCTTCTGGGACCCCTATAATGCGAATGTTGTTGCGTTTAATGTTGTCCCAGAGGTCTCTTAGGCTGTCTTCATTTCTTTTTATTCTTTTTTCTTTAGTCTGTTCCGCAGCAGTGAATTCCACCATTCTGTCTTCCAGGTCACTTATCCGTTCTTCTGCCTCAGTTATTCTGCTATTGATTCCTTCTAGTGTAGTTTTCATTTCAGTTATTGTATTGGTCATCTCTGTTTGTTTGTTCTTTAATTCTTCTAGGTCTTTGTTAATCATTTCTTGCATCTTCTCAATCTTTGCCTCCATTCTTATTCCGAGGTCCTGGATCATCTTCACTATCATTATTCTGAATTCTTTTTCTGGAAGGTTGCCTATCTCCACTTCATTTAGTTGTTTTTCTGGGGTTTTTTCTTGTTCCTTCATCTGGTACATAGCCCTCTGCCTTTTCATCTTCTCTGTCTTTCTGTAACTGTGGTTTTTGGTCCACAGGCTGCAGGATTGTAGTTTTTCTTGCTTCTGTTGTCTGCCCTCTGGTGGTTGAGGCTATCTAAGAGGCTTGATGGGAGGCTCTGGTGGTGGGTAGAGCTGACTGTTGCTGTGGCGGTCAGAGCTCAGTAAAACCTTAATCCACTTGACTGTTGATGGGTGGGGCTGGGTTCCCTCCCTGTTGCTGTGGCGATCAGAGCCCAGTAAAACCTTAATCCACTTGACTGTTGATGGGTGGGGCTGGGTTCCCTCCCTGTTGGTTGTTTTGCCTGAGGCAACCCAACACTGGAGCCTACCCGTGCTCTTTGGTGGGGTTAATGGCAGACTCTGGGAGGGCTCACGCCAAGGAGAACTTCCCAGGACCTCTGCTGCCAGTGTCCTTATCCCCACGGTGAAACAGAGCCACCACTCGCCTCTGCAGGAGACCCCCCAACACCAGCAGGTACGTCTGGTTCAGTCTCCCCCAGGGTCACTGCTCCTTCCCCTGGGTCCCGATGCACACATTACTTTGTGTGTGCCCTCCAAGAGTGGGGTCTCTGTTTCCCCCAGTCCTGTCACAGTCCTGCAATCAATTCCCACTAGACTTCAAAGTCTGATTCTCTAGGAATTCCTCCTCCCGTTGCCGGACCCCCAGGTTGGGAAGCCTGACGTGGGGCTCAGAACCTTCACTCCAGTAGGTGGACTTCTGTGGTATAAGTGTTCGCCAGTCTGTGAGTCACCCACCCAGCAGTTATGGGATTTGATTTTACTCTGATTGCGCCCCTCCTACCGTCTCACTGTGGCTTCTCCTCTGTCCTTGGACGTGGGGTGTCCTCCTTGGTGAAGTCCAGGGTCTTCCTGTCAATGATTGTCCAGCAGCCAGTTGTGATTCTGGTGCTCTCGCAAGAGGGAGTGAGAGCACGTCCTTCTACTCCGCCATCTTGGTTAATCTCCATAAACATATTTTTGAAGGATGGAAAGTATAAAAGTTTTAGAAAAAAATTAATTGAAAGAAACTGCATGGGAAATGTACAACAAAAGTGACATTCCAATATAACACAAAGGAATTAGAACAAGGGAATGAAAATATTTACAGTTCTATGAAGAAGCTTCAGGTAAAAGTAATCCCCAGACTAATTTCTAAAAATACTACTTTCTGTCCATTATAGAACAAAGAATAATTTCACCTTATGAGAGAACTGAATAAATTGAAAAATACAGCTTTGCTTTTTGGTTTCCTATAAAATAAACGAGCATTGTAGAATTTGAAAAAAAGAAAGAAATAGTAATTGGATATAGATATTGCTTGAAAATCACATTGTATGCAATAGTAGTTTATATAATGAAATTAAAATATAAGTTTTTCTGTAATAACAATGATTTATCATGTGCAACACTGTTAAAATATTCAGACACCGTAGGTAAAAATCATGGTTCATTTGCAAACCTAAGTATGGCTCACATAATAATACTGTTGATAATTTCAGATGCTACTGCCTTAGCAGTGTTAAGTTTCTCCAAAACGAAATTACAGTTGCCCCTTAAACAATGTGAGGGTTAGGGGCACTGACCCCGTGCAGTCAAAAATCCACTTTAGGGCTTCCCTGGTGGCGCAGTGGTTAAGAATCCACCTGCTGATGCAGGAGACACGGGTTCGAGCCCTGGTCTGGGAAGATCCCACATGCCACGGAGCAACTAAGCCTGTGCACCACAACTACTGAGCCTGCGCTCTAGAGCCCGCGAGTCACAACTACTGAGCCCACGTGCCGCAACTCCTGAAGCCCGCGTGCTTAGACCCATGCTCCGCAACAAGAGAAGCCACTGCAATGACAAGCCCGTGCACTGCAACAAAGAGTAGCCCCGCTCACCGCAACTAGAGAAAGCCCGCACGCAGCAATGAAGACACAATGCAGCCAAAACAAAACAAAAAACATCCACTTTATATTTAACTTTATAAATCCACTTCATGTATAACTTTATAGTTGGCCCTCTGTATCCACAGTTCTGCATCCATGGTTTCAACCAACCACAGATCGTGTAGTACTGTAGTATGTATTTATTGAAAAAATCCCCATATAAGTGGACCTGCGTGTTGTTCAAGGGTCAACTGTAATAAAAAAAAATGATATAAGAACCAAAATTGTTCAAGAAAGTTGTCCAACCTGACAGTACTGTCAAAAGAACACAAATTATGTGATAAATATATTACAGCACAATTTTTTTCTGAAATAAAGACAAAGAAAATAAATGTTATAAATTATTATGAATATTCAATTTATTTTTCTTTTTCAAAATTGTCAAAACATCAACAGAACACCTAGATAAATACAATAATAGACCAGTTGTTTTTGATATTTGGTTGACTTTCACATGTAAATCATAGCTATGCACATATATTTCAATTTTGATTCCTTGGTTTGTGGTCCCCCTTCTAACATCTTCAAAGGGAATCAAGCCCTCACACTTAGAACCTCCCTGATTTTTCCTTCTGCCCCATCTCTTCTGCCACCAGTGGGGGAAAGTCCTCTGCTTTTAAGGGTATATGTGATTAAACTGGATCCACGTGGATAACCTAGGATAATATCCTTATTGTATGATCCATAATCTTAATTAAATCAGCAAATCCTTTTACCCTAAAACACAATATATTCACAAGTCACAGGGATTAGGGCATGGACGTCTTTGGGGAGTCATTCTGTTTACCACAGGAGACATTACCAGAAATGGAGTTGCATGGCTAAAGGGCATAAAGTTTGAGGCTTCTTGATACCTGTTAGGAAAAGAGTTGTACTAGTGCATATTCCTCCTGGCAGTATCTGGGATGACATGTTTCACTGCATGCTTACCGGCATCCACTATCAACATTTTTTAACCACTAGTAATTTGATGGTGGGAAAATCTTGAATCTTTGCTTTCATTTGTTTATTCAGCTACTGGGGTAGGGGGAATACTTTTCCATATATTTGATAGATATTTGCATACCCTCATTTGTGAACTGTCTTTTCATTTTCTTTGTCCATTTATTGATTGGATTTTGAGTATTTTTTTCATAGATCTGTATAAGCTGATGAACATATTCACCTTTAACAGTGTATGGTTTGTGAAAAAAAGTCATTATAAAGATTTTACAAATACAGAGAAATTCAGGTATCCCCCACTTTCTGAGAGTTTGCTTTATGCCACTTGGCTTTTATGAAAGATCTAAATTAGTACCTGTTTTCACTACCCGAAAGAAATCCAAAGAGGATTTTTGCCTTTTGTGAAAAAAAGGCGAAAAACGAAAATAGCGTCAGCATTTGTTTTGCAGCGAGCTGAGCCTTTATAGAGGCCGCGTGCACCCCAAGCAGTGAGAGTGTCACGGCCAAGCTCCTTCCCAGGAACCAAACTCAGCATCTCGGCATCCAGCCGCCACAGCTTTGAGCTGTGTCTGTGAGCAGCTGTGCTTTGTCTCCATTCATTCTCTGCCTCCCATAGCAAGATGTGTCCTAAGGTAATTGCTGCTTCGCTTTACACCATTTCAGTTCACAGGTTTCATAGGGACGCTCTACTTTCGGATAGTGGGGGAAACCTGTGTTCAAAAATGAGAATTTACTGATGATCCCATTCCCTTGGGCTATTTGGTACAAGTACATGCAGTCTTTATAGCTATACATTTTCGCACAGTTGATGTAACACTATATATGGAAGTTAGCATTTTGCAAATAAAATTATAACAATATTTTCCTATGGGAAAATTTATTCATAAATATACCAGTTGCATAATACTCGATCATGGGGATGTGCTATAAATTGAAATACTAACTACTTTCCATATATGAGGCAAATTTTTCACCAGTTTTCAGTTTTCCCTTTGGATTTCAGCTAGATGTTTTAAATTCATCTATTTTTAAGGTTCCTGTTTTACCACTTTGTAGTTTCCTGCATTGCATCTAAGTTTCCCCAAATGTAAGATAAATATTCATTACTTTTTCTGAAAATAGGTGATTTTAAAATATTTCACACTTAATTCTTCTGGAATTTACATTTGCGTATATTGTGACGTGGAATTTTTAATGTATTCCTGTTCTCTCAACTCCATTCCAATGACTAAAGAAAGAGTCGCATTACTGGACTTCCCTGGTGGTGCAGTGGTTAAGAACCCACCTGCCAATGCAGGGGACACGGGTTCAAACCCTGGTCGGGGAACATCCCACATGCCGCAGAGCAACTAAGCCCGTGCGCCACAACTACTGAGCCTGCACTCAAGAGCCCACGAGCCACAACTACCGAAGCCCACACGCCTAGAGCCTGTGCTCTGCAACAAGAGAAGCCACCGCAATGAGAAGCCTGCGCACCGCAATGAGGAGTAGCTCCCGCTCGCCGCAACCAGAGAAAGCCTGTGCAGCAAAGAAGACCGAACGCAGCCAAAAATAAAATATAAATAAATAAGTTTATTTAAAAAAAGAGTCTCATTACCGTTTGAAAATAATTTTTTTTTATGTTAACTTTTGATACTTCTTTTATCATGTAGTAAAGTGACATATATTAGAGTGTGTTCTTTGGCTATATATTCCATTCCATAAAACTGTTGATTCTTGTGCCATTTCTATACTGGTTTAATGATTTTTTAATAATGTGTTTAATATCTGGAAATACATAAAACTATAAAAAAATATTAGCAATTTCTGTCAAGTTATCTTTCCAGTTTATCTTCAGAATTATTTTTAAATTTCTCTGGACAAATTGTACAGATATTTTGATCAAGTTTATATCAAATACATAAATCTATTTGAGAGGAATTGAGTTTTGATATTTATACTCTTGTCCAAAATCATGGTATGACTTCATTTATGTAGATTTTTAAAAATTTGCTCATTGCTGATCTCCCTGTGCTGTGCGGCTGCTTCCCACTAGCTATCTATTTTACGTTTGGTAGTGTATATATGTCCATGCCACTCTCTCACTTCGTCCCAGCTTACCCTTCCCCCTCCCCATATCCTCAAGTCCATTCTCTACATCTGCGTCTTTGTTCCTGCCCTGCCCCTAGGTTCCTCAGAACCTTTTTTTTTTTTGGATTCCGTGTGTATGTGTTGGCGTGAGGTGTTTGTTTTTCTCTTTCTGGCTTGCTTCACTCTCTGTGGCGGTCTCTGGGTCCATCCACCTCACTGCAGATGGCTCAATTTCGTTTCTTTTTATAGCTGAAGGACTCCTCATTTTTAAGAAACCCTGCAGGGGATTGTAAGATAACTTACCCAGAGGCCTGTCAGAAATATTGCTAAGGGACTTACCTGGTGGTCCAGTGGCTAAGGCTCTGGTGCTTCCAATGCAGGGGGCCCGGGTTCAATCCCTGGTGAGGGAACTAGATCCCACATGCTGCAATTAAAAAAAAAAGATCCCACCTGCTGCAACTAAGCCCCGGTGCAGCCAAATAAGTAAATAAATATTTAAAAAAAAAAAAATTTGCTCATTAAAGTTTATATTTTCTTCATGTAGATCCCACACTTGTTTTTAAGATCATTCTTAGGTGCTTTATTTTTTAATTGATGCTATGAACGGAATGTTTCCCCCTATTTTATGTAACTTGACTATTGATAATGCACAGGAGCACTATTAATTTTTGAGCTTTTAATTTTAATTTTAGTTTTCTAGTTGAAAACTCTTATTTCTGGTAGCTTTTCAGTCAATTTTTTTTCTAAGTCTATAATTATAATTTGCAACGATGATGTAATTTTCGTATTTTTCACTGGTACTTTTTATTTCTGTTTTAATAGATTGACTACAACTTCCAAAGTAAAGTTAATGTTAGGTAGTCCTGGTGAGAGTACTTTTGCTTTCTTCCTCATTTTAATGAGTGAACTCTACTATGTCTCTAAGAATGATGTTACTTTTTGTTTGGAATAACTCCTTTAATTTTCACTTCCTTTTTGAGATGTGGAACTCATTGCATTTGTTTTCCTCTTCTTCCTTTCTTCTACGTCTTTGCAATTACAACCTGGGGTTGTGGAATCCATTTTTATAATTTACTTTTATTTTTATTTGTTTTTTTTACAATGTCATTTTCTTATTTCTAATTAACTACAAAATTAAATTAGTAATCACACTAAAAACAATTATTTAGAGTATATATTTACAGTAATTTAGAGTATATATTTATGTGACAGCCTGTTCCTTCAAATTTTTCCAAAGTTGCCTTGACTTTTAATTGATTATTTCTTGATATTTTCTTTCTTTTTTTTCGAGCAAACATTTTCAAGTAGTTTAATTTGGAAGGACCTTCAAATATTTTATTCATGAAGAGTACCAGGTTGGCATAATTCCTGAGTGATAGCATGCTTTACAAATGTATTCACACATGAACAACAATTTTTCTGAGTAAAACTGTCACAGAAACTTCCATATCCTTCAGGAGTTTAGCGTTGCAGACGAGCCTGGGGTTCAATTCTTTTGAGAGCTAGCTTTTTTTCTCCTTCTTCCTTTGTAGTATTTTAGTAGATATTTATGAGATTCTTTCTTTATAATTGAAATCTAGAAATTTCACCAAGGAAAAATGTAAGTATACTCGTGGAATTAATTTTATTCATTTCCTTAATACATTTTGAGCACTTTCAATCTTCAGGTAAAAGGTCTTTGTCTATAGATGGAAAGCTGTCTTTGCTTATCACCTCTGTTCTCTTCGTTTTATACTCTTTTTCAAGATCACCGATTATCTGTAGGTTGATCAATATGTGTTCCATATTGATCTCGTCTTTATCAAAGAAGTCTAATCTTTTTATCCCTTTCCCTTATGACCTGGAAGAACTTGTTTAAGTTTCTCATACTTTTGGTTATTCTTCAGTGATAGCTCAGATTTATTACATATTGACTATGTGTTAAGTGTTCTATGTGCACAATCTCATTTAATTCTCCCAACCAGCCTGTGAGTGAAGTTCAGTTATCTCTATTTTCACAAATATGATAACTAAGGCTCAGAGAGTTGAAGTAATTTGTATAAGTTCATACAGGTGGTAAATTTCAACCCCAGAGTCCACGTTCCTAAGCACTTCATCATACAGTTTCTCCAGAGTGAGTCAGGTATTCATTTTCTCCATTATAGTTTTTCATTTTGCAGCTGTGATTCCCATCTTTTCCTTTTTTCAAATTATCCCTTATTCCAAATGTTTGATCTGGTTCACTAGAGATATTTTCCTCCTCAGTCTTGTGAAGAATATGAATTATTTTTGGAAACAATAATTTTGCTATGTCCCGTGCTTTGAACAAGGAACAGTATTTTTAAAAAGCTTTGTAAAGTCATTACTGAATTTTTAAAATGTTGAAGAAATTAGTCATTAGGTTACAAAATAACTGCTGTAGGATGCCTTATATGAGTACTTTATTTTAAAATATAGTTATCTACCTCTTTGGTAATAAGATCTTGGTAATTTCATCAATTTATTAAACAATATATCTTATGAACCTACCAGCCATATCTCAGGTGGGGGGAAAAAGGCATTCCAGCTAGAATGTAGCAGGATAATAAATTGTGCTTTTTCAGTTTTATAGGAATTTTGGCTAAAATCCTAAAGCTAAGGACAACAGTGCTGGACATATATCATGCAGAACATAACTAAAAGCTAGAAAATTGGTCCAGTGACCTGTTCTCCATCTTTCCTGTATAAGTGAATATGAAACATTTTAAAGGGGATTGTTGAAGGAAATTTTTAGGGATAGAAAGTAGAATGGCTTTTTAAAGTTTTTCCACTAAACTTGAGTTGGAAGAGGGTTCCATAAGAACCACTTGCACAGATTCAGTATGCCTGTAAGGGGAGAGTAGCAGTACATTCTCAGGATGGAAACTTCCAGAACTACAGAAACTCATATGACCAATTCATGATCCCACTCAGATGGAGGTCAGTAAAAGAGTTCTTGGAAAAATTAGATAGTATCTTTAAGGGGAGGGGGCATAAATGAACGTAGAAATTAAGAGTGGATCAAGTAGTTCCAAAAGGCAGTGTAAGGAGAGAGACTCAGTAGTGGGCAACTGCACTTTGATCTTTGGTGTGTCAAAAATGAGTGATTTTTCTTTGGGCCAAGTGGATAGCTCAGAAGGTAGTCAGCTTGAGTCATCTTGATGTCTTGATGCCGAAGAAAGCTGCTTACCCGAAAGAAAGGACCCACAGAGGGAGAAGCTATGAGTCTACTGCCAGGGGCAGAAGTTTCGAGGGTGTTGCGAGAAGTCATTTTGCCCAAGTGGAAGAATTTCTTATTGAGGACAGTGGCCAGTGCTCGGAAGAATGACTAATGACCCCACAAAAAACCCAGCATGTGGACACATATTAGGAAATGGAGCCCTAAAGGTGAGGGTTATGAATACAGCAGCTAATGCAAGACTTGCCCCTTTTCCTCTAATTCTCCTAGTCCTTCCCAGCTCCGGAGGGGTCTGTTAGTTATTGATTGCTATGTGAGAAATCATCCCCTGAGTTAATGTCTTAAACACAATAAAACTGTATTTTTCTCACAGTTTTTGGGGGTCAGAAATTCTGAAGTGGCTTGGTAGGTAGTTCTGACTCAAGATCTTCCATGAGGTTGCCGTGTCCAGATGTGGTTTACACAGGTCAGGCCTATTGAGTGTGAGAGGGGACTACAAAACAGTGTGACTACCGGTGGGGGGGGGTGGGTGAGAATTATTGGAGGTCATTGAGGCTGGTCCCCTCTGGCCAGCAGGAGATGGTAGAGTTGAGGGGAGAGTGAAAGAAGAGACCAAGCACTGCCTGCTCAACCCTCTTCCTCATGGCAGATCCCAGAGCCTAACTCGGGAGAGGGGCAGAAGCTCTGAATCAGACTTAAGGCTGAACATGAATCCTAGTTACTAAATGTCAGGCACTTGTAAGCTCCATTTGCTTGGGAGAGGCCCTGTTTACTCCTGTACTCCTAGAATCCAGTCAGATTTTGCATTTTTCCTGGATATTTCATTTTTAATAAAGTATTAATATTAATAGTTGCATTAGAACATGTCAGGGTAGCTTTGGCAGACCTGCGATGTGTATTTCCACTTTCTGACTTGGTCTCATCGCGTGGTGTGTGAGACAATTGTATAGCGGACAGTGCAAGCCCATTTCTCTTTCTCTGACCTTTATTTATTTTATTTTTATTTTTTTAAAATCCAATGTGTATTTTTATTTATTTATTTATTTACTTTTGGCTGCATTGGGTCTTCGTTGCGGTGCGCGGGCTTCTCATTGAGGTGGCCTCTCTTGCCGCGGAGCACGGGCTCCAGGCATGCAGGCTCAGTAGCTGCAGCACACGGGCCCAGCAGTTGCGGTGCACGGGCCCAGCCGCTCCGCGGCACGCGGGATCCTCCTGGACCTGGGCTCGAACCCATGCCCCCTGCACTGGCAGGCGGATTCCCAACCACTGCGCCACCAGGGAAGCCCTATGACCTTTATTTTTAAAGACAACATTGAAGATGTTTGTAGATAGAATGAAGTGTGTGATGACTAGTGCTGGGAGTGAGTACTTCCTTCTAATCTCACATGGTGATGGGAGAAGTCATTGACTCCGCTGCCCTACAGGAGCCAGTTGTGCCATGATTTACGCCGAGAACTACTAAGTGCATGAAGCTACCAGGTCACCACTTGTCAGGGTCAGTGGGGAACATGGGACATTATAGGTGTGTCCAAGAAATGTAAGACAGAAATTGGGGCTGAGCAGCCTTGCCATAGTCTGTAGAGAGAGTAATCCACTTGTGTTTCCTATTGTGGTGTCTCATTTTTACAAAGTACTATTTGTTATTTTAAAATTTTTTGCAATTTACCTTTTCTGTAGCCGTGAGCTCCAAAAAATGAAAGTGCATATTAAATGAAAAAAGTACAGTACTCAATTTTTATCTCTCAAGAAAATTGATGATAAAAACAAAATATTCCTTGATATTTCCCACACCCTCATTGGGGTTGTAGTGGTACCCTTGATCAGGTGAAAATCAGAAATCACAAATCTGCTGAAGAAGTATCAGCAACTGCTTGAAATGTTAGTCGTCATTTAAGAGTGTTACAGACAATGATGGTTTACTACTAACACATGTAGCTGCAAAAGTTGTTTCCGTGTTACTCTGTGAAACATGACTTGCCTTATAGGGTGAAATTGCTATTCTAATTTAATTTTGCTCATTTTCAACTTCAAAATGTTTGTGCATGCAGGAAAAATAATGGGATAGCTCATAGTGTGTTGGGTCCGCTAGCAGAAGAGGATCTTTGCAGTTAAGAGTTGAATTTCATATCAGTATTATCAGATACTTCAGATAAAAAATGAGTTTATTCCAAGAATAGTACCACTTTTAAGAAACCAAATTTATGGAATCAAGGCAAGGCTTTGGGAAGATCACTGTGTCAAAGATGAATTATCTGACATTATTGTGAATGCTACTGTAAATTCACTTCAAAAGTTCAAAACTGAAGAGAAAACATTTTCTTTTGTAATTTACATTTACATGTAAATCTATTTACATCTAAATAAATTTAAAATACAAATGCAATTTATTTCGTGGTGAAATACAAATACGATGATAATAAAAAATCTTGGTAGAGCCCAGCATTGTGGTAAAAACAATGTTCCTTCTAAAATAAGAAAGATATAGAGCAAAAATGTGCTTGGAATTGGTGGTAGCGCATAGGTAATTTATAGTTACATCTATAAAAGCAGCTATATTCTACCAATTCAAATAGAAGCTATGGTTTCCAAAATTTAAAAACAGCATTACATATACACAAAGTATTTAGGTTAGAATGTTTTTGTGAATGGTACCGTGTAATCACAAACCGAAAACGTCAGCATGATCGTTTAGACATGCTTGCTGCCCATGATCAATCTCATGTTCGAAGTGATTGCGCCTTTGAGGCACTGGTAAATCAACCCACGTGACCTATGTTATTTAATTTTTTTCCTCTGTGGAAGTCTTCTAAATTTTGGCCACTTTTTGTTCAAAATCAATAGATGCATTTATATTCTTTACCAGAACGTCATCAGTGGAGAAGGTGTGTTGGCTCTGTAACGTGTCCACCGGGCTAGGCTGCACTCCTTGTCACAGGATTCCCTTCCCTGGACGTTTTTGCTTAGTTGGGGCCATAAGAGACATTGTGCGTGAGTTTTGTCGGCTAGAAGACAAGCAGCAGCGATTGAGGCTTTTCACCTGGGAGAGGTGGAGGCACGTGATTTGTATTAGTTCACAGGCCTTTTCACTCATCTGCTGACTCAGCTCGTTGATACGGGGCAGCGGCAGAGGCGGGGCCTCCACTGCTCCATCTTCCGCTGGATTCTGCGCCTTTCACTCCTAGAGCCGGGTGAGCGTTAATCTTCGCGACGAAGAGCATCGGCTTTTCCTGCCAAACACCCAGTGCATCGAGGTTGGAGGCAAGGAGAGCTAGCGCAACTCCCGTCCATCTTCGTAGGTTCCTGCCCGAGCTCGTGGACTGCTGCTCACCTTTGTAAGTTTCGTCTTTTTCTTGCCTTCCCCGCTTTACATCCATCTTCCCTTCCTGCCTTCCCCGTAAACATCACGTTCCGAAATCAGACACGAAGAGCTCACTTCGCTCCCGCGTTTGCCTAACGTGAAATCCCTGTAACAAGTCATATGAATGCTTCGGTGTATGTGTGTGTATGTATATTGTTATTGCAGCCGAAAAATCAAAACTATGCCCTTATTAATAAGTTGGAAATAATCATTGCAGTACCCGATGTTGGGGAAGAGTCTACGGTGTGGCAGGAACTGAAGGAAACTGAGTGTGGTTGGCTCATGGCGATGGGGGAGACGTTGAAAACTTTGGAAAAACAGGAGCTGGATTTTGGAGCTTAGATTTCATTCTCCGTGCATTGGCAGGCTCTTGGGATGTTTCAGCAGGACAGTGATATGATTTGATTTCCGTTCAAGACGATTCCTCTGAGAAGTGATTGAAGGGGTACAAAATGGAAATGAAGAGACAAATTAGGAGGTTCTTGTAGACCAGGCAGGAAATGATGAAATCTTGGACTAAGGGAGATGACAAAGTAGATGGATCCAAATAGATGGATTTCAGGTATATTTTTGTTTTATAGCTGACAATTGAACAGTTGGATAGACATAGATGATGGTGTTTTTACTGAGATGTAGCAGGTGTGTATGCTTGCATGTGTGGTTTGTATGTTTATGAGGAGACAGGTTTGCAAGAGTTCAGTTTACGCGTGTTCAGTCGGCTGGTCTCTTTCTGCTGCCCTCCCCTCTCCTTTGGCAGCCAGAGAGCTCAGAAAAAAATATTTGAGACTCAACGATATCAGCCCTTTTAGTCCTTATTCTCTTCTTACCTCTGTTCCTCTCCTCTCCCACTGGTTTTGGATTTTTATTTGTCCATTTCCTTGGTAGTGATGCTTGCTTATATTTTATTTCTATTTGATTGTATATATGCTTGTAAGCTGTTTTGAATTCTTCATGAAATAGTAAACATCTGTGGTTTTCAACGTGGGGCAGTTCTCCACTCCACCCCCCACCCCCCACCCCCACGCCCAGGGACAATTGGAAATGTCTGGAGACAGTTGTGGTTGTCCTAATTGGTGGGCAGGACAGCACCCTCACAACCAGGAGTTTTCTGGTGCAAAAGGTCAATAGTGCTGAAGTTGAGAAACCCTCATGTTGAATATAAATAATTTAATTGACAAATATAAATTATAAAATTTAGGAACACTTGATGATGAAGTGTAGGGCCTCATTTGAAGGAAGAAGTTATGCCATATTGATTTTTCTTTTCCTTTCTTTCCTTTCTCTCCCTCTCTCCCTCCTTTCGTTTTTCCTTCCTTTTAATTGGCTATATTAATTGGACTTAAGGAGATAAGTAATAGGTCCCTTTATCCAATCCAGTGTGGTCAACAATAAACCTTGCAACTAGGCAAGCATGTTACAATTCTAGAAGTATGTTATAAAGGAAATGGAATTCTACAGCAGCTTCCTGGCTCTGAATAAAATCTGAGCTGGGAAGTGACATTTTCACCTGGTTACAAAGCTGACTCAAAAAGGAAACAACTCATTCATGAACCTTCCTGAATAGAAACTAGTTAGTTTTCTATGCTTCCAAGTTTAGTTTGAAGAATTACTCACAGACTTCAAGAATACAACCCCAAATGATTTACATGCTGGAAGAGATGGTGGGACTTTGTGAGCCTCGTTTGCTGTGGCATGCCTTTTAGAAGTTTTTGGCTTTTTTAATCTACAAAGGAAATGGGTAAGGACCTTTTGATACCCACTGTTTCAGTGGTACCTCATTCATGCAGCCACTTCTGTCTTGGGTTGAAAAGTATTACAGTATCCTGTATGCACACCTCGTACAGATAGCACAGCTATATTCCAAAGTAAGTGTGACCCAGAGGCCTGTTGGAGTCTCCCTAACCTTTAAGATACACACTCTGAGAATTCAGTGGACCCTGGAAGTCAGTCTTCCACATTTTCCCCCAGGGGCCTCAGGTTCTCATGGTCGCCTCTGGCTCTGAGATCCCTTTTTCACTAAATTGTCCTGTTCCTGGATCATTTCCTCACCCTCCCTGTGCTGGCCCACCTCTGCAGTTGATCTACACCTGTGTGCACCTCAGACCCTTTCTTTTCAGTGCTTAACCCCCATACACGCGTGCTCTCACACACGCGCGTATAAAATGCAAACAGTATATATATTTCTGAGTGTACAATTCTGCAGAATGTGTAAGAGAAGGGCGGTGACATTGCAGCAGTGTGGCTGAGTGAGATTTTTTTAAGTGCCCCAGGTGATTGTAATGTACAGCCAAGATTGACAATCAACAGCTTAAAAGTAATTCTGGTATTGCTTCTTAACATATTTTTTTCCACCTTGGTACATACAACGTGTAGGCAGCTTGAATCACATTTGTATATAAACTTCATGAGAGCTGGGTTTCTCTCTGTCTTGTTCATTGCTTTCCAGCACCTAAAAATAGGCCCTGGTAGATGGTAGGTGCGAGATAACATTTGTCGAATAATAAATGAATGAACGAATCATTCAATCAATTGGTATAGCCAAAGCCACAGATTCCAAAATATTTTCAACTTTGTAGTAGATATAATGGGATGTTACTCTTGCTTCACATTTACTGCCTTGAGCTTTAATACACCTCATGAGTGGTGAATTAGAGCAGAACTTTCTAAAGTCTAACACTCTGAGGAGGGGTCTTTGAACTTCCTAAAATTGTATGCAAAGTTTTGCTCATCTGCTCTTTTTCCCATGTAAGAAGTTCCATAACTTTCCATATAGTCTCAAAGTGGTGCAATGACCCAGAAAGTTTAAGAATTACTAAGTCAGGGACTTCCCTGGTGGTCCAGTGGGTAAGAATCCACGCTCCCAATGCAGGGGACCAGGGTTCGATCCCTGGTCGGGGAACTAGATCCCACATACCACAACTAAGAATCCGCATGCTGCAGCGAAGGGCCGGTGTGCTGCAACTAAGACCGAGCACAGCCAAAATAAATAAATAAATACATATTTAAAAAAAAAAAAAAAAAAAGAATTACTAAGTCAGAGGATGTATAGTTCTTTCATTGCCAGACCTTTTCTTCTGAGAGGTTTCCCTAGGGTTCCTTTAAAACATCAAGTTGCCTTGCACATTTAAAATAGGGTTTAGGGCTTCCCTGGTGGTGCAGTGGTTAAGAATCCGCCTGCCAATGCAGGGGACACGGGTTCGAGCCCTGGTCCGGGAAGATCCCACATGCCGCGGAGCAACTAAGCCCGTGCACCACAACTACTGAGCCTGTGCTCTAGAGCCCGTGAGCCACAACTACTGAGGCCCACGTGACACAACTTCTGAAGCCCGCGCGCCTAGAGCCCGTGCTCCACAACAAGAGAAGCCACCGCAAGGAGAAGCCCGTGCACCGCAACAAAAGAGTAGCCCCCGCTTGCCGCAACTAGAGAAAGCCCGTGTGCAGCAACAAAGACCCAACACAGCCAATAAATGAATGAATGAATGAATGGGTTTAGCAGGTGAAAATCCATACATTTCACACACGTTTTCAGCAATTCATTTGTTGAATAATATCATATTCACTCGCAGTGCTTACAAAATGGGAGATGAAAATTGTAAGTGAAGGAAACACTGCAGAGGCCTGAATTTCTGGTGGTTTCATATCTGCTTCCCTTGACTCCAGGCAGATTTGGCTAATTACAGGAGCAAGGGTTTAAAAGGCTTCTGACTCCCCATAGGTGTGATTGATTCTGCAAATGTGCCAGTTCCCCTGCTCCCTCTAATTATCTGATTGAAAGCACCAGTTGCTCAGAGGTGCTAAGCAAATAGCCTCTTGTTTGCCAGGAGCTGTAGCAAGTAAGGATTTTTTTTAAAAAAATTATTTATTTATTTATTTTTGGCTGTGTTGGGTCTTCGTTTCTGTGCGAGGGCTTTCTCTAGTTGTGGCAAGCGGGGGCCACTCTTCATCGCGGTGCGCGGGCCTCTCACTATCACGGCCTCTCTTGTTGCGGAGCACAGGCTCCAGACGCGCAGGCTCAGTAGTTATGGCTCACGGGCCTAGTTGCTCCACGGCATGTGGGATCCTCCCAGACCAGGGCTCGAACCCGTGTCCCCTGCATTGGCAGGCAGATTCTCAACCACTGCGCCACCAGGGAAGCCTGCAAGTAAGGATTTTGAGCTGGTAAAGGATTATATAACGCCCTCTGATTGTTCCTTACAGCTTTGGGGAATAGTCAAATGTCTTCTGCTATTCTGTGAATTGCTTAAGTTCTATTTTCAGATTGGTTTTTTTTCTGTTAAAATAAACCACGTTTAGCTTTGCGTCGTCATCATTCAGAACAATTCCTCTAACACGTATTAATATTGTTTACAGTTTGCAAATTACTGCAAACCATCTCCATTTAATAAGAATAATTCAGGTCTGTAAGGAAATGGTTAAAAATCACTTTAGAAACTGGAAAAAAAAACCCAACGAACATATTTGTATATAAATATAATTAACATTCTTGGTTAAATTTTGGATGATACTGATTTTTGTAAAACTGTGAGTTATACTTTTTCTGATTTTTTTACATAAGCTAATTTTGAGCTTGTCTATATTTAATTTCAGCTGGAACTTGAGGTATATAAGAATACTAGTAAGAATTTAGGAGGTGTTTTTTAAGATAAATTTTGTTCCCCTAGATACACATGTGACTATTGTAGATTTTAGAATGTCTCAGACTGTCAGGTTCTCCTCACTGCGAATTTAAAACTGATGAGTACACCCCAGCTTTTAAAAAGGGCCCTAGAGTGTTTGATTTTAATAGAAGTTTTGCATCCCTTGCAATTTATACTAATATTCCATGACTTGTGGCATTCTTTACGGATTTCCTGACCCATAGGTCTTGAGTATAATCTCACATCAAACAGAATCATCATCCACTGCCTCTGGTTTTTTGTGAAAAATAAATGCTTTTCTACTTGAGGGGTAATGATATATTTAATTCTAGCGAAAGCTGTTACTCTTTGTTTCAAGTTTTCACAGTCGGATTCAGAGCTTAAAATTCTACAGTCCCAATATTTTATTTTATTTTTTAAAATTTATTTTATTTTATTGAAGTATAGTTGATTTACAGTGTTGTGTTAATTTCTGCCCTACAGCAAAGTGATTCAGTTATACATATATATACATTCTTTTTCATGTTCTTTTCCATTGTGGTTTATCACAGGATATTGAATATAGTTCCCTGCGCTATACAGTAGGACCTTGTCGTGTATCCATTCTATATATAATAGTTTGCATCTGCTAACCCCAAACTCCCGGTCCATCCCTCCCCCCACCCCCTTGGCAACCACAAGTCTGTTCTATGTCTGTGAGTCTGTTTCTGCTTCATAGATAAGTTCATTTGTGTTATTTTTCAGATTCTACATATAAGTGATTGATATTGTATGGTATTTGTCTTTCTCTTTCTGACTTACTTAACTTAGAGATTATCAAACTATGTCCATCCATGTTTCTGCAAATGGCATTATTTCATTTTTCTTAATTACAGTCCCAACATTTTAAAAGAAAATAATTGGGTATAGTAAGTTTGTCTCTTAGAATAATAAATGCGATACTTGACATGTCAGATAAAATGGATTACTGAAATGAAGTCATCTTAATAACAGAACTTTTCTTCCACTTAAAAATTCTCCCTTCCACAATCAAAAGGGGTCATAATGTGGAATCAAGTCATTTGCAATTGATTAAAGGCATATGAATGATCAGTCTAACTCACATGGGGCACATTACTACACCCTTTGAACCAAAACAGAGAAGAAGGGTAACAAACGTTAACTGAGCATCTCCCGTGTGCCAGGCCCTAAGTCCATTACCTAACGTAATTGTTACCTTATAGCAGTAATGTCGAGGCTGATGGCTGTCAGGGATTTGTTGAAGGTAGCACATGTAGAAAGTAGCAGAGGAGAAACTCAAAGCCAGATCTTTCTCGTTATCAAGGTTGTGCTGTAGCCCATGGAAGTGCTGCCACAGAAAGGGTTCTAATGAGAGGGACCAGCAGAGTAATCATGAAAACGCCTCGACTATACAAAGCACTTGGCACTTATTACTCTGCTTTTGCACTTGCTTTTCGTTAAGCACCCATATTTTATGGGCCTCAGGTTTGTGAGTCCCCTTGTTAACCTTGGGGAATAACTTAAAGATGAACAATATATACTCTCTGCCCTTACGGAGTTTATAGTCGAGTGGAAAGTTGGACGTGTAAAAAATACACAGTATGAAATAGCACGGGGAACAGATGACAAAGGCAGAATCTGAACCCAGGACTGCCTCACTTCAAAATGCTATAACAGAAGTAAAACAAAAGTGTGCAAAGAATCATATGTTGACGGTCAGTGAAAAGAAAAGGAAGTGGGTTCTTTATGGTGACAGGGCTAGTAAAGGGCAGACCTGGACTTTGAACTCAGATCTAACTCAAAAACCATCCGTCAATAAAATTACCAAGGGCAAAGGAGAGAGAACAGTTAAATACAGAAGACTTAGGGAGCATGGAACCTAAGATTAAAGGACAAATGGAAGAAGCATCACTGAAGTGCTCTACTGTACGCCAAAGTGGAGAATGAAGGCAACCAGCAGATGAAAGTGAAAGGCACTAGGTATTAGGATCCCAATGAGGCTGTATATTTATATTCACATCATGATTCATGGTGTATTCTTCAAATTTAAGCAAGTCCTTTTGTAGCACAGCAGCTCCCCCTATTCCTCATGCGCAAAGAGAATAAAAAAGATAGGTCTCTGCCCTTGAAGGGATTTTGGTCTAGTGAGGGATCAAAGGAAACCTACAAGGACAATTGCTATGGTAAAGTCAGAGATGGCTTCAAGTGGACGGATAAACTGAAGTTTCCCAGTAGAAGAGGGAAAGAAGGCTGATCCAGGTAGAGAAATCCTGACCCAAAGGCCAGAGGTTTGGAAGTCTGTGACTTGTTGGAGAAATAGCCAGTGACCCAGCCATCTTGTCCTCTAGCTGCTGACTGGAATCCTCCATGCAAGAGTGTGAAAACCCTTGTTAAGTTAGTTTCATAGAGGTCAGAGAGGAGATGAACGGAATTAAATCAGGCAGGAGATTAAGGGTTGAGACTGTAGTGCACTAATGCAGATTGGAGTTTAAAATTAGATCATGTCCTGTGGGGACATTTAAAGAATAGGCCAGGTGCCCTAATTGAAAGTGCTATGTATAAGAGGCCTATAGGCAGCAAACCAGATTCCATAATGGAGATGTTCAAATAGCTTTGCTTATACTAGGTGGTGATTGCCCAAAACCATCTGGGGATGTAGTTCGGAGGTTCTAGCTCTTTAAAAAAATTGAATAAGACTTCGAATACTCTCATGCAAGCATTATAACAGCTATTTAAAAAGTGAGTTGGGGCCAAATTCACTTTTTAACAGCACGTAGTCTTTTGATAAATTGTATCATATAATGATTTGATGTTTTGTGTAGACTGGAATTAGGTTTGTTTTCTGATCTCTGAAGGTCAGTGAAATAGAGGTGGTATATTTCTAATCTGGAGTAAAGCGGTTGGGGATGGCCGAGCTGTAAGCTGTGTGGGATCGTGCGTCGTAGTGAGAAATGCATCACCATCAACCAAGAGAGATTTGTGATTGAAAATCATTAGTGGAAAAGGTTTTGCTGATTGAATGCTTTTAAAATAAGCAAGTCTTAACAACTGTTAGTAATGTGAGTGTGGCCTTCCCCAGGCTGTTGCTCTGGAATTGTCATGAGGATGAATAATGCTGTCTGGCAATCACTATACTATTTAGGACTCTATTACCACACTACTCTCTGGGGACATCTCCTTCTAAACCATGTGGGGAATCCTCACAATATCTTATTTTGAAATGTGAATGAAATGTACTTTGATTCCCGTGTTGATTCCCTTAACTGAGTCTTCTAAAGGATGAAACCTGCCTTCTAAACACATTTAGACTGCAAAAAAGTCATGGCGAGTAAAATTAAAGAAACAGTCACTTCTTCAAATGCAGCTATCTGTTCTCAAGTATCTGCTATGCATCGGGAGCTCTACTCAGATGTTCACATATATGATGAGGTGTCATTACAATAACCTCATGAGAAGGGTTTAATTATCCGATTTTACAGATGAGGAAACTGGTCGAAGAACTAAAGTGATTTTTGTTAAGGTTCACACAGGGGTTAAGCTAAAGGTGAACATTCCATATAAATACTCTGCTTTCCTTAAAATCTCTAGGAATGCTTTGCCTTAAGATACTGTTAATGTTAACAAATGAAGGGCAAATTATACATTCAGGTCACATCAATCCAGCAGAAGGAGGAAAAACGTATTTATTAAATTGAGAATGAAAAAGAAAAATCTAATTTATTTATAGAACTTTTATGTTCCACTGATTGAGTTGCTTAATAATACTGAAGTCCCAAATAAAATGATCAAAAGTCAGGACAGTTATGAGGTAAGGATTGCAGATGCCACATACTTAATTTAGTGGTCCTATGGTTAGCATTTATCAAACCTATGTCAGCCAGAGTTGGCTTTTCAGTTCATGGACACATGTCACCTCAGTAAGAGTTTAAGACAAGAAAATCATAACATGTATACAATTTAAAATCTAGTTAATTTGCAATTGCAGTTCTAATATTCTGTTATATTTTAGCCCAACTCTGGCTCTCATACCCTCAAATTGATTTTCTATAACATGATCACAAGACAGATATATCATTAAAGACAGGTTGAATGAGAAATGAATATTAAAGTCCATGTATAAGGAAGTTGGATACAATAGAAATTTTAAAATCTGATCACTCTTCTATTACCTTGATATTTTTTGGATGACATATATCCTCCATAAATCCTACAGAAGGCTAAAAAAAAAAAAACAGTTAAAAAATTATCTTTGCTTTTCTAGTAAGATTTATTTATCTTTTAAATTTGCCTATTTTAAAGCACATAGGTTTTTTTTTTTTAATTTATTTATTAATTTAGTTTTGGCTGTGTTGGGTCTTCGTTTCTGTGCGAGGGCTTTCTCTAGTTGCGGCAAGCGGGGGCCACTCCTCATCGCGGTGCGCGGGCCTCTCACCATCGCGGCCTCTCTTGTTGCGGAGCACAGGCTCCAGACGCGCAGGCTCAGTAGCTGTGGCTCACGGGCCCAGTTGCTCCGCGGCATGTGGGATCTTCCCAGACCAGGGCTCGAACCCGTGTCCCCTGCATTGGCAGGCAGATTCTCAACCACTGTGCCACCAGGGAAGCCCCCAGCACATAGGTTCTGAATTGAGATTTGGGGAAAAAAATTTCCATGATCAAATAAGTGTAGGATGTGGTCATTTGCCCTAAACTATGACACATGGGTCATATCCCGCCCTCTGCCTCTCTTTATAAAGTTCTATTGAAATACAGCCACGGTATTCATTCAGGTGTTTTCTATGTCTGCTTTGTCCTTTAAATGCAGAGTTGAGTAGATGCAACAGAGACCATATGGCCTGCTAAGCCTAAAATGTTTACTATCGGGCCCTTATGGAAAAAAAATTTGCTAACCCCTTATCTGAACCAAGCAATTGTCTTTATTGTTGGCATTCACAGAGACTTTAATTATCTACTGTGTGTTGTAAATTTCCAGGAAAATGTGCTTAAATACATATAATTTCCTGAACATTTTGGTCATAGTACCTTTTTTTTTTTTTTGGCTCAATCCATCAGCCACTGGCATTAGTGTCCTGTCATGTGCTTGCAAAAATACTGTTGATTGATTGGAAAAGACCAACATATACATTCGTAGCTTGCCATAACTTCCAGGTTCATTTAGCCAAGGGCACAAAATCCTATAATACTGCAGCAACCCTCAGTCTCCCAGTGAGCAGCACGCAGCCGATGACACTGTCTGCAAAAGGTAGAGATTTACCAGAAGAGCAAAGCCTAACATTATTTTACATTTCTTCTCTATTCAGGACTCACGTCACTATCCAAGGAAAATGTACAATCTCTTTGCTTAGTGTTTCCATTTAAGGAGAGGTTGCGTTAGGCTTTCCTAGATCTTGGCCCAAACTTGGTGTCAGTGAGGTCACATCCTCCCCCAGGGAGAAAAGTAGAGTCTGTGCCCCTAAGTCCCTAAGAAGTACCTCTTTCTAGCTTCCCACCATCCTGGCAGGCCCATTTCCCCAAATCTGTGGAACACATACCTTTTGAAACAATACTCTTAAGCTTTTAATGCAGGCAGCACCACTATATCATATTTTAAGATACACATTATTTATGGATATATGCTATTCTTAGTTTACTATTCCCTTAAAAGAAATCTGGAATGGGTGACAGATGTTATAAAATACCTCTTAGCATCTATCAAGATGATCATATATTTTATCTCATTTGACCTATCAAAAGGTAAATTCCTTCAACTTGATTCCTAAAATTGAATCATTGTTTCTTCTGCATATTTACATACCCAATATTGAGTTCATAATCAAAACTCTTAAAAGATAAAAAAACAAATAAATCCTTGAGTATCAACAGAAACAACAAACCTCTGAAATTAAACCAAACTGCCAAGACTGTAAACACTGGAATTATCAGAAGAATAATATAAAATGAGTATATTTAACATGTTTAGAGAAATAAGAGTGCATTGAAAATATGGCTAAGAAATAAACTATCCATTTGACTAATTTGGCTAGTGAAATTTGAAAAAAGGTTAAAATAGATCTTCTAGACATAAAAACTTGGTGTATGGTTTAAAAAGAATGTTAAATATAGATGAAGAGAATTGGTAGACTTGACTGTGTATCTGAAATTACTCAGAATTCAGCACAGAGAGACTGAGATGGAAAATACAAAACATATGTTGAGAATACTGCATGACAGACTTAGAAGGAATAACGTGTATTGGGTTGGCCAAAAAGTTCGTTCAGGTTTTCCGTAAGATGTTTGTACGGGAAAACCCGAACGAACTTTTTGACCAACCCAATATCTAGTCAAAATACTAGAGGGATACAATAAGAAGATTGGAAGAGAGGAAATTTTCAATGATTTAATAGCTGATTATTTTCCAAAATTCATGAAAGAAACTATTCCTCAGACTGAGGATTCCCAACAAATCCCAAAAAGGACAAATAAGATTAAATTCACACCTAAGCACATTCATAGATAAACTATGGAATGCCAAAACAAGGAAATGACATTAAAAGCAGCCAGAGAGAACATAATAGGTCACCTACAAAAGACTGAGAGACCTGGGATAGCAACTGCAAAGAGAATGGAAAAGGGTATTCTCCAACTGATTTAATTAAGCTCATGTACCTTGATAGAAAAACCAGATAAAGATCATAGAAGAAAGGAAAATTACATGCTAACCTTGGTCCTGACTTTTAAAAATTGCAAACCAGCTCCATATTCTTTCTCACCATATAAATAGCATATGTGACATAATTATATGACATATAATTTATATACATTTATGTATATAGAACATCATGACAAAATTGTGTTTATTCCAGGAATGCCAAGTTGCTTCAACATTAGAAAAATGATTCATCATACTAAGAGATTAAAAGTAAAAAAGCTATATGATGATTTCAGTATACACATAAAAAGCTTTTGATTAAAATTTCAATTTCATAAATTGTGTAATTCATGATGAAAAATTTTAGCAAACAAGAAATAGAAGGGAACCCCTTGACTTGATAAAATACATTGACAAAAATGAAGCAGATATCATACTAAAACATTATCCCTTGAAAATCTGGAGTAAGACAAAAAGTATAACCACTACCAGTTTAACAGTGCAGTGATTGGAGGCCTGAGCCAGTGCAATAAGATAGTAAAAAGAAATTTAAAGAAGTTAAGTGTATATAGTTTAAAATGGAAGAAAGTAGTCTTACTTGCTGAGTAAATATAGGATAGTGGTTTAACAGCATGAACTTTGGCACCGAATTGCATGGGTCCAAGTCATGCTTGTGGTACCTACTGTCTCTATGCCCTTGTACATAATCTTTGTGCCACAGCTCCCCATGTGGAAAATATGGCTAATAATAGTAATAGTATGAGGATTAAATTAGTTAATATTTGTAAAGGGCTAAGAAGTAAGAACTAGTCCTAGTGCTTAAGTATCATGAAAATGATACACCTTAAAAAAAAGTCATAGGATTTTCTGAAGTTGCCTCTGGCCTCTAGCAGTCACATGCATCTACCCCAGTCTGCTATGTGTATATTATTCTGGTTGTATCATGATAGGAAAATGGTTAGGAAACATTTTTTATCCCTATGAGAAAATGAAATTTGATCTGACATCATGCACAAAAATCTCTTCTAGTTAGATTTAAGACAATTCTGAAAGGTACAATGCTAAAACTTAGTTAAAAACATAGGACCACACTGTTCAGTACAGTAACCACAAGACACATCTTGCAATTTAAATTGATTAAATAAAATCAAAAAGTCAGCTCTTGATTCAGACTAGCTTTCTGAGAATCATCAGGGTTTGTAGTAGGAAGTCAAAATATTTTAGATGTATTAATGAGACATGGAAATTCCTTTCTTGAGAATTGCATGGCTGCTTTTCAAAGGAGTTTAACCTTCATATGTATTTTAGCTTTCAATTTGCCACTTAGTTTTCCATTGTGTGTTTTAAAATCTGTTGTACATGTTTCTGGATGATACTATGAGATTTGAATCTTTGATCTCATTGAAATGATTCAGGTTTCAATATTCTATTCTTTATTTTTCAATATCAGATATAGATTATATTGAAATTATAGGTATTTGATATTTTAAATGAATTAAATTAGAAATTATCAATGAAGAAAATTAGAAATTTAAAAAATTCAGTTCCTCAGTTCATTAAGCACATTTCAAGTACTCAGTAGCCACATGTGGCCAGTGGCTATCATATGGGATGGCATAGATTAGGGAACATTTCTATCATAAAGTTCTACTGGACAGTGCTGATACAAAAGATTGTCTTTATGGCCATAGGGCCGGGGTCAGCAAACTTTTATGTAAAGGACTAGAGAGTACATACTTTAGGCTTTGCATATCATTTGCTATCTCTGTTGCATATTAGTCCTTGTTTATTTATTTATTTATTTTTAAAAAAATTTATTTATTTTTATTTATTTCTTTGGCTATGTTGGGTCTTCGTTTCCGTGCGAGGGCTTTCTCTAGTTGCGGCGAGCGGGGGCCACTCTCTTCATCGCGGTGCGCGGGCCTCTCACTATCGCGGCCTCTCTTGTTGCGGAGCACAGGCTCCAGACGCGCAGGCTCAGTAGTTGTGGCTTACGGGCCTAGTTGCTCCGCGGCATGTGGGATCTTCCCAGACCAGGGCTCGAACCCGTGTGCCCTGCATTGGCAGGCGGATTCTCAACCACTGCACCACCAGGGAAGCCCCTCCTTGTTTATTTTTACAACTGTTTAAAAACAAAAAACAATCCTAGCAGGGCATAAAAATACAAAATCCCATATTTGGCCAATGGGCTTTAGTTTGATTGCTCTTGCTTTTGGTTCATGGGAAGATTTCTTAAGATGAGAAGCTCAAATATTTGGTAAATTTGTTTACATTTAAATTAAGAATTTCTATTTATCAAAAGCCACCATAAAGGAAATGAAAAGATAAAGTACAGACTTGGCTAAGATAATGTGTAACACATAACTGATAAAGGATAAGTATCCAGAATATATAAAGACCTTCAATGTATCAGTAACTGAGAAAAAAAAAAAAAAAAAAGGTTGTGGAACATCATAAATTCAAATGGCTGAGAATATAAATTGGTAAAACAACTTCGGAAAATCCTTGGTATTATCTATTATAGATGAAGATGAGCGAATTCTTTGTGCTATTGATTCCATATAGATATAAAATTTCCCCACGGAAACTCTTGTGCATGTGCTGCCAGAGACATGTAGAGAAAGTTCAAAACAATCATTGGTAGATGCCTTAAACTAGAAACATGCCAGATCTCTATTAAGAGTAGAATGGTTAAATATACGCGTATGACGGGGTGCTACATAAGAATAGAAAACAATGAACTACAGCTTCATGCATTAATATGAATGTATCTGAAAATATTGAGGATAATTAAGTCATACCAGAAGATATTCAGTATGATTTAATTTCTATAAAAGTCAAAAAACCAAAAGTAAATAATAATTTTAGCAATATATATATATATTTAGAAAAAACAGAAGAAAAGTGAGGGAGTGATTAACAGAAAATTTAGGGCCATGAAGGGGAGAGGTGAATGTGATCTTGTCAGGCACACAGGAGGCTTCAAAGTCCTGGTAATACTCTAGGTCTTCATGGATTTTTCATTGTCATTTATTTTTGGATCTCAGGTACACAGAGTTGAATAAATCATGTTAACTGGATCTTGAAAAGATCTCATTGGCCTATGCATGGGCACAGATAGTTCTTTCTGAATTGTATAGAAAATACCTGTGAACTCATCACTCAATGCAAGAATTAGAAGAATGTTGATAAAAACTAACATCTGCCTATGTGCTACTCCATCCTGTCTCCATGCCTGTGCCTACCTGAGATAGTATCCATTCCCAATCTTGTGTTACTCATTCGCTGCTTTTTAAGTCTGTCTATGCGTCTATCTGTCCACACACGTGTTTATATATGTATACATACACACACATCCATAATGCATATATGTTGTTCAAAAGTATATAGGTATTGTTTTTACTTTCTAAATGGGGGGATTCTTGTTTTGGGACTCACACTTTCCCCCTTCAGTACTGTGTTGCTAATATTCAGTGTGGTTTTGCTAAGGCTTTTCCATATTGTTGGGTGTAGTTCTACTTCATTCACTTTGACTTCTCTGTAATATTCCATTTGGGGATGACGTTGTAGTTTATTTTCCTGTGGGGCACATAGGTGTTTTTCTAGCATTTTTTTGTTCTTTCCTATTCTCTCAACTCTACATATGTTATATATGCTTGTATATGTATTTAGTAATACATTTTAAAAGCATGCCATATACTATTTAATGACATGGTGAGGTGTTTGCATATTAAGGGAAAAGGTTCAGGGTACTTAATAAAATGTGTGCACTGATTCACATTTGGAAAAAATAGTAAATGAAGAGGAAAGCTACACATACAGGATAATATGCAAAGGGCTAGTGGATGTAAAATATTAATACTATTTGAGAAACCTATGGGATGTGCATATAAATGTGTCTGCGTAGTTGGATAGATTTAGGAGTCATTAACATATATGTTATCATTTAAACCAGGGGAATGGATGAGATCACACTTGGACAGTGTAGAGTGAGACAGAGGGCCTAGGTCAGAAACTCCAGACAGACTAACAGTTAAGAAATAGATCAGAGAAGTGAATCTGGCAATAAAGATTGAGAATTAATTTCCGGAAAAGTTGGACGAAAATCAAGAGTGTGTGTCGTCGTGGGCAACAAGGGAAGAAAGTATTTCTAGAAGCAAGCTGCAGTCAATCAGGCCGTGGCTGAGTGGTCAAGTACGACAAGGCTGTGACGTGCTCACTGGATTTACTAATAAGAAAGTCACTAATCTTGGTAAAAACCCTTTCAAGTGGTGGGATGGGAAAAATGGGGAGATGGAGGTAGCCAATGCAGATAACAGTTTCAAGAAATTCAGAAGTGAAGGAGTGAAATGGCTAAGGGAGAAGGAAACCAGGTTGGAAGAAGCTTTTCTTACTTGTTTGGTATGTTTTTAGAATGAAAGAATTTGCATCTATAAACGTTAGGAAAGAGCTAGTGGAGAGTCAACGATAAGCAATAGTGGAGAGGCAGTGGGATACGCAGTTGAAAGTTCAAGTACTCAAAGTAAGATAAGAAATGAATAGTGTCGCATTGTGTCTGGAAGGATCAAGCAAAAGTTGGTTAAAGGAGTAGAGCAAAGTGAGAGGGGATGGTAAGTTGAGAGACTTCCTGTCTGAAGGGCCGTGTTTTCTCTTAAAAGTACAGTGAGGCAGGAGGTAATTGAAGTTTAAGAGTTGAAGTGGTTGCTTTGACTTCTGAAATAACTGAATAATTGTTCTACCTATGATATGTGATGCATTCAAGTTGCTAGTATTTTACGATTATATGTTTAATATATTTTTGCTGCTGATGGGGGGAGTGGTTAATATATGCATGTGTATAAATACATACATTATCAAACTCTGATAAGCCTGGAGCCAGCATTATTTGTCTTTCTTTTGTAAGGAACCTGTTTTGTTGATTTGTTTTTATTTTTCTGACTAGATGATTAGAAGATTGATTATACTTAAAATTAAAAAGTTTAATCAGGGTACGTGTAGGTGTTCATCTATTTTCTCTAATTTTGCCCTTTCAATTTTTAAAGCTGAAGTCTTACTTCATTCAAGAAGGCTGTCTTCTCATTTATTTTTGCTTATTGCTTCTGTTATGATTGTTCTGGTGTCTTCTATGGCAATAGCAGTTGAGAAGCTTCAGGGATTCAGTTTCTGCAGTAATTGTTTTGCTCTTTATTAGTTCTAATACAATTTAAGATCATGTGCTGATACTTTATTTTCCTGTAGAGTTTGTTTGCTTTTATTCGATGAACGGTGTTAGATGGTGACTAAAATGTGATCTCGCTTCCGGGAATAAATATTTTTCACAAGTATGCTCTTGTCCCCCTTCTTCAGTGCTAGAACAATCTCCTTATTTTATGCAGCATTATTTTTATATTTTAGAATTCTTTTTTTTTGTTTGTTTTATTTTTTTAAAATTAATTAATTAATTTATTTTTTGGCTGCATTGGGTCTTCGTTGCTGCACGCGGGCTTTCTCTAGTTGCAGCGAGCAGGGGCTACTCTTCATTGTGGTGTGCAGGCTTCTCATTGCGGTGGCTTCTCTTGTTGCAGAGCACGGGCTCTAGGCGCGCAGGCTCAGTAGTTGTGGCTCGCGGGCTCAGTAGTTGTGGCTCATGGGCTCTAGAGCGCAGACTCAGTAGTTGTGGTGCACGGGCTTAGTTGCTCCGCAGCATGTGGGATCTTCCCGGACCAGGGCCCGAACCCATGTCCCCTGCATTGGAAGGTGGATTCTCAACCACTGTGCCACCAGGGAAGCCCCAATATATTTTATAATTCTTTAACAGTGAATTTCTTCAAAGTTTGTTCTCAGGGCCCTCCTCTTCTCACTTCCTATCTTCCCAAGCACTCCCAGCTGTCCGTGAGGTCTCAGTGGTCCACCTGTCTGCTTTACCATAGGATTTGTAATTCTGTGTTCTGTGATTATTTGAATTTTGTCAGTCTGACTTTGAAAGTGATCCTCTCTGAATTTCACTTGGTGAGAATTGTTCAGTTTATGGCAGGTAGGTGGTGATTTTTCTTCCAGTGCTGGGGCAGGTTGCCCTAATTTCTAGGTTCCACGACCAGTCCAGCAGGTACTGGAATGGAGGGGCAGGGAGCCTCGTGTACATTAGCTCAAGTCACCTTATATCCTCAAAGTCCTTACATCATATTTTTATCACATGCTTTAGAGTCTTTCCAAATGCGTTTACAGTACGAAGCGTAAATGAGCTTTAAGATTTGCCACTATTTTAGTATAGTTGTACCTTTTATTTGTTGTTTCATTCTTGTATAAATGATCAATTTAGTCACCTCCCAAGGCCTGTGAAAGTGTCCATGTGAGCAGCCTCATTTGAAGAGTGAGCTCTGAACTTCGAAAGGCAAAAGGCATCCTCTCAACAGATGAAGGGAACTGAATAAGGAGTGAAGTAAGTGCAGCTACAAACTCATGCCATCTGACAGACGTGACTGGGGGAAATACTATGAAAATGGTGTTATTGAAGAAGCAGATATTTATAGGAAATATTTTTATGTCTTTTACTCCTTGTGACCTATGACTTGAGGGGAATCTTGGTTCATTAAATCATTACACCATTCATCTTTGATGACTTAGATGTGAGGCATGGAAGAAGAAGGTTTATATATAAATGAGTGTGTCTCAGTGGGCTCTTTCCTAACTCTCTGACATTTAGGAGAAAAATAGTTTCGCCAACACTGCTTGGGCGCACCTTATTTCACTTCTAGAGCTCCTAAATCAAAATAGGATCAACATATCCTACTTCATTATACAATATTAATATTAACTGCATGTAACAGGCAAGCGATTTTATGCTCATACCCCCTACCCTACTGTCAGGCACAAATGGAGATGATATAAACCACTGTGGACTTTTTAGTTTGCAAAATATTAGGTGACAGAATCATGGGATCATAAAGCAGAAAGGACCATAAGAGAGCGTGTGCTCTGCCAGTGTCTCTTTGGGCATAGCTTAGAGGGGAGTGTGTCCACATTTTGCTTGAAGTGCTCCAGTAATAGACATCGCTCGTGGTCCTTTCTCCAAGGTTCCGCCCTCGGACGGTAGAGGTAGGTATGTTTTTATTATATCTTAAAGTGTTTCTTTTTTTTTTCTTGTATTGTAAAACAGTACCGTACAAGAAACTCTGTTTTAGTTACTGGGAATATGTAGAAGTGTACATTGTTTGTTCTATATTAACTTTTCATGGTCAAGAAAACGATCAGATTCTTTAAGGATTCCTCATGAAACCCGTTCTCCATCCCATCAGTTATTTTTATTGCTGTCTTTGGGACACATTCCTATTCTACATTCCTGTAGAAAACAGGGTACTTTGGCCAAAGGGACATGCGCTTTGGGATTTGGAAAAAGACAGGTTTCAATGAAAGTTCCTACCTTCACGTTAGCTGTGTTGCATTAGGGGAAGTTTCTTAAACAACCTGGACCTCAGTTTTGATATCTTGAAAAAGGGCATCATCTTACTGAACTTTGAATCCTAAACATTTTTCAACCCACTTGGAGCCACTTAACCCCTGGAGTTTATTTTACAAGCAGTACAAAGAGTTCCAATCTTTCAAATCATAGAAGTCTCTAAGTGAAATATCTGAGTCTCAGTGGAGCTGTCTCAGAGGAAGGAAAACAAATGATGGAAGGCCCAAAGTTAGTTCTGCTACCCAGGCTTCTTTTTACTTCATTGCTATTTTTAATGATGTCTCTTATAACATATTGATAAGCTACAAAGAAAGATAGGTGGCATCTTGACAGCTTGCTGCTTTAATACAGAAGATCCATCAAAATACAAAGGAATGTTTCTTGATGAAGAAACACGGTGAATCATTATTTTTTTTAACATTCCATGCAAGTACTTTGTCCACATGTACCTAATTATAGCTTGTGAATTTAGAAAGGGAAGTGAAGTTGTCTTTTTTTTTTTAAAGCTAATTTATGAGTTTTGTATTGTCATAAGATATAAGATCAGTATACAAAAGTCAATTATATTTCTATACACCATGAAGTTGTCTTTTGTTAACAACAACTTTCTAAAGTGACAGCAGCCCCAGTGTACATGCAGCTCTGGAATGAATGCCGCTTCTTGTTCAACTTGAGATTCCTGAATGTTTTACCCTGTTGAGCCCACTCCGGCTTTTTCGTGGCTGCTGCGAATTCTCAGGGGCACTAAGTGGCAGGAGGGTCTGTCCTGGGAAACTTCCTCTTCAGGCCCTTCGCTTGCCTGCTGACTTTCTGCTCCCTGCCCTGCGGCAGTGCACACATTGATTTGTACTCTCCCCACTCCCACAGTGGCTGCCTGTTGTAATGAATCCGCCCGGCACCAAAACCCATCCGTCTTCACTAGAACTAATTATTATCAAGGAGCCGAGAAGCAGAAAGAGCCAGATAAAGGAGAGTAGAGAAAGTGTCCTCTGATCCAGTGGCAGTACAGAGAGCAGAGAAGGTAGCATTGTTTTTCTGAGGTCAACATAGATCTGAAGGAAAACTAATTAAAGGCACCCAGGAAAAAGAAGTTTTCCCCTTTGGCGAGTCTTTCAGTGGGTTAATCTTTATGCCTGTCGGGAACTTTAAATTTATCGAAACACTTTTAGAGTCACAATCTGAAGTTAGATTAATCTAACGAGTAATCTCCCTGTAGGTAGAAGACAGAATTGTATTGATATTTTGCAGATTTATAGGCTGGGGTGCAAAGAGTTAGGCGATAGTCCTAATGTTTTGAAACTAGTTGCTATCCGTGTTATTAGAGTAACTTTGATTAAGCAGAAGATAAGTGTGTTTATTACACGTAAAAATACTGATGCAACAAAAGACTTCTTTCTATAATTTGACTCTCAGTACCCAAAGGGCTAGGATGGGGGGTGGAGAGAAACCAATAACATGTCAGAACTCACAAGGGAAAAGATTGAGCCCAAGTGAAACGTTTTAGCTCAAGAGAGCACGTGCTTTTTCATGTATAAAATGAAGTTTATAATAGTACTTACCTGGCATAGTTGTTGCGAGGATTAAATGAAGTCACAGATGTGCTTGGAGGAGGGTGTGGCTGTGGGAGATATGCACTAGGTGCGCTGTTTATTATTGCCATTGTCTGGCGTGTGTGACCACCCACCCGGACAAGACTTACAACCTGGACGGCAGCTTGGCGTCTCCTGCTCTCACCTTCACAGCTCAGCCGCGTCCAATACGCTTCTCATTCCAGACCCCAGGGGTTTAATGAGTCGGGTGCTGTCATCTGTGTTGGTGTGGTACGAAGAGCTAGCTGCGTGTTGTATGGTCTGATTTTTGTGTCCATAATTGTAGATACATCAGCAAGATGAGAAGACGTGTATTTCTTCAGCACCAACAGTTCTAATCAACAGAGGAGTCGAACTTGATCCTGGAGTTGGTCAGGCACGTGGTGCGGATTAGGATTAAATGCACAAGCGTGGGAATGCACTTAGCATAATGCCAGGAATGCACTAGGTGCTCAAAAAACAGGACTGTCATTTCCTGCTGTAAATCATGGTCCTGGCCCAGCCGGGAGCCTGTTTTCTCCTTGAAAGCCACAATTTGTACACTTGGTAGTTGCCTGATGATGCAAGGTACTATGTCTTCACGTGATAAATGATAGTGGCTATTCTAGGAGTTTGTGAAAGTCTGGGGAGGCATTTCTTGTGAGGTGAGTCTGCAGGGATGGATTCGTGGTAAATGAGAGTCCTTGAAGGCTTGAGGGCATTCAGTTGTTTCCTCCCTCAGATGGAAGGGAAGTTTAGCATTGAATTTGATGTTCTCATTGAACTAGCCTTCATCATGACAAATCATTTTGTTCACTGAATAAATAATAACGCTCTCTAGAGGGATGGATAGGTTCATGCAGTACATCAAGGCCTCCCATATCCTAGTGTCGGCTTTCCTGTCCAGCCTTGCCTTGTTCCCTTCCTGGACACCTGGCTCCTCTACCAGACTCCTAATGTTTCATTCCTTGGCAGAGACCAGCCTTGGCCATTCCTTTTTCTTGGCCTTTGAGCCAACTGGTCCATTCTTTTGTAATTTCCCACTCCTACTTTTCTCTAGATCCAAATCCCCTGCCCATTCTTTGAAACAGAGTTTGTGGCTTGTGTCTTCTAGAAGAAGTTCTGAGATTCTCTGGACTTAGCCATAACACATGCCACTTAATCACATGCTGCCTAATGAAATATCTGTGATCTTGATTTGGCTATTTTCCTGTAAATGTCTTTATTCTTTCAATCTTCTTGGGGGTTAAACATTATATTATGCTCTTTGTGTCACCCAGAGCACTGGACATGAGCACAACCGTACGTATATCATCATAATGATCACTAACATTTATTGAGTGCTTGTTATGTGCCAGGAACTATTCTGTGGTCTTTACTTAAATTAACTCATTTGATCCTCCCCATACCCTAGGATGATGCATTTCACAATATCTGTTTCATAAGCTAACTGTGAGAATTAAATGAGTTAGCACATGTTAAAGTGCTTAGAAAGAGTGTGGAGCATAGAAAGTGCTCAGTAAGTCTAAGCACTTACTAACGTAATCACAGTTTTACAGATTGGAACACAGACTCAGAGAGGCTAAGTCGGTGGGCGAAATTGTCATAGCCTGTAAACAGTGGGGCCGATATTCAGACTCAGGCATTCCAGCTCCAGTGAACGTTTTCCTAAACATCATGAAATCCTACTTCCCTTGATATTATTTCTTTTACGTCTTTATTGGTGTATAATTGCTTTACAATGGTGTGTTAGTTTCTGCTGTCTAACAAAGTGAATCAGCTATATGTATACCTGTATCCTCATATCCCCTCCCTCTTGCGTCTCCCTCCCACCCTCCCTATCCCACCCTTCTAGATGGTCACAAAGCAACGAGCTGATCTCCCTGTGCTCTTGATATGATTTCGATGCCTGGTCATCTTAAATTCAGTACAGAAAGTGCTCTAGGCAATTTATGGTTAGTTTCTGCTAGAGCTGTGAGCTTTCTATGTTATTTATTACTTTTGTGTGTGTGACAACAGCATTTAATATTGACCGTTTTTTTTCTGTTAAAAATTATTTTTACTAATCAAGGCAAAATGAGTGCAGATTAAAACAATGATTAGTTTGTGTTAAATCTGTAAAAGTAAAACAAATGATAGTATCTAGTGTGGTGAACAAACTTGAAGGTGGCCTCCAGTGACTCCTACTTTCTGGTGTCCATGCTATTATAGAAAACCCTCCACTAGAGTTGGACATGTGACTCGCTTTTAACCAATAGAATATGGTAACAATGATGGGCTGTTACCCCCGCAATTACATAATGTTATGTAAGACTCTCTTGCTAGCTGGCTCTGTCTTAGGCTGTTGCCTTTGACAAAGTAAGATGCCATGCTGTGAACTGTTTATGCAGAGGGCCCTGTGGCCGGGAACTGTTGGGAGGCCTCTAAGAGCTGAGGGAGGGTTCTTGCTGAAGAAAACAGATGTCTCTAGCCTTCCAGCCGGGTAGAAATGAATCCTGCCACCAGTCTGAGTCAGTTCCCAAGTGGATTCTTCTCCAGGTAAGAATGCAGCCCAGCTGACATCTTGATCATAGCTGGTAAGACTCTGAAGCAGAGAAAATAGCTGAACCATGCTAAGACGCCTGACAAACACAAGCTGTGAGATAATCAATGTGTGTATTAAGCCATTACATTTGTGGTAATGTATTACGCAGCAGTGTGTACCTGCTACATGTAGTGATGGTGAAGGTTCCAGTAAGTTGACCCTCTCTAACTCCTTTGACAGGACTGAGTCATAAAGCAGTTTAGCAGTGTATCTTGCAATTGCCCACACCCTCTGACCCCAAAATTTGCTTCTGAATATTTATTGTCAAGAATCTAGTGTGGGAGATTGGTTCAAGATGGCGGAGTAGAAGGACGTGCTCTCACTCCCTCTTACAAGAACACCAGAATAGAAACTAACTGCTGAACAATCATCAACAGGAAGACACTGGAACTCACCAAAAAAGATACCCCACATCCAAAGACAAAGGAGAAGCCACAGTGAGATGGCAGAAGGGGTGCAATCACAGTAAAATCAAATCCCATAACTGCTGGGTGGGTGACTCAGACCGGCGAACACTTATACCACAGAAGTCCACCCACTGGAGTGAAGGTTCTGAGCCCCACGTCAGGCTTCACAACCTGGGGGTCCGGCAACGGGAGGAGGAATGCCTAGAGAATCAGACTTTGAAGGCTAGTGGGATCTGATTGCAGGACTTCGACAGGACTGGGGGAAACAGAGACTCCACTCTTGGAGGGCACACACAAAGTAGTGTGCATGTCGGGACCCAGGGGAAGGAGCAGTGACCCCATAGGAGACTGAACAGGACCTACCTGCTAGTGTTGGAGGGTCTCTGCAGAGGCGGGGGGTGGCTGTGTCACACTGTGAGGACAAGGACACTGGCAGCAGAAGTTCTGGGAAGTACTCCTTGGCGTGAGCCCTCCGAGAGACCGCCATTAGCCCCCACCAAAGAGCCCGGGTAGGCTCCAGTGTTGGGTTGCCTCAGGCCAAACAACCAACAGGGAGGGAACCCAGACCCACCCATCAACAGACAAGCAGATTAAAGTTTTACTGAGCTCTGCCACCAAAGCAACAGCCAGCTCTGCCCACCACCAGTCCCTCCCATCAGGAAACTTGCACAAGCCTCTTAGATAGTCTCATCCACCAGAGGGCAGACAGCAGAAGCAAGAAGAACTACAATCCTGCAGCCTGTGGAACAGAAACCACATTCACAGAAAGAGAGACAAGATGAAAAGGCAGAGGGCTATGTACCAGATGAAGGAAGAAGGTAAAACCCCAGAAAAACAACTAAATGAAGTGGAGGTAGGAAACCTTCCAGAAAAAGAATTCAGAATAATGATAGTGAAGACGATCCAGGACCTCGGAAAAAGAATGGAGGCAAAGATGGAGAAGATGCAAGAAATGTTTAACAAAGATCTAGAAGAATTAAAGAACAAATAAACAGAGATGAACAACACAATAACTGAAATGAAAAATACACTAGAAGGAATCAATAGCAGAGTAACTGAGGCAAAAGAACTGATAAGTGACCTGGAAGACAGAATGGTGGAATTCACTGCTGCAGAACAGAATAAAGAAAAAAGAGTGAAAAGAAATGAAGACAGCCTAAGAGACCTCTGGGACAACATTAAACCCAACAACATTGGCATTATAGGGGTCCCAGAAGGAGAAGAGAGAGAGAAAGGACCAGAGAAAATATTTGAAGAGATTATAATCGAAAACTTCCCTAATATGGGAAAGGAAATAGCCACCCAAGTCCAGGAAGTGCAGATAGTCCCATACAGGATAAACCCAAGGAGAAACACGCTGAGACACATAGTAATCAAATTGGCAAAAATTAAATACAAAGAAAAATTATTGAAAGCAACAAGGGAAAAACGACAAATAACATACAAGGGAACTCCCATAAGGTAAACAGCTGATTTCTCAGCAGAAACTCTACAAGCCAGAAGGGAGTGGCAGGATATACTTAAAGTGATGAAAGGGAAGAACCTACAACCAAGATTACTCTACCCAGAAAGGATCTCATTCAGATTTGATAGAGAAATCAAAAGAAACAAGAGAAGAAAAGAACCTACAAAAACAAACCTAAAACAATTAAGAAAATGATAATAGGAACATACATATCAATAATTACCTTAAACGTGAATGGATTAAATGCTCCAACCAAAAGACACAGGCTTGCTGAATGGATACAAGAACAATACCCATATATATGCTGTCTGCAAGAGACCCACTTCAGACCTAGGGACACATTCAGACTGAAAGTGAGGGGATGGAAAAAGATATTCCATGCAAATGGAAATCAAAAGAAAGCTGGAGTAGCAATACTCATATCAGATAAAATAGACTTTAAAATAAAGAATGTTACAAGAGACAAGGAAGGACACTACATAATGACCAAGGGATCAATCCAAGAAGAAGATATAACAATTAGAAATATATGTGCACCCAACATAGGAGCACCTCAATACATAAGGCAACTGCTAACAGATGTAAAAGAGGAAATTGACAGTAACACAATAATAGTGGGGGACTTTAACTTCTCAATTACACCAATGGACAGATCATCCAAACAGAACATTAAAAGGAAACATAAGCTTAAAATGACACAATAGACCAGATAGATTTAATTGACATTTATAGGACATTCCATCCAAAAACCTCAGATTACACTTTCTTCTCAAGTGCCACAGAACATTCTCCAGGATAGATCACATCTTGGGTCACAAATAAAGCCTCAGTAAAATTAAGAATGTTGAAATCATATCAAGCATCTTTTCTGACCACAGCACTATGAGATTAGAAATCAATTATAGGGAAAAAAACGTAAAAAGCACAGACACATGGAGGCTAAACAATACGTTACTAAGTAACCAGGAGATCACTGAAGAAATCAAAGAGGAAATCAAAAAATACCTAGAGACAAATGGCAATGAAAACATGATGATCCAAAACCTATGGGATGCAGCAAAAGCAGTTCTAAGAGGGAAGCTTATAGCTATACAAGCCTACCTGAAGAAACAAGAAAAATCTCAAATAAACAATCTAACCTTACACCTAAAGGAACTAGAGAAAGAAGAACAAACAAAACCCAAAGTTAGCAGAAGGAAAGAAATCATAAAGATCAGAGCAGAAATAAATGAAATAGAAACAAAGAAACAGTAGCAAGGATCAATAAAACTAAAAGCTGGTTCTTTGAGAAGATTAACAAAATTGATAAACTATTAGCCAAACTCATCAAGAAAAAGAGGGAGAGGACTCAAATCAATAAAATTAGAAACGAAAGAGAAGTTACAACAGACACCACAGAAATACAAAGCATTCTGCGACTACTACAAACAACTCTGCCAATAAAATGGACAACCTGGAAGAAATGGATAAATTCTTAGAAAAGTATAACCTTCCAAGACTGAACCTGGAAGAAATAGAAAATATGAACAGACCAATCACAAGTAATGAAATTGAAACTGTGATTAAAAATCTTCCAACAAACAAAAGTCTAGGACCAGATGGCTTCACAGGTGAATTCTATCAAACATTTAGAGAAGAGCTAACACCCATCCTTCTGAAACTCTTCCAGAAAATTGCAGAGGAAGGAACACTCCCAAACTCGTTCTAGGAGGCCACCATCACCCTGATACCAAAACCAGACAAAGATACTACAAAAAAAGGAAATTACAGACCAATATCACTGATTAATATAGATGCAAAAATCCTCAATAAAATACTAGCAAACAGAATCCAACAGGACAGTGAAAGGATCATACACCACGATCAAGTGGGATTTATCCCAGGGATGCAAGGATTCTTCAGTATACACAAGTTAATCAATGTGATACACCATATTAACAAATTGAAGGATAAAAACCATATGATCATCTCAATAGATGCAGAAAAAGCTTTTGAGAAAATTCAACACCCATTTATGATCAAAACTCTCCAGAAAGTGGGCATAGAGGGAACCTACCTCAACATAATAAAGGCCATATATGACAAACCCACAGCAAACATCATTCTCAATGGTGAAAAACTGAAAGCATTTCCTCTAAGATCAGGAACAAGACAAGGATGTCCACCCTCGCCACAGTTATTCAACATAGTTTTGGAAGTCCTAGCTATGGCAATCAGAGAAGATAAAGAAATAAAAGGAATACAAATTGGAAAAGAAGAAGTAAAACTGTCACTGTTTGCAGATGACAATGCTATACATAGAGAATCCTAAAGATGCCACCAGAAAACTACTAGAGCTAATCAATGAATTTGGTAAAGTTGCAAGATACAAAATTAATGCACAGAAGTCTCTTGCATTCCTATACACTAATGATGAAAAATCTGAAAGAGAAATTAAGGAAACACTCCCATTTACCATTGCAACAAAAAGAATAAAATACCTAGGAATAAACCTACCTAGGGAGACAAAAGACCTGTATGCAGAAAACTGGAAGACACTGTTGAAAGAAATTGAAGATGATACCAACAGATGGAGAGATATTCCATGTTCTTGGATTGGAAGAATCAATATTGTGAAAATGACTATACTACCCAAAGCAATCTACAGATTCAATGCAATCCCTATCAAATTACCAATGCCATTTTTTACAGAAGTAGAACAAAAAAATCTTAAAATTTGTATGGAGACACAAAAGACCCCAAATAGCCAAAGCAGTCTTGAGGGAAAAAAACCGAGCTGGAGGAATCAGGCTCCCTGACTTCAGACTATACTACAAAGCTACAGTAATGAAGACAATATGGTACTGGCACAAAAACAGAAATGTAGATCAGTGGAACAGGATAGAAAGCCCAGAGATAAACCCACGCACCTATGGTCAACTAATCTATGACAAAGGAGGCAAGGATTTACTATGGAGAAACGACAGTCTCTTCAACAAGTGGTGCTGGGAAAACTGGACAGCTACATGTAAAAGAATGAAATTAGAACACTCCCTAATACCATACACAAAAATAAACTCAAAATGGATTAGATACCTAAATGTAAGACCGGACACTATAAAACTCCTAGAGGAAAATACAGGAAGAACACTCTTTGACATGAATCACAGCAAAATCTGTTTTGATCCACCTCGTAGAATAATGGAAATAAAAACAAAAATAAACAAATGGGACCTAATGAAACTTAAAAGCCTTTGCAAAGCAAAGGAAACTACAAAGAAGATGGAAAGACAACCCTCCGAATGGTTAAAAATATTTGCAATTGAATCAACAGACAAAGGATTAATCTCCAAAGTATATAAACAGCTCATGCAGCTCAGTATTAAAAAAACAAACAATCCAATCCGAAAATGGGCAGAAGACCTGAATAGACATTTCTCCAAAGAGGACATACAGATGGCCAAGAAGCACATGAAAAGCTGCTCAACGTCACTAATTATTAGAGAAATGCAAATGAAAACTACAATGAGGTATCACCTCACACCAGTTAGAATGGGCTTCATCAGAAAATCTACAAACAACAAATGCTGGAGAGGGTGTGGAGAAAAGGGAACCCTCTTGCACTGTTGGTGGGAATGTAAATTGATACAGCCACTATGGAGAACAGTGTGGAGTTTCCTTAAAAAACTAAAAATAGAGGGCTTCCCTGGTGGCGCAGTGGTTGAGAATCTGCCTGCCAATGCAGGGGACACGGGTTCGAGCCCTGATCTGGGAAGATCCCACATGCCGTGGAGCAACTAGGCCAATGAGCCACAATTACTGAGCCTGCGCGTCTGGAACCTCTGTTCCGCAACAAGAGAGGCCGCGATAGAGGCCCACGCACCGCGATGAAGAGTGGTCCCCACTTGCCGTAACTAGAGAAAACCCTCGCACAGAAACGAAGACCCAGCACAGCCATAAATAAATAAATAAAATAAAATTTAAAAAAAAAATAGAATTACCATATGCCCCAGCAATCCCACTACTGGGCATATACCCAGAGAAAACCATAATTCTAAAAGACACATGCACCCCAATGCTCATTGCAGCACTATTTACCATAGCCAGGTCATGGAAGCAACCTAAATGCCCATTGACAGATGAATGGATAAAGAAGAGGTGGTACATATATACAATGGAATATTACTCAGCCATAAAAAGGAACGAAATTGGGTCATTTGTAGAGACGTGGATGGACCTAGAGACTGTCATACAAAGTGAAGTTAGTCAGAAAGAGAAAAAGAAATATCGTATATTAATGCATGTATGTGGAATCTAGAAAAATGGTACAATTGAACTTGTTTGCAGGGCAGAAGTAGAGACACAGGTGTAGAGAACAAACGTATGGACACCAAGGGGGCAAAGCAGTGGGGGGTGGTTGTGGTGGTGGTGTGATGAATTGGGAGATTGGGATTGACATATGTACAGTAATATGTATAAAATGGATGACGAATAAGAACCTGCTGTATAAAAAAAAAAAGAATCTAGTGTGTATAATGCTCTCTATAATGGGATACAATTGTTAAGGGAAAAAAAACCACATAATAAAGCGAAAAATATTTTCCCCAAATGTGGATTGGTTAAATAATGTTACCTCTAGTCAGTGAATTTTATGGAGTTCTCAAAAATGATTTGCTACAAGTGTGTATATTTCAGCATTGACATGTGTTCATGGTACACAGCGGGAAATAGTTGACAAAACAGTATGTATAGTGGCGTTCCATTTTTAAAATGTGTGTGGGGGAGGGCAGCTGTTCTCACTCAGTCCATTTGGTCTTCCTCCTATTGCTAACGTTAACGTCTTGCCCTCGTCTGGATTCTGGGGCAGCTGATGCCTAGAGTTGGCTATATGGTCCTCTGATGGCAGCAGGACAGAGGGCATGCTCTCGTATTCTTGAACCACATGTTGGTAATTTCTGCAAATAATGTGGCTTCTACGTAGATTGTTCGTGTGGTTTCTTGGAGCAGCTTTCATCTTTGTTCCAGAGCCTTGCGTGGAGGATCTTCAGAGGGGCAGTGTCTCTGGAGCCCCGGTCCTCGCCGTACACGGGTGGCACCCGTCTCTGGGGGCATGCTCCATCAGTCAGCTTAGGGCCTAAATGGTTGGCATGACAGCTCTTGCCCTCAACTAACCCTGTGTCGTCTACTTTAGAATCGTGGGAACCTTCCAGACTCCTTTGCTGCCCACAAACACCATGAAAACTGTGTGTATGTGAGTCTCCCCACCTTCCTCTTCACACAGGTACTCCCTCACGCACTGCAGTTGCTGGGAACTTCAGGAAGGCTCCTGCCATCAGCAAAATTTAAGCAGATGCAGGCGCTAATTACTTAATCTCTGGCTGAATTTCTCTGACTGATCTTCTTTTTCAAACTACGTGCCCTCTGCTTGTAACCTTGGATTTTGCTGTTGCCCTAAGTTCTGTTCTTGGGTCTTCGAAGTGGCAAGGATCTGGGAAGGGACGGTATCAGAATGTCAGGGCCGCAGGTTGGTAGCATGTACAGTTTGCAAAGGTTCATTCAGGAATGAAATCATATTTCATGTTGAAAAACTTAAATGCTATTTTCGTGACACAAACTACCTAAAGTTCATTTGTGGGTGTGAATCTCAGTTCACCAACTTGACAGAAACTTCACTGTCTTTTCCCTTTTGATCAACTTTTTTTGCATCCTGGACCCTCATCCCACTAATTTGGTGAGGTATTCTGTCACTGGTACTTTTGGATGTCCCCGTCTTCAACCTTGTCTTGGCACCAGAGTTCCAGAGACTTCCATGGTAATGGGAAAAAGGATGAAGAGGCTCTGACTGCTGCCCCGACTGTTGGTTAGTGCCAGTAGGCCTTCATTCAAGGCCACGGAAGCTCCACGTGTGTAAGGGCTCTCTGCTGTATTGCCGCTGTGGTTTTGGAACCCCAGGCCCAGATCCAGCTTCCTGTACCATGTAACCATTAGTTCTGAGACCCTGCTATATTAAGAGTAGCGAGCACAGATCTGCTTTAACTGACCCATTGGGTTTTCTCCTTCCTCCATCCCTGGAGGGAATCACTCTTTTAGTCTTGGGGGAAGCCCCTGTGTCACAGTTTCTTCTACACAATTGCTATTTATTTCCTTCAAGCAGGGAGCCCAGCAAGCTGTACCGGCTCTCAGCAGAGGCACGTCTGTTTTGTAAGAACGTGAAACACAGAGTATATTATCTGTTTGAATGGAGGTTAGTGAGAGGGGGAATATAGGAAGAAAATCTATAACTTAATACCTTAAAATTTTCTAGTGGGAAATAGAAGGTATGAATCTTTAAAAAACACTTTGATTCAGCCTTGGCTAAAATCAAAAGAAAATATAAGTGACAGTGATATACGATGAGAAACCTCGAGATGAAATAATCTTGTTGATATAAATACTTAGAGAATTCAAAGCCCTGTGTGGCCTGCCCTTGTCGGGCAAGCTAAGTGAGGGAAGGAAAAGGGGAGCCCAGAACATTTACCATCCAACGATCTGGGAAGCACACCGAACACAGAACTCCATTGGAGACTAACCAGTTTTGAGGCAAAGGTCTAATTCAAGTGTAAACTTCTCTTTGTTTTTACTGCTAAAGGTTATTTAGAAACAGGAAAATAATAACTTCCAGAAATGAAACCTTTAACCTCAAGATGTGTGGTGACCACAAAACCCATGTAACGTGTTTATAATAGGAAGTGACACACAGTTTTTTCCTTTAAAATATAAAGGATCTTGTCAATCTTATTTGTAATAATACTTCCACTTTGTATATGAACTCATGTGCCGTCTGGTGTTTAAATTATCTCAGCATATTTCGTGTAAATTTTCTCATTAGTCATAACGTATCAGACTTTTTGGCTGTTGCAGATAAATAGAAAACAAACTACCATAGGAAAGCAGAGTGTATACCTATATTGGTGAGAAGATGAAACAGATACAGAGGCAGTAAGTGGGAAGCAATAGATAACTATGTCTATTAGAAAGGATCATTGGTTTAAAAGAAAAAGTTGAAATACTGTTCTGTATGCTTTCCCTGTGGTATATTATGTACTTCTCTAGCCCTGTTACCTGTTAGGAGGGCTATTTGTCCCTCCCAGTGTCTGCGGAGCTATAGACATTTCCACCTGGATATCTCACAAGTCCATACTACTGATGTGTATTCCTCTTCACAATCACTGCTTTTCTTTATTTCCCTAATATCCAGAAATGGCTCTGCCCTGTAACCAGTTGTGCAACTAAGATACCTGAGTCATCCTTGATCGCTTCCTTGGTCACCTCCCAATTCCAGTCTTCAAGCCTTGTGCCAAAGCCTATGTCCATATCCTTACCTCCATGATGCAATTCAATCATGATAATTATCAAGGTTCAATTATATATCACTTATCACAAATCAGTAACCAAGAATAAGGTGGGACTACTCTTATTCTCATCTTACAGATAAAGAAATTGGAGGTTAGGTAAATTAAATGATTTGATCAAGGTGACATAGTTAGCATGTGAACATAGATCTGCCTGAATCCGAAGTTCATATTCTCAGCCACTCTGCTATACTGACCAGTTGGATATTCCTTCAAAATAGTTCTCAACTCCATTCTCTCCTTTTCCATTGCCATGGCTTCAATCTGCATTATTCTTACCTTTCTCTTGGCTTATTGCTAAAATATGAGATAATTTTCTGTCTCTAGTCTCCACTGCTAGTAATTGATTTTCGACGGCACTGTCAGTGGAATCTTCCGGAAACATTGCTATGCTAACATCTCTATCCTGTTTAATAAGGGAGAGGAAAAAGTGGCAGCCGCCTACTGAGTTCCTAACTTGTGCCAGAGGCCCTACTAGGCGATTTATGTATGAGAATGAGGAGAAACGGAACAAAAAGACCTGTGGTGACTTCAGTGGTGAATTGATGGGCAGTGGTGCCCCTTTACAATATGACTTTGCAGTTCCAACTGTAGGGGAGGAAAAATAATTTTCCTTCTCCCCTTCTAGGTTCTTGGCTGAGAAGCCTCTGTAATAAAATAGATTGACAGGACAAAAACAGAAGTTTAATAACATATAAACCTCCTGTATACATGGGAGACACCCAGGATAACTGAATACCTCCTTGAAACTGAGTAATTCCCAAGCTGTCACCTTAAGTACTATTTCCAGCTAAAGACTGAAGATGTTGGAGTGTTACATGGGAGGCAGTTATGGTAGGTGACCAGGAAAAGCACAGTAAATGAGAGTAAGGCAGATCTAAGGCTAAGTTTTTGCCTTCTCCACTGATAAAGAGTTTCCAGACATTTAGCCCTCCTACACCCTTACAAATGGAGATTTCCCTTGTAAATGTAAAGATCTCTTACAAAAGGGTAACTTCTACTGTTTTCAGAGCTTTTCCTTTGTCTGCTGTCTTTAAAAATAACCTGCTCAAGATAATCCTTATGCCAAAGAAGCTGGTTTTTGTAGTTGCAAATTCTGCTCCCCTTCACTCCCATCAAGAGGTCATCTACCTCCACAGCCCTTAAATCCGATGTGGATTTGTGGCTTATTTTGACCAATAGAACATGGCAGATTTGAATGCTGTGTCAGTTACAATCCTAGGTTCAAGAATCCTCAAGCATTTCCACTTTTTGGTTTGGAATCCAGTCCCTGTGACGTGAGCAAGCCTGGGCTAGCCTCCTAGAAGAGGAGAGACCCCCTGGGGCAGAGCTGAGCCGGTCCCTTCATTCTAGCTGAAGCACCAGAGGCTGGAGCGCTAGCACAGATCAGCAAAGCTGCTTACCTGAGCCACATCTGTACCCAGATGCTTGAGGGAGAAAACAGCCAGCTGAGCCAATCTGCAGAATTGTGAGCTAAATAACTAGTTGTCTTTTTAAGCCACTTCCTTTTTGGTAACTTTCCATTGTCACAAAATAAAGACCAGACTACTTACTGTGAAATAAGAAATCTCCCACATTTTCCTCTTGATCTAGGTTTACAGCCTCAATGCTAGTCTCTCCACCTCTCTGCCCCCAACACTCTTAAGCCAGTGTCTCTGCCGTATGGTCCAGAGACCAATCTACATCTACCGAATCAAAAATACTGGGCATTAAATCAGCTCAGAAGATTTTGAAGAGTTTCTTGAGCCATATCCCAGTCTTCGTGAAACAAACTTTATGAGTGGGACTGAAGAATCTTTTTGTTTTCGTTTAACTCCATAGGAGATTCTGATGGGATTGATTTTCATACTCTGGTTTGAGAATAAATGTCCTCAGCTCCTGCCATGCTCTTGTGCAAGCACACGAAGTCCTCCTAGGTCTTTGATCATGATGTCGTACTCCTAGAATGCCCTCTTCATGCTTCCCCACCTGGTGAGCTCATTTCTGAAGTCTGATCTAGGGTCTTTTCTCTCTGTAGCTTCCCCTGGATCCCTCAAACCACGTTGAATTAATTAATTCCTCATCTGTGCCCTCATGGCACTACGTGCCTCTGAGGAGTATAGCAGTCATCACATTTTCTTAAAAAACTTGTTTACACATCTGACTTCCTTCATGACTGCTGTTTTCAGGGGCAGAAATCTTGATCTTACTGTCCTTTATACCTCCAGAGCCTTCTGAGCTCCTGGTACGTATTCAATAACCGTTAAAACGAATTGACATTTTGTCCCTAAAGGTTTTCTTTAAGTTCTAGTTCAATATTTTACTTGGAAAGTTGTGAATTCCCAGAATATAAGTGTGAATTATTTTTGGATTAGCTGTTATTTAAAACAAAACAACTATGTTTTATGCAGTTCTTCTCCTCTATGTAATATACAGGTAATAGGGGTCAGAATGAGGTATTTTCATAGTATTAAGAAGTCTTTTATCTCTCTGTTCTGTATGCCGTATTCAGTCGTCTGAGGTTTCCATGTTCTCCCCTTAATTAGAATTTTTAGAAAATTATTAAAAATAAGTTTATATTTCATGGTATCTCCAAGTTGCCACAATGTAAAATCTCAAATAGAACCCATTTTTAAGAGTTGAAATGTTTTTACATTTTAGTTATATGGTCTATGTATAATTACCGTAAACCAAATTTATCACTTTCAACTTAACAAGGAATTTATTTCCAAAGTGTCAGATGATATACAATTGAGCCAAATCCTTGTGGAATATGTTCACTGTAAACACTACTTCACCAGTCTTTCAGATTGCATGTCACTGGAAATTTAATTAATTTATGTAATGGTATGTCTCTATCCAAAAAATTTATACCATGTCTGTTCAGTTGGTCTGTTTCTTGTATTAATGAAATGGTTGATGTCAAAAGATTTTAAATGAAAATAGTGAAAAAGATGCATATTGTTTACATTGGATAGCTCACTGAAGGAGATACTCTTGAATTTCATGTAGCTTACATTAGATTCATAAACACGGTAGTTTATGGGCTTTGTGTCTAATTTCAGTTTATTAGCATCAGGAGATCTGCTTACTCTTAAAGCTGGCTACCAGCAGTGAGGAGCGGAAGGTAAGGATATTTTGCATTTCCTCCTGTAATTTTGAGGAAGGTCAACAATGTATTTTTCTCAACGCGACCTTTTTGGGAAACAAATCATCTGTTTTCCACATAGAGGGAAATGGCTAGAACCCAGAAATAATAACCTTAAATGTCGTTTTTAGTTGGAACCTAATTACTCTATCTTGAAATACTACGTTCGCAAATGAGTCCTAGTTGGTTTATTACCAGCAGCAATAGCAGTCTCACTACTTAATCCATAGTGTGCTACACCGTAATCGAGGCCAAGGCCAGACTTCTCCTGGAAGGAATCCATTTGGTGTGACCCTAGAGAGCTTTGGGGAAGATTCTGCTACCTCAGTTATTATTCTGGCCAAATGTATCTTGATCATTACATGCCTCAGGCTCGTTCATGTAATGTCTGTGTGAGCACACAGTATTCCGAGACACCTTTTCTTATCAGTGTCAAGAAATGCTTACTGAACATTCGCTCACTCATGGCGGTGGCAGCATGGTAGAAAGTGTTTGAGTTTCTTAGTTTGGAAAAATCTTGGTATAACTTACAGTTTTGTTAGGATAGTCATCAAACAGTTCAAGTATTTGCCTGTGAAAAGAAATTTCTCTTCACAACATAAATTGGCTGTGATGTAGGTCTGGGAGGCTTAGGGGTTATATGGGTCAAATGTGATGATGTTGGGTCCTTGCCATCCAGGGCTGTATAAACTAGGAGTTCTTCAGGTTCCTAACTTGGATTCCTTGAGAACATGGTATACTCTCTCCTCCTTTGGCCACTTCATTAGCTCTTCCTTGTCGGCCTACTCTCCAACTGGGAACAAAGCCAAGGCTCAAACTCGGATTTTCTGTCTGTCCCTTTATCACCTCTTTTAGTTACCACCTCTCTGGGGGTAGCTCTTTTATTTAGATAATGTTTTAGCAAACATCTGCTTTGTGACCACCCTGTGCTATAATATGTTATTACGTAAAATTATTAAAGCCAGGCGTGTGCCCTTGTGGTGAGTACATGTTGGTGCGTGATTAAAATTAGTGAGAAATACAGATACCAGGGTGGGGTGGGGGGGCGGGAAATGAGCTCAATTAGAATTGAAACAGAAATAGATACAATTTTTAGGTCAATTACTGATTTACTCTGTGCTCTTGCATAAGAGACTTCTCTGGGCTGGATTTTCACTATTAAGGGAAATAGGTTAGATTAGAATGATCTGAATGTTCTTCAAACTCTGGCCATCAACTAACTCAACATTGATTTTAGGGCAAGAATCAAATGGGCTAGCGTTCATTTTCATTGTGCACAAAGTTCCACTGACAACACTGGCAGCAAAACAATAAATCCTTTGTCGAGCTCAGAAACTTCTGTTAGAGCCCAGGACCAGGCAGTAGCTTGCAATGTATTTATACCATTTTGTCTATTTCCCATATAGATCATACTCTTCCTAGAGTGTAGAGAAAGGAAACGAATTCCTAAAGAAGTTTTAGGATTAATTGCCTCAGGAGGAAATAAACACCTGCTTTGAAGTATAATTTTTCCAGCTTTATTGAGATATAAATAATATTGTATAAGTTTAAGGTGTACAACATGATAATTTGATATACGTATATATTGTGAAATGATTACCACAGTAAGGTTAGTTACCACATCCACTCCCTTACATGGTTGCCTTTTTTTGTGTGTGTGTGTTAAGAAATTTTACTGTCTCTCTCAGTGACTTTCAAGTATACAATACAGTATTGTTAACTGTAGTCACCATGCTGTGCAGTAGATTCACAGAACTTACTCATCTTATTACTGGAAGTTTGTACCCTTTGACTATCTTCACCCGTTTCCCCCACACCGCCGCCTCTGGCAACTGCTAATCTACTGTTTCTATGAGCTCATCTGTTTTAGATTCCACATAAAAGTGAGATCATAAAATATTTTTCTTTTAATGTCTGACTTATTTCACTTAGCATAATGCCCTCAAGGTTCATCCATGTTGTTGCAAGTGACAGGATTTCCTTCTTTTTTATGGCTGAGTAATATTCCATTGTACAGTTGACCCTTGAACAATGCAGGTTTGAACTGCTCGGGTCCACTTTACACGGATATTTTTCAGTGGTAAACACTACAGTACTATATGGTTTGTTGCTGGTTGAATCCATGGATATGGAAGGCCAACTGTGTTATACACGGATTAAACCCTGCATTGTTCAAGGGTCAACTGTATGTATATATGTGTATGTGTGTGTGTGTACACACACCACCACCACAGTTTTTTCATCTGTCCGTCCATAGACTGTCACTTAGGTTGTTTCCAATCTTGACTGTTATAATAATACTACAGTGAACATGGGGGTACAGATATCTCTTTGAGATAATGATTTCATTTCCTTCCTTTCCCAGAAGTGGAATTTCTGTATCGTATGGTAATTTCATTTTGAATTTTTTGTGGAACCTCCATACTGTTTTCCATAGTGGCTGTACCAATTTACATTCCCACCAACAGTCCCTAAGGATTCCCTTTGATCCACATCCTTTCTAGTGCTTGTTATATCTTGTCTTTTTGTCAATAGCCATTCTAACAGGTGTGAGGTGAGATCTCATTGTGGTTTTGATTTGAATTTCCCTAATGATTAGTGATGTTGAACACCTTTTCATCTACCTGTTATCAATTTGTTTATCTTCTTTAGAAAACTGTCTGTATAGGTCCTTAGCCCATTTTTTAATGTCTTTTTTTTTTTTTGCTCGTGAGTTGTATGAGTTCCTTACATATTAGCTTCTTATCAGATGTGATTTGTAAATATTTTCTCCCATTCCTTAGGTTGTCTTTTCATTTGTTGATTTTTCTTTTCTGCTGTGTGGAAGCTTTTTAGTTTGATGTAGTCTCATTTATTTTTGCTTTTTTTGCTTGTGCTTTTGGTGTAATATCCAAAAAAATGATTGCTGAGACCAATGTCATGGAGCTTTTTGCCCTAAGTTTCCTTTTAGCAGTTTTACAGTTTCAGGTCTTACATTTAAGTCTTTCATTCATTTTAGTTAATTTGAGTGAGCAGTGTAAAATAGAGGTCCAGTTTCATTTTTTTGCATGTGGATATTCAATTTTCCCAGCACCATGTACTGAAGAGACTGTCTTTTCCCCATCAAGTATTATTGGCTCCCTGTCAAATATTACTTGACCGTACATGTGTGGATTTATTTCTGGGTTCTCCATTCTGTTTTATTGGTCTGTGTATCTTTTATTATTGTAGCATATTGTTTTGATTACTATATATCTTTTTATTAGAGAATTTAATCCATTTACATTTAAATAATTTTTGATAGGTTGGGATTTACAGTTGCCACTTGCTAATTGTTGTCTGTTTTGTAGATCCTGTTTGGTTTTTTTTTCCTCTCTTGCTTTCTTCCTTTGTGATTTAATGACTTTTTGTGGTGGTATTCATTTACTCCTTTTTCATAATCTTTTTTTTTTTTTTTAAATTAATTAATTAATTAATTAATTTATTTTTGACTGTGTTGGGTCTTCGGTTCGTGCGAGGGCTTTCTCCAGTTGCGGCAAGCGGGGGCCACTCTTCATCGCGGTGCGGGGACCGCTCTTCATCGCGGTGCGCGGGCCTTTCTCTATCGCGGCCCCTCCCGTCGCGGGGCACAGGCTCCAGACGCGCAGGCTCAGCAATTGTGGCTCACGGGCCCAGCTGCTCCGTGGCATGTGGGATCTTCCCAGACCAGGGCTCGAACCCGTGTCCCCTGCATTAGCAGGCAGATTCTCAACCACTGCGCCACCAGGGAAGCCCTCATAATCTTTTGTGTTAAAATTCTTTTTTAAAAAATTTAATTAATTTTATTTTTGGCTGAGTTGCATCTTTGTTGCTGCGCACGGGCTTTCTCTAGTTGCGGCGAGTGGGGGCTACTCTTTGTCGCCGTGCATGGGCTTCTCATTGCAGTGGCTTCTCTCGTTGTGGAGCATGGGCTCTGGGTGTGCGGGTTTCAGTAGTTGTGGCTTGCAGGCTCTGGAGCGCAGGCTCAGTAGTTGTGGCTCATGGGCTTAGTTGCTCTGTGGCATGTGGGATCATCCCGGACCAGGGCTCGAACCCGTGTCCCCTGCATTGGCAGGCAGATTCTTAACCACTGCACCACGAGGGAAGCCCATTGTGTTAAAATTCTTTAGTTACAATCCTGGAAGTTGAGTCGCAGGGTCAAAGTGTATGCAAATTTTAAATAATTTGAATATTGAAAATTGGCCTCAAAAAGGGTTATACCAATTTAATCCCCACCAGCATATCTTGTGTTTGTCAGTTTCTTTAGTATTTGCCAAACTGGTAGGTTAAAACCTCTTTTGTTTTATATGGCAGCCTACAGAATTATTACAGACCTCTTCCTGCTCTTCAGTAAGCCTAGCTCTGTTTTGAGGTATGGGAACAAATACTCGGAGGGGTGTTTTATTATTTGACTTGTTCAGTGTCTTCACTTGTGAACAGTTTAGACTCCTGATTCTAAGGGCAATATCTCATTGCACTGATATTCCTATTCTTATCTTAAACCTGAAATGAATATGATTTTCTTTAAAGACAGAAATTGTTTTCTGGGTCAAGGGTCAATAAATGTAGACATACTTCAGATTTGATCTTTACTACAGCTTATATTACTTCTTGATATTCATTTACTATTGACTATATTTACTATTGACCATCTAAAGATCTACATGACCTAATAATGTAAATGCATTAAGCATATAATGTCATGATAACTCTATTGACATTTTACTAACAAAACACTAATCCAAATGCAAACTGTCTCCTATGGCACACAAGCCAGGATTAAAAAGTAAAATAAATTGTACAGCAAAGGGAGGGAATTTATCAACATCATTTTTTTGGTCCTTAATCTTTTTTGCTTTCTGGTCATGACCTGTTGATTATTTTTCTCTTGGGGTTCTAGCATATTCTCTGGGTGACATTACTTAGTGTGAAATCTGGACCGAAATCCAGCCCAGAGTCTAAAAGACAAGCTGAGGAAACATCTGGCCAAGTTGGAATTCTCGAGAATAATAAGTAAAGCACGCCAAAGCCATGCTTGTACCAGGACTGGTGAGGGAGGGAGAAGAGCCAGATAGAGATTAGAATAAGATCGAGACACAAACTGGCAGAGAGAAGGAGCCAGATGAGGAAACACAATTTTAAATCCATCCAAGATTTCTAAAACTTAAGAATTGAAAGAAATAACGTTTACAATGTTATTTCCTTGTAGATAATTGTCTTAACCTTAATTAAGGGGAATTCCACTCCTAGTGGAGAGGAAGTACAGTTGACACGTAATCGTATGACTGGGAAATGTTTTATAAAAAGCGATGTAAAATCTTTCAAACTGACGAAATATGAGCTTGGATGTAACCTCAAAGCTCATGACTCTATCCATTTCTTCTTTCTATCCTTAGCACTTAGAAAAGTACCTGGTACATAGCAGGTACTCAGGAATTCTTTGGATGAATGGCAACCTTGTTTATTCCAACTAATAGCTCAAGGTTATAGAATAGAAATGGCAGATATGTGCTATAGCAACCTCTAAGAGTGCCGTCTACTTCTAATGTATCACTTCTGTATTCTCCCATTCAAGAAATTATGTTGGCAATTAGAAATTCCTAAGGCCATGTGCTCCTATGAAATATTCATGAACATCTCCAGTCTTCTTAAGCAAAACAGTCACGACAAGGACTTGCAACTCTGCTTGCACTTGCTACAGCATATATTTGGTTGGGTAAAATGGCAAAAAAAAACAATGACACTCTTTAAATAAGTGTTTTTTATCCAGTACCTAAGCTTAGTATTGTTGTGAGAGTTTGCTTTAAAATATACCTGTAATCTTTGAGATAATGTCAATTTGGGGGAGCTGATTACACATTAGTAACACATTAGTAACTATAATTTAACAATACCTAAACTTGGGAGTAAAAGTATAGAAAAGAGATAATCATATGTGAATCCTAAAACAAAAAAATGACATTTCTGCATCCCTTATGGATGTAAGAATTAGGGCTGATGAAGAACAAATCTTAGGTTTTAAACATGGTGGTTAAATTGTCATATGGAGCATTTAACCTTGCACTTGGTGAAACTTCATTTTAGAGCCAGGATCAGAACATCTAAACTGAGCCCAGTGTTTTGCAAAAATGTTTTCCATAAAAGGGTTCATGGATTTGTTTGTGCAAACTCATTGCCATCCTTGGAAGAGCAACCGAGTGCATGTATTACTGAGAATGGATAAGCTATGAGATTTTCATATGCCAAACAGATAATTACTAGTATAGTTATCTGTTTCATATGACAAACAGTTAATTACTAATATAGTTATCTGTTTCATATGCCAAACAGATAATTACTAATATAGTTATAAAAAATGACTTTGGACAAGCCACTCTCTGGATCCCAGGTTTCTCAGTGTTCAAGGTTAAAATGTCTTTGGCATACAGTATGGAATTGGATACACACATACATTCTTACGTGCCCACACAGAAGCACACCCTCTTTTGGGAGCAGTGTATCATTCTAGTGCCTCAAGTACATGGAATAACTTTTGAAGGTCAGGTCTCATCCTAATGTCATTCTTGAAATTTTCCTCAGAATGAGATTTTTAATGTTTACAATGACATGTATGATACTCAAGTAATGAGAAACCACAGTCGCATAAGCACAACTAAAACCCCCAAAGGCAAAGTTAAAATGAGTACCATTAGAGGTCACGGCTAAGTAATGAGGGCTTGTTAATGATCTCATTCATTGACCTTGAGTTGTAGTCAAATTTTTTAAAATGCACGTTTCAAAAATTTATAATTTCTAGTTCTAATTATCTCACTAGTGATGTTAAAATATTTAGAGGATAGAAAGTTGGTTGCAAGTGGATTATGCTGATATCAAGTGTTATAAAAGGATTAGTAGTTTTCAGAGGAATATGCTTTTTGGTTGGTACTTCTAAAATGAATCTTAAATTATGTATCATCCTTTCCAAAGCCAAAAACAAACAAAAAAGTATATTATTGCACATATGAGGGTGGACATTTGGCCATTTATTTTGAGTAACATTCTGAAGACTCAACTTTGTCCAACTTCACTTATTAAAAAAAAAATTTGGAATGGGCAAGCCAGATATTGTTTTTATGAAAATACAACAGGAAAAATAAATATGTGTACAAAAGCTGCCAGTCTTAAGAGTTAGGTTTTGAATAAGAATATTTATAAAACATTCTAAACTTTGTGTCCTTTTTAATTCCCTTTTATTTTAAAGCTGTATGACAAGTATTGATGTATAATAACAAAAGTGTTAACAGAATAATGGGATCTGATATTTATTGGGTGCCTACTATTCAGGGTTCTGTGGAAATCACTTGTGATGATTTTTAAATGTCACAACATGACTCTAAGATAGGTGGTAGCATTATTCCTGTTTTATAGTTGAGAAAACGGAGGTTTTAGGGCTAGGAAGTAACTTGCCCAAGGACACACACGTAATTGTTAGGTCGGAATTCAAAGTTGGGTTGGCCTGATTTGAAACTACCAAGTTAGAGGGGCCAAAATGTTTAAAAGATCAACTTGGCAAGTTTTATTAATAGCAACAATTAGGAAGAATATCTAAGTGCTTACCATGTATATCACCCATTCTTCCAATCACTTTACTTGCATTAATTAAAATAACCCTCTCAACACCTTTGCAGTGGGGAAACTGAGTCCCAGAAAGATTAAGTAGGTTTCTCAAGGTCACACGTCTAGTATCTGGTACAGCTATGATCCAGACTCAGGAATATAAGATTCCAGAGCCTGAACTCTTAAAACTTGTACTCTACTACGAACCCCTCATGTGACATGGGAAGATCAGGGTCAAATCTCTTCTTTGTTAGAGAGGGAAATACATTTCCACTAAGTTCAAGTCGACAGGGGGTGCCAGTGGGAGAACTTATAAGGGGCTGTGCTGGACAGTAAGAAATTGATTCTAAAAGAAGGAAAACATTTGGTTGTAGGTTACCCTGTATGTGAATATAGAATTATGAAACATTAATTTGGGGATTAGGGAAGGTGATCATAGGACTTGGTTTGCCCAGGAAAGTTCCGATTTATGTCTGTCGTCCCAGTGTAATTATTAATAATAGTTCACCCTTTTCCCTCTCAAAATTGTCCCAGTTTGGGCAATAAATTACATGGAAAACCTAGGATGATGAGACCCAGCGTTTAGTTGTGGATATGCCCAGAGGAAGGACAAATGACTTTGGACAAGCCATTTTCTGGATCCCAGGTTTCTCATGTGTAAAATGAAGTTTTATGTTATACCAGAAGGTCACCACGTTATTTTTCAGCTAGGAGGCTTTACCTAAACCAATACTGATATTTTATGAATTTGACATTAACCCATAGGTTCTGCACTGTATTCTACATCAAAATCACTTGAGAGATCTTACCAACACGTAGATGTTCTTGAGGTCCATTCCGAGAGATTCGGATTCTGTAAGGCTGGGTGAGGCCCAGAATCCTACGTTTTAACAAGCACTTCAAATAGCTATGATGCTGTAACCCTTCATTATACATGCTGCCCTAGACTATACACTCTCTGAGAGCAGGGAATATATCTTACTGAACATTGTAAATACAAAGTAGTTGCTTTATTATATGTTGAGTGAATACATGAGAGTTAATAGTTACTACATGGTAACAACAAAAACAACACTGAGTTAAGGCTGATCTTGAAATATAAATGTTATATGTCATATGCAAGATGGATTTATGGCTTTGCACACCATAATGAATATTCCTGATATAAGCAAGAAAAATAGATGTCTGTAAAACCTGATTTCTCCAGTTAGGCACTTAGTAACAAGGATTGTCGGGGTCTATAAAATCATTTTAGAAAAAAAAATTCAACAGACTTTTAAGTCCTTAGAGTACTGGGTGCAGGATTAAGAGGAGAAAGAGGGAAGTACTTGAGTTCCCATCCCTGCAGCTTCAGGGCTTTCCTTGGGTTTGGAGGCAAGAAAGTCTGTCCTATGTGTTTATGATCAAAGACTGTACGTGGCAACTGTGAAAACGCAGGGCTTGCAGATTTTGGCTATAAAGAATGTTCTGCACAGTATGACAGTGCCTGTGTGATAATCAGTTGGAGAAATTATAAATATTTATGTTCCAAGTAAAGTATTGAGCAATAGGATATCAATAAATATATTAAAGCCATAGAGACTAGCAAAGGGTCTGTAATCTAGCAGATCTGTGTTCAAATTGTAGCTTTGCTAAATGTGAGCTTATAATTAGATCTTTCTGCTTGTAATACTGCTTTGACTTCTGTTATCTGTCAAATGAGCATGTGAATACCTCTCATAGAAATCTTGGAATAAATTTAGATTAAATGAGATGTGTGCCAATATCTAGTACGTTGTTGTTGTAGCAGTAGTGGCATAGTAGTAGTAGTAATAAGAATAATGCCAGCAAGAATTTACTGAGCATTTACTATGTCTCACATATTTTTCTAAGAGGATCACGTATACTATCTATTCAATACATTAAAACTCACAGTGGTTCTACAAGGTATGTATTATTGTTCCGATCCCCATTTTGAAAAAATTAAGGATTGGGTGTACAGAGAAGATAATTAGCCGAAATCAAACAGCTGATCAGCGACAGAGGCAGGATTAAACCCTGAGCAGATATACTCCAGAGTCTTAGTTCATATTCTGCACAACCTCTTCATGCTCTACTGCTGTAATAACTGCTCAGTGAGTAAACCGAATCTGATTAAATATGGTGAACCTTCAGTGTGGTTAGCTCTGCTCCTGGTCACCAATAGCCAGGGCCTCGCTCTGTGGAAGGTTTCTACATGCCAACCATGGTGAACTCAGGAGTGGTCATATGAGTGGATTTGGCCAGTAGAGTGTGAGTGGAAGCAGCGTATGCCGCTTCAGTGTATTGATAGAACTTTTAAAACAGTACAAATTTTGCTTAAATCTTTGACTCTGTTGTAGTGAGCAGCAATGCTCAGGATGGTGGTTGAGCCATCAGCCTGGTCCCTGAGTGAGGCTATTACTGTCATACAGAGGATCAGAACTCCATATCCATGTTGATGGATACATTGTGTGAGAAATAAACCTTTGTTGTTTTATGCCAGTAAACTTTGAGGGGGTGGCATTTGTTACTGCAGCATATCCTAATGTTTCCTGACAGATACATCCAGAAAGGTTGGAAAATAGTAAAAAATAGGAACCGAGCTGAAGTGCCATAAAGGATGTGAAATTCCAGAGATAGGATTTTGGTGAAGATTCCATGATGAAATAACCTGCATGTCCACTGTATTTCTATGCTTGTGATCTACGCTGTGTTATTCTATGAGGGATAATAGGACTAATGCCATACAGGACAACCTTGTCCTTGTACTTGTTTATTTTGACAGTACTGTTTTAATAATTATATATATTTGTGAGAACATGCCAGTACCTTAAAAGAGCAGGCTTCAGAAAACAACTACAGGCATACCCTGCTTTTATTGCACTTCGCAGATATTGAAGGTTTGTGGCAACCCTGCTTTGCCAAATGATGGTTAGCATTTTTTTTTTTTTTTAGTAATAAAGTATTTTGAAACTAAGGTATGTACAGTGTTTATTTAGATATAATGCTATTTTACACTCAACTGATTACAGTCTAGTGTAAACATAGCTTTTATGTGCACTGGGAAACCAACAAATTCGTGTGAATTTGTTGACTCTGCCAGTGGTTTGGAACCGAACCGGCAGTGTCTGAGTTATGCCTGTATAGGGATAAAAATGAGTTCCCCCTGACCTTACAAACCTGTGCTTATCTGGTCCAGATAATGCAACAGCCATGTCAAACTATCAAGGTGGTGTTGATATGAAAGCTTTTTGGCTTTGCAGAAGTTAAAACAGGGACTTAATTTCAATCCAATAGCATCCACACGACAGAACATTTGATGGACATCTGATTATCTCTCTGTCTTATCACTGTTCTTTTTTAATACCATGAAAGTCTAACTTATTAATGAATTCAAGTGCTATTTTTATAACTCATTCTTGTTACTAATTGTGGATTTAATAAAACTTGATAACTAAGACTATGAGCTTCTTGAGGTCAGGGACTGTCCTATATATATATTTGAGAACCTAAGGCTAGTAGTCTTTCAGTGAATATTTATTGACCTGAAAATTGCCAGCCAGTGGATTAACACTGGGAAATGATAGTGTTTTTTTTTTAAAAAAAAAAAAAAAAAAAAAAAAAGGAGGATAAAAATACTTATCCTCATAGATACTACAGATCAGTGGTAGTGGCAGATATTAATCATATTTAATAAATGTATAATTATTAATGTGAACTGATGTAAGTAATTTGCAGGAAGCAAGCAAGATTTCGTAAGAGCATATAATGATTGAGAAAAACGCAGAACAAAGTGCTTGGTACATTATAGTTAATAGTTGTTGCATGATTTGAACTTTTCCTTAATCTTCACACCCTTTTCTTCCTTGAATCCAGGAATTCTCTTATCCTATGTGGGTTATTTTTTCCCCTCGCTTTCTACCTATTGCTTTATAAAAAAACTTTACTGAGGTATCATTAACATAACTGCAATAATTTATAGTATGCACTTTGAGTTTTGACATATATATACACACAGACACACACACACACACCCGTGAAATCATCACCACAATCAAGATAACCAATATTTGCATTCCCTTAGGTTTTCCTGAGTCTGTTTGTATTCTAGCATCCCTTTACTGCCATGCCTAGACAACCACCGATCTCTCATTGTAGATTGCTATGTGTTTTCTAGAAATTTATACAAATCGAATCATACAGCATATACTCATTTTTGTCTTGTTTTTCAGTTTAAGGTGAGACAGTAAACTAAAGCTGGTCCCTGTCAGGGAAATTCCCTGGTGGTGCAGTGGTGAGGACTCGGCGCTTTCACTGCCAGGCAGGGGTTCAATCCCTGGTCGGGAGCTAAGATCCCGCAAAACATGTGGAGCGGCCAAGGGGGAAGAAAGAACAGAATAAAAAAAAGTTGATCTCTATTACTCTTTTATGGCCAATGCAGAAGTTCCTATTTCTTAAATTTCATTTTTGCTTCTGTCTTAAATTTTTTATTTAACATAGTTAAATTTTTATTAACATAGTTACAAATCAAATGCTGCAGGTTTTATGACACAGACCATAAAAATCCCTTCCTGATCCCTCAGTTCTATTTTCCAAAAATTATATCTTAATTTTTGAAAAATATTTTTGAGGTGTATTTGTATTCATAAGCACACATATGTACATATGTATACACATATTCATTTGTATTTATATATTTGTGTATATTTATGTGTGTATATGTATATATATATGAGAGAGAGATGTATTACCATTTTAACTGCTGTATAATATTTAACTTTAAATGTATACCACAGTTTATCCAATATCTTACTTAAGGCCATTTGTATTGTTTTAAGTATTTTTATTAATATAAACAGTAGGGCAATAAACATCCTCCTACATGCCCACTTGTTTACTAGTGTGAGAAATTTACAGGTCATAGGGTATGAATATTTTCTAATTTAATAGTATCACCAAATCCCCCTTTAAAGTATAAAACCCAGCAGCACGGTATGAGTTTTATCATTTCCCTACATCCTTGACAACATGCCTTTATGACCCATCAATTATCAAAGAGCCATCATACTGGAAACAAAATATAGTATGTGTGAAATAGTATATCACTGTTGTTTGTCCATGTCTGTGAGTTATATAAATTGCTTGCCCGCATCCTTTACTCTTTTATCTATTGGGCTGATTGTCTTTTCCTATGTGATTTGTAGAAATTTTTGTAACATTTTGAGTCATTGTATTTCCTAGGTTATACGATTATCATCTCCAAGGCTATTGCTTTTCTTCAACTTTGTTGTGTTGATTTTCATACATAAATTATGGTTATATCGGACTTAAATTTCATCAATATTTTCTTTATGCTTTTTGCACTTTTTTTGCATTTTCTGTTCCTATCAAAAACCCCCTATATTTTCTTTCATTATTTTAAAGTTTGTTTTTAATGTTTATATCTTTAATCCATTTGGATTAGCATTCTAATTTGTGGATAGCTAATTGTTGCAACAGCATTAGTTGAATAACTCATTCTGACTCTACTGGTTTGTAATAAAAGAAATAATAAAAAGAGTAGTCATAATAGATAAGATATTGATAACCTTTACTTAGTCCTTAATACACATCAGGCACTCTTTCAAATGTTTTATATATGTATTAGCAATAATCCATGAAATGGATAGTAGTAGTATCTCCATTATGTAGTTGAATAAATTAAGGCACAGAAGATAAATTAAATAGCATAAAACTACATAGTTAGTAAATGGCAGAGCTGAGACTGAAAACAAAGCAGTTTCTCCACATCTTTTCCAGTGCTTGTTATCTCTTGTCTTTTTGTCAATAGCCATTCTATCAGGTGTGAGATGATATCTCATCATGGTTTTGATTTGCATTTCTCTGGTGATTAGTGATGTGTGAGCACCTTTTCATGTACCTGTTGGCTATTTGTATATCTTCTTTGGAAAAATGTCTATTCAGGTTCTTTGCCCATGTTTTAATCTAATTTTTTTTTTTTTTTGCTCTTGAGTTGTATAAGTTCCCTTATATATTAGCTTGTTATCAGATATGATTTGTAAATATTTTCCCCCATTCCTTAGGTTGTCTTTTCATTTGTTGATTTTTCCCTTCTGCTGTACATAAGCTTTTTAGTTTGATGTAGTCTCATTTATTTTTGCTTTTTTTGCTTGTGCTTTTGGTGTAATATCCAAAAAAATCATTGCTGAGACCAATATCATGGAGGTTTTTTTTTCCTGTTTTAGTCTATGAGTTCTGTGGTTTCAGGTCTTACATTTAAGTCTTTAATCCATTTTGAGTTAATTTCTGTGAATGGTGTATGATAGGGGTCCCGTTTCATTATTTTGCTTATAGATATCCAATTTTCCCAACATCATTTTTTTTTTTTTTTTTTTAAGGAAGGGGGCACATGAAAGCAGCCCTGTTTTTCTTCCTTTTCAATTTGGAAAGTTCTATTTTCCTGATCCACCCAAGAGACATTTTCTCTATGACTTTTTTTTTTTTTTTAATTTATTTATTTATTTTTGGCTGTGTTGGGTCTTTGTTTCTGTGTGAGGGCTTTCTCTAGTTGCGGCAAGTGGGGGCCACTCTTCATCGCGGTGCGCGGGCCTCTCACTATCGTGGCCTCTCTTGTTGCGGAGCACAGGCTCCAGACGCGCAGGCTCAGTAGTTGTGGCTCACGGGCCTAGTTGCTCCGTGGCATGTGGGATCTTCCCAGACCAGGGCTCGAACCCATGTCCCCTGCATTGGCAGGCAGATTCTCAACCACTGCGCCACCAGGGAAGCCCCCAACATCATTTATTGAAGAGACTACCTTTTCTCCATTGAGTATTCTTGGCTCCTCTATCAAATATTAGTTGACCATATATGCATGAGTTTACTTCTGGGCTCTTGATCAGTTCCATTCATCTATGTGTTTTGCAATATATGAAATCATTGCATTCTACATCTTAAACTTACACAGTGTCATGTGTCGATTATATCTCAAAGCTGGAAAAAATAATTTTATAAAAGATAACAAAGGAGTTTTATTGTGATTTTCTTGGGTTTAGTTTCTTTGGCATAATACTTTTCTATCAAGATCCAATATATGTTTAGGTATATTTCTCGATTATCTTTTCTGTTTCTATTGGTCATTTCTTTTCTCTATGTGCCAGTACTATTGTGTCTTGATCCTTATAGTTGTATAATATGTATTGTACAGCCAGTACCTGATAGGAATAGTCTAATTTGTTCTTTTTAGAACAGACTCAGCTATTCTTGAAATGTTCTTCCATAGGAACTTTGGAATCAGTTTGCAAAATCAGAAGTTTGCTTTTGGAACGTTAATGAGAATTTTATTGAACTTATTGATTCATTTGGGGAGATTAGATATTTTATGATTATTATGCCCCTCTCTCCTTCTATTTTTGTGTATCTTGTCAGGTAGTTAGTTATTTTATATTATTAAAACAACTGAGGTTAATTTTAAATATAATTGGCATACGGAAATGTATAGAAAACATAAGTTCAAATTAACATTTAATTAAAAAGTGGAAATATATTTAACCCCCACTCTGGTCAAGAAAATAGAACATTATTAGTGTTACAGAACACTCTGTATGTCCCTCCCTAATCATAATCCTAACCCTCAACCTTAGTGATAACCGTGATCCTGACTTTTGTGATAATTATTTCCCTGCTTATCTTGACACTTTTACTATTTTTTCATACATCCCTAAGATATAATTTAATATAATAATTTTATGTGTTAAGTGTTTCCTTCACCATTTCCTTTTTTCTGAGATTAATATGTTAAGCTACTTGTACCAGTAGTTAAGTCACTTTTTTATCCATGTAATATTTTCAGCACAAATATGTCACAGTTTACCCATATTATGGTTTTTGGAGTTGTTTCCAACTTGGGGTGAATACAAACAGTGCTGCTATAAACGTAACTGTATGTATAGTGCATATGTGTGTGAGTTTCTCAGGAGTTAATACTTTGACTTTTTTTTTTTATGCTTTCATTTAATTTATTTTTTAATACAGCAGGTTCTTATTAGTCATCCATTTTATACACATCAGTGTATACATGTCAATCCCAATTGCCCAGTTCATCACACCACCACCCCCAACCCCGCACTGCTTTCCCCCCTTGGTGTCCATACATTTGTTCTCTACATCTGTGTCTCAATTTCTGCCCTGCAAACCGGTTCATCTGTACCATTTTCTAGGTTCCACATATATGCGTTCATATACGATATGTGTTTTTCTCTTTCTGACTTACTTCACTCTGTATGACAGTCTCTAGGTCCATCCACGTCTCCACAAATGACCCAATTTCGTTCCTTTTTATGGCTGAGTAATATTCCATCGTATATATGTACCACATCTTCTTCATCCATTCATTGTTTGATGGGCATTTAGGTTGCTTCCATGACCTGGCTATTGTAAATAATGCTGCAGTGAACATTGGGGTGCATGTGTCTTTCTGAATAATGGTCTTCTCTGGGTATATGCCCAGGAGTGGGATTGCTGGGTCATATGGTAATTCTATTTTTAGTTTTTTAAGGAAACTCCATACTGTTCTCCATAGTGGCTGTATCAGTTTACATTCCCACCAGCAGTGCAAGAGGGTTCCCTTTTCTCCACACCCTCTCCAGCATTTGTTGTTTGTAGATTTTCTGATGATGCCCATTCTAACTGGTGTGAGGTGATACCTACCTCATTGTAGTTTTGATTTGCATTTCTCTAATAATTAGTGATGTTGAGCAGCTTTTCATGTGCTTCTTGGCCATCTGTTTGTCTTCTTAGGAGAAATGTCTATTTAGGTCTCCTGCCCATTTTTTGATTGGGTTGTTTGTTTTTTTAATATTGAGCTGCATGAGCTGTTTATATATTTTGGAGATTAATCCTTTGTCCGTTGACTCGTTTGCAAATATCTTCTCCCATTCTGAAGGTTGTCTTTTTGTCTTGTTTATGGTTTCCTTTGCTGTTTGCAAAAGCTTTGAAGTTTCATTAGGTCCCATTTGTTTATTTTTGTTTTTATTTCCATTACTCTACAAGGTGGATCAAAAAAGATCTTGTTGTGATTTACATCAAAGAGTGTTCTTCCTATGTTTTCCTCTAAGAGTTTTATGGTGTCCGGTCTTACATTTAGGTGTCGAATCCATATTGAGTTTATTTTTGTGTAAGGTGTTAGTGAGTGTTCTAATTTCATTCTTTTACATGTAGCTGTCCAGTTTTCCCAGCACCACTTATTGAAGAGACTGTCTTTTCTCCATTGTATATTCTTGCCTCCTTTATCAAAGATAAGGTGACCATATGTGCATGGGTTTATCTCTGGGCTTTCTATCTTGTTCCATTGATCTATGTTTCTGTTTTTGTGCCAGTATGATATTGTCTTGATTACTGTACCTTTGTAGTATAGTCTGAAGTCAGGGAGTATGATTCCTCCAGGTTTTTTTTTTTCCCTCAAGACTGCTTTGGCTATTCGGGGTCTTTTGTGTCTCCATACAAATTTTAAGATTTTTTTGTTCTAGTTCCTTAGAAAATGCCATTGGTAATTTGATAAGGATTGCATTGAATCTGTAGATTGCTTTGGGTAGTATAGTCATTTTCACAATATTGATTCTTCCAATCCAAGAACATGGTATATCTCTCCATCTGTTGGTATCATCTTTAATTTCTTTCATCAGTATCTTATGGTTTTCTGCATACAGGTCTTTTGTCTCCCTAGGTAGGTTTATTCCTAGGTATTTTATTCTTTTTGTTGCAGTGGTAAATGGGAGTGTTTCCATAATTTCTCTTTCAGATTTTTCATCATTAGTGTATAGGAATGCAAGAGATTTCTGTGCATTAATTTTTTTTTAATAAGTTTAGGCATTGCATAGGTAGTATTTATTTTTATTTATTTATTTATTTATGGCTGTGTTGGGTCTTCGTTTCCGTGCAAGGGCTTTCTCTAGTTGCGGCGAGCGGGGGCCACTCTTCATCGCGGTGCGCGGGCCTCTCACTGTCGCGGCCTCTCCTGTTGCGGAGCACAAGCTCCAGACGCGCAGGCTCAGTAGTTGTGGCTCACAGGCCTAGTTGCTCCGCGGCATGTGGGATCTTCCCAGACCAGGGCTCGAACCCGTGTCCCCTGCATTGGCAGGCAGACTCTCAACCACTGCGCCACCAGGGAAGCCCTGTGCATTAATTTTGTATCCTGCAACTTTACCAAATTCATTGATTAGCTCTAGTAGTTTCCTGGTGGCGTCTTTAGGATTCTCTATGTATAGTATCATGTCATCTGCAAACAGTGACAGTTTTACTTCTTCTTTTCCAATTTGTATTCCTTTTATTTCTTTATCTTCTCTGACTGCCGTGGCTAGGACTTCCAAAACTATGTTGAATAATAGTGGTGAGAGTGGACATCCTTGTCTTGTTCCTGAGAGGAAATGCTTTCAGTTTTTCACCATTGAGAATGATGTTTGCTGTGGGTTTGTCATACATGACCTTTATTATGTTGAGGTAGGTTCCCTCTGTGCCCACTTTCTGGAGAGTTTTGATCATAAATCGGTGCTGAATTTTCTCAAAAGCTTTTCTGCATCTATTGAGAAGATCATATGGTTTTTCTTCTTCAATTTGTTAATATGGTGTATCACATTGATTGATTTGCGTATATTGAAGAATCCTTGCATTCCTGGGATAAATCCCACTTGATCGTGGTGTATGATCCTTTTAATGTGTTGTTGGATTCTGTTTGCTAGTATTTTGTTGAGGATTTTTGCATCTATATTCATCAGTGATATTGGTCTGTAATTTCTTTTTTTTGTAGTATCTTTGTCTGCTTTTGGTATCAGGGTGATGGTGGCCTCATAGAACGAGTTTAGGAGTGTTCCTTCCTCTGCAATTTTCTGGAAGAGTTTGTGAAGGATGGGTGTTAGCTTTTCTCTAAATGTTTGATAGAATTCACCTGTGAAGCCATCTGGTCCTGGACTTTTGTTTATTGGAAGATTTTTTTTTTTTTAAACATCTTTATTGAAGTATAATTGCTTTGCAATGGTGTGTTAGTTTCTGCTGTTGGAAGATCTTTAATCACAGTTTCAGTTTCATTACTTGTGATTGGTCTGTTCATATTTTCTGTTTCTTCCTGGTTCAGTCTTGGAAGGTTATACCTTTCTAAGAATTTGTCCATTTCTTCCAGTTTGTCCATTTTATTGGCATAGAGTTGCTTGTATTAGTCTCTTAGGATGCTTTGTATTTCTGTGGTGTCTGTTGTAACTTCTCCTTTTTCATTTCTAATTTCATTGATTTGAGTCCTCTCCCTCTTTTTCTTGATGAGTCTGGCTAATGGTTTATCAATTTTCTTTATCTTCTCAAAGAACCAGCTTTTAGTTTTATTGATCTTTGCTATTGTTTTCTTTGTTTCTATTTCATTTATTTCTGCTCTGATCTTTATGGTTTCTTTCCTTCTGCTAACTTTGGGTTTTGTTTGTTCTTCTTTCTCTAGCTCCTTTAGGTGTAAGTTAGATTGTTTATTTGAGATTTTTCTTCTTTCTTGAAGTAGGCTTGTATAGCTATAAACTTCCCTCTTAGAACTGCTTTTGCTGCATCCCATCGGTTTTGGATTGTCGTGTTTTCATTGTGATTTGTCTCTAGATATTTTTTGATTTCCTCTTTGATTTCTTCAGTGATCTCTTGCTTATTTAGTAACGTATTGTTTAGCCTCCATGTGTTTGTGTTTTTTACGTTTTTTTCCCTGTAATTCATTTCTAGTCTCATAGCGTTGTGGTCAGAAAAGATGCTTGATATGATTTCAATTTTCTTAAATTTACTGAGGCTTGATTTGTGACCCAAGATGTGATCTATCCTGGAGAATGTTCCAGGTGCACTTGAGAAGAAAGTGTAATCTGCGGTTTTTGGATGAAATGTCCTATAAATATCAATTAAATCTATCTGGTCTATTGTGTCATTTAAAGCTTCTGTTTCCTTATTTATTTTCCTTTTGGATGATCTGTCCTTTGGTGTAAGTGAGGTGTTAAAGTCCCCCACTATTACTGTGTTACTGTCAGTTTCCTCTTTTATAGCTGTTAGTAGTTGCCTTATGTATTGAGGTGCTCCTATGTTGGGTGCATATATATTTCTAATTGTTATATCTTCTTCTTGGATTGATCCCTTGGTCATTATGTAGTGTCCTTCCTTGTCTCTTGTAACATTCTTTATTTTAAAGTCTATTTTATCTGATATGAGTATTGCTACTCCAGCCTTCTTTTGATTTCCATTTGCATGGAATATCTTTTTCCATCCCCTCACTTTCAGTCTGAATGTGTCCCTAGGTCTGAAGTGGGTCTCTTGCAGACAGCATATATATGGGTCTTGTTCTTGTATCCATTCAGCAAGCCTGTGTCTTTTGGTTGGAGCATTTAATCCATTCACGTTTAAGGTAATTATTGATATGTATGTTTCTATTATCATTTTCTTAATTGTTTTGGGTTTGTTTTTGTAGGTCCTTTTCTTCTCTTGTGTTTCCTGCTTAGTGAAGTTCCTTTAATAATAATTAAATAATTTGGGACATAATTTTAATACACTTGAGTCTTCTAATCCAGGAATATAGTGTAACTCTGTTTTGCTTGTCTTTAATATATCTCAGTAAAATTTATAATTTTCCGTAGAGTTTCATACATATTTTGTTAGATTTATTCCTAGGTATTTCATATTTTTGATGCCTTTTAAAAGTTATCTTTTAAATTGTTCTAACCACTTGTGGCTAGTATATAAAAATAGATGTTTCTAAATTGATTTATCATCCACTCAATTTGCTCTGTGTACCTGTTAAATGTACTAATATAGAAGTAGATACTTTTGACTTTCTTATGTAGGCAATTGTACCATTTATAAATAATAATATTTTTGGTGTTTTAATTTCTAATTCTTGTTCTTTTTTTCTGGCTTTAACTGTACTGGCTAAGAAGTCTAAGACAGTGGTAAGGTAGAAATAGTTGTGGCAGGCATACTTGTTTTGTTCTTGACCTCCAAGGGAAAGCTTTCAACATTTTACCATTGAATATATTTCTTTTAATGTTTTTATAGATAACTGTCATATTAAGGCTGTTCTCTTTCATTCCTAGGTTATACATTTTGGTTTTTTTAAACTACAGATGGGCTAAAATTGATCAATTTTTCTACATTTTTGAGATAATCATTTTTCTATTTTAATTTATTGAGTATTTAGTATGGTGAACAACATTAATTATCTAATGTTAAACAAAACTTGCATTCTTGGAATTAACCCACCAGCTCATGACATATTTTATATATTACTGGAATTGGTTTGTCTCATTTCAGAAGTTTTTAGATCGATGGTCATGAGTGTGAGTGGCCTATACTTTCACTTCTTAAATGTCATTGTTAAATTTTGGTTTCAAGGTTTTCTTAGGCACATAACATGAGACAAGGAAAATATCCATTATTTTGTGCTTGTTATTTGTCTTGCCTGTTCTATATATTTTTTCTCTCCTGACCAAAATTGATACCTGAAGAAATAGTCAGTTGAAAACCTTTGCTATAGAGAACTCTGGTCCAGAAGGCATAATTGCATAATTCTATCAAAAATATGAAAGGAATAATACCATTTTGCACAAGCCCTTTCATAAAATAGAGAACATTTTCTAATTTGTTGTAGGGAACTAATTAGGGTAGCCCAGTGTAGCCCTAATAGCAAAACTTGAAACATTATAGGAAAAGAAAATTAGTCATATCCTTCATGAATGTAAGTGCAAGAATCTTTAACAAAATATTAGTAAATAAAATCTAGTAATATAAAAAGGAATAATACATCGTGATCAACTGAGATCTGTCCCAGGAATGTAAGATTAGTTTAACATATGAGACTTGATCAGTGTAATTCACCACAGTAACAAAGCAAATCAGGAAAATAATGTGGTCAGATAAATAGATGTAAAAAATTTGATAACATCTAAAACCCTTTCATGAAAAAACACTCAATAATATATGAACTAGAAGGAATTTTTTTCAACCTGATAAGGGATATCTATACAATTCTTAAAGCAAACAGCATACTTAATGAACACTCTTACAACTTCTATTCAGCATTGTACTGGAGGTGTTAGCCTAAATAATAGGGAAATAATAAAATGAAAGGCATAACTACTGGGTAAGAAAAAGTAAACCTCTTGGATTGACAGACAGTATGGTAAGTCAAAGTATTAGACCTAAAACTTGAACTCTGCAAGACTGCAAGACACAAAGTCAAACAAAAAGTATTGTATTTCCTTTTACTCATAATTGATAACTTGAAATGATATCTTAAAATGCTATTTACAATAGCATCAAAACCCAAAATACTTAGGAATAAATCTGAGAAAAAAGTATGTAAGGCCTCTACCACAGATCTGCAAAACACTGAACAGAAAAATAACTGAATCTACATAAATACATACACTATGTTCATAGATTAGAGCCTAACTACTTTTTTAAGCAAAAATAAGCTTTATGGAATATATGTTTTAATGAGATAAATGAGGCTTTCCTTCCTATTTTTTAAAATATTTAACTGAAGTATAGTTGATTCACAATGTTATTTCTGCTGTACAGCAAAGTGATTCAGTTATGCATATATATGTTTTTCATTTTCTTTTCCATTATGGTTTATTGCAGAATATTGAATAGAGGCTAATTAATTTTAACTTGTCAATTCTCCCCAAATTAACCTATAGATTCATTGCAGTTATAGTCCAAACTCCAACACTTTTATGTAGAAATTGTCAAGATTACACTAAAGCTTATATGTGAATGCAGAAAATCTAGAATAGATAGAACAGTCCTGGGAAATTACAAATTGGAGGATTTATACTACCTGATTTTAAGACTTAGTACTTAACACAACATTGTAAATCAGCTATACTTCAATTAAAAAAAAAGACTTTGTTCAAATCTATAGTAGTTAAAATAGTAGCAGTAGTCATAATGTATTGACTTAAAGGATAGACAAATAGATCAGTGAAATGGAAAGGAGAATCCAGAAATAGACCCTCACATGTGTGGTCAAATTCCTTCTGACAAAGGTACCAATGCAATTCATTAGGGAGAGGAAAGTATTTTCAAGGAATGGTGCAGGAAGAACTAAATATCTAAAAGGAAAAAAAAGTCACTGATATCCCACACCATAGAGAAACATTAAGTTGAAATGATTTGCAAACATTAATAAAGGTGAAAATTACATTGTAAACATCCTAGAAGAAAGCTTTGGTGGGGGGATAGCTTTGTCACTGTGGACAAGAAAATATTTTTTATAATAGAAAAAGCAATAATGAAGAATAACATGATAAGCTGGACCTAACAAAATTTAAAACTTAACGTTAATCAAAGGCACTGCTTAGAAATTGAAAAGGCAAGTAAAAGACCGGGACAAAATAATCTCAATATATGTCCTAAAGAACATTCTTATCAGGAATATATAAAAAAACTCATACAAATATGTATCAAGTTTATATAGAAAACATACAAATAATAAGAGGAACAGAAGATTAGATTCAGAGTCAGATGGGAAGATGTGATGCAAGGAAGGGGCCAAGAACCCAAGGATGTGGGTGGCCTCTAGAAGTTGGAAAAGGCAAGGAAAGGGATTCTCTTCCTCCAGAAGGAATTCAACCCACTGACACCTTGATTTTAGCCCTCTTAAGACTCATTTCAAACTTCGCACCTTCAGAACTGTAAGATAATAAATTTGTGTTGGTAAGATACTAAATTTGTGGTAGAATTTGCCAGGACTAGGTTTACCAAAGATTTATTTTTGTCAAACATCAAAGATGAAAAGGATTATCTTGTTTGGACAAATGAAAATTGAAACATGAGTGAGTGTGACCATGTTTTCACATGTTTATAAATTCTTAAGCTTCCTGGGATTTAGTTTCCTATGTACATTGATTTAAAACAATGTAAATTTATTTTATAATTCTGGTGCTCAGAATTCCTTAATGGAACTCAGTGGTCTAAAATCAAGATTGTCATCAGGACTTCATTCTTTCTGGAGTTATTAGTCCTGGCCTTTCCTTGCTTCTAGAGGCTGCCCTCATTCCTTGGCTTGATAGCCCCCTTCTATCTTCAGAAGTATCAATGGCTGGCTGAGTCTCTTGCTACCGTTTCTGTGGTTCTGCCATTTTTGCCTTCCCCTTCAGTACATTAGGCTGTAATAATTGTCCAGATAATCCAGGACAGTCTCTCCATCTCAACATCAATTGACTAGCAACTTTAATTTCCTCTATAACCTAATCCCCTTTTACCTTGTAAACAAACAATACAGGCTCTGGGCATTAGGGTGTGGACATTTGGGGGTGTGCATTACTCTGCATACTACACAGCCATCCTTGATGTTTTACACTGGATACATTGAGCCATGTTGAGACTGTTGGGGAAGCAACGGGGTGTATTTGAAAGATCATTGGCATCAGATAGGCCTGGAGTTTGCTCTTTACTAGCTGTTAATACTTGGATATGTCACTTAAATTCTTTCTCACCACAGTTTATCTAGCTAAAAATGGGAATGATAATTACACCTACCTTTTTTACAAGGGTGATTGTAAGGACAGAATGAGATAGTAAAGTTAATAATGAAATAGTAATAACCATTCATTGAACCCTCGCTATTTGAGATACAGAATAGGTCCCAAACAAATGTTTATGACTAGGGTCATGATTAAAAGCCCTCATAGAGTGTAGTGGTGGCTTTTGGCCATTCAAGTAATTAAGTTTCATCTGGTTTTGGCTCTGTCAGATTTGTAGTTTATTTCTGTGCTCATTTGTAGCTGCAGTTCCCAAATATTTACTGCCATTTCAGCAGGTGTGTATGCTTTGCCTACATCTTAATTTTACCCCATTTTAGAAGTGAATGGCAGTGTGACCCTGTTCTAAGCTCATTGAGAAGTACCTCGTTCTTGATGGCTCATACTACAGCATACTCAATCCGCGTACTATTTAGGGGAGCAGCCGTACTGCCATATTGAGTTGGCCCGAATTAATACTATATTTTGCAAACGGAAGATCCGAAGCACAGAAACCAGGCTGTAAATTAGTTGGTCTAGTCAGAGATGATACATCTCATAAATAATTTGCCCATGGCTTGCAGTCTTTGAAAAGGTTCTCTAAGGACGTTTGGCTGCCTGAAGGGGAGCACTTGCTTTTTCTGTAACCTCCACTGTAGCAGTAGCACTAGATTATTCGATTCACTGTGCCTCGCTGTCCAGTGTGCGAATTTATTTGTGGTTGGGATGGAAAAGGTGTCGTCGGCCCCACTGCGGGGAAATCTGGTGAATACCTGGCATGTTTCTCTGCAGTGTTGGGTCTGGAAGCGGCTGAGAGCCGGAATGGCCCACACTTGGCTGCTTTTTCCCTCATGTGCTCCGTCGGACCTGGAGTAGCATAATTAGATGATGCTTTCTGTTCAGACTGATCACCCTTATGCTTGCCTTTAGTATTGTTTACTCTCTGTTTCCTTTGAACAAAATAATGAATTCCATTTCCTTTTAGTCGTATTCTGTTTGATCCACTTATCTCTTTGAAGACAGTCAGTGGAGCTCTGTAGAAAAGTGGTCTGTGGGGAAAAGTTTAGGTTTTTTGACATTAATCTTTTAGGCATATTCATCTTTAACAAATGAGACTTTTTCACATTTCTCACCTCTTCGTATCTGTTTAACACGGATCAGTTTTCACTCCTTAGTCTTGTTTCACTGTTGTATACGTTGACGTATCTTTTAATGCTGCATTTCTAAGTTTTTTTGTGTGTTTGTGTGTGTGTGAGCAACCTGTAAATGAAGGTGTTTTTTTTTACATTGATATTTTAAATGTAAGATTAAATAATCATATTTTGTTTTGGATAAGTAAATTATAAACTCTGAGCCACAGTAACAAGATATATTATGTAGCATTATAATAATTTTGGTACTATATAAGATTGAAGGGGTAGTAATGGTAGCCTGTATATAAACTTCCACTGGAAAACATTTCACAGTTTAAAAAGTTGTTCTTTTGTTAACTGGGGTTCTAATTCTTCTTGGTTAGGTATACACCATGTGCACTTGGAGGAAAACATATTGGTCTGTACTTTTTTTAAAAAATAAATTTATTTATTTATTTATTATTTATTTCTTTTTGGCTGTGTTGGGTCTTCGTTTCTGTGCGAGGGCTTTCTCCAGTTGCTGCGAGCGGGGGCCACTCTTCATCGCGGTGCGCGGGCCTCTCACTGTCGCGGCCTCTCTTGTTGCGGAGCACAGGCTCCAGACGCGCAGACTCAGTAGTAGTTGTGGCTCACGGGCCCAGTTGCTCCGCGGCATGTGGGATCTTCCCAGACCAGGGCTCGAACCCGTGTCCCCTGCATTGGCAGGCAGATTCTCAACCACTGCGCCACCAGGGAAGCCCGGTCTGTACTTTTTTTTTGCTAATTATAACATCTTAATTAATTAAGATTAGTTAACTAGATTGAGTTTCCTTTAAAGTATCTAAAAATAAAATGAATCAATAACATTGTTCAGCCTTTTATTGCTCAGCCTTCCAGGCACACAGCCCAGGCCCATGCTGGCCTCTTGCCCCTCAGAGGCAAACATCCTGCCAGCCCTCTGGTCCCCAGTTAATTGAGCAGAAGTCTGCATGGTGGCCCGTCCAGTGATTTCAGTGCCCTCTGGGGCCCTGAGTTGACAATAGAGTGAGTCTCAGAGAGGTCTCTAATTGACTAGCTTCTGCTGCTATAAGACTCTCTATTCAAATGGAACAAATTTGAGCTGTTTAGCCCTTCTTTGGCACCTAGCCAAGTTCTGGATGGCATAAAACCAGCACTTACTTAAGGCAGTGGCATTGTTTGTAGTGGCAAGAGCCATGCTGAAGACAGTCGTGTTGCCTTGCTGCCACATTGCAATTTGAAGACAGGTATTGAGTCAGATTTCTTTTTCAAATGTCTCTTTGTAGAAGACAGCACTGTAGGGGACAGGGCAGTTTCAGATCTGTTTCCCAAAGTCCGTCTCACAGCTTCTTGACGTGCCTAAAGTTATAATACCTTTTGCTTATCATCTTAGACAACGATCTGTCACCTGTTGTCATAGAGGTTGTTGATGTCACGCAACAGTAGATTAATAGCAGAGTGATTTTTTTTTCCATAATGAAGCTTGAAAATATTTCTTGGGTCTAACACGGGAAATTCGTATTTGTGCATAGCTGAATTCTGCACACAACTGAAAGTTGCCCTATTAAGTTTCAGGAGTTTGTTTTAAATGCTTTCTTCCATACATGCTAGTGAAAAGTCATGTATTGAGGAACCTAATTTGTTCTTCTTGTAGGCAGACTGTAGTCTACATAATAATAACTCACAGTCCAAGAGGATACTGAATGGGGAGTGAAGGGAAACCATGTGTATATTAGAAAGAGGAAAAGGCTAGAAGGCATGAGCCTTGGGTTTGCTACCATCTCTTCCATGAATCTTCAGAGTAACATGGGAAAAATCATTTACTCTATGTGTGAAAGTTTTGTCATCTCAATAGTTGGGGGGTGACAGGCCCAACCTATCCCATAGGATATATACAAAACCTTTTTGAAAGCATGAATGCTATACAACAAAACCTAATATTTTTTAAAGTACTTAGGATGTGTAAATAACTTTTAAGGCACATAACAACCCTAGGAAATAGGTACTAGCATTGTCTCCATTTTATAGTTGGAGACACTCTAGCAGGGAGAGGTTAAGTGGCTTGCCCCCTTGGTCAGGCTAATATGGTTCAGAGCCAGAATTTGAACCCAGATAGTCTGGCACTAGAGTCTGTGCTTAACGACTGCTATATCATACTATTTGAACACAGAGAGAAAGGATGATTTCTTGCCTTTCCCGTGAAGACTTTCCCCCAGTCTCCTCTCATAGTCAAAATGAATATGACACCTCAGGCTTAACCCTTTGAGTGGTCTGATCAGTAGCAAGGATAGTTTACATCTTCCATGCAGGATCCCTGTAGCCAACCACAAACATTTAAGGATCTGCTCATTGAAAACTAGGAATTCGTCTGAATGTAGGGGCATTGACTAGTGGAGTGCTTTGTAAGTATACAGATTCCTAGGCCCTTCCCTTGGAGATACTGATTTACTAGGTCAAGGACGGGGTGTGGGAATGTATTTCTTAAAAGCTCCCCAGGTGAGATATTTGTGTTAATAGTGAAGTTAACTCAGCCATAAAAAAGAATGAAATATTGCCATTTGCTGCAACGTGGATGGACCTAGAGATTATCATATTAAGTGAAATAAGTCAGACAGAGACAGACAAATATCATATTATATCGCTTATGTATGGAATCTAAAAAAAAATGAGACAAATGAACTTACATACAAAATAGAAACAGACCCACACACATAGAAAACAAATTTATGGTTACCAAAGGGGAAAGGGGAGAGGGATAAATTAGGAGTATGGGATTAACAGATATATACCACTATATATAAAATAAACTACAAGGATTTACTGTATAGCACAGGGACATATATCCAATATCTTATAACCTATAATGGAAAAGAATGTACACTTTCTTTGCTGTACACCTGAAACTAACAATATTGTAAATCAACTGTACTTCAATACAAAAAAAATAGTGAAGTTAACAGAACTTTAGAAGGACTGTACCCAGTGTGTACACCTCACTTGTACCTTAATCTAGCTGCTGAGCTAAATGCCTTAGATGAAGTTTGTCATCCCTAAGTGTCCCTGGGGGATTGGTTCCAAGATCCTGTGGATACCAAAATCTGCGATGCTTAAGTCCCTTATATAAAATGGCATAGTATTTGCATGTAACCTAAGTGCATCCTCCCGCATACTTTAAATTATCTCTAGATGATTTATAATACCTAATACAGTGTAAAAGCTATGTAAATAGTTGCCGATGCATGGAAAATTCAAGTTTTGCTTTTTGGAACTTTCTGGAACTCTTTTTTCTGAATATTTTCAGTGCATGGCTAGTTGAATCCATAGATGTGGAACCACAGTTACCAACGGCTGACTTTACTCTTCAGTGAAAGCTCAGCCAAAAGCCTTTCCCTGCTTCTCTAAAATGAGAGAGAGTTCTAACTGTGCCTATTGAGTGATTACTGTGAAAATTCACTCCATGCCCTTGGTGTGATCCCACCATTTTCATACAGATTAACTAATGTCATGGCACTAAATGTTGACCACTACACTTTGGGGAAAAACATGAGTTTGGATGTGCTAAAGGGAGATGCCAGAATCTGGAAAAACAGTATGTTTTTCTATTTAATTGTTTCAGTATCTTGAAATAGGCACAGTGTTTCTTCTCCAGCAACTATGCTATTATTAAAGATCAGAAATTCATCTTTGGAGACTGAGATTTGGGCAAGGTGTCAAAGCTGTGGCCGTCAGTGACATAGAGAGTGGCCTTGGGCAAGGCACTAAACCTATTTCTGTCTGTCTCATTTGTTACCCGGGATCCCAGCATTTACCTTTTTTCAAGGGAATATGTCATTAATCAATCAATACGTATGCTACATCGTCTACTTTTAAATAAAAACTAGCTCTTATTATTATCTGCTGAAATGAAGGAAAAATGTGACCTTATTTTCTTGTTGCTTAATGTCTCTTGGCAACTGAGGCAGTAGGAAAGAGACATCGAATCCAACCTCAGCTTCCATTACAAGCTGTCTCTCACAGTATATTATGCGAGAACCTGGAAGAGTGAGGTATGATAAAAAGGCCCATAAGGGGCTGTGTACAAGTCTCTACACCAAGCACTGATTAACACTTATTGAATATCCCCTGATGAAAGAACAAGTTCTGAAAGGGTGTGGCTTACTTGGGTTTGTTCTCTGTGGCTCTTAGCGTCTGTCTTCACTCCTCAGGCCAGGTCTCCCCCGCCATGGCCAGTTCAGTCATTTGTATAGAACATGATTTCAGGGCCGTTTGGAACTTGGGTCATTGTAAAGATGACCAGAAAACTATAATGTGAAGGAGTACAACCTCAGTGTAGACCATAATGAGAATTCCATTCAGTTTAAAGTAGATGCCACAAACTCTCTACAGGGTGGAGAAGTTCTCCTTGTCATCTGTAATTTCTTCTCATTAAGAGGTTGCTGATAATCCTTAAGAACTGTGGCCCTGGAGAGACTTCTTATGGTGTCTGTTCTGTTGTTTGTGTGTCTGGTATTGCACTTACTTCCCTTGGTTTGGTCTTGTTCTTGTTCCTTTAAGGGAAAAAAAGCTCATAGTATTTGTAAAGTATTTTTTAATGCAGCCTTTAACTTCTGAGTCCTAAGCAATATTTAACATATAAACAACATTACCTCCTTCAAATATCCTCTTCACAGCCCTGGAAGTAGGCATGTATTACTGCAGAATTGTCTCCCCAATCTCAAGACTGTGTATCTTTTCTCTGTCAAGATCAGGAAAATCAAAGAGATTATGTGGGACCAACATCTTCTCATATCTGTGACAATGGATGAGTATTTTACACCACCATTTTGGGTAGAGTCACTCCTTGCATTGTGTCCAAACTGTTGCAGGCTGTGTGTGTGTGTGTGTGTGTGTGTGTGTGTAAGGGAGTATTTGACATTAAAATGTAATCACTGTACTCTCAAAATGGTATGTCATAACAACACTTTGCTATGTACTGTGGGAGGTACAAAAATAAAAGAACCTCAGAATCTCAAAGAGGTTTGAGTACAGTTGAGGAAATATGGGAGATGTGCATCTTAAGGGGAAAAAAAACTAGCACAGAAAGAAAAGTAACAAGAGATGATACTAATTAAGGAGTAGCATGAGATCGTATTTTAAACTCCATGTCTTCCACTTACTAACTGTGGCTGTGGACGATCCACTTCATCTCTCTATGCCTCAGTCTCCTCATCTACATAGTGGGGATACAGTTAATACCTTTTTAATATGATCATTGTAAGGACTAAACGAATTCATGTATCTAAAGCATTTATAGCAGTGCCTGGCCAGAAGTGCTTTATGAATGAGTAGTACCTATTTTTATTAACTATAAGGGGTTTAAAGAAAATACTGATGCCCCTCCTTTAGGTATACCTGTGGGACCCAATAAACTGGGGATATTTCCAAATATTTCTCTCACTTCAAATTAAGATTTAGCTTCCCTGAGTATGAGGAGGAGGCTGATGTTCCTACCTAATCTCTTCCAAAATTTTTTTTAAAATTGTGTACATTAAAGATGTACAACGTGATGATTTGATAAACATAGTGAATATTCCAGACACAGAACGAAACTGAATGACCTCACTTGTGTGTAGAATTTTAAATTGTATATGTAAAAGCAGAGAGTACAATGGTGATGACCAGGGACCAGAGCGGTGGGATATGGGAAGATGCTGGTCCTACGTAATCTCTTTGGTTTTCTTCTCACCTCTCTTCTGCCTTAGTACCATCAGTCCACTGGCTCTGAGATGCACTCAGAAAAGGGAAATTCTGTTTCTTTCTTTCCATTTCTGGTCTAGAAATATAGTACCTTTCCTGTCTTAAACCTAAATCAAGTCCACCAGGCCTGTCTCTTGATATGCTAAATAAAGAAATAAAGGAATTTCAAAAATCCCTGTCTCTCAAGACATAGCCTAACTCTCTAGCCTGTTGCCTTGCTAAGGACTGTCAAAATCTGTTCTACCTTTCCTTTTGTAACAACCCTGTTTAAAAAAAAAAAAATCCTTGCTGTTATTGTACCTGCATCTGCTCCAAGGCACATGGATGTCTTGGGTTAAATCCATGAAAGGCCCACTCCTGCACAGTTGGATAACTGATCTAACCTTAGTTATTTAGGAATAGAGACCAAATGCATTGGAAGCCATTTGACTCATCTTGGAGTTCTTGCTATGAGAATATAGTTCACTGTAATCTCAAATCGTTTCTTCTATGAATTATTGTTACAGCGCTAATACACTTAATCAACCCAAGGCATCCATGTGCTTTGGACAAGGTGTGGGTGGTGCAACGAAACAAGTTTTATATTATCTATGTAGAATATGAATATTTTCATATATATGGGAACTAACTATGAAGTGAGAAGACGCATATGCTTATATGCCCTATGAAATGTGTCCCTTCATTTTATGGTGTTGGATATGGTGGCAAAATGGTTCAAAGTTCAATAATTGCCTCCATTTTATTTTATTTTTATTTATTTATTATTTTGTATTTATTTTATTTATTTATTTTGGTTGTACCAGGTCTTAGTTGCGGCAGGTGGGCTCCTTGGTTGAGGCTTGTGGGCTCCTTAGTTGCAGCTGGCGGGCTCCTCAGTTGTGACACGTGAACTCTTAGTTGCGGTGTACATGTGGGATCTAGTTCCCTGACCAGGGATCGAACCCGCATCCCCTGCATTGGAAGGCAGATTCTTAATCACTGAGCCACCAGGGAAGTCCCTGCCTCCATTTTATTTAGCACTGACTATATGCCTAGCAGGGTGCTAAAGGAAACAGAATCACATGTGGTTAAAGAATTAGCATCTTCTAATTGCCATAAACAGAAAGAATATTTAGCAAATGCCATGATCTTATTATTCAAAGTCTTTCAGTATTTTAATTGTCTCGATCAGATGTGTTACTGTTTGTTCTTGACTGTACTTGGTTACTCTAACGCGCAGCAGGAGATGAGGAGGACTCAAATTTCTTTGGTGATTGGTTAAGTGTGATTTCTTGAGTTAATGATTATGGTTGGTGAGTGACGAGGTCAGAAGTTGCCCAAAGGGATAAAGAGGATTACTCGGTGTTTCTGGGCAAGTTAAACCCTATGTTGTCTTCTTCCTCAGCTCCTCTCACAGTGTACTATGGTTCCCGTTTCTCAGTACTACCCCACTAAACTTTGGGGGCCATGACAGCAGGGACCGTGTAGTGTTCACTTCTGTATCCCTAGAACCTAGGATGGGGTTTGAAGCCAACTTCAGTAAATGCTTGATGAACATCGGTTGACAGTGGAGCGCAGGGCAGGGTCTAGAATTATCATATTTACAAAGTGTGAACCAACACTGCACATTTCCTACCAGGTGGCTTTGTTTTAATAAATATTAGCTTTATGGAATGTCTGTGACACTTTTTTTACCTGAAATTTTCTGCCCTCCAATATTCTGTTTTGGTTTTGCTCATATAAGACGTGTAACCCCTCAGTGACCCTTCATCTTAACATTTTTTTCCAACTTTGCTAAGCAGTGGTGTTTTTGTTATATGAAAACGAACCAGGCGAAACCACAAAAAGTGTCACTGACATGATATACATATGATGAGAAAGAACAGTACAAGGAAGCATGCATGCTCCTCATGCTTGAAATATGTGGGTAATAGAATGGTGTAGAAGTTGATTTAAGGCGTGTATGTTGTACCGAAGCTGATAGTCCTAAAACGATACTTCTTAGACAGTAACGTGAAGGAAATGGGACTCAGAAACTGAAACTGCCTGAGAACTAAGAGGTTTGTCAGGATGCACTACAGATGTTCATTTGCATCATCTTCAGCTTCCAACTTCCATCCTGTCATTGGGAATTGAATCGGGAAGCCGTCCAACAGGGTCCTTTGATTGCAGTCACAGGTTCTTCCCACCCCTTGAAAACAGGTTTCTCAAAAGAATAGGCAATAAATAGAAGCCTTTTCTCTCGCAGAGAGCACACCTGCACTGCGATGTTAAATTCAGAAGCATCCCCTGCAAAATATACTTCAATGTCATGTTCATGAAAGATACAAAATCAGCACCCACGTATTGTGCTTTGTTAAACAGCAGTTCCTCCTAATCTTTTAATAAAGCAGCTCTGAACAAGGATAGAATGTGCAGTCATGAGTTAAATAAAATGAGATTTCCCTTTCTGAAATACTTTTAAACGTGTGTGCTAATTTTTACCTCATTTAGGTTTATTGTTTTGGAGTCAGTGGTAGAAATAAAGAGACACTATGGAATCCCAGAATTCCTTCCACATTTTTTCCCTTGAGCCAGTCAGAATGGCAGGCTTGATTTCTTTTTCTTTTTCTTTTTTAAATTTTATAGCTACTTTATTTATTTATTTATTTATTTTTGGCTGTGTTGGGTCTTCGGTTCGTGCGAGGGCTTTCTCTAGTTGCGGCAAGTGGGGGCCACTCTTCATCGCGGTGTGGGGACCGCTCTTCATCGCGGTGCGCGGGCCTTTCACTATTGCGGCCCCTCCCGTTGCGGGGCACAGGCTCCAGACGCGCAGGCTCAGTAGTTGTGGCTCACGGGCCCAGCTGCTCCGTGGCATGTGGGATCTTCCCAGACCAGGGCTCGAACCCGTGTCCCCTGCATTAGCAGGCAGATTCTCAACCACTGCGTCACCAGGGAAGCCCTCTTTTTCTTTTTTTTTTAAGAGACAGTGCATTGAAACATCTGTGCTGCTTTACCTATGGGACAACTGGTACCCCAACTTACTCTCTTCTGTTGTGAGTAATTAACAGTGAATCTTAAGGAGATCCCCCTCTTTGTCTTCCAGACAGGTGCTATTTTTTTTATGTTAACACTCTTAACCCTCTGCTTTTGTATTCCCTGTTGGTGATTTTGTACCTTCAGACAACTCAGAGGTTTTGTATTCATGAGCCTTCTCTAAGTTACATTCCCACCAACAGTGTACAAGGCTTGTAAATACAGTGTAAATAGTATGTGAATAGTTGCTGGCCCACGGCAAATTTAAGCTTTGCTTTTTGGGACTCTCTGGAAATTTTTTTCTTGAATATTTTCCATTGGCGGTTTGTTGAATCTGTAGATGTCATTGTAGTAGTCGGTCAGTTATGAGCAGGGTGTAGGGAGGAATCCTAGTAGAGACACCATATAAAACAACATTATGTAGTAAAACTAATCAACTTCCCTTCTCCTAAAGAACCCAGGTAATTTTCTTTTTGTATTGTCTAATTTTTTTTTTTACATATGATAATATCTTCTATCCCATCTGGTGAATTCCAAGCATACTCAGATACATTAATAAATTGTACTCATCAAAATATTTGATTGTCAGAGTAAAACAGTGTTTTAGAATCCTGACTTTGAGTTCAATAGTTTGTAACTTTTTATATTGCTGATATTAACCAAATAAGCTTTGTCTGTTTTGTTCACTGTTTTGATTCTAAAACATGCCTGGCAGTTTCATAGGCATTAAATAAACATTTGTTGAATGCACGAATGAATTAATCGAACCTAATACATGAATATTTTTCTTGACTATTAGTAAAGATTTAAAAATTAAATTTATTCTTGTCTCTCTGAGGTTATTTTCTTGGCATTTGGTATATTTGAGCAGGTTCCCTCATTCTTGTGTACAGAAAAGAAAAAATAGATATGATCCATAGGGAAGAAAAGTACCAGAAAGAATATGTCAGTCTATGGCCACAAAGATATATATCAATTTTGCAGTCACTCAAAGAAGTGTTTTTTCAAATAAACACACATGCAGAGAAAAATTTTTATTTAGGATTCAGGTGATGTACTCGGTCTTAACAATCGCACTTGTCCCAAGTGCAGGTCTGATGGAGAATGCCTCATCAAGATTGGAGTTTGATTTCTGAGTCTCAATAAGGAGAAAGAGATAGACAGACTTTGGGGACCTTGACATTTATGGATGTGGAATGAGTATGTTGTTCATTGAATTGCCATCCCTTCTAGGGATACTGCTACCTGTTGCACAGTTATTGACTGTTTCTTGGTGGCTTGGGATCAGAATGCCTGCGAGCCCTTTGGTGTCTCTAAAGGAATATTTCCTACATTGCAGGTGGGAATTGGTACTGAATTGATTTCAGTGGCCCCTGAACAAACCAAAACCCCTTGTGATGAGAGTGCCTCTGTTAGAAGATTTACACAGAGGGGGAGGGGGGAGGGAGGGAGAGTCTGTGCATGTGCACGAGAGAGACAACTGATTTAGTATAGCAATGCTTTTGTTTTGTAGAATGAATCATGGTGAAGCTTATTTTGACTCTATTAACTGTGATTGATGAAAATGATGCACTCTAGATCCTCAACTCAGAAACTTTATGAATATCGATTATTAATTATTTAACATGCTTCATGTTATTGCAAACCAAAAATTAAAAAAACTGAATTTAAACATGTACATTGTTATAATTTTATCATTTGTTGTGGTGAGATCTTTGGATCAGTAGTCTATAGATTATCTTAGCTTATCTATATTTGTCCAGTACCGCAATAGGAAGTCTAATTCAAAAGTCTCAAGATAAATGACAATCAGTATATTTTCCCCTGTAAGTAGGGCTTGATCAGTTTAACGTTTTACTACCAGCTGGCCAGTGAGAGAAGCAAAAACTCTTCCAAGGCCCTTCTTCCATAGGTCTTTTTCTGTTTCTCTCCAGCTATTGTCTACAACCTCCTCTATTTTTTCTGTATGTAAAACTTACACAGGCTGTGACCATCTTATTTTATGATCCCCAAACCACAGTCGCTTGGAGACCCAAAATAGAAAGTAATTTCTAATGAGCTCATCCAAGCTTTAGCCTACGCAGTTCCTTTTTTGCACAAAATGACTTGGCTAACATTCCGACCAAGGACCATAAACCAGCAGCGTGCATAGACACTGAGAATAAAGATATATTTAGATAGATTGCATGGATTAAAGAGGCCTGAACCATCTGTCTTCAACACAGGCGAATGTCATTTTCTTCAGTCAGGGGCCTGGGTTTTCCAGCAATATCCCAGCATTTAAAGATTCAGAGAGGTGCTTTAACAAGTAAATATGCACATCATCCACAGAAAAGTCGTATGCATCTGTTTCTCTTATTATTACAGACTTTTATAAACTCGGAAAATCTTAGTTATGGTTTCAGAAATAATTTGTTATGTACTTCTTTTTTTTCTTCCATGCTTCCACAGAATCTGTTAATGCTGCTATTCTAAGCACAGTGTTTTATAAGTATTTGTTTCCATGTCTGCCTCCTCCTCTGGAGGATGAGCTCTGCCAGGCTGGGGAGTGGGCTTTATTTATCCTGTGGCCCCAGGATAGTCAGTGATGTACACGTTCCTATACATGTGTGTTAAGTGAATTACGTACTTATAGAACCTCTGGTGCTTGGGGATTGTGTGCCTCTTGGGAGGGACGTGAGCAATAATTGAAGTGGTTTGTCAGCCTCTAGTGAGCTAGAATGTGATTCTTTAGTAGATGCCTTGTCTAGTAATAAGGTTGATAGATAAAATATAGGATACTTACTTAAATGTGAATTTCAGGTCAATAACAAATACCTTTTTAGTAAAAGTCTGTCCCAAGTATTGCATCCAGTTAATTGCGTGTCCCATTCTTTGATGTTTATCTGAAATTCAAATTGAGCTGGGCATCCTGTATATTTATTTTCTAAATCTTAAAACTGTATCAGTAAGGATGGGTTGTCCAGTGGAGCATGGGACCAGCGGTAGTGCCCTCACTCAAATGAGTTGACATAGTTTATTTTGTAAGTAGAGCCCAATCGATTCAAAGACTCGATACCTGTGATCTTTGCTACGTTGCATGTGACTGAACTTTTCTTAAAGTGGTAACAAGAAAGTGAGAAAAGCTGTGAAGCCCCCTGGATATGATTTAGTTCTTGTCTAATAAAGAACTTCACCCTCTGCTGAAAGAAATAGCTTTTGACTGGTACAGGGAAGTCCTAAGATACCTGAAGGCCTTTAGAGGGTAGAGTTATAATCCCAGGCCTTGTCAGAAAGAAGTACTGTTTAGAGTTACATGATGTAATAACATTGAGTAAAACAGACTTAGCTCACATAATGCCTAGTCAGTTAATGCTTTTGTGATAACAACCCTTGAAAACAGATCATTTTGCAGGTGAGTTGTTTTTTTTTTTTCTGGGGTGGGGAGTCAAGTGGGAATATAAAGGCTTTTCATTAAAAACACATTAAATAAATACATTATAAGAAATGATATTTGCCATTAGATTTTCAGACAAAGATACTAATTTACTTAACCCAACTGTTGCTAGGCAGAGAATATGGAACATATTTGAGTCATATACTGCATTTGGATAAACCAAAAAAGTTTTCCTTGGTGGGAGCACACCACATGAATGGGATAAAAAAATAGCATCTGTTACTGCTCTTCAGTCTGCTGTGCACATTAGCTGTTTCCATGGAATTAAAAGTGCTCTCATGTTCAACCTTTATTTTGCCCTAAGGTGTTTTTCTATGCTACAACTTTATTTTTTTAATGCAATTTGACTGCCAGAGTACTATAAACTCCCAAATGGTTGCAAACTTGGTGAAGAAAATAGTGCAGAAAGAATAAAAAAGAATGAGAACAGTTTTAGGCATCAAGTCAAATATGTGTGTGACAAAGACGCTTGAGAATATGGTGAAAACAAAAGATAGTGACCTCTTTTTTTGCATTAGCTGACCCTACTGGGTATAAGGTATTGAATGGCTGCCTAAAGGTCCATCACCTGACTTTTCACGACTTTGCAAAGGATCACTGTCTCTTTCTCCCCCTCCACCAACCATCGTCCACTATCAAGTCTTTTTTTCCTTCCCTTGGCAGCTACAGCAAACCTTCACTACGTTACACTTATGTATATAAACAGATTAAATTGAAATTTGTATTTATTGCTTATATCAACTTGATTTTCATTGTTCAACTTTTATGTTTCTTATCCGTGATAAATGTTTAGATATTGTTGACTGGCATGGAATTATTTGGTATTAAAGTTGATCTGTAAAATTTAGTGGTGGATCTCACATAGAGGCAAGGTTTCCAGGAGGATATTAATGTCATTAAAGAAGTTCATACAAGACCCATTAGAACAGGGAGGTAGCAGTGGAGATGGTGGAACATAACTGGATTTTAGATGTATTTTGAATGTTGAGATAACGGGTGTATGAGTTTCCTAGGGCTGCTGTAACAGAGTACCACAAACTAGGAGGCTTAAAACAACACAGTTTATGGTCTCCCCATTCTGGAGGCTAGAAGTTCAAAAGCAAGGTGTCAGTAAGGCCATGCTCCTTTTGAAACATGCAGGGGATCGTTCCTTGCCTTGTCCTGGCTTCTGGTGGTTTGCCGGCAATCTTTGATTTTCCTTGGCTTGGAGCTATATACCTCCAATTTCAGCCTTCATCATTACGTGGCAGTCTCCTTGCATGTCTCTGTCTTTATGTGGCCATCTTTGTATGAGGACATCAGTCATGCTGGATTAAGGCCCAGCCCTACTCTAGTAGGGCCTCATCTTAACTGTTTCCATCTGCAATGACCCTGTTTCCAAACAAGGTCACATTCTTAGGTACTGAGGGTGAGGACTTCAGCATATCTTTTTTGTGGGGTGGGCACAATTCAACCTATAACACCAGGATTCTCTGATAAATGGATGTGGAATGGGAGAAAAGTCGGCAAATCAAAGATACCTCTGATCTTTTTAGCTGTAGCAACTAGGAAAAACAGTGTTGCTATAAACTGACATGAGGAAGACGGGCTGGAGCAGGTTTGAGAGGAAGGTCAGCAGTTCACTTTTGTACGTGTTTTAAGACTTTTGTTAAATACTCAAGTCAACATGCTGATGAGGATATATTGGTCTAGAGTTATGGAGGCCTTTCTGGGAAATTTATATATATGCATATAATTTATATATATTTATATGTATGTATTTGGTGGGGTCAGGGAAGAGCACAGTGCTGGAGAAAATGTTGGTGAGATGGAGATGACTTTATTTTTATTTTTGGCCACACCACGTGGCTTGTGGGATCTTAGTTCCCCGACCAGGGATTGAACCCAGGCCCTCTGTAGTGAGAGTACAGAGTCCTAACCACTGGGCCGCCAGGGAATTCCTGGAGGTGACTTTTTTATGATGAGAGAGTATGTAGGCATAGATGAAGGCAAGTGTGTAGATTTGGTGGTGGGGTCCTGTGGAATTTCTCTTTTTGTTTGCAGGAAAAGCATTTCATTTCTTTCTTTCTATTTTGGAATTTCTCTTTTGATCACTTCAGGGTTGTTAATGAAATAAGAAACAAAGTCATCAGCTGATTGTAAGGACTGGAGAGGAGTCATTGGGAGTTTTGAGGGGAGAAGAAAAGGTATGAAATAATCTTCTCGATAGTTGGGAGCGAATGGAGTAGGAAATGTATTGCAATTACTTGGCAGCATTAAAGACTCACTTGAGATTAAGAAGCATGAATTTAAAGTGAGACCAGTCAGCATAGATCTCTCTGCAACCATATCCTTCTGCACTTTTGTAGGAAGAGATATTTCACTGGTTTTGTAGTTCTACCATAAGAAGACTAGGAGTAAAGAGAGGGACAAGGGAGTTAGGGAGTGTGTGAGAGTCATTTTTGTGATTCCCCATAAAATTGGATGAACTAAGCTGGGTAAGGAGAGCAGAAATGACATCAAGAGAGTCATATGAAAAAGTGGAGATTGGAAATTGTTGGAATCAAGGTACTGGAGGAAGTAACTGGAAAGATACAAAACGGTATAGTGAAATTGAGATTATAGAAAGATTGCATTTGTTGGTTTTGGCAAAGTCTGGGGTACATGGGAGTGAGTGAGTGAGGTTGTGTGGATGACTAGATCGTTGGATGACTAGGTCAAAGAACAGAAATTTCAGGATATTAGATGAATCATTTAACTGTGTACTGTAATTGCCAAGATTTATGATAGAAGTGGTGTAGGAGAAACTTTAAGCCTAATTCTTTCTGCTAGAGGTACTGTGATACAGAAATCTCTAATAGAAGTACCTATTGGTTATATAAAGGAAGAAACTTCCTCTGCAAAGTACAGCGTATTGGACTCTTCATTTCAGTTCCACTATTATTGAAGACTTTAGTCACTGTGTGTATGGAATGGGGTGTTGATTGTTTTTTCAACAAGGACAGCCCATGGGAGTGTTCTTCTTTGTATTAATACAGTATCATTGGCAACATTGATTGGTTGGATTTGTAACATCATCAGTAAAATTATCAGAGATTCAGAAGAAGCACATCATGATCCGTTTGAATTACCAGCATATTTCAGAATAATCCCATCCAGTGTTGCCAGGAGTCTCTTGGACCTCTCTGGGTATGTTATAAAAACTTAAAAATAAACCATGCATGTGAGCTTGAGACCTGCTTTGAATCCTAAGCTGAACATAAAGTTGTATGTATATAAGTTCTTAAGTATGAATGAATACATAGAAAGACAAAATTTTAAAAACAAAAAATCATTACATTAAGTCAAAAAATTGGACTATTAAAACTATGGTCATTGTACACATAGTTGCATGTTAGTATTTATTTTTATTAAAAATTCATATGTGAAAAGACTGACAGGAAATACATCAGTACATTAACAGTGATAAACCCTGGATGGCAGGATTACAGGTGAATCTTATAAGGAACGTTTGTGATTTACTGCCAGGGAATCTATCAGGGGTGTCCTGAACCACTTACATATTGGTCCATATTGGTAGCCATGTAAAAATGTGCAATTATTATGTCTCTTATGGACTCAAAGCCCTATTATGTTTACATCTAACAAAGGGAAACTTTTAGAAGGAAAGAATCCCTAGGTCTCCCTCCCCCAACCTCTGTCATTCAGACATATCTGTTGGCACAGATCACTGGTTTTCTCTAGGGCCTTAGGCAAATCTCACACTGGCATTTACAGATTCATTGTTTGACTAATTAAATGTTAATTATAATTGTTAGTTTATTCAAATATAAAATGGGCTGGTTTGACTTATTTTCCTTAATTAACTCCATAATATTGATGTACGTCCTTCAACTAAAGTTCACTGCCAGATAAATGTTTAATAGTTATGCCATTCTGAGATATTGATGCTTAAAAAATGCAGTTATTTACATCAGGAAAAGAAAATGCAGTCTACCCATTCCATATGTGCCAATGAAAAGTAAAACACTAAGCCCTTTACCTAGGCATCTCCAAGTGCCCCCTTTTCTTTGGCTACATAGGGATAATATTACAGATTCAATGTAATGAATATATTCTAATAATTTTCAATTTATTTAGAACCCATCCATTTATTAAATATTTATTGAGCACCTACTATGTGTAAGGCAATGTTTTAGGCCTGCAGATATTAATGAACAAAGCAAACAATGCTATCTCACCTCATGGAGTGAACATTCAGAGGGAGGATAGATGTAAAATGACTAGAAGGGCTAAGGGCTAAGGAAATAAGTGGGGGAAGGGGATATGGTGTATTGACATTGAAATTTTAATAAGTTCTAATCAAATGTATAGTTCATAAATTTTTGTCATTAGTGAATTTGACAGTTGTGTATGCTCCTGCTACAAGTGCCTGAAACAAGATGGGGAACATTTCCTTGTCCCCATAAAACTTCTCTTGTCCTGCACCAGTAATCCCTCTCCCCACCCCCAGAAGCAGCCACTGTTCTGATTTCTATCTCTTGAGCTTAGTTTTGGCTGTTCATTGACTTCATATTACTGAAATTGTGCGGTGTTTGTGCGCTGTTTATATGTGTGTGTGTGTGTGTGCATGCATGTGTGTGTGTGTGTGCATGCATGTGTGTGTGCATGCATGTGTGTGCGTGCATGCATGTGTGTGTGTGCATGCATGTGTGTGTGTGCATGCATGTGCGTTTGCCTGGCTACTTCTGCTCAGTATAATGGTGGTGAGATTCATCTAAGTTGTGCAGGTATCCAAAGTTAAAATGGCTGGATAGCATCCAACATGAGTTTTTCATAATTTTTAATTTACTATCCTGTTGATGGCCATTTGGATTGTTCCTTTCTGGGCTTTTATGTATAAGACTGTGTTGATCATGGTAAAATTTTTTTTATAGACACATGTTTTCATTTCTCTTGGGTAAATACAACTAAAATTGCTGTATCATAGTGTGTACGTATATTTAACTTGACATGTAACTACCAAATAGTTTTCCAAAATTAACTTTTTACACACTCACCAGCAACTTATGAGAGTTCTCGTTGTTCTACACCCTCACACATATTTGGTATTGTGTGTAATTTTTATTATAGCCATAGCAGTGAGTATATAGTGACATTTCATTGTAGTTTTAATTTACATTTCCCTTATGATTAATGAAGTTAAAAAAGTAAGTTATATAAACTTGCCATTAAATAGATTGTATAAAAAACAAAGGTAAAAATGATTAATGAAGTTGAATACCTTTACACGTGCTACACGTGCTTATTTTCCAGACAAAAAAGTGTCTGCTTATCATTCACCTATCTTTTATTGTATTTTGACTTTTTATTGATGATTTCTGGAAGTTCTTTATGTATTTTGAATAGGAGTGTTTTTCAGATCACACACACACACACACACACACACACACACACACACACTGTAGGAGTGTTTTTCAGATCACACACACACACACACACACACACACACACACACTACACTACACTTACCAGTCCAGAAAATATAAATTTGAAGCCTGTTTTATCTAAACATTTTCTATGGCTAGTGCTTTGACTTGTCAGAAGATCTTACTTTATATGAAGGTCAGGAAGGTGTTCTATGCTTTCCTCATGAAGCTTTATGATTCTGGGATTTATGTTTAGAACTGTGATATATGGTGTTAAGGCCAAGGTTCACTTTTTTCCATACAGATAACCACTTGTTCCAGTACCATTTGCTAAAAAGATTTTCCTCTCCCCATTAAAATTACTTGGTGCATTGATTGAACATACATTGCTCACATGGGTCTCTTCTGTACCCTCTGTTCTGTTACATGGACCTTTATTTGTAACCTTATACCGGTACTGCAGTGTCTTGATTACTGTAGCTTTATAGTGAGTCTTGAAATCAGGTAATTCCTCCATTTTTGTCCTTTGTTTTCAAAATCATTTTGGCTATTCTAGGTCCTTTGCATTTCTCAATTTTGAATCACCTTGCCAGTTTCTTCAAAACTTTCTGCTGGCATTTTTATAGGGCTTGCATTGAATCTATGGATAAATTCAGGGAGAATGAATGTCTCAATGTTGAATTTTCCTGTCCATGAATATGGTTTGTCTGTCTTTGTGCTTCCCAGGCTGTGGGAGATCTTGCTCTGCTCTCCAGTATGGCTGCCAGCTTTTCGGGTAACTGCAGAATCCTCTTTGCTCTCCATTCCTGCTCGGGGCTTTCTGCACCTTGGAATCTCTCTCTCTACCCTGCTGCCTGGCCAGCAGTCCTCAGAAGGCAATTGCCTTACTGACAATTTACGAAGAACTAGTACCTCAGAAGGAATTTGAGCTCTCCTGCCATTACCCTAGCTTTAGTGAAAGTACCCCCGTGTAGTCAGTGAAGACTCTTGGGAAAGATTTGGCAGATGGAAGCAGTCTCCTTCTGTTTTGAGAGCTCCTTGAAGTTTTAATCACTCCAGCCAATGTGTAAGCATTACAACTTATTAAACTTGGCTAGTTTCTTTTTATCCTAGTTTATGGCAAATAGTTTTTCCCGCCACTCCTCCACCATGGAGAAAAACATTCATGGATCTCTCCTCTCCCATGATGGCCTTTTCCTGTTCTGGAATTTAGTTCATTTAGGTTTCTTGCATCCCTAGCTTTCTGATATTTTGTTTGTATGCTTGCTTGGTCTTGTTTCTTCTTTTTAACTGTGATTTTAAAGCTTATCTGTTTTTTTTTTAGTTGTTAGGTTGAAAGTCATTTTCTTTTTACAAGTTTCTACATGCTAACTAGAAGCAGATGACCTGAGCAAGTGACCTTTAAATACAGAACTGAATGAAGTTGAGGGAAATTGCCGTATAGTTACCTAGGCGAAGAAAATTATATGAAAGGGAATCAAAAGTGCAAAGACACTTAGGTGTGGGTCTGTTCAGTGTGGTGAAAGAATAGGAAGAAAGCCAGTGTGGCTGGAGATGGTGAGGGATGACAAGAGCTGTTGGCGATGAGGCTGGAGGAAGTGGATAGAGACTAATAGGCTCTCATAGGATTTAGTAAGGACTTACCTCTTAATGGGAAATCAGGATTTTGAACTGAGGAATAATACATTTTTCCTTACATTTAACAGGATTACTCTAGCTATTGTGTTGAGTATAAAGTGAAAGACTTCAAGGTCAGAGGCAAGGAAATCAATTTGGAGGCTATTGAAATAATCCAAGTAAGCAATGATGTTTGTTGGCTTGAATTAGTATGGTGCCCTTACCGATAGTGATAAGTGATTGGATCCTAGATTTATTTTGAAGTTAAATTCAACAAATTCCTTGCAAGATGAGGTGTGAAATGTGAGAGAGTGAGTGAAGTCAAGGATGACTGAAGAATTTTTTGTTCTGAGCAACTTGAAGATTTACTATCCTCTGAAGTGAGGAACACTGCCAAAGAACTTCATTTGAGGGGAATATCAGGGTCTTTGTTTGGGGTATATTAAGTTTAAATGGTCTATTAGACATCCAAGAAGTGATGTTAAGGATGCAGTTTTGATATATGGTTCTAGAGATCAGGGGAGAGCTCTGGAGGTATATGTTTGGAAGTCATAAGCTTGTGGATGGTAAGGACAAGACATTGCATGAGATCATCTATGGAGTGAGTGGGTGAAAATGCCCAATTCGAGTGGGTTCTAGAGAGGATGGGAGGGAAGAGATTGGGCACACATTATACACAGTACTTTCAAATTGTTTTGCTGTGAATGAAAAGGACTAGGGCTGTAAATAGAAGAAAAAATGGGCTTGCAATGGGTTTATTTTTATATTGGAGAAATGGTCCTTTTTTTAAATGCTAATGAGAATGATCCATTAGAGAGCAAATTGTTTCTGTAGAAGAAAGAGGGAACGATTGCTGTAGAGATGTCTCCAGCTTGGCACAGACTGCACAGGCACAGATGTAGGTAGGTGGGTAGATGTGGATGGTAGGAGCATCTGGAAATTCTTTTCTAAATCTCTGACATCCCTGGTGAAATAGGAAGCCGAATTATCGGCTGAGAGTGAGAATTGGAGAGAAGGTGCTGGAAGTTTGAAGAGATGGGAAAAGGTTTGGAGTAGTCTTCTTAAAATGTAGGATAAAGAAGTGACTGCAAAAAAGAGTAATAGGATTACTTGAAAGCATTAAGGCCCAATCCAAAATTATTGATTGTAATTTTAAAGTGATAATTGCCAGTGTAGTTGTTTGTAATCTTCCATGTTCATTTTAGGCATGGAATAGGCATCATGCTGGGTTTAGGCCAGCATGATGAACAGGGTGAGGGATGAAAGAGTGTTACGTACACTGGAAAGATGGTAATGCTTGCTTAATATTTTGATAGAGTAGTTTTATTTTAGGATTGTGAAAGGTACTCAATGTCCTGATTATGGAAATAATGTGAAGTCATTTAATGCGATGCTGATCACATAAGAGAATATCTGAATTTGGTTTTTCACTAACATCAGAGTGAAATTCAAAGCCCGTAATGTGGATTCACAGCTCTTCATGATGTAGCCCCTGCCTTGAATCACATGCCTTCCCTTTCACCCTAAATTTTAGCTACGATGCCTTAGTCTGTTCACCTACCATAACAAATATACCATAGACTGGGTAGCTTATAAGAAACAGAAATTTATTTTTTACACTTCTAGAGGCTTGAATTCCAAGATCATGGATGGGATCAGGTGGGGACCCTCTTCTGAGTTGCAGACAGACAACTTCTCCTTGTATCCTTATGAGGTGGACAGCGGAGCGGAGGACGCGTGATGTCTTATGACTCTGAAAACAGCACTAACCCCGTTCATGAGGCTCAACCTTTATGACCTCATTGAATCCTAATTACTTCCCGAAGGCTTCACCTCCTAATATCACATTGAGAAGTAGGGTTTCATCATACTAATTTTGTGGGAAAACAAACATATACTACTTGTATTTTATGACAGTAACAGACTCCAGAACAAGTTCATGGCTGGATGTAGGTGGATCTTCCTTTCCTCACTTCTTCAGTAGGCCTAATTTCACTCTCCCTTACATACTCCCCTTGAGCCACCTACTCTGCTAAGCTTTCCCTATTCACCTCTTCCTTAGGGATTCCTCTGTTCCATTTACTCACAGCATAGAGAGAGGGGGAGTGCATTGTAGTGGAAAGAGTAAGGTCTGTAAAACCAGAGAGATGAATGTAGGCTCTGTAGTTTTTCTATCAACACTGCAGCTACTAGACCTTGAACAAGTCACTTAAGCTCTCTCTCAATTTCCATATTCACACACTTGTGATAATAAAACCTACCTCACAGGGTTGCTGTGGGAATTAAGTAAGATTCACATACATAAAGATGCTGGCGCATAATACGCACTCAACAAATACTGTTCAAATGAATCAATACATCTCTGCTATTAATTTATTTTATAAATATAATTGTTTGCCAATCATAAATATTCAGAACAATAAGCAAATTGTAATTTTATGCGTTAAGTCATTGGGAGTTCTATAAAGATACAAAATATATATCCACTTAGGTGGTTTCCATATCCTGGCTATTGTGAATAACGTGGCAATGAACATGGCAGTACAGCTATCTCAGAGATATTGATTCCATTTCCTTTGAATATATACCCAGAAGTGGGATTCCTGGAGCATATGGTAGTTCTGTTGTTAAATTTTGGAGTAACTTACATACTATTTTCCATAATGACCGTACCATTCTTCATCTTTAATAAACAAATATGCAATTCAAAAAATTATGCTTTAATTTAAAAATTTATATGTAACCTATCTATGCCATAACATAGACTGATCTGACACTTTTTATAATTTGAGATGGAGAAGGAAAGGAGGTATTGTGATCCCCAACGTTAGAAAAATTTTTATTTTCAGTCTTCCATGGGAAACAGTCTCAGTAATGCCATTTATCAGAGAAATGTTTGAAATTTGAGAATATATTTAAGAGTTCTCTAGAGATACACATATAAATAAAGAGAAAACAAAATCATCCAACTAGTGGGAATTCTACCCCTGGATCTCATGAATTCTTCAACACGTTACCCCTCGTGTAAAGAATTGATGAGGCACTTATAAGAATCCACACTGGTAATATACCTGTTCAAGTCACCTTTACATTCCCCTGCATAACTGAGATCAAGAAATATTAGAATATTACCAGAACCCCATGAGATCCCATCCTACACTTCCTAGTCAGTATTCACTAGTCTTCAAAAGTAACCATTATTGTGGTAGTTAATACCATGAACTAGTTTTGCCTGCTTTTTTTTTTTTTTAAACATCTTTATTGAAGTATAATTGCCTTACAATGGTGTGTTAGCTTCTGCTTTGTAACAAAGTGAATCAGTTATACATATACAATATGTTCCCATTTCTCTTCCCTCTTGCATCTCCCTCCCTCCCACCCTCCCCATCCCACCCCTCTAGGTGGTCACAAAGCACCGAGCTGATCTCCCTGTGCTATGCGGCTGCTTCCCACTAGCTATCTATTTTACATTTGGTAGTGTATATATGTCAGTGCTACTCTCTCACTTCGTCCCAGCCTTCCCTTCCCCCTCCCCATATCCTCAAGTCCATTCTGTAGTAGGTCTGTGTCTTTATTCCCGTCTTGCCACTAGGTTCTTCATGGCCTTTTTTTTTTTCCTTAGATTCCGTATATATGTGTTAGCATACTGTGTCTGGTCTTACATTTAGGTCTTTAATCCATTTTGAGTTTATTTTTGTGTATGGTGTTCAGAAGTGTTCTAATTTCATTCTTTTACATGTAGCTGTCCAGTTTTCCCAGCACCCTTACTGAAGAGGCTGTCTTTTCTCCATTGTATAGTCTTGCCTCCTTTATCAAAGATAAGGTGACCATATGTAGGTGGGTTTATCTCTGGCCTTTCTATCCTGTTTCATTGATCTATATTTCTGTTTTTGTACCAGTACCATACTGTCTTGATTACTGTAGCTTTGTAGTATAGTCTGAAGTCAGGGAGCTTGATTCCTCCAGCTCCATTTTTCTTTCTCAAGCGTGCTTTGGCTATTCGGGGTCTTTTGTGTTTCCATACAAATTGTAAAACTTTTTGTTCTAGTTCTGTGAAAAATGCCAGTGGTAGTTTGATAGGGATTGCATTGAATCTGTAGATTGCTTTGGGTAGTAGAGTCATTTTCACAGTGTTGATTCTTCCAATCCAAGAGCATGGTATATCTCTCCATCTGTTTGTATCATCTTTAATTTCTTTCATCAGTGTCTTATAGTTTTCTGCATACAGGTCTTTGGTCTCCTTAGGTAGGTTTATTCCTAGGTGTTTTATTCTTTTTGTTGTCATGGTAAATGGGAGTGTTTCCTTAATTCCTCTTTCAGAGTTTTCATCATTAGTGTATAAGAATGCAAGAGATTTCTGTGCATTAATTTTGTATCCTGCTACTCTACCAAATTCATTGATTAGCTCTAGTAGTTTTGTGGTAGCATCTTTAGGATTCTCTATGTATGGTATCATGTCATCTGCCAACAGTGACAGTTTTACTGCTTCTTTCCGATTTGGGTTCCTTTTATTTCTTTTTCTTCTCTGATTGTTGTGGCTAAAACTTCCAAAACTATGTTGAATAATAGTGATGAGAGTGGGCAACCTTGTCTTGTTCCTGATCTTAGAGCAAATGGTTTCAGTTTTTCACCATGGAGAACGATGTTGGCTCTGGGTTTGTCACATATGGCCTTTATTATGTTGAGGTAGGTTCCCTCTATGCCTACTTTCTGGAGAGTTTTTATCATAAATAGGTGTTGAATTTTGTTTATGAATGCAAACTTTGAATGCAGGGTAGGGAGTATATGAAGGTTTTTTTTTTTTTTTGAGGCCAGTTTGGATTAGTCTGGCTAAATTTTTTTTTTTTTTTTAGTTTTAGAGAAACCAAGAAAAGAGGATTCCTTAATGAACAGAGAATGCAATGTACAATATAATCAGAAATCTATTTTAAATTTTAAGTGAGTGGACTGGGTTTTATTTCTGCCAAGTATCCACTTTTTCCTGCTTGCAGATGTAATCAGATATGACAAGGATAAAATTATCTATTAATGTTGAGAGTACAGAATCTGAATAACTTATCCAAAAGATTCATGTTGATTGTGACTATAAGACATTAAAGTAACTTATTGATGTGAACACTTATGTCACACAACAGGTCACTTAATGGAAAAATCATCATCAAATAACTACGTAAGTCTAAACCAGCACAGTTTGCATGTATTATATTTTAATTTTTCATGAAAATTTTACATCTAAAAATATGAAAAACCGTAAATTAAAATTAGTCATGAAAAGAATCTCTGAATTATCTGTATCCCCTCTATCATTATCTATACCTATACCCTGACTTGCTTTATGGCACTTACTACAGTCTGACATAATATTAATTCCTTCATTTTCTGTTTGTTTTTCTAGCATATTACCTCTGTCAGGGGAGCCGAGTTGTTTGTATTGTCTTTCCTGTGTTCCCACCACATGAAACAGTAACTGACCCACAGTACCTTCAAAATAAATACTGGATGAATGAATGGTTGAATGAATGAATGGGATTGTAATTTGTATCTCTTGCATTATCATCAAAAGTTCCAGGAAGATGAAATAAGTGATTCAGATTCCCGAGGGCTAGGATTTATTTTATGAAGACCTGTGATACCCTTAATTTTATATTCTTCTTCCATTCTGAAGCGAACAAAAGAACCCTACTTATTATCTGTTGTGTTGGGTATCCTAGGAGTAAATTTTACGATTGATTTTGCCCTGTTGAAATGCACAAAGAAACTTAAAATTTCCCAAATCAGCAACGATTCATTAATACTTTCCTCCTTCTGTTTGCTTTGCCCTCTTAGTAACTACCTTCTAAATTAAATAAATAGCAAAAATAACTGAGTATTGATGGAAACTGATATTTCATTTGTGATTGGCTAAAAGACAGTCAGTACACATATGCATAATGTCACGGGCTTCGAACACTAATTGAATGGATTTGGAATGCAGCTTCTATTTCATTCAGTATATTAAGGAATTTTACTTGTTTGTGTGTCAACCAAGCTATTCCCTATTGTCCTATTTATATTTCACATTTATCCCTAAAAATGACACTTTCATAGAGGCAGACATCTGGGAACAGAGTCAAAGCAAGTATAGTGGCCTTGTGTTGCTGTAACCTGATTCCCCTAGTCAGCATCTTCCTGAGGTGGGCCTTGTGGGGCAGCCATGCGTATGGTTCTCTTGTCTCTTGGTTAACACATAGATTAGGTTTTCTTTTGTTGTCATTGTTAAATTTAATTTTTATTCACAAATCAGTCTTCAATGGTGTTTCATATTTCCTCTGATTTACAGCGTAATTATCTCTCTCTAACTGGCCTTCTCATTGACAGTGAGCATCCTTGCTTTTGACACCTTCCTATGAAGAGATGATTTTTTTTTTTTCTCTAGAATCATTTACCATTTGTTAAAGATACACGGCAATTGCAAAACATTCAATGTTCATCTAAGTCCCGAGTACAAGGTGTCATGAGTCCTTTATGAGTGGGCAAGAGGTTAGGATTTTCATCACAAGTGTCTCTTGAGGAGATACCGTACCCATAACTTTTGTACTTTTTGTTCAAATGAGTTAATTTTCTAATTTTTTATTAAACTAGTCTCCATTCCCCCAGTCACCTAGACGTAAACCTCTGTGGTTCATTTGCTTTTCTATTTGTTGATTGATTTACTCACTTATGAGGGTTTATTGACTACCTATTCTGTCTACTCAGTGTGTACTCACACACAGTTCTAGGAACAGAGGAGACAAAATTGCACAAGACAGGCGAGGTACCTGATCTTGGTACCTTTGCCTCCTTGATCTTCCTCCTAATCCTGGCCTTCATTAACTTACAGTTTGACTATTACAGTTGTCCTTCATGCCTCCTGTATCTCTGTCCCATAATTCTCTATGTCTGGCACATAGTGGGCGCTTGGTAAATATTTGGTTAATTTTGTCCAATTAAAACTATTCTTCAGGGACTTCCCTGGCGGTGCAGTGGTTAAGACTCCGCACTCCCAATGCAGGGGTCCTGGGTTTGACCCCTGGTTGGGGAACTAGATCCCACATGCATGCTGCAGCTAAGAGTTCGCATGCCACAACTAAGGAGCCCACCTGCTGCAACTAAGACCCGATGCAACCAAATAAGTAAATAAAATTAAATATGAAAAAAACCTATTCTTTACATATTGCCATATTCACAGCTCAGAGATCATATCTCTGCTATTTATTATTTGATGCTATATTTCTTACTTCCAGCCTTGTTTACCTCACACTTCTTAAAAGACTTAAATCAAATCGGATTACATTCTACTCCATGTACATTTTGGTGCAGTCCTGCCCTCCTTCATATCCAAACACTACACCATCAAAGCCCAGCTAAGAGCTACTTTTTTTTGAAGCGTTCTCGTAGCTCCCTAGCTGGCAGTATTTGTGCCCAAATCTGATTTCTGTAGTGTTGTATTTGTGCCTCCATGATGCCCTGTAATGTGCATATTTGTGTACAAATCTGGTTTACACATTAGACTAAGTAAGCCTCCTGAGAGCAGGGCCACATTTGATACTTTATATTTCCTGAAGTAATAGTTCCCCATTACTGAACTTTGAAGAATTGTTTGGTAATTGAATAAATGGCCTATTAGTATATGAGACACAAATCTTCTCATAATCTTATTTTCTCATACATTTTTTCCTTCTGAATGGTTGTATCGAATTCAGAGCTAAGTAGGCCAACTTATTAAATTCTAATTACTTGGTTGAACAAAAGCTGACTTCATAAATCATAGTTTAATAGCTTGTCTACAGTTTCTTTAGGGTTTTGCAGCTGTGTGGTAATGCTTGTTTAGCCAGTTTAATTACTGAAATTATACAGCTGGTAGCAAGGGTAGTAGTAAATGGCCTCTTTGTTTTGGGTCACAACGACTCATTTCAGGAATTTCTGTGTGGAGATTTCTATGATACCACCATATTTAATGATATTTCCCATGGTCACTGATATCAAAGAAATCATTTGGGAATTTCCTAATCGTTAATTTTATATTCAGGCTTATGTTTTGTTGTTCATATAAAAGGAAGGGATGTGGGTGTATGAGTTTCATAATGGCCCTGCATAGTTTAGATGTACAATCATATTTCAGATCTTATTAATCTTTTTGTCATGGATTCACTCAGTTGGCAGAATTTCTAACTCCTCTAAATAATGTGTTATCTATTTCTTTATCAGAAGCTGAGATTTTAAATTTAAGGAATGCTTTGTTATAAAGTGATAGAAGAGAGCATATAGAGAAAAGAAAACCATAGGATTTAAAAATAACCACAGGGTTTATTTTATAACCCCAAATTTCTCATTAATAACTTTGAACAAGGCCATATGTCTTTACCGGTTTTTTTTCCCCCTCACTGGACCTTTTTGCTCTAAACTCTTAACAAGGAACCTCTGAGAAAAATCCCCATTCTTAGGTCAAGGCCCCTCTAGGTCAAACAAGCAAAAAATGGATCAAAACTTTCATTCTTTGGTTACTAGAATGTTTCCTGGAGTAGTTAAATCATCTACTCCTTAAATATAAAATTGGTGGATGTGATTTATTCTAATCAAACAGTTTGAGTTCAAGGGATAGCACTATGTACATAATGGAAGTGGGTGGTTGGAATCTAGCATTGAGTTTTTAGAGGTTTGGTGAGCTAATTTTGTCTATGATGTCCCAATCCCTGAGTGTCTGGTCAAGAGATGTGCTTGGAAAATAGAACACCTACAATGTGGTAATAAAGTAGTTTACCTGTTCTTGCCCCTTCATCCCTTTCCATTCCCAACAAGCAGGCTACACTCCGCTGACTTTGTTAATAGGTGGGACCTCAGTGACATACTCTCTAATTTACCCTTAGGCAGTAAAATAAGCACACAGCCTATGCTGCTTCTGGTGCAAACAGTCTATAGCTGCTACCAGAAGTGCTGGCTCTCATTTGGCCAAAGAAGAAAACACCTGGAGTTCTTGATAATACATCCCATTTCTCTATTATGAACAAGTACCATATAGTCTGTAGAGAGGAAGCAAATTATAGCCATCCTAATAGATGTGATGTGATATCCCACTGAAATTTTGATTTGCATTTCTCTAATGGCTAATGATCTAGAACATATTTTCATGGGTTTATTGCCCATTTCTTGGGAGAAATGTCTATGCAATTCCTTTTCTTATTGTCTCATTGATTATTTGTAATTTCACTGTCCAGTCATGAGTTCTTTATGTATTCTGGATACTATACACTTATCAGTTGTATCTTTTTCAACTATTTTCACTCATTCTGTAGATTGTTTTTTCACTTTCTTGATAGTGGCCTTGGAAGGAAACATCGTTTTAGCTTTTAGATGTCACTTTATCTATTTGATTTTTTCTTTTGGCTGTGCTTTCGGGATCATACCTAGTAAGTCATTGCCTAATCCATGGTCATGAAGGTTTACACCTATGTTTACTTCTAAGATTACTTTTATAGATTTAGTGCTTATATTAAGTTTTTGATTCATTTTGAGATAAATTTTTGTATATGGTGTGAGGCAAGGGTCCAACTTCATTCTTTTTGATGTGGATATCCATTTATCACCTCATTATTTGTTGAAGTAATTATTCTTTCCCCATTGAATTATCTTGGAATTGTTGAAAATCAGTTTACCATATATGTGACAGTTTATTTCTGATCAGTAATTTCTATTCCATTGATCTATTTGTATCTGTATCTACCTGCCTACCTAGATATAGATGCATCTCCTTACACAAATACCACAGTATCTTGACTACTATAGCCTTGTAGTAAGTTTTGAAATTTGGAAGTGTGAGTTCTCTAATTTGTTCTTTTTTCAAGATTGTTTTGGCAATTCTGAGTTCCTTGCATTTCCATATGAATTTTATGATCAGCTTGTCACTTTCTACAAAGAATCTACCTTAGATTTTGATAAAGGTTTTGTTAAATCTGTAGATCAGTTGGGGAAGTATTGCTATCTTAACAATAGTAAGTCTTCTGATCCATGAACATGGGATGTTTTTCTATTTATGTCTTCGTCAATTTCTTTCAATGATTTATAATTTTCAGTGTTTGCCTCGCACTTATTTTGTTAAATTTTTAAGTGTTCTATTGTATACTATTGTAAATGGAATTGTTTTCTGAATTTCAGTTTTCAATTTTTTTACTAGTTTTTAGAAATACATTTGATTTTTCTATATTGAACTTGTTTCTTGCAAGCTTGCTGCACTTGTTTATTAGTTTTAACCTTTTTCCCTAAGGATTTTGCATATACAAGTACATGCCATTTGTAAATAAAGATAATTTTAATTACTCCTTTCTAGTATGGATGCCTTTAACTTTTTCTTCCTTAATTTCCCTGGCTATAATCTCTAGTACAATGTTGAATAGAAATGGTGGGCACAAACATCTTTATCTTGTTCCTGATCATAGGGAGAGAGCTTTTATTCTTTCACAATTAGTGTGACGTTATGTTTGGGTTTTTTGTAGATGACCTTTTCTACAGGTCAGGTTGAGGATATTCTTTTCTATTTCTATCTTGTTTTTATTATGAAAAAGTATTGGGTTTTGTCAAATAATTTTTCTCCATCTGTTTAAGTTATATGGTTCTTGTTCTTTCAGTATGCTGTTATACTGCTTTTGTTATATGGATATTAAAATATTCAATTCCTGAATTAAATCTCACTTCGTCATGGTGTATAATTCTTTTTAATTGTTGCTGAATTTGGTTTGCTACTGTTTAGTTTTTGATTTTTTTTTTTTTTTTTTTTTTTTACATATATTCAAAAGAGACATTGGTCTGGAGTTTGGTTTTCTTGTGATGTCTTTGGCTTTTGTATAAGGGTTTTATGGACTAAATGTTACATCCAAAAGTCTTGTATTGAAACATTACCCCCTCATATGATGGCTTTAAGGAGGTAGAGCCTTTGGGAGATAATTGGACTTAGATGAAGTCATGAGGGTGAAGTCCTCATGAATGGGACTGATGCCCTTGTAAGAGTCACCAGAGACCTTGCTTGGCCTCTCTACTCTGCCAAGTGAGCATACAGTGAGAAGTTGGTGGTCTGTAAGCCAAAGCAGGGATCTCACTAGAAGCAGCCAGCTACGTTGGCACCCTGATGTTGGACTTCCAGCCTCCAGAGCTGTGAGAAATTTCTGCTGTATATAATTTACCCAGTCTGTGGTAAATTACATTCCCACCAACAGTGCAAGAGGGTTCCCCTTTTCTCCACAACCACTCCAGCATTTATTGTTTGTAGATTTTTTGAGGATGGCCATTCTGCCTGGTGTGAGGTGATACCTCTTGTAGTTTTGATTTGCATTTCTCTGATAATTAGTGATGTTGAGCATCTTTTCATGTGTTTGTTGGCCATCTGTATCTTATTGATTTTTTAATGCAATCTTACTGTGGTCATACAGCATATGGTCTATGACATTATTCCTTTAAAATGTAGAGTCTTGTTTATGGCTTATCTAGTCTAATATTATATTGCTCTTATATAAAGTTTATCTACTCTAGCACCCAGGTCTCAAATCCTAAAGAGTAGATAAAATAAAATAGTTTTACTCTCTGCAGAGATGTTGCTCTGCTATTACTTTATTATCCAAACACTTAGCTTTTACTTGTTTGAAGCTTTCCATTTTAGAACGGGAACTAGTTTTACTTTTACAAAACTCCAAACACTTAGCTTTTACTTGTTTGAAGCTTTCCATTTTAGAACGGGAACTAGTTTTACTTTTACAAAACTAAAAGGGACATCAACTGTCCCCTCAATCCCAGAACAAAGGGGTTACCTTCTCTCAAAGGTGAATCCATACTACCGTTTCTAGAGAAAGAGGAAAGAAACAGTAAAAACATAGTGCTATGTCTTCAAAATGGCAATTCTCTTCTAGATTAAAAAAACTAGAATCCTGTCATTCCAAGACACCATGTTTGATATTCATCTAAGTCATATCATCATGGAATGTTTAGAAAAAGAAGGAATCTTAGAAATATTTAGATAACTGATAATAATTAGATCAGCTAATCTTTTTGTTGAATAAATTGAGACTTTTTAAGATAAAAAGTCAAGTGACTTGCCTAAACTTGTGATGAATATCAGGGACTTACTAGAACTCAGGATAGATATACATACTCTGACACTCACCCACATACATTCACACACACTCACACAGACCCTTGATCCAACATATTGGAGATGTTTGTCCTACTTGAATTACAAAGAGTATTTGATTAATGATGAAAGAAAGAGTGCAAATAACAGAAACCATTTCCTGTTTCCTCAAGCTAACTCTGGGTTTTTTGTTCATCTTAACCTGCTTACTCTTGCCCTTTCAGTTAATGTCTGTTGGTCAAAATTGTATTAAAAGCCCTTCTTCCAAAGCTCAGTAACTAAAATTCAGCAATACTTATCCAAGCTTTATGCTAAATATAAATCTAAATATTTCACTTGTCATTTAATTCACGACGACTTCTCCCTTAAAAAAACAAAAAACAAAAAAATGAAAAACACTTTGAGGTATGCACTATTATTCTTACATTACAAATGAGAAGACTGAGGCCCAATTAGGCTAAGTAACCTTCCCATGATCATACAGTTAGTATTGGATCGGGGCCCGGATTGGTCTGACCCCGAAGTATATACTGCTTTTTGCTATAGACCATGCTGAATATGAGTTTAGAGGCCTGTACCTCATCCTTGACACATTAGTGGTCTTTGATTGGAATGTCATGTAAGCATCTAAAAGACTTAATTTTTTTTCTTGGACTCTATCATTTTATCTTATCCAACATTATCTCTGAGTATTTTTATGAAATATTATGGTGATTAATTAAGTTTGTTCCCAAACTAAACATCTCTCAATGTATTACTTCGCTAAGGTTAACAAAAAGCATCACAAACTGGATGGCTTAAACAATAGGAATTTATTTTTTTGACATTTCTGGAGGCTAGAATTCTAAAATGAGGGTGTGGGCAGGGTTCGTTCCTTCTAAGCCAACTAGGATTCATATAGCTCATACTATACTTGTTTATGGTGACAGCTCCCTTCCTGGAACAGGTCCTCTGTCTACATTCTTCAGGCACTTTAGGGGGAAGGTCAAAGCCTAAAATAATGCTCATGCTAAAGAGACAAAATTTGGGGTGACAAATTTTGCTCCCCTGTAGTAGAATCCTAGTTTTTCTCATCTAAATGCACTCCAATATGTATATGCCCCTCTGAAAATGCAGAGCTCTGATTTAACCACAGTATACTAGCTGTGATCTTACTAGTCCCAAGAACAGTGAGATTATTAGTTTGGTGATCTGGGACCTGGTTTTCTATTGTTGTGGATGTTCACATTGAATTTAAATAGAGAACACTGTTGGATGTTGTGATTGACTCTGTGATCAGGTAACCTCTCTGGTATTTTTCAGGAAAACTGCTGTCAGGCAAGGAGTCTCCTCCATTCTGCCTTATTGTAATTGACCAAAAATCTATTTCACGCAAGCCATCTAAATGTAAGACTTTCATTTATCTTTCTTAGAGTTTATCTTGTTGATTTTATTCAGCCTTGCATTCTGGGGAGTCAGGATCATTGGGGATCTTGATTGTGTCATCACTCTATCCAGCAAGCCATTATGGCATCTCTGTGGAATAATAAGTGCCTTTTTAATATCATTTTCTCAGTCAAAATATGTAAACTCACTGTATTTGACTTACTCAACTTTATTTCTCAGTATATTTTACCCCACTGCTCAAGTCAGACTTATACTTGGAATATCCACCCTTTCCCCCCTCTGCACAGTCAAAACACTAACTCCTAGTCCTGTTACCAAGGCTCTTGCCCCAGAATCATACCCCCTCCCCTCCCTGGAATGGAAACCAACTGCTCTTACGTAAGTTTCAGGACGAAGCTGCAGGTAATTTGGTAACAGTCCTATTTTCACCAACTAATAAAGACTATCCTTATTTTTCTTTATGCATTCTAAATGGAGGCATGATTTCATACAGTTTAACTTTTAACTCTTATTTCAGTCTGGCATACCAAGGTCGTCTGTAACCAGTAGAAGGACAAGGGCTAAGTCTTACGATGGTGGATGGACCCGTGGCACCAAGCATACTTCTTGCTAGATTGTAGGTGGCTTGAAGATTTCCTGTTTAAAGTTCTAGGATGTCTGGGACTATAAGCTGTTTTCCTTTGCCATTGTATCCTCAACGCTGAATACAGTGCCTGGCAAATAGTAAGCGGTCAGTACATGTTCAGTGAATGAATGAATGGAGGTAGGATGAACAGCATGGGTGAAAACCCTAATCAGAGTCAGCTACTAAGAGCCAGAATTCATGTACACGTTCATCCAATCATCCACCAAACATTTACTGGGTGTCTACATTGCCAGGTACTATTCTTGGTACTGGGTTTATATTGGAAATTAGAGCGACAAGTTCCCTGCCTTTAGAGGACTTACATTCTATTGGAGAGAGAGAAAACAATGAGCCAATAATCAGATAAATTATTTCAGATAAAGACATGTGCCCAAGAAGGAAATAGTGTTTGCAGGGTGATGATCTTAATGTGACAGAAATTGACCTGGGACTACTCACCAGCCAGTTTCCTTTGCAAGCAAGGCTATGTGTGAAATGACAGCAAGGGTCTTCAAGCCCACTCCTTGGCCTTCCAAAAAAACAAGTGCTATACAAATCCTCAGCTTGAGATTCTTCTCTCTGATCATCTGAACTAACTGCTTGTAGTGGGTTGAATAGTGTCCTTCAAAGATGCGTTCACCTGGAACCTCAGGACGTGACCTTATTTGCAAATAGGATCTTTGCACATGTAATTAACGTGAGGTCACACTGGATTAGGGTGTTTCTAGTCCAGTGACTGGTATCCTTTTAAGAAGAGGGAAATTTGGGCACAGACACACGCAGAGGAGACCACCCCATGAGGACACAGACACACAGGAGGAAAGCTGTGTGACAACTAAGGCAGAGATGGGAGTGCTGCAAGCCAAGGGATGCCAGTTTGACTGGTGGCAGTCATGAGAGCGAGGAAGAGGCAGGAATACTTCTTCCCTAGAGCCTTCAGAGAGATCAAGACCCTAGTTGACTTCTGACGTCCAGCCCTCAAAACTATGAGAGAATGATCTTCTATTGTTTCAAACCACCTAGTCGGTGGTAGTACTTTGTTAGGGCAGCCTAGGAAACTCCTACACTGCCCAGGTCCAGGAAATGTCTTCCTTTGGAGTATTTTCCTGTTGTCACACTAATTACTAGGCTGGTTTAGAAAAATAGGGAGAGTGGCTGTCATTTGCATGTTTCAGAGTTTCTGTAGGAGGTGATACTCTTCAAAATTCTGTGTGCCGGGCCTTCCACCAATTCTATTGAAGAATTCCTGTGGATTAAAGTTGGAAAGTTCAAATAAACCTAGGTCAAATCTTAGATCATAAGGCATTAAAGGACCTAAGAATGTTATTTTGCAGGTTTATACCTTTACAGTCAAGAAGGGCTAGGGATTTTAGCATAAATTAACACAATTACATAGAGCCCACTTGAGAATCTTTCAAATGCACGGAAATGAGGAGGTAGCAACATGATACCGTGGCTTTGGAGCTAAGAAACCTGGCCTGAACGTGGAATCTCAGTTCCTCTCCCTTCTCACTGTGTGATCTAGGTCAAGGCACATAATGGCTCTGAGCCTCCATTTACTCAGCTACAGAATAGGAATAATGACGTTGCTCCTCTGGGGTTTTATGAAGAGTCGAGATGATGTAACACAGTACTTAGCAACGTGCCTGGCAGATATTTACACCCTCCATCAACAGCTGTTATTACACTAGGTTAAACAAAAATCCAGAAGTATAGAAATACCTGTTTCAGAAAGATAAAATCAATTTGGGAAATAATTTAGGCTGTAAAGGGCAAAGGCAGAACTAATTCTCATCCGTCTTCATTTAATTCCATCTACAAAGTCAGACTTTCGAGAGTTTCATCCTCAGGTCTTTAAATTTCGTATAACATTACTTGTTGGAATTGCTCCCAGTAGCTCTGTTGAATGTTTAATATACAAAGTTTCATGTTCACTTTATCCAGTTTTGTTTCGAATCTAGTCTGTTCACCAAGCCCCTTCGAGAGATGACCACTCATTTTCAGTTCCCTGGGGTTGGTATCTGCCATGAGCATCTATTTGCGCGCTTTGAGGCGGAAGCTACCACTAAGCTAAAAGTGGGGGTTAGCTCAGACCTCTGTTCTAATTCTGAAGGTCAGAGTTGTCTGTGCAACCTGGCCGCGTGGCAGGGGGCCAGAGCATTGAGGCGAAGGGCGGCGGGGAGCTGACCCTAGCATCACTGCCGGCTGTGGTGCTCATTTCCTTTCCTGCTTACCAGTGACACTACGTCCCAGTGCGTGAGCATCTGGGCGTTTTACACAAACGTTTCAAGTTGCCTTGCTATCTTCTCCCTGCAGATGCTCTCCTCACAGTGTTCCCTTTGAAGTCAGGCGGCCAGCAATCTTCAGCAGAGAGGGAGCAAGCAAATTGCAGCAGTTGGAAGTTTGTTTTGCATCCTGTGTGCTCATTGGGGGAGCTTTTAGATCTCAGAGGCCATGAAAGAAGGTCTGCATTCAAACACCTCACCACTGATTTGGGGAGGAACGTAGCAATCATTGCCTTGGAGCCGAAACTGGAATCTTAGCACAATTAATATGACGCCGGCATCAAACATTCATAGCAAGGGGCAGGATATCATAGGGCATCGATTTTCAAATTGTGGTCAAGAGACCCCTGGGAGCCCCTGAAGTCTTTTTAGGGTGTCAGCAAAGTAAAACTTTTTCATAACACTAAAATCTTCTTTGGCTTTTGCATCCTCTTTCTTTCATGAGCGTAGAGTAGAGTATTCCAAAGGCTACATGAGAGGTGATTTTGCAATGGGCTGAATGCAGAAGCAGATAGGGAAGTCCACCCTTAAAGAGATTTCTAATACCGTAAAGCCCTGCTACCCTCCTCATTAACTAACTTCTGGAAAAGGGAATTATTTTATAAAAAATGTTATTTATGTTTGTATGTAATGGTTTCATTATTACTCTTTCAATTAAGCTTTTTACTTTTATATAATTTATTATAGATGCACACGCAGTAGTAAGAAATAATACAGAGAGATCATGTATATTCTTTGCCCAGTTTACCCCAAGGGCAACATCTTGTAAAACTGCAGTACCATAGCACAGTCAGGTATTGACCTTGATCCAATCAACAGATGGAACAATTCCATCCTCTCGAGGATATGGCCCTTTATTAGCCACACCCACTCCTCCCTGCCACCATAGCCCCTGGCAACCAGGGACCTGTTCTCAATTTCTATAATTCTGTTATTTAAATGAATTAATACATAATTACATTGACTTTTTATCAGTTTTGCTCCTTATACAGAACATTTTGATAGGTATAACTCAACAATAACAAAAGGTCTTTGGGACGTGCAGTAATTTTTAAGAGTATAAAAAGATCCTAAGACCAAAATGTTTGAGAGACACCAGGGTCATGGTTAGGATCACCAGTTTCTAGTTGTGAGTTGGAGAAGTACTAAGCCTCTGTGTCTATCAGTTTCTTCATCTGTAAAATGGGGAAAGCCTCATCAGAACATTAGGATTCAGTGAGTTCATGCATATAAAGCACCTCGAACAATGCGTGCCACGTAGCGATTACTGTGTAAGAGTTCGGGGTTATTTTTGTCGGGTGCCTACGTCTAGCCTTGGTAGTAGGTGAAAAGGGCCAACTGAGGACACAAGCAGCTCTGCCTGTTGACCCCACGCTTGGAATATTATTTGCCCCTCTTCTCTCTCCACGTCTATATCCCACCTCTCATCAGTGATGGGTCAAATTCTACCTCTTCCGCTCAGTGTTTCTTGAACACCTTTGCACTCTCTGAAAACCTGGGTCACTCATTTGTGGCCCTTACACCTGCTTGCATTTAATCACATGCCGTATTAGCTGAGTCTCTGTTATAGCGTGAGTCTCTGTTATATAGTGTGTCTTGACAGCACATCGGGATTGTGAGAGTCTGAGACTGTCTTATAGGGTCTCCTCCATTCTTAATGCTCTGCACATAAGGGATGCTTAGGATATGCCTTTTTGAATGAGTGAGCTATATGCCAAAATATAAGAACTGTATTAATCCTATGCCTAAACATTATATTTGATAAAGTATTTCCAGATTGAGGAATCTACCAAACTCTCTGTACTCTGTTTTTTGTTTTGTTTTGTTTTGTTTTAATACTTGAGGTATTTTTTATTTATTTTATTTTTAAAATACTTGAGGTATTTTTTTATTTATTTTAAATTTTATATTGGAGTCTAGTTGATTAACAGTGTTGTGTTAGTTTCAGGTGTACAGCAAAGTGATTCAGTTATACATATACACGTATCTATTCTTTTTCAAATTCTTTTCCCATTTAGATTATTACAGACTATTGAGCAGAGTTCCCTGTGCTATACAGTAGTCATTGTTGGTTATCTATTTTAAAAGAGATAACTCTGTACTTTTTAAGGTAACCTGTGAAATTACTTACTACCAAGCAAGGTCTAAGAATGACAGATTGAAGAAAAAAATTACAGGTTCATAGTGATATCAACTCATTTATTGATATCAGTTGGAAATAAGAATATTCTTTTTATTCTTTCATAAACGCACAGTTATTTCACAAATCCCTTGCAAAGTACGTTTACCTTATTTCTGTATTTGGGAATTCTTCACACCTGAAATGTGGAAGTTTGAAACAATTGTGCAGAACACAAGGACAACGTAAATATACAGTGACAAAAAATGTCTGATGCAGCAACAGCCCTAAATAGTAAAGGGTTGGCCTGTGCCGAGACCCTGGGTTATGAGAGGCTTCTGGGCTTGGTGCCAGGGTTAAACCTGAGACCAAGGGTGATTGTGTGGTCTGATAGCCCATTTTAGTTGGTCTCTAAATACCACAGACCTCCCGACTCCAGTGCTTCCAAAGTTAAACTACAATAACAGCACAATGGTCTATACCATCAGTTATGTTTAGAAAATCAGGATCAACTGACAGTCATGTTTCCATTGCCCTGCTATCTAAATCATGAGAACAAAATCCTTGGAAACTTGCTAAAATGCCACACTTGCGCTCAATGTTGATAAAATAATGTTATCTTTCTCTATTTTCTCCTTTTTCTACTCATTCAGTGATACGTGGGTATTTTCTCCCTGTGCTCTCTCACCCAGCACCTGCCATAAATCTTTATAATAGCATGTGTCACACTGCTGTACTTACTAGTTTCTGTGTTTTCTTTTCCCAGGACTGAGTTCTTAACCTTATTTTGTGTCAGGTAAACTTTTAAAAATCTGATTAAAGCTCTGGATTCAAGCCACAGGAAGTGTAGCAGCATATAATGATAGTTTACACATATAGACTCTGGAGACACACTGCCTGAGTTTGAATCACAGCTCTGCCACTTCGTGGCTGTGTGACCTTGGAAAAGTTGCTTAACCTCTCTGTGCCTCAGTTCCCTCATCGGCAATATGTGCGTGATAATAATAGGAAATACTCGGTAGAGTTTTTGTCAGTTTGAAATGAGTTAATATAAATCACTTAGAACAGGGCCTAACCAATAGTGCACATGATTGAATGAATGAATGGACGAATACATATGAATGCAGATTTTGCCTGCAATTTCCGAGTGTTGGTTGACCCCCGCCTCCCCAGCTACGGATCCTGGATCCCAAATAATCTGCCTTTGCTTTTGACTGAGTGCCTTTAGGAAAGGAGATGTGACTTAGCCATGTGTATCTTCTGCATTGAACCTGGAACACAGGAGACTTTCAGTAAGTTCCAAATATAAATGCAGCATATTCTTTTCCTTCCCTCTAAGTCTCATAGTTCAGGGGGCCTGTTACCTATCACATGAAAGGATATTGGCCAAATGCTGAGGCTTCCTAGCACTCTTCAAATGCAGTGCTCTACAGGAAGCTAAGCCCCCATCTAGTGTTAATTATTACTGTTACTAGTAGTATAACTATTGGTAGTAATTGGATCAATAATAAGAACAACTGAATAGTACATGCTTACCTCATGCCATCCATCTACTAGGTACTATGTAGACATGGATTTTAATAATCTTACATACTAATTTAGTAATTACTCTCTGAGCACTTACATTGTGCCTGGATTATATCTTTTAATCCACAACAGGGAGGTGTCATTGGTATTCCATTTTGAGTGTTTACAACATTTTTTTTTTTTTTTTTTTTTTTGCTGTTGTAAAGTTATCTGCAATTTACAAATGAGAAACAGGCTGGGAGATTTTGAGTAACTTGCCTGAGGTCACAGCATGGAGCCAAAATCAGGTCTCACTGACTACAAAGGTTCTTAGCAACTCTGCAGTTCTCAGGCTGATAAACAGAGGGAAACACCAGGGAACCCATTTGCCTCAGGGTTAAAAACTACCAGTTTCACTTTCCCCAGCTCTCGAGCTTTCTGGGCATTCCTCTTGGGTGCGTTGACCAAGAACAGTTAGTTTAGTTCTTAAAAGGTGATACAGATATTTGTGGACATTAGCATTTCTAACTCCAAAAGTAAGAGTCAGGAAAGAGTTAGAAAATCAGTATTTTTGTTGCGGTTAGCAGCATATTTTGGCCTAGAATGCCTATCGGCTAATTCAGGTGAAGCTCGAAACATACTTATTTGCTCTTTTCAAATGAAAGATTATTCATATTTACAGGAAAAATACAACATGCTTGGATGGTATGTGTCTACAGCTTGATCCTTGCATTCCCAGATGTCCTAATAAAACGGCTATGAAAACCCCACCAATGTTCACTGTGAGTTTTGTGAGTTAAGTTCCATCATTAGAATCGTGATAACTATGAAGCTTAGTGAGAAATGGCAGTGTGACTCCTAGAGGCTGTCTTTAGGAACGCAGTACACTGGAAATAATGGCAGTTCTCGCCCTTAATTTTTTCACCATTCCTCCCACCTTTCACTCTGTTCCCTCCCCCCCCTCTTTGTCACCATGGTAACCTTTCTAAAACAAAATCAGAATATTACCTCCTTGCTTAGAAAGCATCGCTGTCTCCCCCTCATTGTCAAGCCTTGTTGTGCTTTGAAACCACTTTGGGTACTTGATAAGCAGATGCATCACAAAGACTCCGAATCTGAAGACCTAGAGTGAAACTGAGGAATCTGCACGCTTTATAAGTACCATGGTGATGTTTTTAAATTGATTTTTATTGGAGTATAGTTGATTTACAATGCTGTGTTTGTTTCAGGTACACAGCAAAGTGAATCAGTTACACACGTACATAAATTCACTCTTCTTTAGATTCTTTTCCCATATAGGTCATTACAGAGTATTGAGTAGTGTTCCCTGTGCTATACAGTAGGTCCTTATTAGTTATCTGTTTTATAGTTCCCAGGTGATTTTTGATGCCGGTGGTTTAAAAACTACAGTTTTGAAAACACTGATCTTCAGGATTTATGTCCACCTCTCTAATTTGACTTTTAAGGCCTTGCTTGATTTGGCTCTGTGTACCAATTATGGAAAGGTGTTTTTCAGTCATTAATGGATATTGCATTTTATGGAGTACCATCTTTGGCATTTAGATGGGATTTGTTAACGTTGCTCAGGTAGGTTTCCTAATATCTCTCCAAACCCACCCAGCGCTTCTTCCCTTCTCCACAGTTACTACCCTTACTCTGTCATCACTGTCTCAGTCTTGGCCTATTGCCCCGGCCTCTGGTCTTACACGCTTTTAATCTGGCTTTCATACCGTAGTCAAACAAGTCTTTCAAAATGCTAAAAATGTATTTAGCTACCATTTCTGTGAGTGTTTACTAAGTTCCAGACACTGCTTTTAACAGTTTTATCCACAGTCGCATTCATTCAGTATCCCCCAAGCCCTGTGAGATATATACGATTACTCTCCCTGTTTTAAAGCAGTGTTAGCAGTAGAAAGTAGTGGAACCAGGATGAAAAGCTGATCGTTTTAGCACTCTGTTTAAAATCCCTCAGTGGGACCCCTTTACCTATATGACAAAAATCTGTGCTTCAAATATGACCCCCAAACCTGCTTTGCCAGCTTTGTCTCCTCCTTCCTCACACACTGCTCTACTATGCCAGTCTAATAGCTATTCCTGAAATGCATTATATGTTTTAAAACCACTAAAGTATTATGCATTATATATAACACATTATGCAGAAGGCTTCACAAGGCTTTTGTTTGAATAAGAAAAATGCACGCTCCCTAGTCTGACAAACTAGGAAAAAGATGTCACATGCTGGGCAGATCCAGCCCCAAAGGAGCATCTGTGGTGAGCAGAACACAGGCTGGATTTCGGCTTCCCCTCCCCCCACCTGAGCTGCGTGCCTTTGTATGATGCACAAATTGTGTTGGGCCTCAAGGCCACTGTCATTGTATGTGCTGACCCCAGGGGCAGGAATGCCCTGTTGCTCTGTCTGGTGAACCATCCTTTAACACTGGGCTCAAATCTTTCTTCCTTTCTTCTCTCCCTCCCTTTCTCTCCCTTTCTTCCTTCCTCCCTTCCTTCCTTTCTTCCTATATTTCAACAAGATATTTACAGATGCCTACTATATAAAGGGATACCACGAGATAAGCGTGGTCTCATCCTTTATGGCGTGAGCAGACTAGCAGAGAGGAATCCTTATCCTCCTGGAAATGTTCCAGAGATCCTCCAGGCAAGCTGATCAGCCCACCATTCCTGCTTTAATGGCATTGTATGCACGTGACCCATCTGATCTACATGACTCAGTTTCTTCAACTATGAAGTGACGATAATGAAAAGCTCTCACTGTGTTAATATATCACTGTGTTGGTTTTCAAAATCACCGAAATTGCAGTCAGTGCAGAGAGTCTATAGTACTTATTATACTAGAAAGTCACTGAGGCACATCCGTTCATCTTCTAGAGAGAGTACTAATTAGAATTACCTTGCTGTTTGGTGAGGTTGGTTTCAGTAATGGGAGGGTGGAGGTGGGAACAGGGAGGGATGGGGCTGGGATAGAAATATGGAGAAAGTTTTCTATCTTAGAGCCTGTATGAATATCTATTCGGTGGACTTGCTATTTTTCCATGCAAGTATGTTTAGTATACTCTTCATTTATTGGAAAATTAACTTTGGAGTGTTTAAATACAAATAACAGTAGTCATTGCAGATTTAATCAAGAGATAATGAACTGTGTCTTGACATATATTTTGAGTAAATGTGGTTTAATAGTGCGGATTGTCAATTTGATCAACGATTTTCAATAGAATCTGCAGGGGAAAGGCTAAATGTTTTCAGAGCAACCTACTAAAATATGATCCATCATTATTTAATGTTCAACAGATCAAAAACATGGTTTGGTTTAAATACTTAGATATAACATGACACTGAAGAAAATAATCTAGGGAAAAGTGAAGTTACAAAATATAATCATGAAAGGTGTTCTCAAACTTAAATTATACTGTGGTTGCCTCACTGGCTGGTCCTGGTCTCTCTTTCCTATGTTCTGTTTTCACTCATTGTACCTACAATTATATTTTTTTCTTTCTAAAGAAGAAGTGAATTGAAAATCAGTGCCTTATATGGTTACTCACAGGTCTTCCATAAGTTTCTGTGATACTTGAGTAACCACTTGATGAATAAAATACTGATAAGTGAGTAACTTAAGTTGTGGCCTCTGTGAAAGGCATTATAACTCTGAAGGGCAGAGAGGAGCACAGAACTGTCAGTTCTGCTGTATACCTGGAGCAGTCTGCTAGTTACCCCTGCCACCTACCTAAATTTATTCTCCCCTTCTTCCTGTATATATTATTTCCCATCTAGGAACAATATTTCCCAGCCTCTATTGAAACTAGGTGTATAATTTGCCTGAGTTCTTTCTTTTCCTTTCCCTTGGGCCAGAACACAGAATCATGGCTTCACCCAGGCATGACCAGACAAAGACATTACTCTCGGGCAGTGTTTTTCAATCAGTTTGCCCTCCAGGAGACATTTGGCAATATCTGGAGACATTTTTGGTTGTCACAACTGAGGGGTGAAATGCTACTGGCATCTAGTAGGTAGAGACCAGGGCTGCAGCTAAACATCTTCCAATGCACAAGATAGCCGTCTCCCCTATGACAAAGAATTACTCCTCGGTATGCCAGCATTGCTGAAGTTAAGGAACCGTGGTCTAGTGGACGTTAGAAAAAGTTTTGGGAATCTGGGTTCCTGAATAGTCTTGTGGACCAGAGCTACTCCATCAGCCTTGGATGGCCATAAAAATAAATAAGAGAGAGAAATATACTTCTGTTTTATCTAAGCTACTGTAATTTTGGTCTCTTCTTTGTCCTCTGAAATAGGTAGTAATATTCCTAATTTTACAGATGATGAAGCTAAGATTTATTGAGATCAAATGACTTGTCCAAGATCACATACAGGTAGTAGATAACCAACCAGATGTTCAAAGGCAGATGTGTCTGATTCCAAACCCTATTATCTTTATACTCTACCACACTGCCCCACTTCAGCACTCGACTCCAAGGCTCTGTCCTTGACCTAATGAATGAATGAAACTTCCCCTAAGGGTTGGATATAAGCATCTACCTGTATTCTTAAAAATCTCACAGATAATTCTGATAAGCTATCAAAGTCACTGCTGTTAAAAAAATATATAGAATTAAGTACCATTTAAAAATATTTAATCAGTAAAACCTCTATGTGATTTTTGTTTGGCTTTCTCTAGCTTTTAATTCTCAATTTTTAGTTATTAGAAATATTAGTATTTCAAACCTACATTTCCCCTTACATCTCCTTCTCTGGTGTAGCTTGCTAGAGCATGATTTGTTGTGGAAGTACTAGTAGTGGTATAGCTTCTCTACTGCCTTTTTGGCTTTTGCTCTTCTCTCCTATGAGCTGGGAGATTATGGCTAAGGCCTACGTGTGAGGAACCTGCAAGGTGTGATAGCCTCAAGTTAGGGGCCAAAGGAATTAGTGGCTGATCCAATTTAAGAAAGATCTCTGAGGCAGACTGGAGTCTTGGCCATGTAAGCAGGATTCAAGACAGAATCAAGTAGAACAGAAAGATTTGAACTAAGATCTTTACCAATAGCTAGGCAAGTCCCTGGAAACTTTACATCTTAAATAGTACGTGCTGGTTGCTCAGGAATTCTCTAGTCTGCTCTATCTAAAGGCCAGGCCAGTACCGGTCCTGGTCCCTGGCACAGGAGGATGACACACATTATATCTAAAACCCCTGGGGACTGTGATTGTAGACTCATGTCCTCCATCTGGTTACCAGATGGGACGTTTTGGAATTTTGGTAAACTTGGCAGAGTTTGAGGCTCTTTCTCATTACAGCAAACACAGGGGTCCTGGGATCAGAAACGTTCTAATTGTTCTTTCCATTGAGACTTGATGTAAGAGAGGTCCTTATGAAGAGATCAGGTTATGAGATGCATTATTTAGCATGAAGACATTGTTATGGCATCAATCTCTACATAATGCTCCCTTCACTAAAATAAGTGTCAATCTTAGAGATGTTTGGGTAAAAGCACATTCAATTGCAAACTTGATTCAAGTTCAAGAGCTTAGGGATATCAAGAGTATAGGTCTGGAGACAGGAATGCATCAGAAATAAAGTGGATAGCAGATAAGAGGACAAAATAAACTGAGACGTCAAATCTAGGCAGTCACGAATGTTAACATCCATAAGAGCTGAAGAGGCAGAGAAATGTGGGGATTTAGCTATCCAGTCAAATATTCAGGAATGGGTAGGAAACGCCTGCAGACTGAATATTCAGCACTGAGAAACAGCAAAATTCTAAGATCAAGAGCATTTATATGATTCTCATTTAGGAAGAAATCCATTTCCCTGTAGTTTCCCCATACTCCCTGTGGAGAGAATGTAGGTAATTGAGAGCATCTGATTGATGTTAAAAGTTATGGCATTGACTGGAAGAAGTGGATTTGTACAGATATTAAAATTACAATTTATTTATTCGTTTTAACTGGCATTTATTGAGCCCTGTTTTGGGTAGGTCTCATTCTAGTTGATGGGGAAGGAGGTATGAATAAATTATGGATGCTCTTCTTTAGTAATTCACTGTCTTTTAAGGAGACAGAGAAGCCTGCCATTAACAGATGGACTACAATACAGTATGAGAAGTGACATGATGGTAAATATTGTACAGGTTGTTGAGGGAGACCAGAGAAGGATGGAGGGATCAGAGAAGACTTCCTGGGAAAGATGGGACCTGGGCAGATTACTGAAGAGTAAGAATTAGGTAAGGAAGTGGATGGAGTCAAAGCATAACATAGGCTGATGGAAAAGTACAAAGGTGTGGGAACATGAGAGATCTTGGTGTTTTGGGATTCATACAATGAATATTTATAGAGCACAAAAATTGTACCAGGAATGGATTTAGGTATTGGGATATATTATGATTGAGGCAAACAAGATCCTTAAGCTCATGATTCTTGCAGTCTGTTGAGAGAGACAAATACCTAAATGGAAATTTAATAGAGTGTGATAAGTGCTTTGAAAGGGGCAATAACAGAGCACTGAAGAGGGAGCGCAGGAGGAGGACGTTTATCCCAGCATGGTAGAGGAAGAGGGAAGGGGGCAGTATGTCTGAGAAAGCATCCCTTCAATTGGAACTTGAAGAATGAGTATGGGTTAACCAGGGAAAGAATTTGGGAAAGTACCAACACTGAAAATAGGAAACACAAAGGCAACGAGGCAAAGGAAAACCTGGCATCTTCAGGAAACCAAGTTTTTCTGGAAGTTGAAGGTACTGGTAAGGTATTTATTGGAACGGTTGATCATGGATCCTAGGTTGGATAGAGGAAGTAGTACATTGAGGCATTATCTGTAGACTGGGAGAAAATGGGAATGAAAAATGACAGGAAGTTTCTCGGAAATTGAAGAGCAAGTGTAGGGATAATAAGGGAGTGACAGAGCTGGAAGGATGGGTGATGGGGAGGGATTAGTATGGGGAGTATATATTTGTGATATAAAAGGTAGTAGAATTCTGGCTAATGACAAGGTCCTGACCGACAATGGAGGTACTGAGGAGGTATAAGTCACTGGTGATGAAATAAGTGAGGAACTTAGAGGCCAGTGCGTCGGGTAAGTTAGGCACATAGGTGCAGAATCACCCAAGATAGTGACAGGATGTACAGGAGTCAGTGTACAGGAGTGGCCATGGCAACTGTAGATGAGCGTGACACCAAAGAACAGAAAGTGGTGTATCTTGCTGGCACGAGGTTTTCACAGTGGTCCAAATAGCTCTAGAAATAGAGGTAGACACAGATCTTCCCTGGTGTCCTAGTGGCACTTGATGCTGTTGAACCTGCAGGTGGACTCAATGGACACATGAGTTTCAGTTAAGGCGGAAGATAAAGGAAATAACACAATTAAGAGGTTAAACCTGTAGTGGAATCTGTCAAGAGCACAGAGGAATGGCTTTGGAAAAAACAAAGCTAAGGTCAGGTAGAGGGGGTGGAAGGACACTGCGGGGCCGGGAGAAAAGGACGGGATAGCGACAGGCCTTGCCTTCAGAGCAGGGCGTGGCTTGGCAAAGATGAGGGGCCTGGTGGGTTTAGGTAGGTTTCAGGTTCCGAAGGGACAGCTTTGTGCGTCTGGGTCAGACCCTGTGCAGACAGACAGCGGGGGTCATTGCCACAGCAGCATTGGGAATCTGTTGACACTGGTCTAGGGCAGCTCTGTGCCGTCCCTCTTTCCTTTCCTGTTGGTCTCCCCTTCCTGCTTGACAAGTTCAGGCCAGGTGAGTCTAGTTGGGTCTTCTTCTAAACGTCATTGCTTCTGAAAGGTCCCTTTGATAGACGGCCATCAGGCAGCTTCTCACAACACCTGCTGTGCTAGTACTGTTCGGCATCAGCTCTCTGCAAAATCCCCAGCTCACACTGCTTGACAACTCCTCAATCCTTGGCCAGAGTGACTAGCAAGGCCTGAGTCACTTGAAACACATCTCTATCCTGCACTCGTTTCTGTGTCTCAGTGGGAGCTTTGTCTCAAGTGGGGCATCCAGCTGTCTTGCAGGGAAGCCCACAAAACCCAAGAGTCCAAAATTGGGAGCACATCCTGAGTTTCCAAACAGCGAGGCTCTCCTGTTTGATTGTGTACCTCACATTTCTCGAGTCCCTTATCTTTCATCAGGATCCTTGGATACCTTTATAATATATACAATTGATGTTTAAATTTCAGCCTGAACTTACTGAACAATGCCTGAGATAGATGTTTATATGCGTTCATTTTTCATGTTTCACTTTGTAGTGATCCTAATAACACTTTGCATTTATAGAGCATTCTTATTCCTAAAAACTTAAAGCACTTAAGAAACTAACAACCTCTCCACGTCCCTGGAAGACAGACATATGATACATCACTGCTGAAACCTCTAAAATGCATTTTCACTTGGAACAACTTTTATTGAAAACAATATCTGAGGAGCTATCAGCTGAACTTTCTGAATTTAAGTAATTTAACCCCTATCTCTAAATCAGCAGCATACCCTCCACCTCCACAATGACGTTATTTATGAGTTGGGAGCTTGGTTTGGACCATCTTTTTATAGCTACTTTATTTATTTATTTATTTATTTATTTATTTATTTATGGCTGTGTTGGGTCTTCGGTTCGTGCGAGGGCTTTCTCCAGTTGCGGCAAGTGGGGGCCACTCTTCATCGCGGTGCGGGGACCGCTCTTCATCGCGGTGCGCGGGCCTTTCACCATCGCGGCCCCTCCCGTTGCGGGGCACAGGCTCCAGACGCGCAGGCTCAGTAGTTGTGGCTCACGGGCCCAGCTGCTCCGCAGCATGTGGGATCTTCCGAGACCAGGGCTCGAACCCGTGTCCCCTGCATTAGCAGGCAGATTCTCAACCACTGCGCCACCAGGGAAGCCCTGGACCATCTTTTTAAATGAAAGAATCTTATCCTTTCTATATCCGATGTTGACAACAGAACCAGAGCACATGTTCAAAACCCAGAGGTGACATAACAGGGATTTTAGGAGCTAGGGTAGAAAAAGTGTCTTGTGGTATGGTAGAAAGAACATGGGCCCATGCACCAAAAAATTGGCTGATTTAATTTCATAAATATGTATTTAGTATCTCTATCAGGAAGGATTAGGTTGACTGCAAGTAGTAGGAAAACCCAAAAGACCAGTGTGATAAATGCTATAGCACTTTGTTTCTATGTAAAATTCCACTGGCCAGGCGGGCCTGGCTTGATCTGGCAGCTCTGCTCCATGAGGTCCTCAGGAACTTGGTCTTCATCCAGCTCAGTACCCTTCCTTTCTGAGTCTTTGTAGGTAAAAATGGTCCATTTACATTCCAGGGAACAGGAAAGAATGAGAAACAAAGGAAGACAAAGTTGTCTCTTATAGGAAGTTCTTAGAAACAGCCATAAGATAGGACGTTTGAACGTACTGACTTTTGTCCAGAGCTTTGTCATCTAACTGTAAGAGAGGTTGGAAAATTTAGTTTCTGAGTGGCCATGTTCTCAGATAAAAATCCTATTACTATTGAAAAAGAGAGAACCGATATCAGGGGAAGCCTAATAGTAGCTCTTTGCAGTCGGTATAAGTCACTGCTGTGACTGGTATATCTGGTATATCTGGTATATCTGGCTTTCTTGTGAAGTTCCTGTTTGACCTTGGGCAAGCCAATTTTATTTTTGGACCTTGATTCCCCTGACTGCGAAATGAAGGGGGATCATACTGGCTGCTCTTCAGTGGCCCTCCGATTTCTGAAAGTCTGAGGATAAATGAATGAATGGCCAGATGAATGAATAAATGACAGCAGAATGGCTTAGGGATTTTCATAAGAGTTCAGTGGGCTTAAGAAGGTTGCTAAATCCATGCTCTTGGACTCTGAATTAATTACAGTGAATATGAGCAGATCATAAGACTATGGGCATAGCCTTTTCTGATCAACACATATTATTTAAATGTTTAATTATACAATATGATATATATTCAGAAACATATAAACATAAATGTGTACTTCAATAAATAGCTATTAAATAAACACCCATGTAGACTTAATTCAGGGCAAAAAAGAAGTAGCACATTGCCAGCAGCTCAGAGGTCCCTCATGTTTTCCTACCAGTTCACAAGCCCCTCTTTCCCCTTAAGATCTAAATTGTACAGATAATTGTATCATGACTTCTGTGATAAGATTCTTTATTTGTTTTACAGTTCTGCTACTTATGCTTGTATCCCTAAATACTATGATTTAGCATTTCCTACTTTTAGATTTCAAGAGTTAGCTCATTCTGTATGTAGTATCTTGTGACATGGATCCAATTTTGAAATTATGTTTGTGAGATTCATTATATAGCTGGACTTTGTGCATTTTTATTGCTACGTGGTACGTCATTATCTGGTATATCCTACAATTCATCTTTTCAACTCTTGATGACATTTGAATTGTTTCAGATTTTGACTCATATGAGCAATGCTGCTTTGCATGTACCTGTGTTCTTCTCGTGGTGGGTGTATGTACACATTTCTCTAGAGTAGACATTCTTAACCTGGAGTCATTGGACACCCACGGGAGTTGCTTGGTAATAGGATCATAAAACTGTCCTACAATTTTGAAAGTAGTTGTACCCATTTACACCCCAGTCAGCAGTGCATGAGAGTTTTTTCTGGCTCTCCATTCTCTTCAGCGTTTGATATCGGTAGATTTCTTAATATAGATTTTGCTTCTCTAAATGTTAGGTTTATGAACTAGGACAGGCCTGAATACAGGAGAGACATTACTAGTGTAAGGAGTCTTAAGGAGTATGGAAGCGAAGGAGAAGACTACTATTTGTACAGTAGGGAGTGTCAAATTTTATGTGTAAAACATGGTATCAGTCTGTTCATTCACTCATTCATGCAGTCAACAAATATTGATTGAGCACCTACTGTGTGGCAGGTACCATGACCGCTTTCATGGAGCTGAGAGCCTCAATGGGGAGAGAGACACAAATCAGTGAAAGAATGTGCTTCCACAAGAGTGTGTGAGGGAGGGACCAACTTACACTGGGAGGTGAGGAAAGAAACTACAGCTGAGAACTACAGGGTAGGCAGAGGTAACAGTTGCAGATTGGAGCCTTCTAGATGGGGATAAGAGCATGGACAAAGAGCTTGGTCAGGAGACCACTGTGTATCTACTACTGAGTGAGGATGAAAGATGGAGGTAGACGTGTAGGCAGGGGTCAGGTCAGACAGTTCACTGAAGGCCATATGAAGAAGTTTAGTCTAAATGATAGCCTCATTTTGAAGCCCTGCAGTGTTTGAAGCAGGGGGTCATGTGATCGGACTTCCTTTTGAAAAGGCAACCCACAGTAGTGGAGAAAGGAGGTCATCGTAGTTTGGTCTAGAATTGTGGTGGTGGAAGGTGGCAGAAGATAGGTAGGAAGTCGGCAGACACACAACTTGATAGATTCTGTAGCTATTTAGCAGGTGAAATCTAAAGGCTTTGGTGTTAGATTAGTTATTGAGGCAGAGTGAAAACATCCAAGTCGACAGCTACCTATCTGGCCTCCACAGTGGTATTGGAGGAGGCAACATTCACAGAGATGGGGCACTGGAAGAGGGCAGGAGGTGGGGAGAGGAGACCATGTTTGGTTTTTGACCTGTTGGTTTTAAAGTGTCCTTTGAGATACTCGCGTGGCGCTCTGCCACCCACTGTGCGACTTTGAATCCTGGCACAGCCCCTTGCGGGGCCCAGGGGCAATGATTTAGCATTGTTGTGCCTCACTTCCCTCGTCTGTAAAATGTGAATAATATTAGTAACCGCCTTGTATAGTTCTTGTGAAGAATACATACAAAATGCTTAGAAGAGATATGGCGCTTGTTAAGAACTCAATAAATGTTAGTTATTTTTATTTTTGTTTACTATTATTATCTAAGAGGAGATGCAAATTAAGCAGTTGGATTTAGGGGTGTTGAGCTGAGAAAAGCATTATTGAGCTAAAGATATTATGTTATGAAAATTTCCAAAAATCTTTAAAAGTAGGAAGAACAGTGTAATCAAACCCCATGTGTGTGTGCTGCATTTTTGACAGTGATCAGTTCATGGTCAATCTTGTTTCACTTATACCCTTCATCTAGATGCACTATGTCCCTATCTTGGATCATTTGGAAGCAAATCACGCATGTACACTAGTACATTGACAGTTCAGATCGTATATGGAGATAGAAATTCAAGAGTCATCTGCATATAGGAGGTCACTGAAATCCATGGTGTGAAGAATATCAAGTCTTAAGACATGCCAACATTGGATGGCTGAATAGAAGGGAGTAGGCCTACAAAATAGCCAGAGGAACAGTGTCAGAGAGGTAAGACAAAACCCAAGAGCTTATGGTATCCCCCCAAACCAGGTGAGAGAGTGTTTTAAAGAGAGTACTCAATAGTGTCAAATATTGCCAAGAGGTCAAGCAAGATGGGCATGCAAAAGTGTCCATTGGCTTAGGCAACATGAATGGCATTCGTTTTTCAGTAGAATAACAGGGAAGAAACCAAATTGTTGTAAGTTAAGTTGGGAATAACAGGTGAGGAATGGAGACAGTGGGTTTAGATGATTACTGCAAGTAAGGGATGAGATTAGTCTATTGCTGGAGGGGGACATGGATATGAGCAAAGACTTTTTAAAGTCGTCATGGGAAGAATCTAGTTGAGAGAAAGAAATTTATGATTGAGGGGAGAGAAGGGATAGTTAACAGTGGCAAGTTCCTGAGAAGGGGGAAAAGATTCAGAGCACAGGATTAGCCTTGGAAAGGACAAAGGATCCCTCATTGAACATTGATTTCAAATACAGATTCCTGAGCTTTGCATCCAGAGATTCTGATTCAGTAGTTCTGGGCTGAAGCCCAGGAATCTGCATTTTAAAAAGTACCCAAAGTATTTCAGGAACAAGTGGTTCAACATATATAAACAGCTCATACATCTCAACATCAAAAAAAAAACCCAATGGGAAAAAAAAGGGTAGAAGAAATGAATAAACACTTTTTCAAAGAGAAAATGCAGATGGCCAACAGGCATATGAAAAGATGCTCAACACTGCTAATCAGAAGGGAAATGCAAATCAAAACCACAATGCGATAGCACCTCACACCTGTCAGAATGGCTATTATCAACAAGTCCACAAATAACAAAGTTGGTGAGAATGTGGAGAAAAGGGAACCCTCTTACACTGTTGGTGGCAATGTAAATTGGTGTAGCCACTGTGGAAAACAGTATGGAGGTTTCTCAAAAAAACTAAAAAATATAACTACCATATGACCCAACAATTCCACTCCTGGGTATATACCCGAAAAAAAAAAAAACAAAAAACACTAATTTGAAGATACATGCACCCCAATGTTCATAGCAGCATTATTTACAATAGCCAAGGCATGTAAACAACCTAAGTGTCCAACAGATGAATGGATAAAAAAAGATGTGCTATATATACGCAATGGAATACCACCTGGCCATAAAAAAGCATGAAATAGTGTCATTTGCAGCAACATGGTTGGACCTAGAGATGATCATATTAAGTTGAAGTAAGCCAGACAGAGAAAGACAAATATCATATGAAATCACTTATATGTGGAATCTAAAAAATAAACTAGTGAATAAAACAAAAAAGAAGCAGACTCACAGATACAGACAACAAACTAGTGGTTACCAGTGGGGAGAAGGAAGGGGGCAGGGGCAATATAGGGGTAGGGGGAAAAAGGGGTTATTATGAAATTATATGAAATCATGTGTATGAAACTTTTGAACATTGTAAAGCACTATAGAATTTAAAGAAGCCTTCATTCAATAAAATATGTTTTTAAATAAAAAGTAGCCAGAATATTTCAGATACAAGTCAAGGACTATCTTTGATAAACATTGCCCTGCAAGTTAAGACTAAAATGCTTGCTGTGTAGGCACTACTTTAACGTCTTCAAGTAGGTATAGCATTCTTTGAGAGCGTTTTGATTTGTTTTCCTTAAAATATATTTTGGTCATTTTTTTCATTATACAAGTGAAAGAGCTCGGTATAGCAAAGTGTAAGGAAAATGAAATATAATCCCACCCCTCAAAATAGTCACTGATCACATTTGGGCATATTTCCTTCAAAACTTTCATTTTTCTATTTTCTCGCCATATTTACGTTCCTATAGCTTGTTTGATTTTGTGTCCTCTTCCACTCGGCATTAGAGTGTTCACAGTTTCCATGTTATCACACACTGTTTATAAACATTTTATGGGTGACCGTTTCCATGGTCTGTTTTTTCAATTACCTGCTTTTCTGGAATGCACATAAGCGAGGCTGTTGTCCCCCACACACGCCCCCATAAGTATACCCCAGGTTATAGCCTACTCTGGCTGGTTAGCTCTAAATTCACATCTTTCTCTCTTATTCAAGAAAGCAATCATACTGTACTTACTTCCCTGGACAATTCACTCTCCCCGGCTTCTATATGTCTGTTTCATACCTTTTTCTCTCTACTCATACCTTCCTCTTCTACCACCTTGAGCTTGAATTGAACATTTATCAGGGCTAAAATCTTGGTTTGCACCCCTGCACTGCTACTCCCATTGTCCTTTATATCTCAACAGATGGCAAGTCCATTCTTCCAGTAGCTCAGGCCACATGCATGGAGGCCGTCCTTGACTCCTCTCTTTGTGTCATGCCCCACATCCCATTCATTAACAGGGGTCCCTAACCCCTGAGCCGTGGACCAGTATTGCTCCGCGGCCTGTTAGGAACCGGGCCACACAGCAGGAGGTGAGCGGCGGGCGAGCGAGCGAAGCTTCATCTGCCGCTCCCCATCGCTCCCCATTGCTCCCCATCACTCGCATTACCGCCTGAACCATCCCCGCCACCATCCCGTCTGTGGAAATTGTTATATGTCATATATATGTATATCTTGCTGGCTCTACCTTCACATGTATCCAAAATTATACCCCTTCTCACCATCTCCACTGTTACTGCCCTTATCCACGCAACCATTACCTCTCTGCAGAATCACGGGACTCCCAACTGCTGGCAGCAGTATTATTTCAGAGTCAGAGAGGGGAGCACCTGTACCTCAAGCCCAGGCTCTAGATAAGGCTCTAGGCTGGAACGTGGGATTGCAGTTGAGTAAATATCATTTTTAGGGAACGCTGTGTTGGAAGTTCCAAACGTGTGCTCGGGGCAGGGATGGCTGCTGTAAAGGTTGCTGTTTTAATACACTGATGAACAGAGGTGAAAACCTCTAGCCCCTGATTGATCCAGGCAGGGAATTCCAACTGATAGGGCTTGAGAAGGATGAGTCAGAGCCCACGATGAGTGACAGGAATGGGGTCTGAGAGAGGGGTGCCCTATTTTGGGGTAGGGAGCATGTATGCTTGAGGAGAGGTGCCTCCGCCACCCTAGGAATTCCTGTGCAGAAACGAGTAGTAACATTGTGTTGGCGTTGCTGGGGACTCAGGAAGGGCAAGGCAGGAGTGAAGACTCTCCTGGGCGTAATTGGGGGAGCGGTAGGGATGCTCTGTGAGACTAGACGTGGGTCATTTTGAACCAGCTGGCCACCAGGATCACACTCGGAAACCTGTCATCCGACATCCCGTCGGTATCTTTAAACATAGCCCAAGAGGACACGAAGACCAAGGAAAGGGGGGTTGATGCCTTTGAGAGTCATTTCTTTCCTTCATTTAAACTATAGTCTCTTTACAGAATGACTAATGCAGCTCTCTTTGTGGCCAACTTTGAGAGTGTGTGGATTCTGAGACCAAATATGGCCCTTTAGGTCTTAATGAGTCCATAGAGTGAAGACAAGGCATCTGGCTCACAAACCGTGTTTTCACAGGCGTTAGGAGCCACTTTTGGATGCTGCATTGATGTTTTTTCCCAAGTAGAGTCTATCATGACAGCTTTCTCCATTAAATTGTGGCTGGAGGCACAGAACAATGCCTGCTGTGCTGGAATGTTCCAGGAGAGCCCACTGAGAGCACTAGTAATGAACAAGCAATGGTATTTGGGCCAGTTCTGTTGTACTCTGTAGACAGTCACAAGGATAAAGTTGTCTTGTTGGCATTTTGAATGAGTATAGGGAGTGATTCAAAGTATTTTCTTACAATTAAGATTCACAGAAAGTCATTATCAATTTAAATATCTTCTCATAGCCAAACTAATGCAAAGTGGGTCTTATCTTTTATATTATGGATTAGTCATTCAAAGTAAGATAATGAGACTGTTGATGACATTTACAGATAATTCTATCAGCAGTGAGAAGAAAAATAAAAACAATATCTATTCTTCAAAACCTAGTAGGAGTGAACAAATTTGAGTCACAAATGTTAGCATGATCGCATTTTGCATATTTCTAAAAATGTTTTTACATGATATGCAATTTGCAGAGAAATGTGTTTTTACTGTCCAACAAGCATATTTCATGTATATACTAAACATCATTCTTTCCTTTTAGCTTTTTACTAAAATGTTATCGCTATACTAGTTTTATAAAATCAATAAATTATGAATAAGGAAAGAAAGAGAAAAGGAAAAAATCATACACCAGTTAATGAAGCCGTACAGGCAATGTGTTCCTTCTTATGAAATTGGTTTTGTTATAATATGCTTTCTCATAATTAAGGGATTAATTAGATTCGTAATACCCTTTTGAGGCAGTCAGCATTAAAACCATTTTATACCTAGAAGAATTGAGGTATGAAGAAACGGATTTTTCTCAAGGTCACAACAAATTTAAAGTTGTAGTTTCAAGAATTGAACCTCAGGATATTGATATCTTGCTTGCATATAGCAATACACCATGGCGTGTGTGTGTGTGTATTGGAGGTTTATTTTCTCATGTAAGCCTCCAGGGAAAGGAAAGATGATGTCCCATCTCAGTTTAAATTCTGGGACCAGATATGTGGCTACAGGTATGGTAAGAATAGGAGGTCCCATAAGAATTTGGCAAAAGACCCTGGGAAATAGTGGTTCCAAGTATTTCCTTAAGGCCAGGGTCCAGCACTTCCTCAAGGGAGCAGTGTATCCAGATAAATCTCATTGGACCGATTATCTTAAGTCTTAGTCCCAGGGCTCATATCCCAGCTGTGTCAAGTTGCTGTGTGACTTTGGTAACTGACTGAATCTCTAGGATCCCTTTTGGCCCTAAAATCAGAGAATGTGCAGATTCTATGCATTGAACAGTGATGTTACACGGTGCTGGCTCGAAGGTGTGCTGACAATTAATCTGGATAATTAGTTTTATTCTAACAGCTCTGGGAACTTAAACCAGAGCTGTTAGACACACACGTTCCCCCCTCTGCCTTGCCGTTTCCCCCTCTGTCTTGCTGTTTCCCCTCATACAAGTGTCTTTAGAGAACCTCAGGGTTCTTGACCCTAGCTTTCCTGATCAGTCTAGAACTATTTACTTGTATTTCTTTAGCCGTGGTTTACCTTTTTAGGTACCTTGCAGTTAGTAGTGCTTCTTCCTATGGTTGATAATATTGTTGCCACAGATAATAGCATTGACAGAGAGTTGGAAGAAAGCCCAGTGATTTAGTCCACCTGAATCCATTATCGAGGGTTTTTAGGGGTTATATAACCCAGTTAAAAATTAACCATCTGGCTTGGTAGAAGCTGCCTTCTAACTGTTTTTCATAACAGAGGCCCTTGTGCCAAGTGTTGGTTTCCATGGAAATGATTTAAAACATGCATTAAAATCTGGGAATGGCTGTGTTTTCCCCATCTGATAGCTTCCATTGTCTTCTATAACACCAAATTTCTATTTTATGGACTCTTACATAATTGTCACCTGTTGGGACACTACCCGGAATAGGGTCTGGGGTTCAGGAGCATGGATCTACCATCTTCCAGGGTTATAAATGTTGGATAATTGTGGAGAAAACACATAGAACCGAATATCTTAAGTCTGTTACATAAATGAGTAAATGATTCAGAAACTGTTAATAAAACACCATATTAAATGCTTTAGGGTAAATTCTAAAGACTTAAAATCTCTCTACCCTTGGAATACTTATTTGACTAGAGCTATTAAAGGTTAAAGAAACTATTTTTTATGGACCAAAGTAGACTTTTCAAACTGTCATGCTACATTTCGTCTCCTGAGCTTTGAGTACTAGGTTTTAGTACTCTAGTACCCTTTAGTGCACTAACCCTTTTAAACAGCTAGTTTTCTGGGCAAAGTATATGTGAATCGTAATGGAGGGCATCAGAATCTTTTCCACTCTCAACTCATGAGTAACTTTTCAACCCAAACTGGTGAAAGTCCCTGATAAACTAAGAGCAGCCTATCACTTCTACTATAATACTAATATCTGCTTTCAGGAAAGTTACTGGACTGAAAAAGCAAACATTTAAATACTAATAAAAGTTGAAAGGAAATTCCCTTTGGTGCAATTAAATGATCCACAAATGAAAAGTAAAGAGAGAAAAAAGTGAAAGTGTTCAGAGGGATAAACATGGCTTGTTTTGGGAGTTGGACCTGTTTCGGGTAATTTAATGCACACACATGAGGGAGAGCACCTCATTTGTGCAGAATTTGGGGGATAAAAACTAGCCTGTACAGGCATTTTCCGTAAAAGTGAAGCCATACCTTTAATCATAACAACATTAGCATTTTGTTCTCTTACTACGAGGTACTGTGGCGAAGATCACCCATACTTATTTAATCCTTATAACAGACCTGTGAGATAGGTAATGTCACTATCCCCATTTTACAGGTGAGGAAACTGAGGCACAGAGTGTTTAGATTTCTTCTTCACTGTCTCTTGTCCAGCTACTAAGTGTCAGAGTTGAATCTGTGTGCAGCTCTTTTCCATGCGGCACTGCCTCTCATAGAAGTATATCTCTATGTGTAGCCATTTTGGATGGACCCAGAATGTGTTTCTTAACCTTCCTTAAGAGCGTACAGCAGACATAATTTATCTTTTCTTTGGTGGCTTAGAAATGACTTCCTATAAGAGACCTTCTGGACTAATCCCATCATGCCTCTAATCCCTGTTTACTTCACTCACCAGCAGATGATGCCCAAATTGCCCAGACACTTATCTTCGCATAGCATTCTAATCTGACCCCATTGCTCATCCTTCATTGACCTTCCAGAATGCTCTTTTGTGCTCTCCGGAACACACAGTCCTCAGCAAATCCCTCAATATCATCAACCTCTTTCAATATTTCCTGCATGTTCAGGGTCCAGCTGAAAGCTGGCATTCAGCTGCTGATACAGACTTTTCCACAGCCTTCTGAAATGGGTAGTTGAGTTTTGATTTCTGTGTGTCACTTGCTTCCATGCCGTCGATTTCAACACTCTAATTTCTGGGGGGATTTGTCCCCCACTTCTCCTGTCAGCATTCTTAGTCCCTCTTATCAAGGGTCTATCCAGTGGTATTTTCTTCCATCCCACTCCAGTTACCCATCACTAGACACACTCCAGACCTTGTCATTAACAATAAGAGCTTCACAATCCAAATCTCTATTTGGGGGCACCACTTTTCTGAACAATGTGACCTGTGTACTGAGCTCATTTGGAGTACCTCCAACGCCAATTCTTTTACCCCATCATGACCTGTTAGGAATTGATTGTACCACATTTTTACTGCTCATTCTCAGCCTCACGCCATTATTTTCCTTCTTACTGGTTTACATCCCATGCTCCACTTTTAAAAGCACTCCCTTGCACCCCTCTCCTGTCCTACTTGCCAGTCGCCCATAGACTCTGCCCCTGCCCCTGAGCAAGCTCCCTGCTGCTACAGGAAAACCCATGACCGGACCCTCAGTGCTGCCTGGCGGTCTTGTTACATTTCTCAGTATTTTCATTTCCACGCTCTCCAAGAAGACTGCTTCAAACTTTTCCTGTCTTATCAAACCTCCCATACCGTTCCCCGCGTCTAACTTTGAACTGCAAGCCTCACGTTTTACTTCACTGAGAAACTAGAAGCAGTCAGATGAGAGTTAGCTCTCATTTTTTCCCACTACCGAGGCTAGAGACCTAACATCTGTACCCATGTATTCTATTCTTTGAAATTGTTGTACCAGATTAATTGTCCCTACTGAAATGTGTCTGCTTGGACCTCAGATCTGCATCTCCTATGGCATACTCAAGAGAAGTATGCATTTCTCCCAACTTCTTCTCAATTTCTTCCTCTTTACTAGATCATTCCCGTGAACAAAATAGCTTGCTATACTAGTTTCCATCTTAACAAAAATTTTTAAAAGCCTAAGCCCTCTCTTAGAACTCACATCTTCTTTCTCACTAGATGTGGTGTACTCCCCTTATTTCTCTACTTGCCTTGCTAATCAAAGCTCCTGTCTTACCACCCATGACCTCCACGTGTTCTTCTTAACCACTCCGCTGAAACAGCACCTATCAAGGTCACCAACCGCCTCCATCTTTCCCAACAGCCTCTCCTCACGTGCCTCATTTTTTCAGCAGCAGTAGACACAGTTGGCTACACCTTCATTCTGAAAGTGTCTTCTCTATACTTTGAGGCCCCACAGTTGCCTTGTTTGCCATTCAGCTTCCATGCTGTGTCATCTCATTCTCTCTTGCTGTCTTTCCTCCTCCGGTTTCTAAATACTAGAACATATTCAGTGAACCATCCTCCTTCCTTTTCTGTGTATTTACACTTTTTCTCGGTAATCTCACACTTTACCATGGTTTCTTATACAATTTATATTCTGGTGACTTTTGATATCCAGACTCAGCATCCAACAGCACACACAGTATCTCCACTTGGAAATCTAAGAGGGGCCTTGCTTTTAACATGTCCAAGAGACAACTGCAGCCATCATCCAGTCCTACGCTTCTCCCCGATCTTTTCCATCTTTGTCATTTTCCCATTGTACATGGACTTGATGCCAATCTGTCTCACTTCCCATCCTGGAAATTCTGCCGGCTCTTCAACGCTACAGCCAATGGGATCTTGTTAAAAGTTAAGATAGATCTGAGTAAAAGCCAACCTACAAATAAGGCCCTATAATTCCTTTCGTATTCTGGCCTCCTTTTGTCTCTCTGAAGTGCAGTCCTGCCACTCTCCCCTTAGCTCCTGTTACCTACTCTTTCTCAGACAGACCTCAGACCCTTTGCATGTACTCTTTGCTCTGCTGGGGATGCTCTCCTTGGCCCTGCCCATCACAGTTACCTTCCCCAGCTGCTGCTGTCTTCCTGACACCTATTTTTACAAGAAATTGTATTTTAAAAAATTTCTGTTTATTATTATTTTCTCTCACACTGGAATGTCAGCCCAAAGAGGACAGATAACTTACCTGTTTTGTTCATTCCTATGTGTCCAGGAAGTTGTTCAATAATGGTCTGTGGGATGGAATATCCTCTCCTTCTTGTTTTGGCTCAGACACTCTCTCTCCCCCAGCCCTCCCTGCCTGGGGGGACCTGAATAGAAATTTGACACTGCAATTCCTGTCATTTGTCTTACAACGTTAGTATTCAGCTTACAGTGGACCAGGGACACATAAATGACTAAAGGACCCTTTATAATTATGGACAGATTTTAGGAGAAAGAAAATATCCCAGACACCCCAAATATTATGCCCACTATCTCTTCATTACTTAACAGCTTTTACAATGAAGAAAAAAAACCTTTTTATTCAAATTCAACTAACATGCTGAAAATGTTAGGTACTTTTATGTCCCTAACCTGATTTGAAACTCAAAATAATGTTAGGAACAACGTAGGATTTCTATTTTACAGATGAGAAACTAGAACCCAGTGACATTATAACTTGACTAATAAGTTCCACATCATAAGTGATGTAGACCTGACTTCAGTCCATGTCCTGAATACTCTCTACTAAGTGACGGTGGTGGTGTTTATTTGTTTTATTTTGTGAGTTTTTTATGCATCGAAGACAAGATTAACAGAGCAAAAGCTGGGAGAGTTTATACATTGGTGTGAATGAATTTCAAAATATGTGATATCAGAACTGATCACTGCTAGGCTGAGAGGGAGTTAAATACCAGAAGGGCAGAAGGGCACTAGGAACAAAGTGTTCTGGAAGAGTGCAAAAGCTACAGCAAAGTTTGCTTATTTTACGATCATAATAAAATGTGTGTGTGTGTGTGTGTGTGTGTGTGTGTGTTTGCGTTTGCTATAGGAGAGAATACTATAAATCTGTTCAAAGACAAAGCTGAGCATAAAATTATTTTATGAACCTATCATTATTATGAATATCAATGAATATCAGTAGTATAATATCTTCAGACTGAGTTTGGCTGGCTATTTGTTCACGTTAAGTAACCTCAGACTACCTTTTCCCCCCCAGTTCTTATATTTTATTTTTAAAAAATTGCTTTTTGTGAAAGTTTCTACCTCCACTCCTCCCATCTCATCTGTTAAATAATTCATTCCAGATATTCTCATTCTTACCCAGAATGATATATGTGTATGCATATGTATACACATGCACAAGAAAATGGTCTGTGCTATACATTTTGTAACTTATCTTTTCCTCTTAATATATTACAGTGATAGTTCTAGGCTAAGTACATATAGATATAACTTGTGTTTGTTTTTTAAACACGTGCATGGCATTTAATTGTGTGGCTATACGATATTTTATCTAATTTTCTTTTGATGAGTATTCAGGTCTGGTCTTTGTATTTTTACTTCCTTTTTTGCTTTTGCAAACGGTGTTGTAGTGAAAATCATTGTAATGATATTTTTAAGGACTCGATTTTGTTTCTGAAGGATAGATTCCTAGAATTCGAAATATTGGGTCATAAAACATTCACATTTCCATTTTTTTTTAATTAATTAATTTATTTTATTTTTTTTGGCTGTGTTGGGTCTTCGTTTCTGTGCGAAGGCTTTCTCCATTTGCGGCAAGCGGGGGACACTCTTCATCGCGGTGCGCGGGCCTCTCACCATCGCGGCCTCTCTTGTTGCGGAGCACAGGCTCCAGACGCGCAGGCTCAGTAATTGTGGCTCACGGGCTTAGTTGCTCCATGGCATGTGGGATCTTCCCAGACCAGGGCTCGAACCCGTGTCCCCTGCATTCGCAGGCAGACTCTCAACCACTGCGCCACCAGGGAAGCCCCCACATTTCCATTTTTAAGAGATACTGAAAAATTGCCCTCCAAAAATTTGTACTACTTTACGCTCCAAAAAAAAAATGCTTGCTTCCTTATACTTTCAGAAAAAATTGGATGTTCCAAATCTTTCCAGAAAAATGTGTCAGGTGCAAAATGATCTTTCTTCACTGTATTAATTTCTTCCTTTAACTATTAGTGAGGTTTGCTGGCAATTTATATCTCTTCTATCTATTTCCGCTGTATCACTCAAGGTTCTGGCCAGTAACATACGACATACTCAACTGAGGCAAATTTAGGAGGGTTAAATAAAAGGGACCATTTATAAAGGGGAGTACAGTGATTATCAAACTTTTTGGACTCCATACCACTTTACACTCTCAAAAATTGTAAGGACCTCAGTGTACTTTTTATTTATGTGTGTTATCTATCTGTGCTTAATGTATTAAACTTCAAAATTAAGTTTTTTAATAATATCAATTTCATTTAAAAATATTAATAAACCTATTATAAGTTAATATATAAACATAATTTATGGAAAAGAACTATATTTTCCAAAACATATTTAGTGAGAAGAGTTGCACTGTTTCACAGTTTTACAAATCTCTTTAACATCTGGTTTAATAAAATATAGCTGTATATTTACTTGTGCATTCCATCTCTTGCGGAAAAGGTAAATAACATCTTATCATCATCTTGAATGATGATAAATTTGACCTCATACAATCTCTGAAAGTGGTGCAGGGCCCCAGGGGGTCTCTGAAGCACGCTTGGATGACCTCTGGTTTAAGAAAACAAGGGCTAATGCAGTACCCCAGAGGGAGCAACAGCAGGGAGCTCTTAACACCACTAGGCCTGACGGGCAAGGGTGGCCTACCAAAGGGGAGGAGTGCCTGACAGGAGCTATGTGCTTTGATGGAGAGACACAGCCAACCCATAGTGACCTGGCAGGAACAAAACTGGGGGGGGAAAAGAACCCTCCCTGATTCTTCCCCTTCCCTCATCTCCTTACAGTACCTCCCATTGGCCAAACCCCACCAGGAGCTAAGGGGCAATGGAGCCAATTGACGTAATTCATAGGGGTCAACATCCCCACATATAGAGCCATAGGAAGAACAGGGAGTGGATAAGGGAGGGCAAACAGGAGATACCTAGCACATCCATTCCATTTCTTTTGCCATTTGGATTGTCTTTCTATTGGATTATGGAAGCTTTTTTTTTTAACATTGAGATGGATCAATACTATGTTAACTAAGTAGCATTTTCTCCAGGTTGATAACCTGCATTTGAACTCTTGTTGACAATGCCTTTCATAATATTGACTTGTTTTTATGTTTTGTTTGCTCAAAAACAATTTTTTTTTGGTTCACTGCCCTCCATTCCACATTTATATATGTGGAATTTCGGGAAACATTCTTCCAGTAATTTAATATTTTGAGTCTCTGAAATACATTTATTTTATATGAATAAACAAATGAGTTTCATTTTATTCCAAAAATGTTCCAGAGTAATTGAATTAAAATTCATAATGGTAGATTTGCCATGCTACCATTATGATATATTCAGTTTATAGGTAGACTTGAGGCTATTTCAGAATATTTTTTTTCCTTTCTGATCTAGTTGTCATTCCTTGTTCAATATCTATCCCATTTTACTTATAATAAGTTTATCACATATAATATATAAAACATTATACATTAATATATAATAACATACATAAAAATTCTCTTGTACATATATACATACATTCCTCAGCTTGTTAACTTTGTTTAAATCATAAAACGTAGCCTCTGGAGAAGAACCAGGTGTCTCCTCCTATGTGTGCGGGGATGGTGGAAAGGGGGAATGTGTCTCCTTCAGTGTGTGAACTTTGTGATCTACAGCTGCAAGGCCTTGTTTTGCTGACCTCTATGTCATCAATTGGATTTTAGGAAGTTCAAGTTGACACAGATAAATCGACTTCCCAAGAAGTCTGTATGTGTCAGTGGAAATATATATATTACAGTAGAAACATGTTACACTCTTACTCTACTTTTAAGGAGGAAGAAACTTTGTGGTTCTGAATTATCCCTTGTGCTGAGCAGCATAATTTTTTGAGATGCAAAATTGCAAAATCTTAGAGAATGAGAATGTTCCCAATAAAATGTGCATGGAGAGAGGCTGAGAAAAAAGATCCGGGAAGCAAGATGGTGAAGTGATAACTACCCAAGTAAAAGAGCGAGGTTTGAAGGGAGAGAAAGAGTAGTCTTGGTTGAGTATGGCATTTAGAATTTATCATGAAGGGATGGGTGAAACAAAATTCAGGAAGTTTGGCTTTGTGATCACTGCTAATTACTTTCTTTGTACCCTCATGAAACCATCTATAAAGATGTATATTGCTCTTAAGGGAGTTTTGGAGTCCAATGTGAGTTTCACCATGCTGAAAAAGGCTTTAAAGTGGGAATGAAAATACTCAGTTTTATCTGGATTATGACCTTGGCTCTTGGCTATTTTCATTGCCTTCCCCAATTTCCTTCCTAGAGCTACGTTACCATAGATTAGGACTTCAATTAACATTAAAGGAGGAAAATATTTGATGTGAGATTTGAATGTGTTAGATTTGCTACTTATTTCCTGTTCCAGGAAAATCTTCAGGGTGGAAATGTGTCACCATTGTTGAGTGTTTAATGGATTTCCTTATGGGACTCATCTTTATCATCATTAGATGTAATTGTGAGTTTACCAAAGCACTTGTACATTATCTCATTTCCTCTTCACTCTTCTTCTGTGAGATAACAAAGACAGAACTGTGTGTGTGTGTGTGTGTGTGTGTGAGAGAGAGAGAGAGAGAGAGAGAGAGAGAGAGAGAGAGAGAGAGAGAGAGATACTTGTTATATACATTTCATGTTTTTCTTTACCAGTTGAGCAGATTACTGCTTTAACACATGTAAATTTTCTGGTCTAATCAAAGTTTCACTTTCATGCAGTATACAATCGTAAAATGGATTTTTATACACTGATGCAACCAATAATTATGTTAGATCTTTTCCTGACTAGTTCTATTTTAGTTCTGACACCTGTGTGTTTTACAAAGCTCCAAGCAATATGCTTTCTCTTTCCTATTGGTTACCACAGCGGTAATAATTTTTAGAATTCGGTCTTCATGGGAAGATTAGTTTACTAATTTTAAATGGGGGATGGCTGTGATAATACAAATGAATCCTCAAATTGCTTCTTGAGTCTAACTTGTCAAATGAAGTGTCGTGGCAATGTTTTGAACGCAAAACTCTGAATTAAGTGAAAACTTACATCGATTGTACAAAGGTCAGTAAACATTGGACTGGTATCATTACCTAAATGTGAGTACATTCCTCTTCTTTACTATGTTATCATTGCTATATGATTTCAAGTTTCCCTTTTTGTACCATTTTGCCTAATGGTACTCGCTAGTGCCTAATACTTGAAAGAGGAGAAGAATTTGCTTTCTAAGATTTGTATGAAATCATATAGTTAAACCGAATACAGGCATACCTCGTTTTATTGCACTTCGCTTTATTGTGCTTTGCAGATATTGTTTTTTTTGTTTGTTTGTTTTACAAATTGAAGGTTTGTGGCAACCCTGCATCCAGCAAATGTATTGGCACCATTTTTCCAACAGTGCTATTTTTCTTTTCTTTTTATTGAACTATGGTTGATTTACAATGTTGTGTTACAGCACTATTTTTCAATTAAGGTATGTAAGTAGATTATTTTTTAGACATAATGCTGTTGCAGACTTAATAGACCACATTATAGTGTAAACGTAAGTTTTATATATGCACTGGGAAACCAAAAAAAAAATATCATGTGACTCACTTTATTGTGATATTTACATTATTGTGATGGTCTGGAACTGAACACGCAATATCTACTCATTTGAATTTGCATAGAACATTAGAACTCTTAAATAAGAACATATTAAATGTTGAAACTTTTACTGTGGACATGCTGGATGCAAGTAATGTACAGTGGACGTCGGGCGGTAAGCTGCTCTAACTGAAAAGGCAAGATCTCACAGCTGCTATTGCTCTTCTATCTGCAATGTTCTCGTCTCATATCTTCATGCCCAGGTCATTACCACCATTAGCAAGTTTTTTTTCCTAGGAAACCTTACCCAATTGCCCCAGCCAGAAATAGATCTTCCCTTTTTTTTTTTTTTTTTTTCGGAACCGTTTTTTCTCTACCTCTCTTCTGGCATATGTCACTGTATATTTTTCTTTATTTCAATGTCCATCATAGATTTCATACTAGATTATAAATTCCTGGGGAGTAGAATCTGCATCCAATTTTTCTTTCCAGACCACGCCCTCCCCTTGCTACATACATAGCCATATTAGTTTTCTGAGGCTGCTGTAACAAGTTACCAGAAACTTGGTGGCTTCAAGTGACAGAAGTGTATTCTTTCACAGTTATGGAGGTCAGAAGTCCAAAATCAAGGTGTCAGCAGTGCCACACACCCTGTGGAGGCTCAAGGGGAGGATCTTTTCCTGCCTCGTTGAGTTCTGGTTGTCCCAGGTGTTCCTTGTCTTTTGTGGGTGCATTGCTCCAATCTCTGCCTCCATCTCCCCATGGCTTTCCCCTCTCTGTGTCCCTCTGGCTCTCAATCTCCATCTCCTGTCTCTTATCAAGATACCAGTCATTGAATTTAGGGTTTATCCTAAATCTAGGATGACCTAATCTCAAGATCCTTAATTTAATTATAACATAATTAAATTATACCTATAAAGGTCCTTCTCCCAAATAAGGTCATATTCATAGGTTGCAGGGGTTAACACATGGAAATATCGATATATATGTTTATTGATCCATACACACATATGCATATATAATTTTGGGAAAAGAACACTGCACATTTTCCTTGAGGAATATCATGCTCAGCTTTACAAATTCCCACAAACTTTATTGCTTAATCAACCGTTTATTATTTCACAGTTTTTGTAGATCAGGACTCTGGCCTCAACTTAGCTAGATCTGTGCTCAGGGTTTACAGTTAAGGTGTTGGCCAGGGCTGGGGTCTCATGTGAGGCTCAGGGTTCATTTCCAAGCTCACATGGTTGTTGTCACAGTTCACTTCCTTGCAGCTGTGTAATTCACAGTGGTGTGGTGCTATGTGGCTGGCAGGAGAGCATCTCTGATCTCAAGGGAAGGCCTAGACTCTCTTTTAAAGGGCTTCCAACTGTTAAGACAGGCCCACTCAAGATTATCTCCTTCTTGTGTAAAGTCAACTTATTTGGGTCCATAATTATATCTGAAAATCCCTTCACCCTTGCTACATGCTGTAACCTAATCCTGGGAATAACCCCAGGAAGGTATATAGCATAGACTTCTGTGTACCACAGGTATATATACTTTTTATTTTACCAAGATGTTGTCCTGATTTAATGGGAAATGATTTTAAATTCCATATACTAGCTATTTCCAGAGATTCTTAGATGTATTTGACTGTTCTTTTACTCTAGGGCAAAGCATCAGGCCCAACGTGTTAACGCCAGTGTCCAAATTCTGATTCTAAAGATTCTAATTAAAAAAAAAAAAAAAGTGGAAAAAAAAATGAATGAAAATACCACATTCAAATGAGGCAGCAGATAGGCTTGGATAATAACCATGGCCACTGCCGAGATTGTGGGATAGGATGGCAGCCTGGCCCTGATAATACAGAATCTGTAAAAGAAATCACAAGTGGATCAGCCATTATAGAAAGAGGAAGTTGTATATGCTTCGATTAGAGGGGGTAGTAGAGACAGTAAAGGCAATAGTATTGTATTGCAGCAAATGGGAGGAAATGGGAGGAAGTTGTGAGTCCTCGCCTCCTGCAATTAAGTTCTCTTTTCCTCATACTTGGTTGTTTGATCCACATCAGTCGATGATAAGTTTCCTACATATGAGAACAAGGAGGTCAATAGGTTTCATCGTGAAGAAACTGATGGCACGTATGGTCACCTGGAGCATTGGGTTGAGAAGAACTCTAAGACCATGGCTGAACTTACTTTAACACAGGATCCATTATGTGGAACAGCTTCCTCGAGCACTGCAGGGAGGAATAGAAGCAGTGATTATACCGCGCATTTACTATCCCTTCCGGATATCCTGTCTTCACCTTGATTGTGAGTTCAGAACACTGGATTACTACCTTATTTACCGGTCTTTGAGTTCCTGAATTCCTTCACAGTTAACCCACCAAACACTCTGGTACATTTAGACTTACTTTTTTCTTGTTAACTCCTCTTGTGTGTTTCCCACCCCCTCCACTTGAGCCCTGCCCCTTAATTTAGTACAGGGCTCAGAGTTTGGCTTTGATTGAAAAAGATGTTCATTGAAAACAGGTTGCATTAAAGTTCGGTTAATGTGCTTTGTCCTGGGAGTTCCCTGTGTCAGTTTTGATTAGAAGCATATAAGAGGGAAAAATACAGTCAGTCACCCATTCTGCACTCACAGATTCAACCAACCACAGATCAAGAATATTTATAAAACAAAAACCTCCAGAAAGTCTCAAAAAGAAATCTTGAATTTGTTGGCAACTATTTACATACCATTTATATTGTATTTACAACTATTTACATGGCATTTATATTGTATTAGGTATTATATGTAATCTAGAGATGATTTAAAGTATGTGGGAGTTGAGCATCTTTTTGTGTGCCTCGTGGCCATCTGTATGTTTTCTTTGGAAAAATGTCTATTCAGGTCTTCTGCCCATTTTTGATTGGGTTGTTTGTGTTTTTCTGGTATTGAGTTGTATGAGATGTTTATATATTTTAGATATCAATCCCTTATCCATCATGTAATTTGCAAATATTTTCTCCCATTCTGTGGGTTGTCTTTTCATTTTTTCCCCTGTGGTTTCCTTTGCTGTGCAAAAGCTTTTAAGTTTAATTAGATTCCATTTATTTATTTTTGCTTTTCTTTCTTGTGTCTTAGACAGATCCAGAAAATATTGCTACAATTTATGTCAAAGAGTGTTCTGCCTATGTTCACTTTTAGGAGTTTTATTGTTCCAGTCCTTACGTTTAGGTCTTTAATCTATTTTGAATTTATTTTTGCATATGGTATGAGGAAATGTTCTAATCTCATCGTTTTACAGTTACTCCTGCATCACTTATTGGAGAGACTGTCTTTTCTCCATTGTGTATTATTGCCTTCTTTGTCATAGATTAATTGACCATAGGTGCATGGGTTTATTTGTGGGCTCTTTATTCTGTTCCACTGATCTATGTGTCTGTTTTTGTGCCAGTACCATGCTGTTCCCCCCACCCACCCCAGCTGCATTGGGTCTTCATTGCTGCGCGCAGGCTTTCTCTAGTTGCGGCGAGTGGGGGGTACTCTTTGTTGCGGTGTGCAGGCTTCTCATTGTGGTGGCTTCTCTTGTTGTGGAGCATGGGCTCTAGCCACGCAGGCTTCGGTAGTTGTGGTGTGCGGGCTCAGTAGTTGTGGCTTGCGGGCTCTAGAGCACAGGTTCAATAGTTGTGGCGCACAGGCTTAGTTGCTGCGTGGCATACCATGCTGTCTTGATTACTGTAGCTTTGTAGTATAGTCTGATGACAGGGAGAGTGATACCTCCAGCTTTGTTCTTTTTTCTCAAGATTGCTTTGGCTTTTTGTGGTTCCATATGAATTTTTGGATTATTTGTTCTAGTTCTGTGAAAAACGTCATGGACTGCATTCAATTTAAATCATGAAAAGATGCTCAACATTGCTGATTATTAGAGAAATAAATCAGAACAGTGAGCTGTCACCTCACACCTGTCACAGTGGCTATCATCAAAAAGTCTACAGATAACATATGGTGAGGATGTGGAGTAAAGGGAACCCTTGTATATTTTTGGTGTGAATATAAATTGGTGCAACCATTATGGAAAACAGTATGGAGGTTCTTCAAAAAACAAAAATAGAGCTACCATATGATCCAGTAATTTCACTCCTGGGTATATACCCAGAAAAAATTAAAACATTAGTTTGAAAAGATGCACGTGCTCCAATGTTCATAGCAGCACTATTTATAATAACCAAGATGTGGAAGCATCCCAAGTGTCCATCAACAGATGAATGGATACAGAAGATGTGATGTATATATATATAAGATGAATATGTGTGTATATATATATATGTATGTATATATATGTGTGTATATATGTACACATATACATGCACACACAGTGGAATATTACTCAACCATGAAAAAGAAGGGAATATTGCAACTTGTTACAACGTGGATGGACCTAGAGAATATTATGCTTAGTGAAATAAGTCGGACAGAGAGAAATATCATATGATATTGCTTATATGTGTAATCTAAAAAATAACACGAATGTATATACGAAACAGACTCACAGATATAGAGAACAAGCTAGTGGTTATCAAAATGGAGAGGGAAGAGGAAAGGGACAAATTAGGAGTGTGGGATTAACAGATATAAACTAGTATGTATAAAATAGATAAGCAACAAGGATATATTGTATAGCACAGGGAATTATAGCCATTATCTTGTAATAACTTTGAATGGTGTATAATCTGTAAAAGTTCTGAATCACTGTGCTGTACACCTGAAATGAATATAATATTATAAATCAACTGTAATTAAAAAAAGGAAAGTATATGGGAGAATGTGTGTAGTTTACGTGCAAATACTACACCATTTTATATAAGGGACTTGAACATCCCATGGATTTTGGTATCCGCATGGGTCCTGCAACCAATCCCCTGCAATACTGAGGGGTGACTGTCAGTGGCTCATATAAGAAGTCCAGTGTTAATATGTAAATGTTCTAAAGTCATTAGGGATTGAGAGTCCTTTAGTGATGATGAGCAAGTGTGACTGAAGTACAGAGGGTGAGGAAGAAAGTTAAAAGATTTGAGATTATTGGCTGCTTTGAAAAGGGGAGTGACGTGATCATATCTGGATTTTTTAAGATTGCTCTGGTTACTGCAGGGTAAGGGACAAAGTAGGGAGCAGAGAGACAACTTAAAAAGATATTGCAACAATATTGGCAAAAGAGACATGTTCTACCATGAGAGGTGCCGGGTAAAAACTGCTACAACAAAGTACTTTGAAAGGTCAGAAGCAGGCACTTGGACAGATGCTTTCTATGAACTGGGAAAGGAGGAAGGGAATGCTTTGCATGGGAGCAGATGTTTATGCTACTCAGACTGATTTACACTGGGGGAGGCAGTCTTGTTGTGAGTAGAGAAAATGAATGAGTAATGATACAAAGACCAGAAAGTACCTGGTTCCTTTGTAGTTTAATGAATCATCTACTGAGGCTGGAACAATGGTTATGTGGAGAGTTGCGATCAAATAGTTGAGAAGTCTTGCATGCCAGGATAAGACATTTGGACTTTGTTTTGAAAGCAGTAGTGAGCCATCCCAAGGTCATGTGCTCATCTAATTTAATATGAATTTCATTCCATATTTCACGTTTACTTATACTGACAGTGTCAAAATGGCATCAGATAGGGTAAAAGGTTTGAATACTATTAAGTTGTTGTTTAAATGTAAGGTGCTGTTGTTATTATCATTTATTTTTATTCTTAGACGTATCATTGTACTTTCACTATTGTCTATTTGAGTTTAAAGAACATTTTGGTGGGCGAGAAAAACAAGTGTAGTAAAGTTTTAGTTTGAGTGGGTTTACTTTAATTTCAAAGCATACAAAGAAGATGATGCATGAAAGTTATTTGCTTAAAATGAAAAACACAAAAGCCATTGTGTGGTCTCAAAGCAATTCTAATTACTAGAAAACACAAATTGTTTCTTATTAGCTTAATAGGCCGAAAATCTGTGCTTATGAGAACTCCATTCATTTTAGAAATTGCACAAAGAGATTTTCTCCACATTGCAAACATGAATAAATAATGATTAATGATTGTGCTTTGTTTTCATTTTTAAATCAAATTCACATTTGAGGAAGATGGAAGACTTGCAGTTCCTCAATCCTTGTGATGTATTTGAGTTCTTCAAAAAGTTTGCTGCGCTCCTTTTTACATTTGAATTATATGGTGTACTCGGGGCAGGAATGATCAGTGTAGCATGAAAAACATGGTTGCAGTAATGACCCCAGGAGAATATTGAGGAGAGACTGCTTAAATAAAATCTCTTCAAAACCAATAATCATGAAAGACCATGAAAACACATAAAGACAAAGTCTATTATGTTTTCCGGGTAGGCTATGTATTTTGAAGGCGGTATTTAAGTTCTGGCAGGAGTTAAGAGATGATCTCAAGAGTGTTCATGAACCATTTAACAGTTGACCGTGCATATAGAAAGGGAAAGAAAATTCCCATCTGTTGTATTCCAACTATGTTTAAGCACTATGCTAGGTTATTTTCATGCTTTGTCTTATATCATCTCTATATTAATAAGATATCCTTATTTTACAGACTTAGGGCCTAAAGTTCAGGGATGTTAAGATGTCTGATGTTTCACAGCTAGTAAGTTGTAGACCAATACATAGAACCTACCAATATTAGATTTCAAATTTCATGCACTTATTATTATACCGGACTATCTCTTTCCAGAAAGGATGGCCTATCTTTCCCTATGACAGAAAAGAATAAAATACATGGCTTGGTTGTACCAATGAGCCTTTTGAAATGTAACCCAGCTTTATTTAAATTTTATTTATTTTTGTAAAACTTTCTCACATTGAAATTCTCATATTACATTTTTGGATCTTTTCTTTATTCTTCCAACAACTCTGGAGTGCCTCTTTGGGCCTAAGTTGTTAGAATAGGCTGCCTCACATATTCATTTATGAAACTTAGTTGGTACCCTGAAGGATTAATATCTGTATTGTACTGTATAAAGCAGCCAGCATCTTTGTGTACCACGTGTCTAAGTGCCACTGTAACAGACCCTTGTAATTAGTTTACCCAGAATTTTGGATCTTATATTTACATCTGATTTTGTGTATTTGACAGATGTATTTTTTGTGGTTAGTTGTTAATTCATAAAATTGGTATCTTCTTTGTTTATTATTAATCATTAAAAGTGTAAGAAGGGGCTTCCCTGGTGGCGCAGTGGTTGAGAATCTGCCTGCCAATGCAGGGGACACAGGTTCGAGCCCCGGTCTGGGAAGATCCCACATGCCACGGAGCAACTGGGCCCGTGAGCCACAACTACTGAGCCTGCGCGTCTGGAGCCTGTGCTCCACAACAAGAGAGGCCACGACAGTGAGAGGCCCGCGCATCGCGATGAAGAGTGGCCCCCGCTCGCCGCAACTAGAGAAAGCCCTCGCACAGAAACGAAGACCCAACACAGCCATAAATAAATAAATAAATAAATAAATTAAAAAAAAAAAAAAAAAAAAGTGTAAGAAGATCTCAAGTTGTTGTTTTAAACTTAGTCTTGATAATAAGTAAGCAGAGGTAGGGGAGGTAAATAGATTTTAATCTAAGTAGCAAATTATTGCTTTGAGAAAGATGAAATAACTCAATGATTATGAAATACCTCAAACAATTATGTTTATTGAAAATAAAAATTGAAAAACATGTCTGTACATGTTTAAATATATATTTAGCTTCTTCAAAATAGCAATGAATTTTCTTTCTTAAATTGTAGTAGATATTTTAAGGGAAACAACTGGTTAGACATCTGATTGATAGGTGTTAGGTATTCTTTTCTGATTAAAATGATTCTAAAGAAAAGTGCTCTAATAAATACTTATTTTATCACAGAAATAGCAAAGGTTAAGCCAAGGTCTATTTTCAGTCCAGAGTAATGGATGGCTTTATTGATTTGTATATGTATATTTTGAAGGATTCATTGATTTTTTTACCTATTATAATTTTAATTTTGTGAAACATATGGACTATCAGCTATACGTATTTAAATATGTATTAACTATTTTAATATGATCCTTGAAATTCAATGTATTAGCTACTGAAGTGCCTTGTTTAGTACTCAATTACCATCAGGGTTTCATAAAGTACCTCCTTTATGTTTCAGTATTAGATTACCATGGTGAATGGGTGCAGTTTCCACAAAGGTACCAAGGTATATACGATGAACAGAACTTCATGAGAAATCGAGATGCCTTTTTAGGATCGTTTTCTACAAGTAATTAATTTAGTGCTAGCTTTAGTACTTGCTTTTGGTCCATGACAAAACCAACCATAACTCTGCAGTCAGAATTCACTGAATGATATGCTTGTGGCCTGAGAGAGACAATGTGCTTCTGACTGTGTATCATTGGAAATCAGAGGAGAGTCCTTGGGCAGAGCGAAGCTCTGGATTATGGACTTAATTTCCGAAGGCAAAAGCCATTCACAGTGGAGGATGCCTGAGTCTGAATTCAATTCAGGGAACAGTTACTCTGTACCTATTAAATATAATACACTGTGTTAGGCACCAAGAGATTTTTAAAAAATGAGTTTCGCATATTCTCTGCTCTTAAATATCTTTCCTTTCCATTAATTGAGAGTCATGGCAATTCTGAGAATGAAGAAAATATCCAGTAACATATTTCTCTTGCAAATCTCTGAAAACTGGAAATAATCATGGAAGAAACACCTCAAGTGATATCTTTAAAATATATGTACAAACTTAAAAAATTATATCAGTATTTATTGCACCTTAAAATCAATGTCACAGAAAATGCTCTCAGTTACAAGAGATTTTCAGCCAAACTATTTTTTTTTAAAGATGTCAGTCTTCCTCAGTCAGTTATATTGACTAGAAATCAATACTCCAGTAATAATTTTAGGCTTTGCATTAATATAATATATAACTATAAGTCAGTGTTACACAACAGAAGTAATTTATAAAATTCTACTTCAGGTCATTGTTTCACTGCCCTACTCCTGACTCCATTCAAGATTTATGGAGGCATACCGTTTCTCATGCTGTCTCTGTATCCTTCATGAAAATTTAGTAGGGATTTCAAAGGGTGTCACATGAAATTCATAGTGTGGTACATGAAGGATATTTCAGATTATGAGTATGGAATTGTGAAAATCATGCATCATAAGAAAGATATTAGAGGTTTAAGAGAATTTAGATCGATTATTTCAGCTATTATTTCTGTCATTTCCTGGAGAAAATTCTAGAAGAACTGTATCTTACCTTAAATATAAAGCCCAAACTTCCTTTTCAGATACCGGGAATCAGAGATGTTAAGCTCGCAGGGTAATAAATTTGGATTTAAAAATCAACATTAAATTAAGAAAAAGACTTGATGTTTGTAGAAGGCTGTAGCTACCACACAAGAATCATGTACCCTACTTATTATTATTATTTTTTTAAGTTTCATTTTATTTATTTTATTTATGGCTGTGTTGGGTCTTCGCTTCTGTGTGAGGGCTTTCTCTAGTTGTGGCAAGCGGGGGCCACTCTTCATCGCAGTGCGCGGGCCTCTCACTATCGCGGCCTCTCTTGTTGCGGAGCACAGGCTCCAGACGCGCATGTTCAGCAATTGTGGCTCACGGGCCCACTACTCTGCGGCACGTGGGATCTTCCCAGACCAGGGCTCGAACCCGTGTCCCCTGCATTGGCAGGCAGATTCTCAACCACTGCGCCACCAGGGAAGCCCCACATAATATACTTTAATAGTTTCCTCTAGGCGTGTGGGCTCAGTAGTTGTGGCTTACCGGCTCTAGAGTGCAGGTTCTGTAGTTGTGGCGCACGGGCTTAGTTGCTCTGCGGCACGTGGGATCTTCCCAGACCAGGGCTCGAACCCGTGTCCCCTGCATTGGCAGGCAGATTCTCAACCACTGCGCCACCAGGGAAGCCCTACCCTAATTATTTTTAAACACATGTCATAGTATTATAATTTGTCTTTAGAGGTTCTTTTTCTGTCTTTACCCATATCACTAATTGGTTTCTGTGCATACTGAATGTTGTGAATCATAGGTTCAGGTGTGCACTTTTTGCCCCTCATATTTTTATCTGATGTTTTCTGGATGAATAGAAAGTATGAACTAAGCCTAAATATCAAAGTCATTTTAAAATTTAAAGCATAGGCACGGCCAAATTTAAAGCTTATTTGTTTCTACCTGTGAGTGCATTTTTAGATGATAGAAGTTATTGATAATTTTTGTATTTTAAGAGAAGCTATATTGAGATACAGGAATTTTAAAGTTATCAAATGTAATTTCCATATCAAGATAAAATATTAGATTTTATATTTCTAGAGGTTGTGGTTAGAGCCATGTTTAAGGTCATTTCGTTATATTATGAATACTAATGTCGCCACTACTAATACTGTTCTTAGTGCTACCATTTACTGAACACCATTCAATTCTAGCACTGTCCTAGACATATTGATACATTTTAGAATTGTCACAACTCTAAGAGATAGGTGGTGTTATTTTCATTTTTCAGATGAAGCAATTTTCACTCAGGAAATTGTCCCAAATCATATAGCAATAAAATAGCAGAATCAGCCTTCAAACCTAAATTTCTCATCTCCTCTCTAGGGAATTTTCACAAATGTTTGGAAAATGCTTATCGTTCTAAGAGCAAATGTTGAGGAGTGATATTTACAAAAATTTTCAGAGTACTGGAAAAGGGGAAAATGTACAAAAGTGGGCTTTCAGAAGTTTGTGAGATTATTCATGATGTGTCTTTGGCCAAGGGCTAGGATACACACATGTAAGGGAAGGACACAGAAGGCTTAATACAATTGCCTAATGTGTAGATAGGAGTTGAATGGTGATACTAGAGTTAATACAGTGTTGGGAGACATTGGAGCTAACTGTCTGCAAGTCAAAACTCAGTATCCTTTAAAGAAGACAACATATTTCAGACTCCTTACAGTGTCACTCACAGTGTCCTGCATAACAGAAAAATCACGAGACCTATGATGTGATCCTAATTTAAGAAACAAGGTGAAAAGAAACAGACCCAGATATTACCCCAATATTGAAATAAGCAGTTAAGGATGTTAAAGGAAAAGAAGATCATAATGACTAGATGGAGAATCTCAGCAGTGAAAAGGAAAATATACAAAAGAATCAAATGGAAAGTCTGGAACTGAAAATTACAGTATCTAAAATGCAAAATCCTAACTTAACAACAGATTGAAGACTACAGGAAAAAAGTAAGTGAACCTGAAGACTGAGCAATAGAAATTATCCATTATTAAGAACAGAAAAAGATAAAGATTTGGCTGAAATGGAAACTCAGTGATATGTGGGACAATATTAAATGGCCTAAAGTATGTATAATTGAGTCAAAAAGAATATTTGAATAAATACTGGCCAGAAGTTTTCAAAATTTGTTAAAAACAAATCAGTCTATGATAAAGAAACACATTACATACACTGGAATACAGTATGAATGATGGCTGACTTGTCACAGAAAAAACAGAGGCCACAAGACAATGGAATAAAATCTTTAAATACTGAGGAGGGGGGAAAGAGATTCCCCGTCAAGCCAAAATTCTTTATGCATTGAAAATGCCCTTCAAAAATGAGGGCTAAATAGAAATACTTTCAGATAAATAAAATTTTAGATAGATGTTAAAGGAAATGGTAGTACAAGAAGGAATGAAGGTCACCATAAAACATAAATATATAAGGATATAGAAAGGGCAGTTTGAAAGTTTTTTTCTTTAATTTCTTTGTAAGACAACCCTTCAAAGCAAAAATAACCTTATATTGTGGAGTTTATTCCATGTGCAATGTAAATATATGACAACAGTAGCACCAAGAATGGGGAAAATGGAATTCTTTGATGACATTCTAACATGTATATGAATTTGAACAATATGAGCTGTAAGTAGACTATGATATATTAAGTATGCTTATTCTAATAGAGAAAGCACTTGAAAACAACACGAGTTATAGTTTAAGATGAAGTCAAGTAATTAAAATAAAATGCTAAAAATATTTGATTAATCCAAAATATGGCACAAAAGGAGGAATAAAGAAAGAAGACAGGTAGAAAACAAATAGCAAGTTGCTATATACTTAAACCCATGCAGATCAACAATTGCATCAAATATGAAACAACTAAGAAAACCAGTTAAAGGCAGGGTGTATAATGTAAGAAACATCTGTTATGTAAATGAGCTAAGGATGGACCTGTATCTTGGCTCACAGATTGTTTATTTCTTCACAGCAGCCTGAGATCTGTTAGTTCAAAAGACTACTAGTGCAACACTCAAAGTTTTTACACATCCACTTATTTTCAAAATAGCCCAAACAAATATTTTGTTAGGGCCTTTGTGTTTTGCATACTCAGGCAAAATCTCCCCTGGTAGCTGTTACCCATTAATACAGAACTTTGTATTAGTTATAAGACCCCAAACTGCTGTGGTCCCTCAGAGCTCTCTGAGCCAGAGACTCCTTGCTATGCTGCTGAATGACATCACCTAGACATGTAAGGCCCCTCTCTGATCCCTTTCTCCCCTGGGAGTTCCCTTGCCCTCTTCCCCTTCTGGGTGGTTGCCCCCATGCCATTGCCTCTGGATCATCTCATGCTGAGAGAAGCCTCCCTCTCAATACAACCTTGTCCAAGTGCCATACAATAAAGCTGATTGTGTGTTACTGCCTTTGGTGGTCTTCTTTTTCCTTGATCAGTTGCCAGAGCCGTCAAACCTCCTGTAACACCCACCACTATGCTCTCTACAAGAGATGTCCTTTCTTTGTATTTTAACTGAATTGAATTTTTATTTCTTTTTATTTTCATTTTGAAATAATTTTAAAAATAAATGTTGCAAGACCATGACAAAAAACTCCCATGTACCCTTCACACAAATACCTCCATTTCCCCCATTTTTCAACATTGTACCGTATTTGTTCCATCTCTCTCTCACTGTATGTATTTGTTGAATTTGAATATGCACACACACAACTTTGAGAAATAATTTGATCTCTCATTTCAAAATTTGAGAATAAATAGCAACCACTAAAATGTTTAATGTGCATTTTTCCTGAACAAACGCACTCTCTAACATACCCCATTATAGCCATTCAAATTAAGACATTAAAAATTATATCATACTCAGACCTCATTCAGAATTTGCCAGCTTCCCCAACAATGTCTTTCTTACTTTCTGATCTAGATTATAATATCTTACAATGCGTTTAGTTGTCACATACTTTTAGACTTCTTCAGTCTGGAACAGTTCCTCACTCTTGTACCATTTTTCACTATCTTGACAGTTTTTTCTTTTTTCAATAAATTTATTTATTTATTTTATTTTTGGCTGCGTTGGGTCTTCGTTGCTGCGTGCAGGCTTTCTCTAGTTGCAGTGAGTGGGGGCTGCTCTTTGTTGCGGAGCACGGGCTCTAGGCGTGCAGGCTTCAGTAGTTGTGGCACATGGGCTCAGTAGTTGTGGCTCACAGGCTCTAGAGCACAGGCTCAGTAGTTGTGGCGCACGAGCTTAGTTGCTCCGTGTCATGTGGGATCTTCCCAGACCAGGGCTCGAGCCCATCTCCCCTGTATTGGCAGGCAGATTCTTAACCACTGTGCCACAAGGGAAGCCCCTTGACAGTCTTTTAAAAAGAGTTCAGGTCTTAAAATTCTGTAAGATGTCTTTTGACCTTGGTCTATCCAACGTTTAATCACATTAAGACTAAGGACATCCATTTACGTTTAATCACATTAAGACTAAGGACATCCATTTTTGGCAGAAATGATAGTATAGTTTTCTGTGTATTACATCATTAAAACATTTATTCATAAATTTATTAATGTAAGCATGGAAATATGGATTAATATCTTGTTTTATGGGCCATATCTATTAATATCATTATTTGATTTTACATGTAAATTCCTACCAACCTGGCTAGCAGGAGTCCCGTCAGACTGAATCCTATATCCTTTTGAGCACTTCTCTTACTTTGGGATATTCCAAGTTCATCTTATAGTTTCTTTGCCTTGGGTCTGGGATCAGCTATTTCTCCAAGGATCTCTTTTTTTTCTTGTGGAGGATAGTATCAGAAAACTGAGACCTGAGCATTAGATGTGCTGATTACTACTGAAGTGTCACTGCTTCTAGACCCTGTCTGTAGACAGAGTTAGGAAATATATATGTGTATACATACAAACAGACATACATGTGAAACATACATCTATATTTTTTATGCTAAATCAATCAAGTTAGTTAATCATAGTAACAGAAGAGATCAGATTAAAATGATATGATCATCTCATTATATGCAAAACAAAACCACTTGTATAATTTAACACATATTCATGATAAAAACTATAGGCAAAATATGAGTAGGAGGGAACAATCTCAATTTAATTAATTGGAACTATAAAAAAACCCTGCAGCTAGCATATAGAACATTTCCCCCTAAATTTGGTGATAACACTAGGATTTCTACTCTCATCTCTTTTTTTAAACTTTGTTCTGGAGGCCCTAGCCGATGTAGTAAGATAAGAAAGAGGAATAAAAGACATACATATTAGAATGGAAAAATAAAAATCTTTCTAAAGATGCCAGGATTGCTTACCTTAAAACAAAACAAAACAAAACTCTAAGGGATGTACCATAAATAAAAAGGACTGAAAACTAGTATTTGGCAGGATGGCAACATACAGGGTCAATGTAGAAAGCCAATTGTATTTACATATGCTAGCAACAAACAATTGGAAAATGAAATTTAAGAAATTACATTCCACGTACAGTAGCATAAAAAACATAAAATACTTAGGAACAAACTCAAAAAACATAAAGTATTATATACGAAGATTCCTATCTTATTTCTGAGAGAAAGAAGACCTAAATTAATAGAGAATTATACTGTGTTCATGGAAAAAAACAGTCAAATTTAAGATGCTAACTTTTCCTGGAAATTAAATCTGTAGATTCAATGAAATCCCAGTCAAAATCTCAAAAACCTTTCAGGTAGATTTTGACAAGTGGATTTTAACATGTATATGGAAATGAAAGGTGGAGAATAGTCAAAGTAATCTTGAAAAAATTGTGCAGTTAGTAGACTCACACTACCTAATTTCAAGATCAGTGGAACAAATCAGAGTCCAGAAAACATTCATGTATGCAGTTAATTGATTTTTGATAAATTAAGGCAATTCACTGGGGAAGATGCCAAGGGACTGAAGATTTATAGAGAAAAATGTGAAACTTGACCACTATATTATACTATCAAAATTTTATCTTAAAATGGATCATAGATCTAAATACAGAAGGTAAAACTACAGAAATCGTAGAAGAAAATGTAGGTATTCAACTTAATCTGCATTTGTATTAATCTTCACAAAGTTGGTGTTGATTAATATTTCTTAGATGTGACTCGGAGTACATTAGCCATAAAAGAAAAATTGATAAATTGGATTTCATCAATGTTAAAAACTTTTGCTCATGAATAGACAATAGATGAAAAGGCACACTATAGCCTGGAGCAAAATATCTGCAATAGATATATTTGACAAAGGATATATATCCATAATGTATAAAGAACTTCAGAAACTCAGTAATAAAACACCTTGATAAAAAATTGACAAAAGGCTTGAAGTGAAACTTCACTAAAGAAAAAATATATATGGCAAATAAGTACATGCAAATGTGCTAAACATCATTAGCCATTAGAGAAATGCAAATGAAAACAACAGTGAGATACGACCTCATGCCCTTTAAAATCACAAATAATAAAAAGATGAACCATACCAAGTGTTGGCAAGCATGTGGAGATATTGGACTGCTCTGTATTGTTTATGGGAGCACAGGATAGAACAGCTGTTTTGAAAAACTTTTTGGTAGTTCCTAATAAGATTAAGCATGTAACTACTTTATGACCCAGGAATTACACTTCTAGGTACTCATCCAAGGGAAATGAAAACATGTGTCTGTAAGAGAATAATTTTACAGAAAGGTTATAGGTGAAAATTTTAAATGACCAAAACGTCCATTTGGTTTATAAATAACCAGATTGTTATATAGTCAAACAGTGGACTGCTACTTGCTAAGAAAAACACTGGATGCATCTTAAAAACATTTTATTGAACAGAGCAGCCAGCAACTAAATAGTACCTACTGTAGGTTCACCTTTATGTGAAGTTCAAGAACAGACCTATCTCATCTATGGGATAGAAATCAGAACAGTGTGTATGAAGGGTATCTTGATTGTGGTATTAGATTTATGGGAGTGTGCGTTTGCCAAAACTTTTCAAATGTGCATTTTAATGTATGCAAATTTTAGCTTGATAAAATACGTTATGAAGCACAGTATAAGACACTTTTGGTAGTAAACAGCACAACCAAATTAAGATTATTTGAAGAGATTTTAATAAAGGGATTTTTACAAAGTGTGTGTAGGGCTACAAAAACCACCAAAGGATAGTGTAGTACCCCAGGGCTGCAGTGGGAATCATTACTACCTCTAAGCAGTAACCCAGGAGAAAGGGCATGAGAGCTGTTTGGGTGAGGGACACAGCCAGTCTGAAGTGACTCTATGTGGAGGAAATCAGAGGAATAATATTTCTAACTCAGTATCCTTTCTGCCCTCTGATCTGCCAGTGCTAGCCAGCCAAGCCAATCCCAACTGAAAGCCAGAGTGCAAGGGAGCATGTTGAAGCAGTCCCTATAGGTTAGTTTCCTGGGGTTCAGAGCAAAATAAAGAGAATAATAGAGTAGATATGGATGGGCAAACAGAAATTATCCTGTATCCTGTATGGGTACAGATGGAGAGAGAGAGGCATTTAAATTAAAATGGTTTCACTCATTTGTCCAAAAATCTAAAAGAAGAATTGACTGCTAGAAAATTAGGATGTTTGGTGGGGATAATTGTGGGATTCGGAGGACATATCCTCTGTTTGTGTACAAAGACTAACAACTGCCTTAGCTCTAGGTGTAGTCTGGTAGATGGGGCTAGTAAAGTATTGCCTACTGATCAAGGATTTGGATATTCTGAAATCTGTATTTGAAACATTCTACCAACATGAGTAGAAATTATCCTGGAGAAAACATGGTTGTGAAGATTCATAATGGCTTTTATCTTTATAGCCTTAAAATAAATGATATCTTAGATATATTTTAGTAGTATTTGTGATCACAAAATGTTTCTGCTAGGTGACTTGGCAACGATAAATTCAGTTTTTCAATTGTATCTAATTCAGAAAATATTGCAAAATATTTTTTCAACCTGAAGTACTTTGTCAAACAGTCTTGATTTGTGAAATATAGATGCTTTATTGTCATATATTCTTTTATTTATTACAAGGTACCTTGTTCACAATGATAGAATCTCCTTTCTGCATCTTTCACTCTGAGCAGCTAGCGCTGTTTATGGAAGTCTTCATAAAACATACAGATGCCCCCCTTTTTTTCCTTTTTACAATTCTATCTTTTTTGGTATGTCATTTGTATCATGACATATATGACTTACTATGAAGCTGTGGTGAATAATAGGACAGTATTCAAAGACAGATGCACGTTAAAGTGAAAGAATTGCCTGGAAAATATCATATTGTTGATAGTCACCTCACCATGTAAATGTTTTCTGCCAGACACAGGAAGCTGTGGTCCAGTAATTATCCAACTGTGTAACCGATTTTTCAAGTGTTACTCTATTTTCTCTAAGGATTATAATGTAGTTCTGTAACTATTTGATTCTGAAATAATAGTGATAATTAACAACTGTAGATCATTTTACAATGTTCTTAACATATATTTTAATTGGTCCTCATAGAAACATTATTAGATTATTTTTACGTAGACATTGTCATATACATTTTCCCCAAGGAAACCAGAATTAGTGGAGGTTTTTTTATACAAGGTCAAAAAGATAATCATAGAATTGTGCCTGTCTGACTCTGTTATGTTACATTATTTCTTGATCAGTAGACTGCAGTCTTTTCTCTTTGGAGAAGTACCTTTATGTTTTCTTGAGACTTTGATATCTCTAGGGCTGAGTGATAGGAAATCAACCAGGGTCTAGGATGATGGAGAATAGTATTTAAGAGGAATTTGCTTCCAGTTGTGGGCCCACCTACTAGGAGAACCATACAGAAAGTGACTTGACCATTTTATCGTTGACCTGAAATGCAGGGGGTATGCCGCAACTAACACCCAGTGCAGCAAAAATAAATAAATAGATAGATAGAAACTTCCACACAGTTGTTTAATAGCAGCTTCATTTATGATTGCCAAAACTTGGAAGCAATCAAGATACCCTTGAGTAGGTGAATTGATAAATACACCATGATACATCCAGACAATGGGATCTTATTCAGAGCTAAAAAGAAATGAACTCATATTATGTGATTCTAACTATATGATGTACTGGAAAAGGCAAAAGTATAGAGACAGTAAATAGATCATTAGTTACTGGTGCAGAAGCAGGGTGGGGAGGGATGAATAGGCAGAGCACAGAGGATTTTAAGTCACTGAAATTACTCTGTATGATATTATAATGATGGACACATGTCATAATGCATTTGTCCAAACCCATAGAATGTATAAAATCAAGAGTGAATTGTAATGTAAACTATGAACCTTGTGTGATATGTCAACGTAGGTTCATCCTTGGTAAAAATGTACCTTTTGGTTAGTGATGTTGATAATGAGGAGAAAATGGATATGTGTGGGGTGTATATGGGAAATCTGTATACCACCCTCTTAATTTTGTTTTAAACCTAAAACTGCTCTTAAAAAATCTTTAAAATAAAAAATTAAAAACTAACAGTAAAAATTTTTAATATAAAATTTATAATTTTATAAACATGATACTTTGGAGTAAATTTAATTAAGAAATTAAAAACCTTTAAGGGCAATATATTAAACCTTTATGGAGTGAAATTAAAGAAGGCCTAAGTAAATGGAGATAAATAATGCTCATTGTAAAGACATATTGTTAAGATGTCAGTGTTCTCCAAATTAATCTCTAGGCAGTGTGGTCACGATAAAACTTCCACATTGTTTTTGAAAACCTACTTGTAAAATTTATATTGAAATTCAAAGGTCCACCAACACACTCTTAAAGAAGAAAAACAAGGTAAGAGGATTTGTTCTGTTAGAGGTCAGATTTATTAAACACCTACAATAATTTAGACAATGTGACATATGCTCAGAGATAAATCAGTGGAATAGCATAGCCCAGAAGAATACCTGTGCATATATGCACCTTTGAATTTTAATTGCAGAACCATGAGAAAAGATGTTCATTTCAATGAATTGAGCTGGAATCGTTAGATATCCATTTGGAAAAATATGAAATTATATGCCCACTTCACTCAGTATGCAAGTATCAAATCAACTTAAGTTATATACCTAAATGTCAAAGGCAGAAATATAAAGCTTTTCGAAGAAAATAAACAATGATATTCATGACTGTTGAGTAGTTTCTTAAATAGGAATCAAGAATAAAGAAAAATGCAAAAGAAAATGTCCACATTAAAAAGAAGTTGCATTTACCAAAACATGCCACATAGATTAAAATCACACACACACACACACACACACACACACACACACACACACACACACACTGGAATGAAATACATGCCAAACATGTAATCAACAAAGACCTCTTATCCAGAATATGTAAAGAAAATATATGATTCAGTAAGAAAAAGACAATCCAGTCAAAAAATGGCTAAAAATTTTGAGTGGGCACACTATAAGCAAGGAAAGCTGAAACGGTAACAAACACAGGAATGGGTTCTTCCCATCATTAATAAGCAGAGAAAGTGGAATTAAATCTCTAATTTTCCATTGGATTAACAAAAGTTAAAATAAAGTCATCCAGGATATGGAGCAAAAGGAAATTTCACACGCTGTTGTTAAGATGATAAACCGCTCCAACCACTTTGGAAGATTATTTAGCATTGTCTACTAAAATTCAAGGTACACATACACTATGACCAAAAGTTCCACTCCTAGTTATAGGTCTTAGATAATCTAATACATGTATGTGTCAGGATATATGTATAAGAATGTTTATATCAGTGTTATTTTTAGAAGTTGTAAACAGGAAAATAACCTAAAGATACACAAACAGTAGAACAGACTGGGTGTATTCTATAATTGGAGTACCGCACGGCAACGAAAATAAATGACCTAGCATGGTGGATCGTAACACGCTTAACAGACACTTTGGGTATTTATAGTATAATTCCACTAATTTCATTTATATGAAGTTCAAAATCAAACTAAACTGTACATATTTTTAAGGGATGCACACATTTTAAGATATGGATGGGATATACATGTTAGGTGTCTGGGTCCTGTCAATATTTTATCTCTTAACTCAGGTGTCCTCTTTATAATTATTTTATTGTATATATTTATGTTTTTTTCTGTATGTGGTCATGTTCCATGATTTTAACATTGAGTATTTAACAATTAGACTTCTTTAAAACCATTAAATGTTTTGAGAGGTTATTCTCTTACCTTTTATTCCAAGTCATACATAAGCATTTGCTCACAGAAACATAGATTCGATAAGGTCAGATAAAAGTCAGGTTAACATATTTAAAAAACAAGTACAGTTTTGTGTTTCTCAGTCGTGACTGTTACAATAATCAAACCCACCAATTACCTCCTACAGTTAAATAAGTGCAAATTGTTTGACATCCAAGGTAACCAAAAATAAGAGCGGTAGCTGAAATTACCAGTAATTTTGCAGAGGGTGCAAGTAATAAGGCTATCCAGTAAACTTCATTTTCATAATAGTGTGTGTGTGTGTGTGTGTGTATATCACAAGGAAGCCTTATTTTCAAGTTAGTGGCTTTTAAAAAAATGTTAACACGAAATGTATCTGGGGCTTTGAATATGATTTGAAAGTAAAACATAACATATCTGCCCCAAAGGAAAAATATGTGTTTGTAAAAACACACACACACACACACACACACACACACACCCACCCACCCTGAAAATAGCCACTAGATTTTCTTGGCCCATAGAAAAGCAACCTTAATGCTTTTACTGGCACACTACCAGGAATTTAAGCCATCTGACTCTTTCAAGACTTATGCAACTGTGATGATAACACTGACAATAGAACAGAAATTGTACTTCGTTGGGAAAAAGTTGCATTCAATTTAAAAATTTTGCACAAAGGTGTTTTAATGAGAATGAATGTACTGTCCAATATACAGGCTTACAAATCAGTTATTTAGGAATGGGCTGGTATCAGCGTCTGCCAAACCTCTTCTCAGGTTCAGAGTGAACTAATGGTACATGAGAATGAAAGCCCATTAAATCTATTGCTGGCCCTTGTCTTCCTAATTTACAAATGCAACCCTATATTCTTTAAAAACTTCCAGTGACATTACAGAGGAGAGATATATCTCCAGGAAAAATAAATAAATAAGGTTCTTTTGCAAATTCTCTCATGACCACAGTAAGGAAGGCCAGAGGGAGAATGATAGCAGCCTACAGCTATAATATAGAAAATTAGTTTTAGCAAAAAGCGGAACCGAGGCATTGCTACCTTAGCCATTGAGAATGAGTAGCACGCTGGTATATAACCTGGGTAGAAAGGAGTTTCGGTTCCTGATGTGTGTGATCTCTCCTCATGGTCCCTCAAAAGAAAGTTGACCTTTCCTAATTCCTGGTAGTAGGGAGAATGCCTCTGGGGTTGCACACTCTGAAAAGATTGATGGCATTTTAAAAGAACTGAATATTTTAAGGCATGAGCACTTTATGTAATTGAGGCAATCTTTAATTTCAAAACAGTCACCTGCTTGCTAAAAATAGGGGCTCCCAGCAAGAGAGCGTCCATCAAATATAATTTCTATTGGTGTATTTTTAGTACACTGTATGATAAGTTGACTAATGGTGAACTTTAAAGGTGTATTTTAATGATGGGAAAATTTCGAGAGTCTTTAATTCTGAGAAGAATTCAAGCATTATGCTATTAGGTAGGCAAAATCCAAGTATAGCTCACCCCAGAAGAAGCTTTTGAAGGATTTCATTCAACATATCTTACCTTTTATTGAACAAAGTGTTACTGGTTTCATTATTTCTATATCTGGAATTGGGAATCCACATTAAAGAGAAAGCAGTGGAGAAAGAGAAGCTGTCAATTTTCTATATTTAGCTCTAATTACCTACTACAAGTTCAATAACATCTTTCCAAAAAGATATTTTAGGGGCATTTGCAAAATTGCTTAAGGTAATTAATTCAAGTTCAAATGAGAAAATGAACCCATCAGGGACACTATTTCTCAGGGAAGAATCCCTTCAGAGTACATCCTGTCTGAGAGCAGATATTTCAGGATTGCACTTGATTGGATACTCTTAGAAATATAAAGTAACACATGTTTATGCATATATTTATATAAACTATCCTTCTCTCATTTGCCGAAGAAGTTTCTTCTTTCCATCTACCTCCTGATTATACCACTTGAACTTAGTATTACAATTACCTAATTGAATTAAATATTATACTTATCGATGAAATATACACTTGAAAAAAGTCGTGTTTCTATTAAAAACAAGGTGACTATCTTGAAAAGACACTAATGGTGAATCTTTAAAAAACATGTCAAATCAGCTGTGAGAGGAGTAAAGTATAAAACATTGGGAAAAATTACAAAACCATTGAAGTATTCTCTCCAGCTTGCTACATAATTCTCTAGGTTTCCTTTAAAGAAGCAGAAACTGAAAATGGTAGTCTTTTTGCATTATGGCTGAGATGTATGCAGCAAGGCGTGAGACTTGATGCCATTTCCAAAAGAGCCCTTAGCCTACATCAAATGTTTGGCAAATTAATAAGCATTTATATGTTTTATTTTTTCAATGTTTGACATACATACATATCAATTTTTTAAAAAACAGTGCTGTTTCAACCAACTTTCAATTAACCAAATAACTACTGGTCACAGTTGGAATAAAGGACAGGTAAAGAAGTAAAACTTTGCATCTCTTTCCCTCACCCATTCACCACTGAGTTATTTTCAGTTCATTTGTATAGTGAAGTTGAATTTGTTGGAATATAATTTTAGCAGGAAAATGAGTTCAGAAAGACCGTGTGACAGAGTAGATGTATAGTGAAGCCAGTTTAGAAGAGGGATAAAGTATACAAGAGGGCAAAAACATTCCTCTCGGTGTCTGGTAACCAAACTTAGCACCTAGTAAAAGCACAAATGCGCATAGAATTATGCTAAGAAATATATTTAAAATTTCTCTCACCCAGGACCTGAAGAGAAAAAGTAATAGACAATTCTGTCTTTGATTTGCTACTTAAGCTTTGTCACATCTCTTTCTTTTCCTAGACATAATTTTTGAGATCTTTTCTCACATTCAAGAGATATAGAAGTAGCACACACAAATATAATAGCACACATAGTAGAAGCACTGAATTATACATGAATGGGCAAGCTAATATTTTATTTGTCAAGACCAAGTAGTTTTGGGAGGTGAAGAGACCAGACAGAAAGCAAAATGTCTTTTGATCAATCCAAGAAGGCTCCATAATGAAGATGGAACTTATTGTACAACTTAAAGTGGGAATAACCAGTCTGGGTAAGAGAAGAGAGGTACAGTATAGTTTCATATTCAGTTAGGAAACAACATTTTTATTTGTTTTAAATGAAGACAGGGCTTCCCTGGTGGCGCAGTGGTTGAGAATCTGCCTGCTAATGCAGGAGACACGGGTTCGAGCCCTGGTCTGGGAAGATCCCGCATGCCGCGGAGCGGCTGGGCCCGTGAGCCACAATTGCTGAGCCTGCGCGTCTGGAGCCTGTGCCCCGCGACGGGAGGGGCCGCGATAGTGAAAGGCCCGCGCACCGCGATGAAGAGCGGTCCCCGCACCGCGATGAAGAGTGGCCCCCACTTGCCGCAACTAGAGAAAGCCCTCACACGAACCGAAGACCCAGCACAGCCAAAAATAAATAAATGAATAAATAAATAAATAAATAAATAAAATTAAAAAAAAAAAATGAAGACAAACCACTATACTTTTTTGTTCCCTCTCAGCAAAGTCAGGAAAAAAATGCCTAAAGATTCACAGAAAATTTGGATCATTAAACAAGAAAAGAATATGTTTTCATGGAATGCTCCTTTAAAAACTTTTTCTTTTCTCACAGTGGAAATCTATAAGGAAAAACTGATATAAGAAGATTCTAAAAGTAGAGGAAAAAAAAGATTTCTACTTGTAATTCCAGATACTTCTAAAATGTGACCAATTATCAATCATGAAACAGAATGTAAAATAGTCACTTTAGGTAGAACCTTTTCTTTACTTAGAAATGAAATGAGTTTAAGCAGTGTCTGGTGTGGATATTCTATGAATTACAGCGTTTGGCTTCTTCAGCAGCTTTAATATTTGTGAGTTTCTAATGCAGTGGGCCCTTGGAAGTAGGCTGATTCTGGAATAAAAATAATCATATTTCTGCTTTTGTAGTTTACCACTGAATTCTTATTTTCCAATAAACTTGTCTATATTGCTGTGTTTAACGGAAACATATTGCTGTGACCACACAGGTATGCATCCACCAATTATTCAAACCCACTCAGTTATGTAATTCCACAAACACAGCATGATTTCATCTAGAACAAGAAAATCAGAAGTAGAATTAAGGGCCCCCAAAGACAGTCCTACTTGTATATTTTACTATCAATCTTAATGTCACTGGTGTGCACATGTCCACATAAAAAATGATCAGCAAGACACATGATAGTTGATAAATTTCAAACAATATTGGGTGCAAAAATGTAGTATAATAAAGGAATTTGGACAGTCCCTTTAAATCTATTATGATTGGATTTGGTTGAATGTTGACATTTATCACTAGTTTCAGAATATTGGTGTGATTTTTGTCCCTATCATCTATCACCTAACACACGCTCATACCTATACAAAAACCAGCCAACTTATTTAAATCATACGTCATCTTTTCATTGCATTATCTAAGAGAATAAAGTTGTTTAAGTGGCAAAATTGTCTCAGTTCTATGAGCCTCTACCATATCAGAGAAGATGTGGGAAGCTACATGATACTGTGGAAAGATTCCCAGGATTATAGCCAATCAAATTGGGTCTGAATGTCAAAGCTGTATTTATTCAATGTGGAAAATCACATCCCTTTTCTGACAATGACTTCCCTCTCTAAAGATATGTTTATGATTAAAATGTATTACTACTTGAGAAAGGGTAAACTGTTGTGGCAGGATAATTGACTGAAATATTTATTTTCATCCTGATACTACATAAGATTGGGGGGAAAATGGGAGTTGCCTTGCCTTGCCTATCCCTAACACTTTTGTGCTAAGAATCTGGACTTCTTATGTCTTTGGAGGACCTTGATTTTCTTTTCTGTTGCTGAGCCAAAACCAAATTGTGCTAAATGCAGTGTGGTATCCTGGATTGGCTCCCGGAACGGAGAAAGGAAGTTAGTGGAAAAATTGGTGAAATCTGAATAAAGTCTGGAGTTTACTTAATAAAATTAAGTGTTAGCTTCTTAATTTTGACAAGTGTACTAAGGTAATATATTGACGTTAGGGGAATCTGGATTAGAGGTGTCCAGAAACTATTATTTTCAAAACTTTACTGTTAATCTATAATTATTTCAAAACTATAAATATGTTAATATTTTTAATATTAAAGCATGTAACTTACCAGAAGGAAAAGCCCTCCCAAGGCTTTTGTTAGGGGAATATAAGGGATGAACGGAACCATGCGCGGGAGTGAGGGTCAGGACAGTTTCTGCCTTTGAGGAAACAGAGATTGGGTTCTGTAAGTGCTGGAGACCTGCACCCCACTACCGTGCAGCATCCTGGTAATTGACAACAACTCTGATTGGTAGGTGTGCTGGGGGAATTGAATACCAGTACCTAGTAGTGTGGCCTTGGGATTCGTGGCGAAAGAACCCTGTACCCACTCTTAGCCTGGAGGGATTGAAGTTCCCAGCAGACTTTGACAGTATGAACTTCAGCAGTTCATGTGACATGTTAAAGATTAGAGACCCTTTCCCGGAGTTCCGTGCATCAGGTACTCCTCCCTAGTCTTGAACGCCCTGGAGAGGTGGGGCCCCCCAAAACAAGATTGCGTTTATCACCATTCTGGCAAAGAAAAGTCATCTGAGATTTTCTTGCCTCTCCACCAAGTGTGGTGGAATATATGCAAACCTACTACAGTAAAAGTCATGAAATATATATAAGAATCATTATTTGAGCAGGGGAAGGATTTGTGCTTTGAAGAACCCTCCATCTAGCACACAGCCACTCGCAGGATGAAAGCACTTCTCATGGCAATGCAAAGGCCGATCAAAGGAAGGTATTGGCACTTGCAGACTGAACAATGAAAGTTATATTACACAATACAGGATAGGAAGTAAGACATGTTCTAAGCATAGAAAATTGAGTGGGATTAAAATTCTTTTATTGGATACCTTATTTTCCAACAGAATTTGGTATGTAGGAATATAATGAGTCTTAGTGAACTAATTATTTTGTCAATTGGTAAAATTTCAGTTTTTTATATATGATAACGGCAATGGACGTGAGTGCAAAAGACTTCAACCTGATTTTGTTACAATCATTTAAAAGAAGAAAATCAGCCTGTTTTAATGATTTTAATGTAGGTAAATCAGTATCTAAGTGACAAACTTATTCCAAAATATACCTAACATACAACAGCTGGATGTTAAATGAATCTTTCTAAATAAAATAATAAATTGGCTGCCATCAGGAACATAAACTTTTATTGTATGAAACGTTTTTCTTTCGTAGTGTAAAATTGGCAACTTTGATGATTCATTGTTCATGGAACAGCTTGAGATCAGTGCTAAAATGTCGATTATTTTGTTTTAATAGTCTAAGCTTTCTAAACCACTACAGATGTTTTATTCTGAGTGTAATGGGAGGGCGAAAAAGAACCTAAATGAATTTTTAAAGAACTGAAGCTCCATTTGCATCATCTTACAGAAATTGAGAATAATTTGTGAAAAAGTAATTCATCTCGGTTGCATGTGTTTGATTAATTTAAATATTTTTAATCTCCTCAGCTTCATAGAGCTGCTATACTTGGAGAGATCGTAAGAGAAGTGAACTGTTATTAAGTGGTTACTGGATGAAGAAATAGATTTAAATCAGTTTCTGAGGATATTATATATGTCAGGTTGATGGCAAATAAATTATAGTCCAGTTCTGTGGAGGTAGTCACAATGGAGTCTAATTTGAAAGAGGTAAGGAGTGTAATTACAAACACAGAGTGCAAGATATGGAAATAAAGGTTGAGCTTTGAGGAAATTTCCCCAGTATAGCTCCCTACTCTATATGAGTTTGCAGATGTAGATACTCCTCATTTTTATTTTCTTGAATGATTTGCAGATTTGCATTTTTCAATTAACAGGCACTTATGTGGATTTAAATATTACACTCATTTAGTCTTCATAACAATGCTGTGACAGGTAATTTTCTATTGTGGTGTAACAAATTACTATAAACTTAGTGGCTTAAAATAAATCAAATTTAGTATCACACAGTTTCCATAGGTCAGAAGTCTAGACACAGCTTAGAGGGTTCTCTGCTCAGGGTCTTGAGCTTTTGGGGCTGAGATCCCCTTTTTCTTGGTGGCTGTTGACTGGGGACAGCTGTCAGTTCGCAGAGATTTTTCTCAGGCTCTTACCACGTGGCCCGTCTATAGGCAATCCCCATCAAGGTTGTTTGCTTCTCCAAAGACAGCAGGAAAATCTCTCTCAATTCAAATTTCTATCTTCAATCTGCTCAGGCAGAGTCTTATATAGCTTAATCACTGGAGTGACAATCCCACTGTATTTACACGTCCCACTCAATGAGGCATGAAAACGTCTGGTAAAACGCTTGAAGTCATAGCTAGCAAGTAGCAAGGCCAAAATTTGAACGCGGGAGTTGTACTGTCAGTGTCTGTGTGGTAAACTCTACACTATCCTACTTGTTTTCTAACTTTCCTACTAGAAAGCTCTTTGGATACACTCTTCCAAGGCACTATTTCTTTTTTTAAATTTATTTATTTATTTATTTATGGCTGTGTTGGGTCTTCGTTTCTGTGCGAGGGCTTTCTCTAGTTGCGGCAAGTGGGGGCCACTCTTCATCGCGGTGCGCGGGCCTGTCATTATCGCGGCCTCTCTTGTTGCGGAGCACAGGCTCCAGACGCTCAGGCTCAGTAGTTGTGGTTCACGGGCCCAGTTGCTCCGCGGCATGTGGGATCTTCCCAGACCAGGGCTTGAACCCGTGTCCCCTGCATTGGCAGGCAGATTCTCAACCACTGCGCCACCAGGGAAGCCCCAAGGCACTATTTCTAATTAGATAACAAAATAATGAAATGAAGCTGCACTGTAGAAAGTATTATTATGATAGTGTCATTATTTTTATAATTTAGAATATAGAAATAACAACCATCCAGCCTCCAGGAATAACTGTATCTACCTTTCCATATGCAAGGCGTAGGATATGCATGCCAGTTCACTTAGGCATCAGAGAAAGCATAATGCTCATTAATTCCATCCCTCTATTACAGGAGGTAAAACAGTACATGCTCTAAAGCACTTAGACTAGGTAGCCAAAATTCATTTGAGTGTAGCAAAAACATGCTAGAGACTAGTAGGCAAGCATCTCCGTTCTGCCAGGGATGGACAAATGCCAGCTTCTGATGCATGAGGAAATAATTTATAAGGTGTAAAGCACTATCTTTTTAAAAAAGTGCAACAAAATATGCTTTTAAAAATTTATTTAGGGCTTCCCTGGTGGCGCAGTGGTTGAGAATCTGCCTGCTAATGCGGGGGACACGGGTTCGAGCCCTGGCCTGGGAAGATCCCACATGCCGCAGAGCGGCTGGGCCCGTGAGCCACAACTACTGAGCCTGCGCGTCTGGAGCCTGTGCTCCGCAATGAGAGAGGCCCGCGCATCGCGATGAAGAGTGGCCCCCGCTTGCCACAACTGGAGAGAGCCCTCGCACAGAAACAAAGACCCAGCACAGCCAAAATCAATCAATCAATCAATCAATCAAACATACGCATCTGATTCAAGATCCTCATTTAAAAAAAAAAAATTTTATTTAATAAACAACTGCTCGGGACTTCCCTGGTGGTCCAGTGGTTAAGACTTCCAATGCAGGGAGTGCGGGTTCAATCCCTGGTTGGGGAGCTAAGATCCCACATGCCTGACCGCCAAAAAAAAAAAACAAAACATAAAACAGAAGCAATATTGTAACAAATTCAATAAAGACTTAAAAAAAAAACCCCACAATTGCTCAACATCTACTATAAATCAGATATTCTTATATTCACTGTGTATTTATAAATCAATAACAAAATATCCTCTCCTTAAGGAGTTCACTGTCTAGCAGAAAATACTGAGACTAGGATAAATGATTATCATGCATTCTGGCATTTGTTTTGATAAAGGTATACATAGCAGTAACACCATACTGGAAATTGGAATTTTTCAGCTGTAGCTTAATGAGAGAGAGGACTTTGTAGATGGATACTGAAGCTGAATATCTAAAGGTGAAGAGTTCCAGCATGATGGAACTGGGGGCATTTCAGGCAGAAGAAACATTTAACTTGACAAAAGCATGTGAGAAGGTGGAGGGTTAGATGATTTGCAAAAAGACTGGATTTGTAAAAGGAGTATAGGGGATACATTGGGAATGGCAATTTAGACTAAGATGGTCGGAGTGAACCAGACCATTAATGGCTCTGTAGACCACACTCTTACATTGGTACTTGAAGATGATTTTAATTTCTTAGAAACAGATGGTTTAGTGATGTGTAAGCTTTTTCATTTGAATTAGCACATATGCTAATTTGTGCTGCTTCTAGATGGCTATTTGAGTGAAAATAATTTAAAAATTTATTTCTCAGCTGAGTTAAGTATATAACTGCTACTTTAGAATCCACACAATTATCATCATAGACTTCATGATAGCAGAGATCTTTTATTTCCTGATACATCTCAAGTTCATAGAATAATGAGAAAATCATAGTAATGTCTCAGTAATTGTTGAATGATCGTAGGTATTCTCAATAACATGTAAAAAGTAGTTAAACCTGTGTGATTTTTATCTTCTTTATATACTACAGTATTTTCTAAATCTTCTAAAATAACGTGTAGCTTTCTGCGAGAAAAAAGATTGTAAAATAATATAAATATCTTAATGCACCAATATGATCATATTCTACTTTTTATATTTCTCCAGTTTTCTATAATGGAGATATATTACTTTTACAGTGAAAAATATTTAAATGTGATAATTGTAATTTTCTTACAAAGAATCTAAATGGTGCTTGCAGAATACTTTTTTTTCTTATGATTAAAATATCAAGTTTCCCTTGAGGGATATTGCATAGAGTAGTATAAAGAGTACCCATGGGGAGTCATATGAATTCGTTGCTTGTAGCTTTGACATTACCCATCATGTGACTTTGGACAAGTGACTTCACTTTTTGCATAAACATAAATGACTAGAAGAGTTAGCAATCCTGGCTGTACATTGGGATCCCCTAAAGAGTCTTAAAAAGTAATGATACTCCAGCCCTAGTCCAAAGATTCTGATTTAATTGGACCTGAATTGGGCTTGGGCATCAGTACAGAGAGAGAAAGAGAGAGACTTTCCAGATAATTCTGTGTACAGGCAGACTTGCGAAACATGCGGCTAGAATTTATCTTTAGTGTTCCTTAAGATCCGATATGCTATAATCTACTTGACTAGACCAATTAAACCACAAAAAGAGGCATAATGTTTCATTTGTTTTCTATATTTTTGGCTTATAAGTTTCTACATCATGTGGAATTTTACCAAATACTCCCTAAATTAATCATTCTGCATATCTCGGTATGTCGTATTGGTATCCTAGGTGGTTATTAAAGGGGCAGGATTTTGTTACTCAAATTCCTGAGATTCTCTTCAGTTGTTCAGATATACCTGAAGTTTTCTGGCTCTCCAACAGGCATATCCTTTAATGGCTTAAAGTGCTCTCTGCTATAACACAGGGTTTCCGTACATTGAGACTCTGCAGGCTAACCATAGGGTTGATTGGGATTGAGTTGGGGCTCATGTTTTCGAATTGAATTAACTTGAACAATTGTGGATGACAGGGGAGAGGAGGGGGAGGCTGTTCTAGAAGAAAATAAAACAATTCATTTATTAGGAAGACTTAGTCTCATCCAAATGGAGCCCTCTGAAAGCTTTAAGATGATAACTCCTCATAAGGTTGAAAATAGTCGGTGATTTTCTAACAGGTGAGGTACAGTCTGGTTAGAGAGGCGCTCTAAGCAGGAGTGAATTATGAGCCTCATGCCTATCCAAACAACCTCATTTCATTTTCTGTAGGAAGATAAGCTGGGGTGGAGGAGTAAGGTGGATAAAGAATTCGACTGTTCAAGTGCAGAGGTGAAGTAGAATCAGAAACGATAAACCCCTCACTTTCTATAAGCTCACAGAATATAGGTCTATTAAACTCATATGACTGTATTTTCAGTTCAATTTGATAAGCGTTTAGGGACTATGCAGTAAGCTGAGCACCGGGGTGACAAGGACATTTTAAAACAGTTTACAATCTAGGGAAGAAGAAATATATACGTGCAGTGTGATAACGACAAATATGTGCCAAATATTATTGTTAAATGGGGAAGTGGTAGAGGTTCGAAGATACCATCCTATGTCAAGAAACACCTGAATCAATTAACAACAGGGCTCCTAATATCTGTCTTTCAAAGGGTCACCAGGATAGTAGTGGAATGAAATCAAGGATCTTGTCTTTCTTCTTATCTTGTCTATTCCCACTGTCTAGAACAGTGCCAGGTAAAGAATTGGTACTCAGTAAATAGCTATTTAATGAATAGGTGAATGAATTATTTTAAATTAGCTTTTACCGTGGTTTTCAGTAGCTGATCTCCTCTACCCAACAGTATTTATGAGGTGCGAACTCATTGTTATCTGTCATAATTCTTAATTTTTATTGTTGTATTATCTGCATACAATAAAATGTACTAATTTTACCTGTATACTTTTAATGACTTTTCACAAATATATACAGTTGTGTAGCAACTACCAGAGTCATGATACAAAACATTTCTTTCAATCTACTAAGAACTCTTTTTCACTTTACAGTTAATCACCCCTCCCTGCCTCAGCCCCTGGCAAACACTGACCTGCTTTCTGTATTCTATTTTGCCTTTTCTCAAATTTCATATAAGTGGACTCGTATATTAAGAAATATTTTTGAGTTTTTTTACTTAGCATAAAACTTTTGAGACTCATCCATGTTGTAAATGTAACAAAGTCATTCTGTGGATGAACCACATTTTGTTTATCCAGTCACTAGTTGATAGGCTGTATTTTGCTACCAGTTGGTTTCCACTATGAAAAGAGCTACTGTGACTATTCAAGTCCAAGTCCTTGTGTGGCTCTATCTCTGTGTGAATCATTTATGTTGAGTAAATAGCTCAGAATGGGATTGCTAGATCAGGTGGTAGTATCTGCTTAACACTTTACAGAGAACACAAACTGATTTCCGAAGAGGCTCTATCATTTTGCATTTCCACAACATCACCCACACTTAGGGTTATCAGTTTTTATTATTATTGATTTTTTAATTTTAGCAGTTCTAATTGGTGTACGGTGGTAGGTAACACATTATGGTTCTAAGCTGCATTTACCTGATACCTAATAATGTTTTCATAAAATTTGCTTATTTAACCTTCTGAATATCTTCTTTGGTGAAATTTATGTTGAAATATGTTACCGTTTATCCATTTGAATGTTGGTGCTTCTTGCTGTTGAGCTGTAAGAGTCCTTTATTCTTCTGGATACAAATTCTTCATCATGTACGTACTTTTTATGGAGGTAAAATTCATATAACATAAAATTCACTATTTAACCATTTTGAAGTTTACATTTTTAAAAAAATCAGATGGGTTTTTTTTTTTTTGGTTATTGAGTTGTATGAGTTCTTTCTATATTTTGGATATTAATCCTTTATTGGATATATTGTTTGCAAATATCTTCTCCCACTCAGTAGGTTGCCTTTTTGTTTTGTTGATGGTTTCCTTTGCTGTGCAGAAACTTTTTCGTTTGATGTAGTCCCATTTATTTTTGCTTTTGTTGCCCGTGCCTTTGGAGTTGTTGAATCACTGTTGTACACATGAAACTGGTACAATATGGTATGTATGTCAAATATATGTCAATAAACAAACACACACAAAATAATGTGTGCAATTCAGTGTCTTTTGATCTATTCAAAATATTGTGCAACCATCACCACTGTCTAAATCTGGAATATTCTCACTGCCCCAAAGGTAGCACTGTACTCATTAAGCAGTCACTTCCCATTCTTTCTCTCACAAACACCTGGAAACCACCAATCTCATTTTTATTTCTATAAATTTTCCTATTCTGAAAATTTCATATAAATAGAGTCATACAATATGTAGCCTTTTATGTCTGGATTCTTTCACTTAGCATAATGTCTTTAATGTTCATTCATTTGTAGCATGTATCAGTACTTCATTCCTTTTTGTGCCTGAATAATATTCCATCATATGGATGATACTGCATTTTATTTATATGTTCATTAGTTGATGGATAGTTGGGTTATTTCTACATTTGGCTATTATAAACAATCAGATAGATTGTTTGTAAATATTTTCTCTCATTCCATGGGTCACCTTTTCATTTTGTTGATGGTTTCCCTTGCTGTACAGAAGCTTTTGAGTTTGATGAAGTATATATGTCTTTTTAGTTTGTATGTTTTTAGTATGTCTATCTTTTTTAATGTCTTTCTACAATGTTTTATCATTTTCAGAGTACAAATCTTGCACCTACTTGGTGAAAGTTATTAATAAGCATTTCTTGTTTTAATTTCAGCTTTATTTAGATATAATTGACATATAAATATAAGCATATTTTCTTAAAACTATTGGAATTGTTTTCTAATTACATCTTCAGATAGTTCATTGCTATTTCATATAAACAGAACTGATTTTTTTTTCGTGTTGGTCTTGCATCTTGTAACTTTGCTGAATTAGTTTTTTTAGTTATAATAGTTTTTTGTTCTATAGAATGGTCTATATATGAGATCATGTCATCCATTGATAACACTTTTACCACTTTATTTCCAGCTTAGAAATTTTATTTTTTATTACCTAAGTGCTCTGGCTGAAACTTTTAGTGCAATGGTGAATAGAAGTGGCCAAAGTGGGCATCCTTGTCTTATTCCAGATCACCATTAAATACGATTTCAGCTATTGATTTTTCATAGATTCCTTTTATCAGGAGGAGTAAGTTTCCTTATATTTCTAGTTTGTTGAGTAGTTTTATCATTAGATGGTGTTGGATTTTTCAGATGCTTTTCACACATCAATTTACATGGTGAAGTGTCACTTTTTTTTCATTCATTCTATTATTGTAGGGTATTACCTTGCTTAATTTTTTGTGTTGTATTACCTTTGTGTTCCTGGATTAAATCACTTGGTCATGGTGTGTAATCCTTAAGTATGTTGCTGGATCCAGTTTGCTAGTATTTTGTTGGTAATTTTTACATTTATGTTCATTAGGGATATCGCTTATGGTTTTCTTTTCTCATCATGTGTTTCTCTGGTTTCGGTAATATAATAATACTGCCCTCATAGAATGAGTTAACAAGTATTCCTTCCTCTTCTATTTTTGGAAGAATTTTGTAAGGTTTGCTATTAATTCTTCTTTAAATATTTGGTAGACTTCACCAGTAAAACCATCTGGTGCGGCACTTTCCTTTGTTGGGAGGTTTTTTATTACTGATTCAGTCTGTTTACTTGTTATATGTCTCCACATTTCTATTTCTTCTTTAGTCAATTTGATAGTTTTTATGTTTCTAGTAATTTGTGCATTTCATCTGGGTTATCTAATTTGTTCCTTGTAGTGTCTTATAATTCTTTCCATTTCTGTAAGGTTGATAGTAATGTCTCCATTTTTGATTTCTGATTTTACTAATTTTCATCTTCTCTCTTTTTTTTCATGGTCAGTTTACCCAAAGATTTGTCAATTTTGGTGATCTTTTCAAAGAGCCAGCTTTGCTACCTTGATTTACCCTCTTGTTTATTTATTCTCTATTTGATTTATGTCTACTCTTTTTTTAAAAAATTATTTATTTCTTCTAGTGATTAGGGTTTAGTTTCAGCTTCTATTAGGTTACTGATTTGACATCTTTCTTCTTTTCTATTAGAGGTGTTTATATCTGTAAATTTAAGTGGGGTATTGAAATAGCCAACTATTATTGTTCAAATACGTATTCCTCCCTGGAATTCTGTCAGTTTTTGCTTCAAATATGTTGGGGCTTTGCTGTTAGGCACCTATATGTTTATAATTGTTATACTTTCTTGATAGATTGACTGAGCCTTTTATCATTTTTTAATGACCTTCCTTTTTATTGTAATTATTATTGTCAGATAATAGTATAGCCACTCAAGCTCTTTTTGGTTGTTTCATGGAGTATATTTTTTCATCCTTTCACATTTAACCTATTTCTGTCTTTGGACATGAAGTGATTTTCTTGTAGTTGGATCAAGTTTGTTTGTTAGCTTTCTATACATTCTTTGAATCTCTAACTTTTTTTTTTTTTTTCAAACATCTTTATTGAAGTATAATTGCCTTACAATAGTGTGTTAGCATCTGCTTTATAACAAAGTGAATCTGTTATACATATACAATATGTTCCCATTTCTCTTCCCTCTTGCATCTCCCTCCCTCCCACCCTCCCCATCCCACCCCTCTAGGTGGTCACAAAGCACCGAGCTGATCTCCCTGTGCTATGCGGCTGCTTCCCACTAGCTATCTATTTTACATTTGGTAGTGTATATATGCCCATGACACTCTCTTACCCTGTCACATCTCACCCCACCCCCTCCCCATATCCTCAAGTCCATTCTCTAGTAGGTCTGTGTCTTTATGCCCGTCTTGCCACTAGGTTCTTCATGGCCTTTTTTTTTTTTTTTTTTTTCCCCTTAGATTCCATATATATGTGTTAGCATACTGTATTTGTTTTTCTCTTTCTGACTTACTTCACTCTGTATGACAGACTCTAACTCCATCCACCTCATTACAAATACCTCCATTTCATTTCTTTTTATGGCTGAGTAATATTCCATTGTATATATGTGCCACATCTTCTTTATCCATTCATCTGTCGATGGACATTTAGGTTGCTTCCATGTCCTGGCTATTGTAAATAGAGCTGCAATGAACATTTTGGTACATGACTCTTTTTGACCTATGGTTTTCTCAGGGTATATGCCCAGTAGTGGAATTGCTGGGTCATATGGTAGTTCTATTTGTAGTTTTTTAAGGAACCTCCATACTGTTCTCCATAGTGGCTGTATCAATTTACATTCCCACCAACAGTGCAAGAGTGTTCCCTTTCCTCCACACCCTCTCCAGCATTTATTGTTTCTAGATTTTTTGATGATGGCCATTCTGACCGGTGTGAGATGATATCTCATTGTAGTTTTGATTTGCATTTCTCTAATGATTAATGATGTTGAGCATTCTTTCATGTGTCTGTAGGCCATCTGTATATCTTCTTTGGAGAAATGTCTATTTAGATCTTCTGCCCATTTTTGGATTGGGTTGTTTGTTTTTTTGTTATTGAGCTGCATGAGCTGCTTGTAAATCTTGGAGATTAATCCTTTGTCAGTTGCTTCATTTGCAAATATTTTCTCCCATTCTGAGGGTTGTCTTTTGGTCTTGTTTATGGTTTCCTTTGCTGTGCAAAAGCTTTTCAGTTTCATTAGGTCCCATTTGTTTATTTGTGTTCTTATTTCCATTTCTCTGGGAGCTGGGTCAGAAAGAATCTTGCTGTGATGTATGTCATAGAGTGTTCTGCCTATGTTTTCCTCTAAGAGTTTGATAGTGTCTGCCCTTACACTTAGGTCTTTAATCCATTTTGAGTTTATTTTTGTGCATGGTGTCAGGGAGTGTTCTAATTTCATACTTTTACATGTTCCTGTCCAATTTTCCCAGCACCACTTATTGAAGAGGCTGTCTTTTCTCCACTGTATATGCTTGCCTCCTTTATCAAAGATAAGTTGACCATATGTGTGTGGGTTTATCTCTGGGCTTTCTATCCTGTTCCATTGATCTATATTTCTGTTTTTGTGCCAATACCAAACTGTCTTGATTACTGAAGCTTTGTAATATAGTCTGAAGTCAGGGAGCCTGATTCCCCCAGCTCCATTTTTCGTTCTCAAGATTGCTTTGGCTATTCGGGGTCTTTTGTGTTTCCATACAAATTGTGAAATTTTTTGTTCTAGTTCTGTGAAAAATGCCAGTGGTAGTTTGATAGGGATTGCATTGAATCTGTAGATTGCTTTGGGTAGTAGAGACATTTTCACAATGTTGATTCTTCCAATCCAGGAACATGGTATATCTCTCCATCTATTTGTATCATCTTTAATTTCTTTCATCAGTGTCTTATAATTTTCTGCATACAGGTCTTTTGTCTCCTTAGGTAGGTTTATTCCTAGATATTTTATTCTTTTTGTTGCAATGGTAAATGGGAGTGTTTTCTTAATTTCACTTTCAGATTTTTCGTCATTAGTGTATAGAAATGCAAGAGATTTCTGTGCATTAATTTTGTATCCTGCTACTTTACCAAATTCATTGATTAGCTCTAGGAGTTTTCTGGTAGCATCTTTAGGTGAATCTCTAACTTTTAATTGTGTAGTTTAATCCATTTATATTTAATGTATTTACTGACAAGGGGGGACTTACTTCTGCAATTATGCTATTTATCTTATATAAGTCATATTTTTTCACTCAGTTTCTTCACTAATCCCTTCTTTTGTGTTAAATGTATATTTTCTTGTTTAATTTATGTTATATCTTGGATAGAAATGAAGAACATGCTGTTAAAAACTGTAAAAAAAAATCCATCGTATAAAGTGATAGAGAATATGGCTGAATTATATTCTACTCTTTTCTGGAAAGTAGAACTTGTAAGTGACCAACTTGGTTATTTAGCTGAGTAAATTTCAGTGCAAAACGAAGCAGGAGCTAACAACTAATTCTTTTTTTTTTTATTGCCAAACACATCTCTTTCATTAGAAGTAACTGATGCCTGCAATTCCTGATTCTTTCTGGGGTGCTACAGCACAGATTGGTTTTGTTTATTGACCTTTTTTCTTGCAGATACTTAAATTTCTTTGGATTGCTAAGTCATTTTCCACTTGTCCATCTGCTTTCCACATTCTAAAATTGTGTTGCATTTCTTCTAATCTGTTGTTTCTTCTCTTTCCTTTGACCTCACAGATTTACGGCTTTAAATATTTTACTGTCACTTTAGTGGGGTTTTGGTTGAGAATAGAGGTTAATATGTGGATTAAATTAAACATGTTGAATGAAATAAATGCCTATGATTGACTCTGTGGCATCTTGGAAGCTTCTCATTCTGACATGATAAAAGTTCTTCCCTTGTTGAATAGCCCTTATATTGAACATTTGGCCTATACCTTTTTAAAAAAATTTACTTATTTTATTTATTTTATTTTTGGCTTTGTTGGGTCTTCATTGCTGTGCGCGGGCTTCCTCTAGTTGTGGCGATTGGGGGCTACTCTTCATTGTGGTGTGCGGGCTTCTCATTGCAGTGGCTTCTCTTGTTGCTGACCATGGGCTCTAGGTGCGCGGGCTTCAGTAGTTGCAGCACGCAGGCTCAGTAGTTGTAGCGCATGGGCTTAGTTGCTCGGCGGCATGTGGGATCTTCCCGGACCAGGGCTCGAACCTGTGTCCCCTGCATTGGCAGACGGATTCTTAACCACTGCACCACCAGGGAAGCCCTGGCCTATACCTTTAAGGTGAAGTAAACTCATTTGCTTATTTCTAGTGCATGAGTGAATTTGATCATTTGTATGCTTTCAAATAAAGTGAACGTGTTTTACTCTGCTATGCATAGATTCTATCCCATCTTTACAATAACCATGTGAATTAAGAATTATTTTTCCTCTTTGAGCAAATTGTGAAACAGAGTACTTGTCAATTTTAGAAGAACACACGACTTAGAAAATGGCAGATCTGGAATTCAAACATACCTCTTTTTCTTAAATGTACTTGTAGCAACATTCCTCATTCTTGTTACTGTATCTGTTCCTGTACATTTGTGAGTTTATTATACTTTCTAAGAATCAAGTGTCTTTCATGTGTTTAGTCTTTGCTACTGTGGCTAAATCCAATGGAGAATGATGATGAATCCTAGAGTGTGCTTGCCTTTTCAATCTCTATGACCTTTAGGATTGAAAAAAGAAATTACTGGTTTAAGAATGATTCCTGAATGATTTCTTTCCTCTAAATCCTATAGCACTTTACTACCTGGAAGGTCTGCAAAGAAGCTATGTAGGGGAGTGAAGTAGGAGGTGAGTGAGATTTATATAATTTGGTTCAGAGATGACATAATTTCTCATTGTTCCCACTGTTTGAGGAGAAGGAACAAAGGAGAAGACACGTGGGAGTATAGAAAATGCAAGGTGGAGATATTAATGCTACAGTATAATCTTCCGTGGGTGTTTAGCCTGGGGACTAGAAGACTAAGGGGAGACATGCTAGCTGTCTTGAAATATTTGAAGAGTTGTCATATGGAAGAGGGAGTAGACTTTTCCCTGTAGGCCCAGAGGCATAACTAGCATTAAGAGGAGAAAGTTCCACAAAGAGAATTTTTTACTCGATATAAGGAAGAACTTTCTAATGTTGCACAGCATTGAAGTAGGCTGCTACATGAAGTCACAGGAAGTGTTCCTTCCAGTGCTGAGTACCTATGAATCAAGGGTACTGTGGAGGAGACCTTAGCAGGGATGGAAGGAAGAAGCAGAATCTAATCTAATCTAGCCTCTTTCTCATAGTATGTGCATTTCTTTCTGTCTTTGTCTCTCTCTGCTCTTTTTTTCTTTCTTTCCTTCTTCCCTCCCTCCCTCCCTTACTTCCTATCCATCATCTGTCTGCCTATCATCTCACTTTCAAAGAGACAAGTTTGAGAGAAAGGAAGGTTAAGAGTGAAAAAAATATTCTGTGTGTGTGTGAGTATATGGGTGTGTGTGTGTGGAGTGTATTTTAGGGTATTGGGTGTAGGTTCTGTTTATATCCCCCCTTTATATTTATGAACAAAGTGGTGACAAGGATAATTCTGTGATATCATACGAAACTTGAGAAGCAGATTCCCGCAAATTCCCATAGCAGGAACAACTTTTGAATCAGATATATCTAGGTTCAAACTCTGACTTTGTTGGTTTTAGCTTTAAGATCTTGGGAAAGCCACTGAACCTTCATGAGCCTCTATTTCTTTACTCTGAACTTAAATAAAGTATCTTAATTATGTGGATTTTGTGAAATTAAATGAGACAAGGCACATAAGGCACACTGCAAACTGTATAGTATGTAGTCAGTAATAGCAAATACTTACTTCATACATTTCCTTACCTTGCTTTTCATTGTTTGTACCAACCTATCACATCACGCTGATAGAATGTTAACGTTATAATTTGTATTTCCAAGTATCTGAGGTCAACAGAATGCAACTGCCTTTCTGACTTAAGAGAGTTTAACGAATCTGAATTTTTCTTGAGAGCCAACTTTGCCCATCCTGTCCCTCTGTCCATGAAAGGAAAGTATGAGATATGTTGCTCCCACTTTACAAAATTTAAGTATAGGCAGGCCTGTACAAATAGTTCCCTTCAAAATAACACCACTTATTAACTCATTTGTTTATTTTAAAATTTTGACTTGTAAAATAGTTGTACTATATGTTACTAATTTACTGTGGTTTCCAAGTCGCCTTATTAAAGAAAACAATTTTGGTGCTGTAATTCCCAGAGAATGTTTTAGTTCTTAAGTATCTGAAAAAGAGTCTATAGTTTTCTTTTTCACAGCCTACTTAATTCTAGATACTGTTCTTTGCATCTGTGTGGGAAAGTTTGTAGATCCTTACTTTACTTCAGAGTTAAAAATAGAACTACAAAATACAATCAAATTTTATACTTCTGATTAAGCTATAATGAAATGCTTAAGAAGTTCCTTTAGTGCAGGCAATAACTATGTATTCAAATGTACTAGACAGACTTGATGTGTGTGTGATGTGTGTATGATTCCACTATTAATCATGGCAAATATATGAAGTGTGCACATATTACACCATTCATGCCTGATTAATTGATGAAAGACGTATGTGAGTATATTTATATATGTATATGTGCTTGTCTAAATGATAATGATTTCGAGTATATGAGTACTTCCAGAACACTTCTGGCTAACTGATAAGGAATGCTTAAATTTTGCTGCTATATTAATTATTTTTGATTGATTTGCCTGGTTGGTCATATGAATTGTGAATTAGATTCTCAGGTTAATATAACCAAAAATATCAACTAATAGATGTTTTCAATTTTGTTGTTTTCTTCACAGTTCCCATCAATATTTCTTTGTTCTTATTAATTTAAAATTGTTTCGGTTAAAATGTCATAAAATATTGAAAAAAAATGAAGAAAATGGAAATACTTCAATATCTTAAAATCTAAACAAATCCAGTGATAAATTTTAATATGCTTTATTCCATTTGTGCGTGTGTGTATACGTTTGTGTGTGTGTGTGTGTGTGTTTGTAGCAGACGGAAGAAAATTGCCATGGGAAGTGACATACAAATATGATTGAGACCTAAGTAGGATAGAAGCATTAGAATCGTGGATGTCAGAAAAACACGAGTCTCTAGTAATTGCCTGTAATCTTGAGGAGATCTCTGCATTTCCAGAGTACATGTGAGAGTGATCAATAATGAAAATGGACTTGAGGACACAGGGTGGAGGAAGGGTAAGCTGGGATGAAGTGAGAGAGTGGCATGGACATATATACACTACCAAATGTAAGATAGATAGCTAGTGGGAAGCAGCTGCATAGCACAGGGAGATCAGCTCGGTGCTTTGTGACCATCTAGAGGGGTGAGATAGGGAGGGTGGGAGGGAGATGCAAGAGTGAGGAGATACGGGGATATATGTATATGTATAGCTGATTCTCTTTGTTATAAAGCAGAAACTAACACACCATTGTAAAGCAATTATACTCCAATAAAGATGTTAAAAAAATAAAATAAAAAAAAAATAATGAATTTCTTTTTTCACTAAAAAGACAGAGTGACCCAGCTGATATATGGTTGTAGGTAAAAGCATGTACAGTTATATAGTTTATACCCTGATGCTTCACATAACATGTATCACAAGCTTTCCTTTCTCCTTGAATAATCATTGAAAATGTGACTTTTTTAATGACCACACAATAGTATATCTTAAGAATAGACTACAATGTATTTATTGATTCATGTATTGAACATTTAGTTTCTTTCTATTTTCCTCTTGTATTAGTGCTACAATGAAGATACATGTACTGAAATATTTGTCATTCATCTGCTAATTTCCATTAATTATATTCCTTATGCATTTAGTAGATTAAAGCATATTAAAAATTTAAATTCCCTTGATTCTTAGTGCCACATTACTTTCTGAAACATCTGTACCAATCTATAATTCTATTAGGAAGGTGATATGAAAAAAAAAAGTCTCTTGACTCAGTAGAGAGGATAATATAAATAGACAGTAGGAAAAGACCTATAGTCCATTCGCATAGTGGCATTACCATATAGACTACTCACAGATCAAATTCAGCAATATGTGAAAAGGATACACCATGACCAACTGGAATTTATCCCAGAAATGTAATTTTGGTTTAACATCTGTAAATCATTTAAATAAAGGACCAAGCCCACAAGAATATCTCAGTAGATGCAGAAAAAGCAGTTGACAAAATTTAACACCTCTACATGAAAAGAAAATCACTTAACAAGCTATTTGGGTTGGCCAAAAAGTTCGTTCAAGATGGCACGGAAAAACCCAAATGAACTGTTTGGCCAACTCAATGGCATTAGAAGGGAACATCCTCAACCTGTAAGTGGCTTCTGTGAAGAACCCACAGCTAACATCATACTTAATTGGAAGAGACTGTACCTTTTCCCACTAAGGTTTAGAAACAAGAGGAGGTTCACTTCAGCTACTTCTATTCAACATTTTACTGGAGATTCTTGCCAGGGTAATTATACAAGACAATGAAGTAAGTCATGAACATTGGAAAGAAGTAAAATTATTTGCAAATGACATGTTTTTCTGTATAAAAATCCTAAGGAATGCACATGCATGCATGCACGTATGCAGCTATGAGATACACCACAAAGAGTAAATTCTAATGTAAACTGTGAACTTTAGTTAATAATATATGAAAACTAGTTTATTAACTGTGTGGCTCAACAAATGTACCACACTAATGCTAGCTGTTAATAATAGGAGAAAATATGGTGTGCATGAGAGAGGGTGTATATGGGAACTCTGGACTTTCTGTGAAAATTTTCTTTACCCCTGAAACTGCTCTAAAAATAGAATGAAATAAAAAAATGGGGAGGGGGAAAGGTAAGCTGGGATGAAGTGAGAGAGTGGCATGGACATATATACACTACCAAATGTAAAATAGTTAGCTAGTGGGAAGCAGCCGCATAGCACAGGGAGATCAGCTTGGTGCTTTGCGACCACCTAGAGGGGTGGGATAGGGAGGATGGGAGGGAGACGCAAGAGGGTGGAGATATGGGGATATATGTATATGTATAGCTGATTCACTTTGTTATAAAGCAGAAACTAACGCACCATTGTAAAGCAATTATACTCCAATAAAGATGTTAAAAAAATAAATAAAATTCATATGGAATAAGAAAAAACAAATGGGAAAGCTGATAAATGATTTCGGGATACAAGATCAATATACAAAATTCAGTGACATCTCAGCATGCATGAAATGAACAATCTGAAAATGAAATTAAGCAAGCAGTTACATTTATAAGATTATCAAAAAGAATAAAATCTTATGAATAAATTTAACAAAAGAAGTAAAGATCTTATATTCTGAAAACTACAAACCATTGTTGAAATAACTTGTTGAAGACCTAAATAAATAGGATGACATTTCATGTTCAGGGATTGGGGGAAACAAAAAATTTGCCACCTTTGATTAGATGTTGGTTTATTAGATACGACATCAAAAGCACAAGTGATAAAAGAAAAAAATGGATAAAGTGGCATAAAAAATACAAACTTTTGTTCCTGGTAGGACATCATCATGAAAGTGAAACCCCAGCCTATAAAGGGAGAAAATATTTGCAATTTATACATCTGATAAGGGACTTATATCTAGAATATATATTTTTTAAAAACTTTTAAAGCTCAATAGGAAAAAGACAATTTGATGAAAATATAGGCAAATATCTGAATACACATTTCTTCAAAGAATATATTCCAATGGCCAATAAGCAAATGAAAAGATGCTCAAAAGCATTAGCCATCAGGGAAATGCAGATCAGAAACACAGTGAGATACCAATTCACGCTGACTAGGATGGCTGTAATCAAAAAGTTAATAACAAATGTTGGGAACAAGGTACAGAAATTGGAATCTGAGTGAAATATAAAACATATGTCCACACAGATACGTGTACATAAATGTTCACAATAACTTTGTTCATAATAATCAAACAGTAAAAGCATCACAGTTATCCATTAAGTGGAAATTATGGTATATCCATACAAAGGAATATTTTTTGGCAATACAAAGGAATGAAGTACTGATACCTGCTACAGCGTGGATTCACTTAGCATAAAGTGAATGAAGCCAGAAACAAAACACCACACATTGTTTGATTCCATTCATGTGAAATGTCCAGATGTCCAGAATAGGCAAATCCATAGATACAGAAAGTAGAGTGTTTGTTGCCAGAGCTTGAGGGAGTAAGAGTGGAATCTGAAGAATTAGGAGTGCCTGCTAATGAGTAATGCTAATGAGGGTTTCTCTTTGAAGTTATGAAAATGTTCTAAGGTTATTTTTGATCATGACTGCATAACTTTGTGAATATACTAAAATAAACATTCAGTTGAATTGCATGTATGGTGTGTGAACTATATTTCAGTAAAGCTAAGTAATCATTCCGAGTTCACCATAACCCTATAAAAAGAATTGGATAACCCTATAGAGAGAGTAGTATGTGAAGACAGGAAAATATAGGCCTATCTTATGTAACTATTATGAACCAATCATCAATAATATATTTGCGAACAGAAGCAGAGTTCTAAAAAATTGATAAATTGTGATCAGTGTTTGTACCAGTAGTTCAGAGATGTCTCAAAATTAGAAAATTTTTAGATATAAAACACTACATTATCATATAAAAAGAGAAAACCCATACGATTCTTTCATGGATTCTGAAAAGGCTTTTGTTACTATTCTATCTGGACTTCCAGTCCCAATATTGTGGTGTATTAAACTGAAATGCTTGGAAACCCTTTTATTTAAAAAGCATGCTGGACAAAATGTGAGAAAACCTTTCAGAGCTTAGCTTGCAAGAGAAAAAAAACCCAAAACACCATGTGCTATAAATAAAGAAGGAACTAAAAGCCAGAGAGAGAAGTGTACGAGCTGACACAGCAGATGCTCCCCAGGATGAATGGGGAGGTCTAGTAAAATGCAGGTCATAGAGATTAAGGGCATTTCGTTTAACATCTATATAGGAAAAGTTTACCAGACCTTGCCCTTTGCAATGCAGGACATTAGAAAATTAAATCCCACAATATAGCCAGAACTCTTAAATACCTTTGCCTAAAGTGAAATGATAAAACTAAAGAAAAAGAGTCATTTTTGAGTAACACACAAAATCTGAATTGGGTTATTGAATTTTAGGAAACTGAGTTCATAAGAAACCATTTTCCACAAGGAAGGCTTGCAGGCCCAAATATTTTCATTGCCAAATTCTGTCAAAACTTTTAAAAATAAATAATACCAATCTTATAATATTTCAGAAAATATAGAAGAGGGAACACTTCTCAGCTCCCAGTAGGAAGCCAGCATTGTCCTGATACCAAAATATGACATAGAAATTACCAGAGAAAACTACAGACAGTATCTATCATAAATATAGATGAAAAAAGCCTACAAAAATTGGCAAAGGGAATCCATCAATGTATAGAAAGTATAATACATCATGACCAAGTAGATTTTTTTTAACATGGAATGCAAGATGGGTTTAACATTTGAAAACCAGTCAATATACTCTATATTAACAGAGGATTAGAGAAGAAACATTATATCTCAACACTCAGAAAGCCAGAAGAGAAGGGTTTCTCCTCTACCTGATAAATGGCATCGTAGAAAAATCTTGTTTCCATCATACTTAATGATGAAAAACTGAGCCCTAAGATAGGGAACAAGAAAAGGATATCTGTACTCACCATTTGTAGTCAAAATTTTATTACAGGCCCTAGCAAACCAAACAGTAAAAGAAAAAATATAAAAGGTAAACAGCCTAAAAAGGAAGAATCAAAACTCTCTTCATTTGAATATCAGATGATCATGAATGTTGAAAATACCAAGGGATATCCAGAAAGACTACTAATAATGCTGGTAAGTGATTTTTGCAAGTTTTCAGGATACAGGATGAATATATAAAAATCAACTGCTGTTCTGCACACTAGCAACAATGAATTGGAAAAATTTAAATACCATTCACAGTAGCGTAATAAAACATGAAGTACTTAAGGATAAATTTGTCAAAATATATGCAAGACTTAAACACTGAGAACTAGAAACATAGCAGAGAAAAATTTAAGAAGTCATGAATTAATGGTAAGATATTTGATATTCATGAATTTAAAGACACAGTATTAAGATGTCTGTTCTTCCTAAAAGATAAAATAGATTTAATATAATCCCACTAAAAATACCAGGTATTTTTTTTTGGCAGAAATTTTTAAGCCAATTCTGAGCCATGTATGAAAAAGCAACAGACCTATGATGTCAAAACGATTTAGAAACAGAACAAAGTTGTAAGACTTACATTACCAAATTTCAAAGCTCACTATAGAGCTACTGTATATAGTCAATTGACTTTTTGAATAAAGTACCAGGGTAATTCAATGTGCAATGGACTATCGTTCCAACAAATAGTTTTGGAAAAACTGTATATCTACAGATAAACACTGACCCTTATCTCACACCATATGCAGAAATCAACTCAAAATGGATCATTGACCTGAACATAAAAGTTAACATTGCAGAGTTTCTGGAAGATAATGTGGGAACATCTTGCTGACTTTCAGGTAGGCAAAGGGTTGTTAGACATGACACAAAACCCGTTAGTCATAGAAGAGAGAAAATTGATGAATTGGAACCCTTTGAAACACCTGCTCTTTGGGAGACAGTTTTAAAAATGAAAAGTCAAATCGCAGAGTGGAAGAAAATATTTTCAATATGTGTAACTGAGAAAGATCTTATTTACAGAGTATATAAAGAACATTTACAACTCAGAAATAAGAAAACACAAACTCAGTTAAAAAAAAATGGGGCAAAACCTTTGAAGAGACAATTTGCAAAAGAACATACATGAATGACCAATAATCCTATTAAAAGTTGCTCAATATCATTAATCACCAGAGAAATGCAAATTAAAACTGCAGTGAGATACTACTACACACCCACTAGAATTGCTAGGAATGAAAGACTCAATTCCAAGTGTCTTTGAGAATGTGGAGCAAGCAGAAATTGCTGCTAAGAATTGTAATGGAACAACTTTGGACAATAATTTGCCAATTTTGTTACAAAATAAAATATACACTTAGCCTATGACCAGCAATTTACCTGAGAGATTATTTCCACCAGAAATTTTCTACAAATGTTCACAGCCTGTTTACTGTATAGCCGGCCACTGGAAATAACTGAGGAATGGATAAATGAAATAGCTCATGTGTACTGGGATGAACAGTGTCTTCCCAAATTCATATCTACCTAGAACCTCTGAGTATGGCCTTATTTGGAAATAGGGTCTTTGCGGATATAATCTGGTTAAATTGAGGTCATACTGGATTAGGATGAGCCCCAATCTAATGACTGGTATCCTTTTAAGAACAGGGAATTTTGACAGTGATACACAGAAGGAAGAAGGCCGTGTGAAGACAGAGGCAGAGATTAGAGATACCTTGCCACAATCCCAGGAAAAGCAAGAGGCGAGGAGAGATTTTTCCCTAGAGTGCCCTGCCAACACATTGGTTGGTTTACAGCAGCCTTAGGAAAGTAATCTACAATAGAGTACTACTCAGGGGAAAAACAATGAGTGAATTACTGATACAGAAACATGGATGCTGTCAAAAACATGCTGAACAAAAGGAATAAGAAAATTCATTCCATATGATCTCCTTTATATGAAATATTAGAAAGGTAGAAATATAGCGAGATAAAGCTTATTAGTATTTTCTTGGGTCTAGGTTTGTGAGGAGTTTACGTGAGTATGAGGTAACTTTATGGGGTAAAGAAAATATTCTATTTTTTAATAGTTATATATACATTTGTCAATACTAATCAAACTGAACACTTAAAGTGGTTGCACTTTATGTTATCCAAACTATACTTCAAGAAAGTGTAATTAAAAATAAAAGCAATGTACACTCATTGTAAAAAATTTGAAAATAAAGGTCTCGTAATTCTATCACTTAGAAGTAAATCAGTTAAATTTTGACATAGTCGAGATCATATTTTACAAAATCCTGTCATACCCCATCTGCATGATAGTCCCATGCTATGATTATATCATTTCTTTAAATTTTCTAATACTTTAAATATAGTTTTTTTTTATAGTTTCTTTTTTTTTTTTGCTTTAATTGTTTAAGCCATCTGTGATTTATTTTGATGTGTGGTTTTCAAAATACAAATAATAGCAATAATGTATTACAAACAGATACTGGATTTTATGTTCCATAATTATTTGAAGTAGCCTTTTATCATATAATACATTCATGAATATTCTTGAGTCTCTGGACCTTATATTCTAATCCATGGCTCTGTGTGTCTAGACTTATGCCAAAACAGCCACCCTAGTTTTCCTGTGTTTATTTATATGATTTAGTAATCACTTGTGCAAGATTTTTTCTCTCGTTTTTCATAACCTTTAAAATTCATCTACCTTTAGGTAAAACTCAGAATAATTTGTGATGTTTTAGAAATAATATAGGTGTACTGATTACTTTTGGAGAAATTGATCTGCATGGGTTCAAGTGATTCCACCCAGGAAGATGGAATTCTGAAAATTCTTTTAAGTTTCTCAATAAAATTTTTTAGATTTCTTAAGATATTATCTTTGTTATTTATATTACTTTCAGTATTATTTTATCATTTTATTGCAATTTTGAATAAGATCTATTTCTATTATATTTTCTCATTTATAGGGGAATTATTGTATTTAGTTTATAATCATCCATCTTCTGTTGCTTATGCTTGCAATTTGGTAGTTGCCTCTCTTGTATTTTCTAGTTAGGTAATCATATCACCTTAAAATAATTATTATGTTATCACCAATTTTCCAAAAGTTAAATCACTTATTCTTTCTCTGATAACTTGGGTAAGTCACTGAGACTAGTGTTAAATAATAGTTATGACAGTGGACACCATTTCTTTTATTTCAATGGAAATAATGTTGGCTTTTGAATTAAGATAAATACCCTTTGTCATTGAAAGAAAGGCAGTGTTGCCCTGTGACTAACAGCATGGCCTTTGGAGTAGTTCTGCATTTACTAGTTGACTGACTTTTGGTAGTTTACTCAACATTCTGAACCTGTGTCTTCATTTGTAACAGAAGTGTTGATAGTGCTGATTTTATAGCATTATTGGGAGGATTAAATTAAATAACAAATGTAAAATGTTTGCTACAGTGATTGACATATAGTAAGCTCAGTATTAGCAGCAGTAGGTGAAGATGCTAAAGCAGATGTCTTTTAGGATTCTCATGAGGAGCTTAAACCTTTTTCTCATTCTCCCTATTTATATAGAGAGAATAAAATATAATTTATTATATTAATATATTAGTAGGATTCATCACTTTAAGTCATTTATTAATGGAATAAAAATTTACTCATCTTTAATACACAAATAGATTTGATTTGCTGAGGTGGTATTAAAAATGTTTTTTAACCGGTATATGTATGATTAGTCTGTTCTTCTTTGTACTGTTTCTATAAGGTCGTGGTATTAGGCTTAAACTAGCTTTGAAAGATATGAATTTTCCTTCTTTTTGTAGATGATGGAACAGTTTATGCAGCATATTAACTATCCGTATCTTGAAATTTGAAAAATATTTTCTGTAAAACAATATGAACCTAGTGCTATATTTGACATGATACTTGAGCTTTTTTAGTATTTTCCATTGTCATTATCTTACTCAAGATTTCTACCTCAAGAGAATTTGTACTAATATTAAAAAAGCAATGCCAATTTAATACATGAAAATAAGTTTTATATTATTTTGTCTTCCTTTAGATGTTACCATAGTGTTTTTTAAAAATATGTTTATTGTTTGTAGTGGTTTACTTTCTGCTTCAGAAGTATGTTAAAACAGGTCTTTTTTGGGGGGGGGGTTGTTGCTGTTTTTCACTTTTTGATAATAAATTTCTTTTTCAGTTGCTTCTCTGTCTTCTTTTTGCCATGAAGGCAATCCTAGGCTTCCTTTTTTCAAATGTTTTTTAATGACAATGCAGTTGTGTTTTACCTTTTCTTGGACTGATCATATTCCTAGTTATTGAGAACTTGCTTTTCATAATAAGTGCTAATTGAATTTTATAGGTTCATTGAAAAATTAAGAAAACAACATACTTAGTTTTTTTCTTAGTAATGTGTCTCAGTCATTTCATTATGATGCCAAAAATATCAAATTGGGCTCTAAATTTGCATTTAAGGGATTGACAAAATTGAACAATAAATATAGAAAACTAGATGTATTACACAGCTTTACATATTGCCTGACTTAATATATGAGTTCCTCAAAAAGTTAAGCATGGAATTACCACCTGACTCAGTAATTCTACTCCTAGATCTATACCCAAATGAAATGAAAGCAGATATTCAAACAAATACTTGTATATGAGTGTTCATAGCAGCCTATTCACAATAGCCGAAAGGTGAAAACAACCCAAACGTCCATCAGCTGATAAATGGATAAACAAAATGTATTTCCATATGGTGGACTATTTCATAGGCATAAGAAGGAATAAAGTACAGATTCATGCTACAGCCTGGATAGATCTTGAAAAATTTGTGATAAATGAAAACAGTCAGACACAATAGATCAAATATTATGTGATTTTATTTATATGAAATTTCCAGAATGGCTAATCCATAGATATAGAAAACAGATTGGTTGTTTTGTCAGGGTCTGAGGGAAATGATGGCTTACTGGGTGTAATCTTATTTGGGGGTCATGAAAAATTTTTAGAACTAAATAGAGGCAGTGTTTGTACAGAATTGTGAATGTACTAAATTCCACTGAACTGTATTCCCTGAAATGACTGATTTTGTGTTATGTTAATTCCACCTTAATAAAAAACAGTGATTTAAATGTGATTGTAGGAAGAACATTAGTGAATTTGAAGATATACTTAAAATGAACTCGTATGAAGTTAATTGATGTTGTTTCTCTTTTCCTTATTCACCTTACTAACCTCATGTTGTTACTCAATCTCATAAGAATTATGAGAATTGATTTAAGGATTCACTGAATGTAAAATACTCTCAAGAGGAAAAAAGATACATAGGTCTTTGTTTCAAGAGTAGCTTCTGCTTTGAAAATAAATGTTGATTTCTGATTTCAGTGTCAGGGAATTGATTTTAATTAGGAAAAGACCTTTCTGTCTCTGAGAATCACATGGTTTCTTTTTAAAAAGGCAAAAATTAATTATACATACCAGTGTCATGATAAGTGATATAGCCTATTGACCCTGGAATTTGACTTGTTGGATCTGTTTTATAAATGAACATAATATTATTGCTTAATACTGTTTAATGTGGGAAAAGGGCACTTGGTGTCATAAAGAAAATGCCATAAGATGGTTTCCATCTGCAGTAGAAAGAGACACTGATAGATGGGAATGTGAAAGAGTACTTTTAAAGCCAGTCTTCGGTGCCACGGACCTCATTTTGCAGTGGTTGTGAGCATGGTTCTGTGAAGGAATTGGTAGATATTTTTGCTTCACTAGAAGGGTCTATGTGTTCACCTGGAATTCATTCATCCTTTTCCCCCTATTTCTGTTCTTTTTTTTTTTTTTTTAAATTGAACTTCATTGGAGTATAATTGCTTCACAGTACTGTGTTAGTTTCTGTTGTACAACAAAGTGAATCAGCCATATGCATACATATGTCCCCATATCCCCTCCCTCTTGAGCCTCTGTTCTTGCCTTGTCAGAGAGCAAGATTCTCAAAATGTAAATTAGATCATGTCACCACCACGACCCTCAAAACAGCACTTGCTGTTCCTGTTGCCTGGAATGTTCTTCTAAAGATTTGTGTATAACTCAGTCCCTTAATTTCTTCAAGTCTCTCTTCACATGTGTCCTTATTAGTAACTTCCCCAGCACCTCCTGTTCTTCTTTTCTTCTCCAGCAGTTATCATTGACACACTATGTATTTCACTTATTTCTTCATTTATTTTTTTGTCTCCCTCATCTACACTGTAAGTTCCATAAGGACAGGGGGATTTTTGTCTGCTTTGTCTGTTCACTGCTGTATTCCCAGCACCCAGAAAAGGCCTGCCCTTAGTAGGCACTCAGTACTGGTTGAGTTAATGAATACAATCTCTTTGGTACATGGTGAATCTGTTCAATCTAAAGACTCATTTCTATCATTATTTACGAGTAATTTTTTTCCCTTTGGTAACTTCCTCTCTGTTCTTTTCTTTCTGGAATTCCTATTAATCAGATTTCTGCAATAAGTTTTTTTTGTAATTTTACTCTAGTTTTAAGAGATATTCTTGCTAACATCCCTTTTAAGGACTTCCACTTTTAAAAATTGGTGATGTTTAATTTCCATGAATTCTCATTTGTTCTCTTATAGTTGCCTTTATAAAACATCCTGTCCTTATTTTATTGGTGCAACGAGTCATCATCTGACATATATCTGAAGGGTCTAATTAGATTTTTGTTCCTTTTCTCTTCCTTGAATTATATCTCTTCCCACCAGTGTAAAATGTTCAGTTTAATCCTCTTTATCTTTCTATTTTGTACATTTTGTACATTGCTGATGTCTATAAAGATATGTTTATCTCCAAATATATGCTTATCCTTGATGGTTAATCATTTTTTTTTAAATGCAGGCCTAGGTTGCTTATTCGTATAATGGATTGCTTCCCTGATAGGTTCCTTCCTTGTCTGAAGAGGAAGAGTTCTGTGTCATTGAATAAGTATTGTAGTCTACTTGATTTTTGCTTTATTGTGCTTTGGAGAATTAGTTAATAACCGGTCCACCCTGACCCCTGCCAAGCCACAAGTGGTCTGGTGTGTAAAACCCCTCCAAGAAGGCCAGCTCTTCCAGGCCATTCTTTTCAACATCCCTTTAAATACTCACCTTCTTTTCTGTTTTGCTCCCACCTGCATACCTTCCAACTTGGAAGGTGTGGCATTTCCAAAGCTATACTAGGAAGGTTGGCTCCCACCCCAGTTGCAGCTTTCCTCGTGTGTCTTCTGACTGGGACATCCCCCTCTTTGTTCTATGCATAAGTGGGCTGACATCCACTTTTTATTTTACAAAATCTTATGAGTAATATTTATCTTCTAAGGATCATCTCTCATTACCCCTCATTTTCCTCAGTGTTGTATGTTTACTCCCTTGTGTGTATATTTACTATAATTTAAATGGGATTCTGGAAGGTCGGGGCAGTACATGCATGTATGTACTCAGTTTATCATCTTGATCCAAAGCCAATAAATATTACTTTGAGGTTCATAGTCATTTTTAAGTGAAGGAAAAATGTTACTCTTCACACATTTCTTCCTCACTAACACCCCTGCTGTGGACTGAATTCTTGGTTCTCAAGTTCATAGGTTGAAGCCCTAATCCCCATTGTGACTGTATGTGGATATAGGACTTTTAGGAGGTAATTAAAGTTAAATGAGGTCATAAGGATGGGGTTCTAATCTGATAGCATTGGTAACCTTACACACGCATGTACCAAGGAAAGGTCCTATGAGCATACAGCAGGAAGATGGCCGTCTTTAAACCAGGAAGAGAGCTCTCACTAGAATCTGACCATGTTGTCACCCTGAACTTGGACATTCAGCCTCCAGTACTGTGAAAAATAAATTTCTGTTACTTAAGCCACTGAGTCTACAGTATTTTCTTCGGGCAGTCTGAGCTGACTAAGGTGACCCCTAATCAGATATTGATAATTGTCTGTTCCCTCTTTTGGGACCTAGGTTGCCTCCTTTGAGATTCCCTTCTGCCTAGCTGACTTCCTGGCAAAGACATATACTTCTATTTTGCTTGCTGTCACCAGCATCTTCCCTTCCCACTGAGTGCCTAGCCTCTGTTACCAGTCTTGTGTATTGTTTTTCTTCATCTAAGGCAAAGTCCTTAATACCTTTTTTTTTTTTTTTTAGTTGATTTTTATTTATTTATTTATTTATTTATTTATTTATTTTTGGCTGTGTTGGGTCTTCGGTTCGTGCGAGGGCTTTCTCCAGTTGCGGCAAGCGGGGGCCACTCTTCATCGCGGTGCGGGGACCGCTCTTCATCGCGGTGCGCGGGCCTTTCTCTATTGCGGCCCCTCCCGTCGCGGGGCACAGGCTCCAGACGCGCAGGCTCAGCAATTGTGGCTCACGGGCCCAGCTGCTCCGTGGCATGTGGGATCTTCCCAGACCAGGGCTCGAACCCGTGTCCCCTGCATTAGCAGGCAGATTCTCAACCACTGCGCCACCAGGGAAGCCCCTTAATACCTTTTTGAAAAAAGTGATTTGGCCCGGGTAAAAGTCTGAAAGTGCTGTAATTTTAGAATACTCTGCAATTTCCTTCCGAGTTAAGCTTTTAACACCTTACTTATCAAGTCACATTTTTCCTTGCAAATGTTACACATTGTCCTACTGGCCTAACATTTCACCTCAGGTTTAGCTTCTAAAAATGTCAGTAAATGTATTAGTAATTGATTTTCTTTGCAAAGGAGTTTTAATGCACTCAGGAAACTAAAATGTACTCTGGTGGCAGGTTGGATGTGCTTTATAATTTTTTGTTTTAACTAAAAGGACTAACAGTATTTAGAAATAATCAAATGAAATTCCCTTAAGGTAAAAAAGAGAATCCGAAAATGGGAAGGGATGGGACTTCAGCTTGTGGAGTCCACATGTTTCCTTTTGTTGGTATGAAAACTGAGACTTAAAAACGCTATTACACACATTATAAGGAGTGTAATTAAGACATAAATTTTATGTTTTAGGATTTTTGTCACTTCTCTTTTGCTATGAGGTTTTTATTTTAGTATTTTAATAATTAATACACTTTATTTTTGGGCAGTTTTAGATTTATAGAAAATCTAATCAGAAAGTACAGAGAGTTTCCATATACCCTCTCATTAGTACTCAGTGTCCCCACTCAGTGTCACATCTTGCATTGCTGTGATACATTTGTTAAAATTCATGAGGCAACATTCAGACGTTATTTTTAACTAAAGTCCATGTTTTATTTATAAATTTATTTATTTTATTTTGTTAATTTTATTTTTGGCTGCGTTGGGTCTTCGTTGCTGCACGCGGGCTTTTCTCTGGTTGGGGCGCAGGGGCTACTCTTCGTTGTGGTGCGCAGGCTTCTCATTGTGGTGACTTCTCTTGTTGGGAGCACGGGCTCTAGGCACGTGGGCTTCAGTAGTTGTGGCTCGCAGGCTCGGTAGTTGTGGTTCGCGGGCTCTAGAGTGCAGGCTCAGTAGTTGTGGTACACGGGCTTCGTTGCTCTGTGGCATGTGGGATCTTCCCCGACCAGGCCTCGAACCCCTGTCCCCTGCATTGGCAGGCAGATTCTTAACCACTGTGCCACCAGGGAAGCTCCAAAAGCCCATGTTTTACAAGAGGGTTCACTTTTGCTGTTGTACGATATATGGATTTTGATAGATATACAGTGACATATCCACCATTACGATATCCTACAGGGTAGTTCCCCACCTTAAAAATCCCATGTTCCGGGCTTCCCTGGTGGCGCAGTGGTTGAGAATCTGCCTGCCAATGCAGGAGACATGGGTTCGAGCCCTGGTCTGGGAAGATCCCACATGCCGCGGAGCAACTAGGCCCGTGAGCCACAACTACTGAGCCTGCGCGTCTGGAGCCTGTGCTCCGCAACAAGAGAGGCCGCGACAGTGAGAGGCCCGCACACCGTGATGAAGAGTGGCCCCCACTTGCCGCAACTGGAGAAAGCCCTCGCACAGAAACGAAGACCCAACACAGCCAAAAATAAATAAATAAATAAATAAATAAATAAATAAATAAAAAAGGAGGTAGGTGGAGCCCTGGCACGCCCTCCCTTAGCCCAGCACAGGGGGCTCAGACCCACGTGCTGTCGAGGGGGATGGTGACAAGGACTGAGTCAGTCTGCTGCACAAAGGCCCCCCTGCACAAAAAGAAAAAAAAAAAAAATCCCATGTTCCGCCTACTCATCCTTCCTTCCCCCTGAACCCCTAGCAACCTCTGCTCTTTACTGTCTCCATAGTTTTACCTTTTTTTTTTGAATGCCTTATAGTTGGAATCATACATTATGTAGCCTTCTTAAACTGACTTCTTTTACTTAGAAATATACATTTAAGGTTTCACCTGGTCTTTTCATGATGTAATAGCTCATTTCTTTTTAGTGCTGAATAATAGACCATTTGTTGAGTGTACCATAGTTTATCTATTCACTTACTAAAGGGCATCTTGGTTGCTTCCATGTTTTGACAATTATGAATAAGTCTCTATAAATATCTGTGTGCAGGTTTTTGCATTGACATAGGTTTTCAGCTCCTTTGGGTAAACACCAAGGACTGTGATTGCTGGATCTTATCTTAAGAGTATGTTTAGTTTTATAAGAAACTGCCAAACTGTCTTCCAAATTGGCTATACCATTTTGCACTTTCACCAGCAATGAGTGCGAATTCCTGCTGTCTATATCCTATTTTTAATAAGTATTTCTGATAGTCTAAGAATATAAAATTTGCCCAGTAGAGAAAAATCAAAAGTTACCTCTAATCCTACTGACAAAACTGTTTTCTTCTTCTATTTTCTTCTAATATTTTTGTGTATGTTTTCATGTACACAATAATACAGCACATGGTTTGCTTTGTTTCTTTTCATTTAGACACAAATCTTAAAAATATGCCATATTATTACCTACCCTTCAAAACAAAACTTTAATGATTGATTAATACTACCTTGTGTGGGTTTGCCATAATTTACATAAACCATTTTCTTAAAGTGGCTTCTAATTATCCTTTGTTATAAATAACACTGAAATCAAAAGTTCAGGCATGTTGGAGTATTCTGTCTTCAAATTTGTTAGATTTTGGAATGTCGTTTCATGCTTAGCACTTTTAGGCTTTGAAAGCAGAAAATAAATGTTAATATTGAGGAAGTAAAAAAAGAACAAAAATGATAATAATAGGAAACCCCTATGTAATACCTGCCATGAGCCAGGTACTATTCTGAGCATTTTATTGATATTAAGTCAGTAAATGCTCACAACAATCCGAGGAGGTTTGGAGCATTATTAGCCCTATTTTAAAGCTAAGGAAACCAAATGTAACTTGCTCAAGGCCTCACACCCAGCAAGCAGTGGGATTGAGCTTTGGAATCCATGCCTGTCTCTAAACAGTACTCGTAACAGCTTCACTCCACTATTGAAAGAATATTTGACTTGCATAATTTAAGGTGGAATTCAATCTTTTTAAGGCCGTATAGATTCCATTATGGCCTCTGGTCTTAAGTATGTCCTATCTCCTAGGCATTTGCATTTGTAGCTCTCGGCAAAGCAGTGAAGTTCTTCCTGTGTTATGGGGTGACTGGTACAGTGTGAGAAAGACCTGCCTCAACTGCATATGTTGCTAATATTTGGAGGATTGATCAATTCTCTAACACCTCTTCCCTGTAGCTGTATTTTGGCAGATGAGTGATGCTAAACAAATACCAGACAGCTGTGTAGACCAGTGGTTATGAAGGTTCATCATCCCCAACCCAACCTCAGTTGTGTCTTTATGTACGTAAATCTTTTTACTTTCGCTCCTTTCAAGCAGCTATTCCAAACACTCACTGTCCTCAGTAAGCCCCACACCAAACAATATTGCTTTGAGTATCAGTAGAGGTCTACACAATCCACTTCCCTATAAGAATTCAGAATGCTACTGAAATTGTGGGTAACAAACTATAAGCTCCTTTTGCTTGTCATTTCCCCACATCCCTTTTGGAAGGACCTAGGCTTCTAGTCAGGGCAATAGACACTGGGTTTGGAAAGGACAAAAGGGATGATCCATGAACTAACCAAATTAGGAATCCAATTTGAAGCCAAAAGAGAAGAATATAGCTTTACAGATACGTCTGCTTTCTGGGCGTGGATACTCTATAAAAATGTGAATTCTTATAAAAGATGAATTATAATTATTGATACTTTTCATAGTTGTAGATTAGTCAGATTATAGTCATTTTAGATGTTCTACGCAAATTAAAGTCCACTCATAATACAGGTATCTAAATTTTATAAAATATTTAATTAAATATGTTTAAATATTAATAATATTTAAACATTTATATGCCTAAAAATGATAATCAAGTCTAGCCTTTCTTTTCCAGTGCTCTTTTTAAGACACCCTGGAGAAATATGCATCTTCCCTTGAAGGAGGTCCCTGTGATGTGTGGCTTTTTAAAAGAACTCTAGCTGTCTTTATGTGTATCAATTCCTCCACTGTGCTATGTATTTCTTTTTTTTTTTCCTAGTGCCTTGGGTTGGATGTTTGTGTTTTATTTTTCCTTCTTTATTTTTTCAAATATGAAAGTTTCAAAATTATGGATTTTCCTTGGTGTACAACTTTGGTCACATTTCACAGATTTTGATACGTAGTATTCGAATTAGTCACTCTATTAATATTTTCTAGTGACATTTTTAAACTTCCGTATTTTCTTGGGAATTACTTAGGGAAATTTTGTTTTGGGAATATTTTGTCTTTAGTTTTAATTCGGTCAACTTTTCTACATCATCTTTACCTCTTAATTTACAGCTTGTCTGTAGCCAATCATTTGCTCTCATATATTGACCAACTATTTAATGCAGATCGGGGGCCTGACACTGCACTAGATTTTAGTGAGAGAGACACTGTACCTGGTTTTAAGGAAGCTAAAATATTGGGCTAGTTGTATATAAGTAAACAAACAGGAGCAAAACAGTGGTAAATGTATTGTGATTTTGCACTTAAAACTGAGTGTGGTCACAGTTGAAAGATACTGTCGTCTTGCAACATGGAGATGCCAGACAAAAGTCTTCATAGAGGAGATGGCAGGTCCGAAGAGTTTTGAGAGGAGAGGTATTTGTCAGGTAGTAACAAGCGGAAAAATCAACTCTATTCTAAAGTCTAATAACTTTGGAGAGGGATTCTTCCTCTTCTACATAATCTCTTGTCCTGTGATCTTCATCCTGTCCCGTTCTGTATCCCACAAAGATCATTTTTCCCCTTTCTTACCTTATCTTCAACTTCTTTCTCCCTACTTGTTGCCCCCCAAGTTTATACAGTTATATCCACATGGTACACATTCTGACACACACTTCCACACACGACACCATCATTACCTCTTCACCTAAACTCTTCATCCTTGTCTAGCTGTTAATTTTTTTCATTTTAAAATCAAAACATTTTAATCAATAGTCAGACTTTTCTATCCCCATTTTCTTATTGTTTTGGCTATTCTAGACCACTGTAATACAACTTTCATCCTTACAGACTGCAGGAACTAATTTGGCTAAGGTCACCACTGACTGTCTAACTGCAAAATTTAATGGCCATCTCTCATTACTATTTTATTTTTTTGGAGGCACATGACACATGATTTTATATAATATATAAAATTATATAATTATAATTACAGTGTATACACACACACATACACACACACACTAGACTATATATATAGTCATGATTGGGATAATTTGCTTGCATGTATCCCCCTTACTGGACTATATAAATGTGAGAGCAAGAGATATAATGCCTTACTCATGTTTGTAGCCTTAGTGCTTATATCAGTGGTAGTGTATAGTAGATACTGGAAGGTTTAGTGAACTCAGCTTTACCAGCACTTATTCAGATATTCAGATCTCCTGTTTAGATTTGTACTTGGTGTGTTGATGGATTTAGGCCAAATCTGTCCAATTATCATCTTCATGTCCTATAGTAATTCTTAAATATGCTATGCCCTAAATTACTGTATTTTTTGTTTTCTTTGTGATATTACATCTTCACTAAGGAGCTGGTATAAATGTTTGAACCAATTCTTCATTCAAAACGAGTTTTGCCATCTGCTGGGTGGAGATGTTATTTTATGAGAAGGAAATCAAATACTCCACTATTGTGGAAGCTTGGCCCTTCAAGTTATGGGAATTTTCTAATGGAGTGTTTTGAAAATTTCAACAAGCCGTAAATGTTTGATTTGAGGCAAACTCTGATTATAGTTTACTGACTGTTCTATATTTCTTTCTCTTTCTTACCTTCTCTGTCTCTTGGGAGGAGGGAATTTTTTTCTCTTTTTAGTGACAAGTCATTAGTTGTAAAATATGTTTGATGCTGCAGGTGAAATTATATTCCTAGATACAAAGTTTTCAATTTCCTATGCTAGGCAGGTGGAGTGGGGTCTGTTCACTTTAGTCTGTATAAGGACTGCTTTGAGTAGGAGCTTCGTTGAGCTTTTGGTAAGGCTTGGTAGACTTCTGATTCAGCACTGATGCCAGAGTGTGATAACTAGAATCCCTTTCCCTGGCTGGTCCTGAACTTTCATTTTCATCTCTCAGCAGAAAGAAACTACAGAAAACGTTACACCACTTCGCAGAAGACTCGAGCTTAGCTTTTAGCATCCTGCCACTTGTAGCTTCAGAATTTGACAAAGTTCTTGAGTTAAAACCATGTGTATGCAAGGACTGGTTTTCTTTTCTTTCTGTCTTTATTTTTGGCTGCGTTGGGTCTTCGTTGCTGCACACGGGCTTTCTCTAGTTTCGTGGAGCGGGGGCTACTCTTCGTTCTGGTGCGCGGGCTTCTCATTGCGGTGGCTTCTCTTTTTGCGGAGCACGGGCTCTAGGCGGGTGGGCTTCGGTAGTTGTGGCACGTGGGCTCAGTAGTTGTGGCTCGTGGGCTCTAGAGCGCAGGCTCAGTAGTTGTGGCTCACAGGCTTAGTTGTTCCGCGGCATGTGGGATCTTCCTGGACCAGGGCTCGAACCCGTGTCCCCTGCATTGGCAGGCGGATTCTTAACCACTGCGCCACCAGGGAAGCCCAGGACTGGTTTTCTGCTGTGCCCTTCTAGTTGGGATTTTGTGCCATGAAGCTTTGGATTTTCTCTCTAGTTTCCTGATATTCTGTACTAACAAACACTTTGTATCTTTTTTCTCAGCAACAACTCTCTGCTGGGCAAAGACCACATTTTCAGCCTCTTGCCCTGAGCCCATTAATGACAAACCCTTCTAGGGATAAAAGCATACTGCTTGTCCGCTCACCTCTCAGTGTTTCTCCTCTGTCCAGAAACTTGACCCCTTGGGTCATTGTTTATTCAGTAGTTCCCTGATGCTTTTAAGTAGACATTATTTGCATCTTATATAGCTTTTGTATTTGCTTTTTCCCAGTGTATGTGTTAGTTGGCCTTAAGATACTATATTCTCTTGTCTTGAGTTATTTGTAAAACACTGAAGCACTGAAACAATGTTACAATCAATTTTGTTTATGGTTGCATCTTGCACAAGGCTACTAATATTACATAATGAATTTAGAAGATAAATTAGCTACATTTTAAAATTATAAATAACAGGCTACTTCTATGGAGTCAAAAATACAGAAATTTTTATCCTTATATACGTATAATCATAGTCTATTCTTTTTTAATTAAGTTTACATATTCCAAGTGAAATTGAATGGACAAGAGGAAAATTATTTGATAGCAAATCACTGAAGTCATTAACAAAGTTCCTGATTAAACTGCCTTTGCTACTCTGTACACTTGAATATTGATTTATTTATTTTTCTATATTTTCTTTTTTTTAAACATCTTTATTGGAGTATAATTGCTTTACAATGTTGTGTTAGTTTCTGCTGTACAACAAAGTAAATCAGCTATATGTATACATATATCCCCATATCCCCTCCCTCTTGCACCTCCCTCCCGCCCTCCCTATCCCACCCCTCTAGGTGGTCACAAAGCACCAAGCTGATCTCCCTGTGCTATGTGGCTGCTTCCCACTAGCTATCTATTTTACATTTGGTAGTGTATATATGTCCATGCCACTCTTCACTTCGTCCCAGCTTCCCTTCCCCCCGCACCATGTCCTCAAGTCCATTCTCTATGTCTGCATCTTTATTCCTGTCCTGCCCCTAGGTTTATCAGAACCATGTTTTTTTTGATTCCATATACATGTTGTTAGCATACGGTATTTGTTTTTCCCTTTCTGACTTCCTTCTCTCTGTATGACACACTCTAGGTCCATCCACCTCACTACAAATAACTCAGTTTTGTTTCTTTTTATGGCTGAGTAATACTCCATTGTATATATGTGCCACATCTTCTTTATCCATTCGTCTGTCGTTGGATATTTAGGTTGCTTCCATGTCCTGTCTTTTGTAAATAGTGCTGCAGTGAGCGTAGGGGTTAATGTAACTTTTTGAATTATGGTTTTCTCAGGGTATATGCCCAGTAGTGGGATTGCTGGGTCACATGGTAGTTCTGTTTTTAGTTTTTTAAGGAACCTCCATAAGGTTCTCCATAGTGGCTATATCAATATACATTCCCACCAACAGTGCAAGACGGTTGCCTTTTCTCCACACCCTCTCCAGGTTTTATTGTTTGTAGATTTTTTGATGATGGCCATTCTGACTGGTGTGAGGTGGTACTTCATTGTAGTTTTGATTTGCATTTCTCTAATGATTAGTGATGTTGAGCATCCTTTCATGTGTTTGTTGGCAATCTGTATATCTTCTTTGGAGAAATGTCTATTTAGGTCTTCCGCCCATGTTTTGATTGGGTTGTTTGTGTTTTTGATATTGAGCTGTATGAGCTGCTTGTATATTTTGGAGATTCATCTTTGTCAGTTGCTTTGTTTGCAGATGTTTTCTCCCATTCTGAGGGTTGTCTTTTCATGTTGTTTATAGTTTCCTTTGCTGTGCAAAAGCTTTTAAGTTTCATTAGGTCCCGTTGTTTATTTTTGTTTTTATTTCCAATACTCTAGGAGGTGGGTCAAAAAGGATCTTGCTCTGATTTATGTCATAAATGTACAGTTGAATATTTAATGATAACTTTCCAGCTATTAAATTGCTGTATTATAATGTCATTTTGCATATTATGACACACATTAACATGACTAACATCTTAACATATTTATATATTAAAAATAAACTTCTAAAAACTTATTTCTGGAGTAGTCTGTAGATAGTTTTTTTTTTTAACATGTTCAAAAAGAAATTTTTAAAAATTAAGCCTTAGAAAAGCAATTGGCAAAAGTTTACATGCCATTCAATAGGTTGGACCTTTCGAATTTTATACTTCCATTTATAGAAGTAAGAATGGGGGGAAATTCCCTGAATAATTCTGACTTTCTGGCCACATTCCCTTTAGTTGTAATGTTTTCTATTTGGGATACATAGACTTCATATTGGGTTTATCCATTAAAAAATACGTGAAAAATAAAAGTTGTATTCAAATAATACAAATTTTGTATACATACCAAGTAACTGGCTTAACTGTTTTCTCTCTTTATTATTTGGTTATTCAGCTAAAGTAGTCATCACGACCATTTGTTTCAACGTCCAGCAGAAGGTTACAATGTTATTGTTATGTGTGATTCAGTTGTCATATTTTTAATATTTTGATGGATGAAATATATAGTTTAAATGTAGCAAGTACTGAAAGTGGTCTGAAGTGGAATCTCAGGCAGTGAGAACAAGCTGCATGAAACATGAATAATCCACAGGTTAGAGAAGCTAAGGGGACGAAAGTGAAGTTTATCTGCAAAGGCACTTAAATAAAATAAATGAGTAAATAATTCATAATCTAAATAATACCTCAAAAGGACATATGCTGTTGTTTTTATTCTGTTTGCTCTTCTTTTGTATAATCCTATTAGATATGCAGTTAGATAATCCATTTGTATATTTTTTAATGAGAGAATTTTACAAGTAAGTCATAGATCATGAATTTAAAAAAAAAATTTTCTTTAATTAATTAATTTATTTTTGCCTGTGTTGGGTCTTTGTTGCTGCGCACGGGCTTTCTCTAGTTGCGGCAAGCGGGGGCTACTCTTCATTGAGGTGTGCAGGCTTCTCAGTGCGGTGGCTTCTCTCGTTGCAGAGCCCAGGCTCTAGGTGCACGGGCTCAGTAGTTGTGGTGCGCGGGCCCAAGAGCGCAGGCTCAGTAGTTGTGGTGCTCGGGCTTAGCTGCTCCGCGGCATGTGGGATCTTCCCAGACCAGGGCTCGAACCCGTGTCCCCTGCATTGGCAGGTAGATTCTTATCTACTTCCACTACGCCACCAGGAAGTCCAATCATGAATTATTTTAACCTCTAAATTCACTGGAACACAGAATATGACATTTTGAACTATACAATTCATATTGTTATAAAAAGTGGAAAGACATTAACTTAAGGCAGATGGAGCCAGGGGTCTAGAACAGTTTTTAAGAGGATATGTCAACTAGTTCCACTCAGGTACAGAAAAAGTAAGTATCACATGGGCCACTGCTAATTATGGACCAGACTTGCAATGGCCATGCAGACTGATCTCATCCCTTGTGTGATACAGTTCTTTGCAGTTCAACATGATGCAATCAAGACCTCTTATTTTTCTACTCAAGTTGTTATTATGTTAGATTATCAATTTTCTACTTGGTGTATTTGGAAGAATGCACAACAGGAAATTTAATCAACCTATACAATATTTTTTTAAAATTTATTTTATTTATTTATTTTTATACAGCAGGCTCTCATTAGTTATCTATTTTATACATATTACTGTATATATGTCAATCCCAATCTCCCAATTCATCACACCACCATCCCACCCCACTCCCGCCACTTTCCCCCCTTCTTGTCCATACGTTTGTTCTTTACATCTGTGTCTCTATTCCTGCCCTGGTTCATCTGTACCATTTTTCTAGGTTCCACATATATGCGTTAATATATGATATTTGTTTTTCTCTTTCTGACCTACTTCACTCTGTATGACAGTCTCTAGGTCCATCCACGTCTCTACAAATGACCCAATTTCGTTCCTTCTTATGGCTGAGTAATATTCCAATATACCACATCTTCCTTATCCATTTGTCTGTCGTTGGGCTTTTAGGTTGCTTCCATGACCTGGCTATTGTAAATAGTGCTGCAGTGAACATTGGGGTGCATGTGTCTTTCTGAATAATGGTTTTCTCTGGGTATATGCCCAGGAGTGGGATTGCTGGGTCATATGGTAATTCTATTTTTAGTTTTTTAAGGAACCTCCATGCTGTTCTCCATAGTGGCTGTATCAATTTACATTCCCACCAACAGTGCAAGAGGGTTCCCTTTTCTCCACACCCTCTCCAGCATTTATTGTTTGTAGATTTTTTGATGATGGCCATTCTGACTGGTGTGAGGTGATACCTCATTGTAGTTTTGATTTGCATCTCTCTAATGATTAGTGATGTTGAGCATCCTTTCATGTGTTTGTTGGCTGTCTGTATATCTTTGGAGAAATGTCTGTTTAGGTCTTCTGCCCATTTTTTGGTTGGGTTGGTTGTTTTTTTAATATTGAGCTGCATGAGCTGTTAATATACTTTGGAGATTAATCCTTTGTCCATTTGTTCGTTTGCAAATATTTTCTCCCATTCTGAGGGTTGTCTTTTCGTCTTGTTTATGGTTTCCTTTGCTGTGCAAAAGCTTTTAAGTTTCATTAGGTCCCATGTGTTTATTTTTGTTTTTATTTCCATTACTCTAGGAGGTGGGTCAAAAAAGATCTTGCTGTGATTTATGTTAAAGAGTGTTCTTCCTATGTTTTCCTCTAAGAGTTTTATAGTGTCTGGTCTTACATTTAAGTCTTTAATCCATTTTGAGTTTATTTTTGTGTATGGTGTTAGGAATTGTTCTAATATCATTCTTTTACACATAGCTGTCTGATTTTCCCAGCACCACTTATTGAAGAGACTGTCTTTTCTCCATTGTATATCTTTGCCTCCTTTGTCATAGATTAGTTGACCATAGGTGCGTGGGTTTATCTCTGGGCTTTCTATCCTGTTCCATTGATCTGTGTTTCTGTTTTTGTGCCAGTACCATATTGTCTTGGTTACTGTAGCTTTGTAGTATAGTCTGAGGTCAGGGAGTCTAATTCCTCCAGCTGCGTTTTTTTCCCTCGAGATTGCTTTGGCTATTCGGGGTCTTTTGTGTCTCAACACGTATTTTAAGATTTTTTGTTCTAGTTCTGTAAAAAATGCCATTGGTAGGGATTGCATTGAATCTGTAGATTGCTTTGGGTAGTATAGTCATTTTCACAATATTGATTCTTCCGATCCAAGAAAATGGTATGTCCCTCCATCTGTCTCATCTTTGATTTCTTTCATCAGTGTCTTATAATTTTCTGAGTACAGGTCTTTTACCTCCTTAGGTAGGTTTATTCCTAAGTATTTTATTCTTTTTGTTGGAGTGGTGAATGGGATTGTTTCCTTAATGTCTCTTTCTGATCTTTCGTCATTAGTGTATAGGAATGTGAGAGATTTCTGTGCATTAATTTTGTATCCTGCAACTTTACCAAATTCATTGATTAGCTCTAGTAGTTTTCTGGTGGCATCTTTAGGAATCTCTATGTATAGTATCATGTCATCTTCAAACAGTGGCAGTTTTACTTCTTCCTTTCCAATTCGTATTCCTTTTATTTCTTTTTCTTCTCTGATTGCTGTGGCTAGGACTTCCAAAACTATGTTGAATAATAGTGGCAAGAGCGGACATCCTTGTCTTCTTCCTGATCTTAGAGGAAATGCTTTCAGTTTTTCACCATTGAGAATGATATTTGCTGTGGGTTTTTCATATATGGCCTTTATTATGTTGAAATAGGTTCCCTCTATGCCCACTTTCTGGAGATTTTTTTTATCATAAATCAGTGCTGAATTTTCTCAAAAGCTTTTCTGCATCTATTGAGATGATCATATGGTTTTTATTCTTCAATTGGTTAATATGGTGTATCACATTGATTGCTTTGCATATACTGAAGAATCCTTGCATCCCTGGGATAAATCCCACTTAATCATGGTGTATGATCCTTTTAATGTGTTGTTGGATTCTGTTTGCTAGTATTTTGTTGAGGATTGTTGCATCTATATTCATTAGTTATATTGGTCTGTAATTTTATTTTTTTTGTAGTATCTCTGTCTCATTTTGGTATCAGGGTGATGGTGGCCTCATAGAATGAGTTTGGAAGTGTTCCTTGCTCGAATTTTTTGGAAGAGTTTGAGAAGGATGGGTGTTAGCTCTTCTCTAAACGTTTGATAGAATTCACTTGTGAAGCCATCTAGTCCTGGACTTTTGTTTGTTCGAAGATTTTAAATCACAGTTTCAATTTCATTACTTGTGATTGGTCTGTTTATATTTTCTGTTTCTTCCTTATTCAGTCTTGGAAGGTTATACCTTTCTATGAATTGGTCCATTTCTTCCAGGTTGTCCATTTTATTGGCATAGAGTTGCTTGTAGTAGTCTCTTATGATGTTTTGTATTTCTGCGGTGTCCGTTTTAACTTCTCCTACTTCATTTCTAATTTTATTGATTTGAGTCCTCTCCATTTTTGCAATCTACTTGGAGATCTACTTGGAGGATGTAAGAGGGAGTGAGAAGTATAGAAGAAGGCACATTCTTCATCTGAGCTAAACATATAATCTGCCTTCTTATAGCTCCCACCCATTGACAGTAGATGGATACAACTGTGATGATAACAAAAGAGCTAGTAGGAAAATTGTGAGAAACCCTCCCTGGTCCAGGACCTCTGTTAGATGGAATATTATTTTTGCAACCACAAGAATCCAAACAGGCTGTGAATGTGCAGTCAAGGTAATGGCAGTGCCTTAATATCTTAACACTATACTACTAACAGGCTTTAAAACACTTGCAGATTTTTAGTTTATTTATTTCTTCTCACATTTACCAACAAATCCATCTCTTAGGAAAATGAAGTCATGATGAATACACTGTCCTTCCATAGGGACTAAATTGGAAAAGCAATCTAATAGTTTGTTCTCTTTTCTTCCCAGTCGTTTTATAGTTTAAACATAAGAATATGGTTTTGTGCTGAGAAATTTCACAGTCTGACCCCGAAGTGCCACATTGTACTTTAATTATAATGTTGTTCACTAGTATGGGGGTGAAACTGACTTACTGCAACAGCTCTATATTTTAATTGCACGAACTTCTACTTGTTTAGAATGAACCTTATGATTCATTCTTATTCTATAAATTTAATACACATCTAATTAAATACATTATTCAATGAGATTAATTGTGTGAATTAATTTATGGAAAAATGAATATCCAAGGGTAAAGCATTACATTGCTAATGGCAAAAAAAAATTAAAAACTGCATTTATAGGGAATTATGATGCCATCAAAAGAGACACTGATCTGTCCATTTAGTTACAGGCATGTATTTCTTTTGATGGAAACCTTCTTAGGCTGCATCAGTGAGTTGTGAAAAACAAATTTTATCGATTTAATCAAACATGCTAATTGGTTGAATAAACCCATCAGATAATTTCTTTTGGAATCCCATAGATGAAACAAACTATTCGTTGAAAAGGAAACAATTCAGTAAGTTCTTATAAGGAGACAGCCTAAATTGGAGTCTGTGCTATGCCCAACAGAAAGGTTTATTATTAATCCATGGGTTACCTTTGGGGCATGCGTGTGCGCGCGTACGTGTGTGTGTGTGTGTGTGTGTGTGTGTGTGCGTGTGTATGGTTGGCTGTGCTGTGGGCATAACCTCCTCCTGAGTAATGATCATCATCATTGTATTCATTAATTCATTTAAAGTAGTAAAATAAAAATATTGAATTAATAGTTAATTAATAATTAATAATAATTCATTCAGGGCAGTAAAATAAGAGTAAACGAGTATTTGCTTAATAGGGTTGTGGTGAAGATCAAATAAGTTAATATGAGTAAAGTACGTGGAAGAGATTTTAGCATCCAGTAAAAATTCCTTACTGTTACCTTTTTCCATTTGGTTTATAAATGTCAAATGCTTATTATAGGCCAGGTGCTCTGCTAGGCTTGATGATAAAATGTTGAAAAAACAGTTGTGGTTTCTGTTCTCGTGGAGTTTATAATCTTGTGGCGGATCCAGGCATTGATCACACATCATTGTAAAACTGTAACTGTGTTAAGTGCTCTGAGGGCCGGTTACATGATGCTTTGGGAGCCTGTTATGAGGGAAAAGTGGTGAAATAGCTATTATTCTGGGCCAATTATTGAAATTGTGAAATTGAATTATGATAAGAATTCCCAGTTTCCTTGGGTTTTTCTCATTTTCTGCAGTGACCATCTTTTTTGGCATGCTTTGATGTGGAGAAGTTCTTTCATTAATCTCCCCATCTTTATGAACAAACATAACAAATATTTATTGAGTTAATACTACGTTCAGGGCACTATTTTACATACTATAGGAGATGTAAAGATGAGTAAGACATGGCTCTTCTCGGAGTTCACAATTTCATGGCAAGAGACAGTCTTACACACGAGTCCTAACATGGTCATGATAGGAAATTTTATCCTTCACTTTTCTTCAGCTATTCCATGACTGCTTAGAAAAGTGTCTGGAACATAATGTGCATTCAATAGTTTTTATTATTATTGATGTCATTATTATCATTGGGCAAGACATTATAGGAACTGATACTGGAGCAATACATCAGGTCCAGATTATAGAAAGATTTGCATGGTGGTCAAAACCCATCACTTCTCACCACAGCTGACACTCCAACCCTAATCTATCTGCCCTTTTTTATCCATAATCTCTCACCTGGACTGTTGCAGTAGTCTCCTCACTGTTATCCCTGCCTCTTCTTTTGCCCTCTTACATTTTAGAAAAACAGAATTATCCTTAAAATGTAAGACGAATTGTGTGATGTCTCTGCTAAAAATCTCCAGTGGCTTCCAATTTCAATCAAAGTAAAAGCAAAAAACCCCCAAAACAAAAAAAAACCAAAAAAAACCTACCTTGGCCTAAAATACTCTACAGATCTGTGTTCCTACCATCTCTGCAACGTCGTCTTTTACTCCTCCCCTCTTCACTCATGTTCCTCCAGTTGCAAAGGCCTCATTGCTGTTCCTTAAATACAGTACCCATGTTCCCATCTCAAGACCTTTGCCCTTGCTATTCCACATCTCTGGAAAATTCTTTTCCTAAACATCAGCATAGCCAATCCTTTCTTTCTTTCAGGTCTCTGTGCAAGTCTCTCCTTCTTGGTAGGTCTTTCAGTGATCATTCTAGGACACAATATTTATCATTACCTCAAATAATGTGGTTCAGTGCATTTTTAAAAACTCTTTGACAGAAACCATAACCATCTCATTCACTGCTATATTCTCAGCAGTACAACAGTGCCTGATTATTGAATTTTCAATAAATATGGGTTGAATTAATAATTTAATGAATTATCCCAATTGTATAACTCAAGTTTAAGGAATCTTAAAATTCTAGTCCAGTCCCAAACCAAATTGATATTTTGGTTGTCATTTAAGTCCTCCAAAAATGGGCATTAATTGTTTCATCAGGCAGTCAATTAGTACAATTTTGACTAGGTTAATATTCTATTTTGTAATTACTTGGTTTTATGTGTGTAAATTACATACTTAGATTATACTAGAAATACTAGATTATACATAACTGTATGTAAGTGGTCGTGACTTACTCTTTTATAATCTCCAGCCATCTTTTGTGTACACAAAAAAGCTCATAAATGTGAGTTTTCCAACACCCCTTTAATGAAGGGCACTAGGCTTTGTGCTTTAGGTCTGCACTTCTCAAATTAACTGTACTGTTGGAACAGGTTTTTTTTCCCCTAATTCAGTATGGGTTAACAATTTTTTTAAATCCAATAAAGCACATTAATATGAAAATGATGTATAAAAACAAAGAAGTGATCCAAGCCTAATTTTTAAATTATTATTAGTTTCAAGAGACATAAACTTTATCGTGAATGGTTTTTTAACACTTCCTCTCAATTTCTGTACTCATCACAGACCAGAATCAAATGGTTCCTGGACCAGCATTTGTAGCCGGAGTTCAATTCGAATGGCACTGCTTTAGTTGTTAATTTCCATCACAGCTCTACATATAAGTATTTGTAGTCCAACTTTTTATAAAGTACAAGTTCACTCTCAGAGGTATCTAGTGAAGACCATTTAGATAGTAAATGACCTCAGATTTTAAATCAGGCTGGTCTGTTTGCAGTGCATGAATATTTTATTCCTTTTCTCCTACGTGTTCAACCTCTCCCTGTATACAGGATCCTTCCCATCAGCATTTCAATATATAGTAGTATTTTACAACATTAAAAAGTTATTATTTGACCAGTTCTCTCTACCTACTACCTACCACCCCTTCGGCTTACTACCCAGCCCTAAATTTCTGAAAGAGTTGCTTATACTTTATCTGCTATTGCTTGACCCATTTCTCTTCAACCCACTCAGATCTGGCTGCTGTCTCACTGCTCTACTAAGGTCACCCGTGAACTCCATAATTCAAACTCAAATGCATTTTTAAATGTACTCATCCTGTTTCATCTTTCACAACATTTGATGAAGTCGAGCATGCCCCTCTTTTCAAAACATTCTCTTACTCTGGATTTCATGACACCATGCCCTTCTGATTTTCTTCTTACCTCTCTGCTTTTTTTCTTCTCTGTGTCCCTTCAATTCCCCTTTATCATCCTTCAAAGTTGGAGTTCCTTTGGGATATGTCCTGAGCTCTCACATTTTCTGTATCTAAATACTCTTCCGAAGTCATCTCCTAGTCTTCCATGGCTTCAATTGCAAGCCTCAAGCCACTGACTAAAAATTTCTATCTGAATCCCTGATCTCTCCTCACATCTTCAAACGTATCTTTATTGTACTAGTCATACTTTTTATTTTCACTTATTTTATGATCTTTGGACATGTTAAAAATCTTGCTAGCTAAGGAGGGACTGCCCCTCCTGGACTAGCCCATTCTTCAGGTTACCAAAGGCTGGGAGCAAAATCAACCAAGGCTGAGGCTATAGCCCCAGCTACCTCCTTCTTTAACTCACACACACCAAGCTAATAGTAGTTCTCTTTCCCTAGCTCATCTCAGTGCCAGCTATCAGGCAACTAGAGACCACCACTACAGCCAAAGTCCCCTGGAATTGTTCACATTTGACAATTCTAAGCTGTTTCTTCTACCCTGCCTTGACTTTCCCAAGGAAACCCCAATAAAGGCTCTGGCCTAGACTTTCCCTGCATTCTTTTTTTTTTAAATTTTATTTATTTATTTATTTATGGCTGTGTTGGGTCTTTGTTTCTGTGCGAGGGCTTTCTCCAGCTGCGGCAAGTGGGGGCCACTCCTCATCGCAGTGCGCGGGCCTCTCACTATCGCAGCCTCTCTTGTTGCGGAGCACAGGCTCCAGACGTGCAGGCTCAGCAATCGTAGCTCACAGGCCCAGCTGCTCCACGGCATGTGGGATCCTCCGGGACCACGGCTCGAACCCGTGTCCCCCGCACTGGCAGGCGGACTCCCAACCACTGCGCCACCAGGGAAGCCCTCCCCGCCTTCTTGTCTTCTGCCACCTAACTAAACCTCGTGTTTCCCCTTTGGTCCTATGTGGCATTCGGTGACCCCCTATCTCTGGGACCTGTGAGTATAATAAACTTCTTCCTTCCAAGACTCATTCTCATTTCCTCCTGTGGCCACACTGACTTTCCCACACAACATCCGACATTTATAGTCGTATAACTTATGTATACTAAGATGCTTCACATGCATATATAATGCAACATGTCCAATTCTGAAATGGCCATTTTTCCCTCCAAACTTTTTCCTTCTGCCAGTATTTCCCATCAGTAAATGGAAACATGTGATTCCAATATGCATAATGGAGAAACTTCAATCTTTTCTTAGCTTCTTTTCTCCATTCATCACTCACTGTTCAACTCATCTGTAATACAGTCTCCAAACTCTCTCAAATACATTCACTTTTCTACCATTTCTACAAGTATCAGCATAGCCCTGGCCACAGTCATCTCTACAGTGGACTCCTAACTAGTTTTCCTCTTTCCACTCTTACTCCTACCATTCCAATCTATTCTCCACCCAACAGCCACATAATCTATTTTTTTATCTTGTTTTTCCTGAAACGGATCCAATTTTAATCTGTTATCTCAGATTATGATGAATGGGACTCCTTCCTTTCTATTAAGTGAGACAGTATGTATAATATATCTATACCTTACCTAATATTCATAAAATAATTTATTGAGCCATGACAAAGTTATTGGTTCCAGAATTATTTTCTCTTCTATAAAAAAAACTAAAAAACTAGAGAAACAACATTAAATAAGTTTTCAGACAGACAGTAGAAAGCAGGCAGTTAAGGAGTGTAATCACTGAGAAAAGAGAAATCAATGAGGTGAGTACTGTGATCGCCCAGGATTTCTCCCTGGAGGCGATTTCAGGGCTATCGTGCAGGGAGAGGCAATCCCATCATATCCCAGTAGTCTTCTTGAGATGAGAAGACTGAATTCAGAAAGGCTCACCAACTGGCAACTGTGGGAAAGAATAATAAAGGAGGGCTACCTAGAAAAAGGGCTCCAGGAAACCTACATATTGATCCCCTTGCATCTTTGACTGAATGAACATTTATAGGGTAAATTTCCATGAGACAAGACAGAGAACAACTGCCAGGAAGCTGTATGCTGAACAATTCCCAGAACTTACGCAGGTCTGAGAGCTATTTTCAGCAGCTAGAGTAGAAAGAACTCTTTGAGCACCCAGGGCATTCAGTAAAGACACCAGAACGGTCAGGCCTCAGGAGTGGACCAAAAATAGCCTCAAAGTAAAAGATACTTTTGGCCCACTTTAACCACACTTAAAAATAAGCCTCAAAAGGATCAGGCTGATGCACAAATACTTGGGAAAATATCAAGTCTATGTGAAGGAGTAAAGCAAAATCCAGACAGCCAATAATATAACATTACATGGTTCAGCAACCAATCAAAACGTCATGAATGTGTGATGAAGCGGTTTAATGTAACACATAACCGACAGGAAAATCACACAAAGGAAACAGACACCGCAATAACAGATATGATGGAATAAGTAGACAGAGACTTTAAAATAGCTATTATAGATAAAATCAAGGATTTTAAGGAAATATGAACATAATAAGGTGGAACCTACAGAATATAAAAACAAAACAAATGGACTGCTGGAGTAGAAAAATACAATATCTGAAATGAAACAAAAATAAAAAAGATGACTGGGTGGGCTTAGAAAATTCAAAACTACTGAATAAAAGATCAGTAAAATTGAAGATAGAATGAAAGAAACTGCCCTAACTGAAACAAAGAGAAAAAAAACAGCAGAAAAACAGGAATGTCTTAGAAACTATCATTCCTGAGGAGCCTCAGGAAACATGATGACTAAATGTAATTTGTCTCTAGATGGGATCTGGAACAGAAAAAGCACACTAGGTAAACACTAAGGAAATGTGAATAACATATGGACTTTAAGTAGTAAAAATGTGTCACTAATGGTTCATTACTTAAGACAAATCTATTCTAGTATAAGATGTTAACAGTGTAAGAAGCGGATGATGTCAGCGCTTGTCACTCCCTGAAACGTCAATTTGAACAACTATCTGTGTACAAAAATACCATCACAGGAGCTAAGGATTCCAGGTGAGAGATGATAGCACCTGAGTGAAGCACAGAAATAAATATATTTAGTCTTTGCCCCTGGTTCCTGGCACAAAGCTCCTCAAACCTTTGGGATTTCCTGTGTGATAGGCCTGTCTTTTGAGCTTATGCTAATGAGGCCACTTAGGATAGTATCCCTAGATAGTCTCAGGATGGATCTGGTCACCCGAAAGTTCTAAGGTTTCGGGGATTGGAACTTTTGGCCATAACTCCCTGACTTCTGGGAAGGGGTGGGGAATGGGCTGCAGATTAAACTCCAGAAAAACTCTTCAACAAGATTTGAAGAGCCTCTATGTTTGTGAATGCATCCACATCCAGGAAGGGTAGTACATCCCAGTTCAGGATGTCCCTGGACCTTGCCCCGTGTACCTCTTCATCTAACTGTATCTGTATCCTTTATGATAAACTGGTAAGCATAAGAAAATGTTTCTCTGGGTTCTGTGAGTGGCTCTAACAAATTGATCCAACCCGAGGAGATAACAACCTGGACTTGAGATTGGCTTCTGAAGTAGGGGGGGGTGGGGCGGAGCGATCTTGTAGGTCTGAGACCTTAACCTGTGGCATCTGCAATCTCTAGGTAGATAATGTCAGAATTGAGTTAAGTTGTGGGACACCCCACTGTGGTCGCAGAACTGCTTGATGGTGTTGGGAGGAAACACACCGTGTACCCTCCAACAGACAATAGGGATCAGTTGCAGTGTGCTAAGGGCAGAAGATAAACTAATGAACGAGAAGCAACCCCTAGTCTTAAAGAGTTTAAGTTTAGCACTATATGCTTCAGACCAACTGACCCCCAAAATTAATTGTAATTAAAGTATATTTGGAAAACAGAAGGAGATAGCATTGTCCATATCTACCATTTCACTCTTCCCCACACATTCTTTTTTTCCTTTAATCAATTGCTATCAGATTTTCCTTCTTTTTTATATTATTAGGAAAACAGAATTTACCAATTGATGATCTCTGGGAAAATTCCTGTAAGTAAATTGAGAAATCAAATGTGTGGAGTACATTGAAGAAAAAAAAAATAATCCTTCTCTGATAGTTTGACATGAAATACTACTAGGAATAACATTCTGAGATGTGATCAAAATGAATTTAAAACAGTGTATGGGGTTGGCCAAAAACTTCATTCAGGTTTGTCTAATATCTTATGGAAAAACCCAAATGAACTTTTTTGGCCAACCCAATACTTTACAATGTTAAGGTGATACAGATGACTTGGAGGCATTTTACAAGGGAAAAATAATTATTAAGGAAACGACATTTGGCTTTAGAAAAATACTAAACGAAGCTGAAATTCATTCTTGGGCCAACTACACTGTTTTCTTTGCAGGCAGTTACAGGATTTTGAATGTCACTAGTAGGTGAATATGACTCTCAAGTACAACAAAACCCAGAAAACCAAGTGTTTGCTCATCATGTTTTTCAAAGACTTAATAGGAATTCATGAGACAGAATTCATAAAATGAAAATAAAATTTGGGCCAAAAATTCGGGATAATGGTTAAGCAATAGAAATACCTACATCCATCCACTTTCCCCACCACTTCTCTCACTCTTGTCCAAGGAACTGTCATCTCAGATCTAGATCATTGCAATAAGCCTGCTAAATGCTATCCCTGCTTCTTCCCTTGCCACCCTTCACAGATTATTTTCCACAGTGCAGCTCAAATAATCTTGGTAAAATATAGGTCAGAAGACAGCTCTCCTCTGTTGAAAATTTTCAGTGTTTTCCTACTTAAAAAAACAAAAGAAACAAATGAAAAGAAAAAAAAGCACTACTACAACCAAAAAAAACCTCACAATTTTTACCTCTCTGAACTCATTTCCTACTAAATTCCTCCTGCTTTGCCTACACTAGCCTCTTTGGTTTATTGTTTTGTTTATTAATATTTTAAGCGAGCTGTACCTCAGAGCATTTGTACTCGCTGTTCCTTCTGCCTGGAATACTCTTCCCCCAGATATCCTTATGATTTGCTTCCTTACCAAGTTCTCAGTCTTTACTCAAATACCACCTTTTCAGTAAGGCCTTCCCTTCTGCGCACTCTACGAAAAATCTCCCCCCCCCCGCCACCGCCCATCTTCCTCCCCTACTTGTTTTCTAGAGCTTAAATGCTCTAGATAAATCTCATCTAACACACTATATATTGTATTTATTTTCTGTCTGCCCTGATCCAGTGTAAGCCCCATAAGTGTTCAGGCTCCATACTTTTGGCACTTTGTTAAGTGACTGACTTACCTTATTAAGTGGCTTACATTTCTGTTGAGTAAATCTCCCTAGTCCCCTCCAGTTCTAATATTCTGAGAGCTGCTAATATTATACATGATTGTCTTGTTGATGGAACGACTGTGTTCTGTGTGATTTTAAGTGTATTAATCAGTGGTGTGCTAGTAAATGTTCAACACTTAGTTTTCTGAGAAGAAAGGCCCCGGTTATAGCATTTGCTAAATTCCATGATGAAAATGAACATGGGCTTTGGATGAAATGCTCACAACTGCCTCTCATGAGCTGGTATAAGCCATAAATAGCACAAAATGGATTAGCACATCTAATGGACCCAAACACCAGAGGAGACGGGTATTATTTTAGCCATTTTTCACATAGGGAAAGTGCTACAGAGAGAGCATAAGTATGCCCCCAAGGTCACATAGCTAGGAAGTAATCTAATTTGCATATGTCTTAAGATTGACTCCAGAGCCTATGCTGAAAGAAATTCAGCTATGCTGCAGGCCTTAGACAAATTACGTGAAATAAAAATAAGATATTAAAGTGAGGAAAATTATAACTATCTGTAGTATGTGTATTCTTTACGTGTCAGCCAAGAAGCTATGTTAAAAATTTTTTTTGAATCTTTAAAAAATGCCTCAGTTTCCCAAGGAGAGGGCCAAGGCTGTGTGATCTGGTTAGGCTTCTCTTCAGACCACTGAAAATCACTATTCAATTGAGAATAATCCCAAGTGCTTGGCCAGATACAGTCAGCAGCCTCAGTACCACTTTGAAATATATTGATAGGAACTGCAGGAAAGAAAAAACATTTTTGTGTTTTCTAAGTTTTCTCTTATTTCATTTTAGTGATATTCCTTGGTGAAATCAGAATCTTACTGAACTGGAAATAGAAAATCTAGACTCTCTCTTTATTTTCATAAAGATAAGATACCTAGTGGAATGCATTCCTGTTTCTCTCTCTTTTTTCAAAATTAATTTATTTTTGGCTGTGTTGCGTCTTCGTTGCTGCGCACGGGCTTTTCTCTAGTTGCAGCGAGCGGGGGCTGCTCTTCGTTGAGGTGCGCAGGCTTCTCATTGCGGTGGCTTCTCTTGTTGCAGAGCACGGGCTCTAGGCGCGCGGGCTTCAGTAGCTGTGGCACGCAGGCTCAATAGTTGTGGCTCGTGGGCTCTAGAGCACAGGCTCAGTAGTTGTGGTGCACGGGCTTAGCTGCTCCGTGGCATGTGGGATCTTCACGGACCAGGGCTCGAACCCGTGTCCCCTGCATTGGCAGGCGGATTCTTAACCACTGTGCCACCAGGGAAGTCCCCTATTTTTCAACAGGGCAATAATTCTGAGTTAAAATGCAGTAATTCTGTTAGGTACTACATGGTTTTTACATTGTATAGTCATTATAATCGGCCACCAAATCAGTGACTCTCATTAGAAAGCAGTCTTTCTTTTATTACCATTAATTTAACCTGTTTGGAAGTCCTCATTAAGAATTCATCTAGTAAAGCCACGACAGTTATATGGATTAGATAAACTTGCTCTACTGCCTCGAGAGCTGAAAATAGATTTTGTTTGTCATATAAGATTAATTAAAAGAAATATTTAATGCAATGTGACCTTTATTCTTACATCATGATACATTGAGTAACGATACCTATTTACACATACTGTGTATAAAAAGAATGTATTTATAATAGCTATGAACCAAATTGGTTAAATGTAAAGAAATCAAATGCACCACTGAACAGTTAAGTAACTGTGTTACATTATTTTAGATATTGACCTTTGGAGATGGAAAGAAAGCATTTTGAGGAAGAATCAGAGTCACCAAATTTTATTTTCAGAGGAATAAGTACTTCTGGACACCATCTGGTCAACCCATGGCATTTAAAATGAAACAATGTTTGGTGTATTGAAATCAGCTATTGAAATAACACAGAAGAATATGGAATTGTCATTGATGTAACTTGCAGATGTGCTATAATTTTGACTATAGTCTGTTGCTGTTATAAAAATTCAGGAGTTGTAAGTTTTCTTACAGAGGTTTGGACTAGAGAACTGACTGTAACAGAAACACTTGAATGTACTTCTAAAAACAGATTTCTAGCCCCACCTCATATCTATTCAATCAATATACATAGGCAAGGCCCTCCAAACCTAAGATTCAAGGATTTGATGAGGCTACTACTCAAATCAATGGTGTAAGTCACTTCTTTCACATGATAAGTTAATTTTATTAAGTTTCAAATGGTGTGTGTGTGTGTATATATATATGTATATATTTCTTTATTGGAATAGAAATGGAATTAGGGCAACATTTTAGTAGTTTGTGTTTTTTTAGAAAGGAAAATATTGTGGAAAAAACATTAAAAACATTGGACATGATAGAGCAATGTTAAACAAAGAAATCAGTTGGGGCACGGAAGACTCATTTTTGCTTAAAAAGTAGTTTAAAAAGTATAAGATGGGGTTGTCTTTACAAATTGATTGAAGTCTACACAAATGTAGAGGCCTGAATTGTAATCCAAATTCTCAGTCACTCTAATGCCTTTTATGCATACTTCAGTGAACTTTGACCAGTAAGAGATCAATGTTTGTGAAAAAAAAAAGTTTGATCAGAGTATTGGAGCTCTTTTGACAATTTTTGTTTATATATGTTTTGCTTATATTCTAATTATGGTGGGATCTACAATCAGAAAACAATACCGGGGCTACAGCAATCTAGAAAATATGTAATATAGAAAGCAACAAGTGTCCACTGGTGGCATAGTATGTAAAATTTCTGATGGAACTTGTCAAGTAAGTGAACAAAGGGCCTATGGTGAGCTTTAGACAGAAAGCCAAATGATAGACTCAATATGAATCTGAGTATTAGTGTCACTCGACATTCCAAAGACAGTCTACAACGTGTTATGAGGCCCTGATTTGACTTTTAATGTGGATAAGAGAGAGAACTAAATGATCATTCATGGAAGTCATTAAAACAAACTTCACCCATGCACTTTTCAGCCAGAATTCATTGTAAAATTGTCATTATGGGACAAAAACCTGGCATATAAGAATAATGATTTTTGTCATAGGTTGGCACATTTCCCAGGTGAGAAAACAGAGAACCTGTCTCCTACAAACTATGTCCTTCTACCCCTATCAAAGAGTGAACTAATCTTAATCCTTTACAATAAAGGAGTCAGGACAATTTGAATTTGAATCACAACTCTGTATGGGGAACATTTTATAAGGCTGAAACAAAGAGGTTTTAATTTTCTGTGCCTCAGTTTCTCTAATTACAAAGAGAGAATCAAATTCTATATTATCCATTATCCTTACACGGGGGCTGTGGGAATTAACAATGATGTGATTGATATGCCCTTCAAATATAGGACACGTGAGAGCAGTACTTGATGACATGAAAACAGTAGTTTATGATTAGTGGGCGAAATCATTACTTTGCCTTTCTGGCACAGAATGCATAATTTGAACATAAAGTCAGAGAGAAAAAATAGTATTTGAGTGGAAGAACTTAAAAATTCGAATGATTTTATATCTGTGTATAAACTTAACTAGAATGTATGTGCATTGAATTGCTTTAAGATACAAATTGTCTTAGGTCAAAAGGGGGATCATTTTTGTGACTGAGTATGTGAAAAATAGCTTCTAACAGTGGATGTCACTCCAAAATCCATCTATTGCCTTTTTCCCTTTTTGTTCATTAAATTATATATGTATTCTTGGCATTCAGAGACTCCACACACTACTGTTACTCTGTCTTACCTGTCCTTTTAACAATATATGTTTAAGGACGTTTCTACTGTGATTCCTTAGGACACTTCAGACGTGCCTGCTGGATATGCATATTTGCTGACAGTAAGAATTGGTCCACTTACATTTGTAAGGAGCTAGAACAGTCTCAAACGAAATGTAAAATCAATAGCTTGTGCATTTTGTACAGAACATACTAGCTAAGCCAAGTATTAGAGATGAAAGTTAGAGATCAAAATAGACACAGTATATGGTGATTTCGCTTCTGGTGTTAGATATCCTTTCCTAAGCGGAAAGGGATGTGTTCCAGCCAAGTTTTTTGTAAAATGAATTTATGTTAAGTGAATCTTCCTTTCCAATGGACTCCTAATAGGAAGTTACAAATTTATTCTGCTGGTTATAAAACAACTCTTATTGACTCCTAGATATATTAAAATCGTCCTGAGGAATGCAGGAGATGTTTGAAAGTTGCATTTAGATGCAAAATTATTACTTTTTGATAATGATCAGTGGCTATGTTGTACATATACAGTATCTGAGCTTCTAGGAAGGAAAGAGGCCATTTGAATTTTAATATCTTCCTTTGTAATAATATTTACCCTCGAATCGAGTTTACAATTGTACATACTGTGGAAGACAGTAATAATGCCCGAAATTCAGAATAAGTCTGGAAAATAAAAAAAATAGTAAGATTAAAAATAAAATACTGTAAGATGCCAGTGCTTCTGGTAACTTGAGAATCTGTCTCACTGACTGCCCCGTTCTCTCTATAATGGCTTGTTAATTGACTTCCACTGGGTATATCATTAGGATATTGCAATAAATGGTGTCCCAATATCCTGCACAAGTAACGCTCTCAAGACTTAACAGTTGCACAGAGCTCTTTCGCAGGCCCCCATCACCTTAACTATGTTAATATCACAACACTGACAATTCTTTCTGCATTCTTGATATTCCTTGAACTCATTGACCTCTTTTAAGGTGTCTCTTGAGATATCCATGAATTTTTACAGTTGGCTTGGAAGGGAGACAATTGAAGTACTAGAGTGAAATACTAAAATGCTCCCTCCTTGCTGAGCGCGGGAAGTTTAAGAAAGTCCGTGCTGAGTCTAGTAGTTGCCTGGCAACTGTCTGCTTAACCATTAGCATATTAGTGGATGGTGCCTGTGTTGACTGCTTTTCTCCCAAAGTAAAGACTTGTTAATTGGCTTTCAGTGGTATGTTTAGGACAAATTAGCAAAGTGGTGTTTTTGAGTTTGAAAAAAGATTATCATGATGTTGAAGCTAGCAAAATATTTTAGTATTAGCTAGCTTCAGCAGGTCTGATGTGAAGTCGTATGCATTCATTAGTTAATGCTGCTTTCAGGCAAATTAGTAAAGTTGGATATTTGTCAGTTGTTAATGTATTATCTTAACTAATGCAAATGACATGACATTACAGCTGGGCATATGCCTCTGAGCAATTTTCTAATGTTTAGTAGTGGCACTTTTGAAGGTAGAATTTAAGACTGTCTAATTTCCTGAAGGTTGGAATATAGAGTCATGAATCCTCATTGACCAAAGTGCATATGTATAAAATATGTGTTTGTAATTAGTTTAATATTAACCAGTGTAGATTATGGGCATAATATAAAAAGTCAAAAAGCACTAAAATGCCTGTAATGGAAGAGAGAGTCCCATGAACCACCCCTTCAAAGCAGCCACCTTTAAGATTTTTGATTGCTCTCTTTGTACTTTTCACTTATGTATAGTATCCTATTGACTTTTTTTTTTTTTAAAGAGTTTACTTTTTGTTTATTTATTTATTTATTCATTTTTGGCTGTGTTGGGTCTTCGTTTCTGTGCGAGGGCTTTCTCTAGTTGTGGCAAGCGGGGGCCACTCTTCATCGCGGTGCGCGGGCCTCTCACTATCGCGGCCTCTCTCGTTGCGGAGCGCAGGCTCAGTAGTTGTGGCTCACGGGCCCAGCTGCTCCGCGGCATGTGGGATCTTCCCAGACCAGGGCTCGAACCCGTGTGCCCTGCATTGGCAGGCAGACTCTCAACCACTGCGCCACCAGGGAAGCCCCTATTGACTGTTTTATGGTAGATGAGGATTTCGTTCTCTTACTCTTTTTCATCTTTCTTCCAATTTTATCAATAGAATGAAATTTCAGTTTTGGTTAAGTTAATATTCAGTAGTTATGTTAGGACTATGTACATATTCACAGCTGAGCCACATAAGGTCCTATGATTACATCTGCTTTTTTGTCCAACTTTTTGTTGTGTCCTAGCATTAAATTTCCATATTTTTATTGGCTTAAATCAGTTTAATTTTAACATTATTAAGTATGCCAGATCTGTAAAAGGCCTTTCAATGCTATTTTCCCAAACATTCAAACATAGGAACTAATTCATATATGTGTGTGTGTGTGTGTGTATATATATATATATTTTTTTTTTTTTTTTTTTCTTTCCACTGTCCCTTGTGGTCCTGATCCAGGCTGGACCTGTAGCTCTCTAAGATGGCGTTGCAGCTTTCATGATCACTTCCTTCCCTTATCGTCTCTCCTGTATTGAGACCCTATTTGTTTATTGCCTACTCTCGTCTTTTCTTAGGTCACCCCCTCATTTTGTGGAGCCTGTCTGTTGTTTGACAGAATTCTCTGATGACCCCCAAGGTTCCTGGCCCCTTGTCCCATTTGTCCACCTCGTTACAGTTATTCAATGAAATATTCATCTAGGTACTGCTATGCAGGGATTTTCCAGATGTAATTACGGGTCCAAATCAGTTGACCTTAAGATAGGGTGTTGTGGAAGCAGCCATCGCCCAACCAGCCAATCAGGGCCCTGGGCCTGAAACATTTTCCTATAGGGAAGCCGGGTGCCAGTGCTGCCACTTGGCCCCAGCGTCTTCTTCCTGTTTAGGAGAGACTGTTCCTTTGTTCGGGGTATGCAGTGAACTTCCTTGTCTTGCTTAATCATGTACTCCATAGGGCACCTGGCCAGCCCCACCAGTATATCTGGCACCCGTGGGTGGGAAGGGAACAGGGTCTTCGCCTACAGCATGAGGGAGGGTACACGTAGTCTGTTGCCCTTCATCGGCTATCAGGTGGGACCCGCTGGCCATGGGAGTCCAGTACACACTGCTGACGCTGACCCTGCAGCATCTCCTCTTCTGAGTGTGAGGAAAGCCTTTTCCAACTGCTGCCTTATGTGTTGAAGCCTCCTTGATGATTCCCAACCTGTAGAAGACGCAGTGGGCTGAGGTCTACATGGGCTCCGACTTCTGGTGGTGGGCACTATTATGATTTTTGCTATCCTCCCCGGTGGGATTTTGCTGTCGTCCATCGGGGTAGGTCAGCCCTAATCACAAGAGCCCTTTAAAATCAGAGAATTTTCTTTAGCTGTTTGTAGAAAAGGATGTGAGAGATAAGAATCATAAGAAGGATTCAAGTCATTGTTGCTGGCTTGAAGATGGAGGGGATCATGTGCCAAGGAATGTGGACAGCCTCTAGGACCAGCCCCTGGCTGACAGCAAAAAAAGGGGGGCATCAGAACTACAACCCCAAGAAACTGATTTTTGCCAACAACCTCAATGAGCTTGGAAACAATTTCTCCCCCAGAGCTTTCAGATAATAGCCCAGTCGGGTTGGAACCATGAGACCCTAATCAAGAGAACCCAGCTAACCCCAGCCCACTCCAGCTCAGACTTCTCACCTCCAGAAATTTGAGACAATGAACAGAAGTTTTAAGTTTCTAAGTTTGTAGTAGTTTATTATGCAACCATATGAAACTAACACAACATCCTTCATCAGTTCCTGAAAAAATGTAAATTTCTCAAATGCCTAAAAATAAATTTGATATCATGTTTAATATTTTAATTTTTATTTGTCAACACTTTATATTTGAATATTAGACTACATATAATATTTACATTTTAAAATGGATTTCTCAGGTGTATGTGAGGTGAATACTGCTTTTAATCACCTGGGATATTGCGATGATGTCTTCACAGTGTAGATGCAACCAAAGATGCTATCAAATGTACTAAAAATTAAAACTGGAAAAAATGCTAGCAGTAGCATGTAGACCCTGTGTTATGATTTTTGTATAATATAATTCATTTCAATCAACATTTAAAAGTACCTATTACATTCAAGACACCATACTCTGTGCCATGGGGACACAGAGATGAACAAGAATGATTGTGGACTCTAGTGATTGAAATCTCTCTCTTTTTTCTTTCTGTTTGAATAATTAAACAGTGTTTATTCAGGAGGAAGGAATGTGCTGTATACATATATTCTTCTTACAAGTAGTGGAACAGTGAAACAATCAACTAACTTACTGCTTTGACTCTGTGATGTTAAACCATCAATTCAATGTTTTTTCCCTTATGAATGACTTTGTTGGGAAAATTTAGTTGTTGTCACGTTGTGGCTTCTATTTTTTAGAAATGAATGAAAAACACATTAGTCCCCAGAATAAGTCAATCTCAGATAGCTTTAACAAATCTATTGAAAATAAACACCTTTGTGCAGGTTAAAGTTGGAGGTGGTATTTGATAAACTAATGTGTGAACCTGCTCAGTGAGCCATTACTCTAAATGGAAAAGTTGTAGACCCACTTCTTTATATTCTCCACAATTGCAGATCTGCTCCATGAATGGTAATTCGTGTTTTAAAGTATGAGCGAACTTGATTAAGTAGCCCCAGATATATAATGAAACAGAAGGCTAGTGCTTGGGCTGATTCTGCCCTAAGTAAAATCCATCTGTTAACTACTCAAGCGGCATGCAATTCAGCTTTGTTTGAGTAGAACAAGATCTATACTTGAGGCTATTCTCTCTCCAGTAATAGAAAGGCATAGGGAAATGTCATAGTAAGACTTATGCATTTTGTAAAGATGGGGGTCCCAGCAAACTCCAAGTATATACTGTCTCTCAGATTTGGTCAACGCAGAAATGCCACATGGGATGCTTGCTGATCTTCCCATAAACACTAGCCTATAATCATGTATGTAGAGTTCCTGGAGGCACTCAAGAAAGGCAGCTGACTAATTTTTTTTAATTGAAGTAGAGTTGACTTACAATGCTGTGTTAGTTTCTGGTGTATAGCAAAGTGATTCAGTTATACATATATGTATTCTTTTTCATATTCTTTTCCATTATGGTTTATCACAGGATATTGAATATAGTTCCCTGTGCTATACAGTAGGTCCTTGTTGTTTATCCATTCTATAGATAATAGTTTGCATCTGCTGGCCGCTGACTATTAATTTCATGTAAAAGGAATTGAGATTAGCTAAGGGAAATTTATAGTAGATGTTTGTTTAAAGGTCTGCAGATTATCTTTTTAGATTATTTTGAAAGTGTGAAACAGAGCTTTGAACATGCCACTTTTGGAAGTATGGTTCTGACATAGACATCGTTATTTCTGAGTGGACTGCCGTATTCATATTATGTTTGATATTTGAAAAAGGATATTTTGATCAGCCATGATCACCACATCAGGATTTCCCACCCTGCACCAGAAGACAAATTTATTCTGCCTATACGTACTTCTGTATAAAGTCTAGTAAATTTTGAGACCAAGCTCACTTGTGAAACCTTCTGTAACTCCTGCTCTTTCCTCTGTATGCTGACAGCACTTTGCTTAAATTTCTAATAGAGCAATTTTTTCCTTCTTGCTTTTGTTTTAATGGTATACATTTCCTTCAACTCTGTGAGATTGCATACTCCTTGAAAGCAGAGATTATGTATTAGCCATATTCAGATCCCTGGTACAAGACTCACATAGTGGAGACTCCATAAATATCCTGTTGAATTGAATCTTGCAAAGTAATCCATTTCATCCATCAGCAAGGAATTAACAATTCGTATGTCTTGATTGAGGACCATTTGCTTCCTGAAAATGTCCCAGGGTAGAAAAATGGAGGAGGCCAAGAGTGTTCCTTATAGTGTGCTAAATATACCCCTAGCCAAGAGACTCATGGGAATAACAAGCAAGCTCTTGGACACTTAAGGCCAATAATAATAAGCAGACAAACAGACGATAGGCAGGAAGGTTTAAAACACCTACATTTTGTATTTCTTTGAATTATGGTCTTCAATTGGTATCTTATATGTTACTATCCAGAATGGTATTCATATTCAGGAGTATAATATGTAAAAATGCTTTGCAAAATCCTGAAATTCCATGTGAATGAGTTCTATCATTGTTTCTTTGGAGTATTCTACTCCCTAAAGTCTATGCTGTTTCATGGAAACAGGGTCCTAAAGAGGTAATTAACAATCCCCTCATGGGAAAGACTGCAGAAAGATCCCTTTGAAGTGATGGCAAACAGAACAACTAACTTGGTAATTTAGGATTTTTTGTTCTTGAAACAACGTTTTCAGTAAAGTATTTATTAGCATTTCTCTGTACCTAAAGAGAGGTACCTGCAGTTTTAAGAAAATGTCATCAGAGTTGTGAGTTATAATTGAACTGATGAACTATTCAACTATGTTGAAATTGAACTCTAATTTGCACCATAACATTAAGCAAATTTCTTCTGGAAACAAACAAAAAAATCCCCGCACCCCCTTTTTGTATATTGCAGTTGCAATAAAATGTGAGATGAAAGCCACTTGATTTACAAGAGGTATATTTACAAACAAAATCCGTACTGATGCACTATTGCTTCTGCATATTTACAAAGAACAATTTATAAATGTAGTCCACTGAACAAAAATACATTTAAAGTAGCTTATTATTATAAATGTGTTTCAGGACACTTCCTTATAACTTAGAAAACGTAATCATTTGTGAACTAAGCTAAAAAAAAAAAAAAGATGAAGAATTGTTTAATTTGGAGGGAAGAGCAGCCCATGTGTGAAGGTAGGAGACCTTGGAGAATCTGATCTTTACCCCAGTGCTGTGCTCTGTTCCTGCGTTTGTGAGCCAAAGCCTGTTAAAATCGCTTCATTGTGAAGTGGGATAATGAGTGAATGGCTCCCCAAGAGAAGAAGATTGAGCTCTGAACAGCCATGGGCATTGCTGAACAGAGCACAGAGGATCAAACATTTTGCCAGTCAGCTATGTGTCTTGTATGCCCAACTTTATATCAAATTCTAGAGATGCCATTAATACCTTCTTGCATTTAACACAAGGAAATGTATCTCGAAAGAAAATAGGCATGTTGTCTTTTGTCCGGCAATGAGAATTACACAACGAAGAGAACCTTCCATTTCAGATATTCCAGGAAAGTCTCAACTTTACAATTCACCACATTATCAGATGATATGTCCCGATTTTTACTCAGTATATATAATTGATATAACTAAGCATTTCTCCTTTTTCATCTTTTAACTGATAAGAAATGCAGAGTGCTCAAATCAGAGCCCAACTGGTATTTAATCATTTCATATGACTAATAATATCAATGTCATTGCTTCCATTTAATTGATTTTGTTCTAGCTTTATTTTCGATCCTCCTGTTTTGCATTATGTGTAGCTTTGAAAGCCATAAATCATTTTTTGAAAGGCAATAGGGCATCATCATAAATAAGTAATTTCCAGAATCCTTTGGAAAATTTTCTGAACTCTTTTGTTCTTGTTTTAGCCTCTTTAATAGGGACTGTGTACTTTAAGAGAATTCATGTTTTGTATTTTAATTTTTGTTCTAGGATTGGCTTTCTCAGACTTCATGATTCCTGGGAGAGCTGTGAAAACAAGAGAACCTGTAAGTTCACAATGTTATTGTTCTTGTATTTGATGATTTTTTTGTTTTGTTTTTTTATAAACAAAGAAGTATTTTCAAAAAGTTACTCATGCCACTGAGATGGGGATAAACTTCTAGGTAGAAAGACAGTGATGGGATTTAAAGTTCACTGGGTCGGAAACTTTTGTGCAAATATATTTCTGTCATTGTTAGTTTAAATTAGCCAACCTCCTTTTAAAAAATGTAACTGCCCCAGTGAGATAGATCATATCTCTAGCCCAGACGTCTCCTCCAAACGTGGAGGCCATGTTTTAATGGCCTATTTAAAGTCTCCACGTGGACATGTCCAGCAATCATACTTACCATTCTAGTCCTTTATCATCATGTCTCACACGTTGGACTGCAGCAGCTTCCCAACTACTCAAGCCTCTAATTGCTTTCCAAACAGCAGCAGGACTGATCTTTTCAGATTGTAAATCTAACCATATCCCATCATCATCCACAACCTTCTGCAATTAAATATCTTCACATCGTTTGGCTAAAAGAAAAAAAAAAAAGCCCTATATCATGACCTATTAAATACCTGAGCCTTGTGGCTTCCACGTAGCAGCGTGGTTTCATTTTCAACTATGGTCCCCCATGATTTCTACTCTCGCCATGCTGGCCTGCTCTCACACCCTTTTGTGTGGGACACTCTTCGCCGCCTCTTCATATTCGGTCTTTAGATATCAACTCACTCATCACACTTCAAAAGTTCACCTTCCCTGAGTTCCAAGATGAGGTCAGATGTACTCATGACATCAGATCCCTCTCTTTGTGATTATTTTATCAACATCTATCTCTCCCTACTAGATTTGAAGCTATCGTGTTGGGAGCTGTGTCTGTTTTTGCTCATTGTTCTGTCTCCATTGCCAAGCCCAGTGCCTGCTACATAGGAGGCATTCAGTATAACGTTTGTTGGCTGAATGAATGAGGGCTGGTAGAAGGATGTCAGCCATTCATTTTGTCATGAGATTTCATGCAGTCTTATTGCTTTCTTTCCACAACCTAGCTCTCAAAAATTTGACACTAAGATGTATGGGAAGAATATGCTTTAGAAGTATGGGCTTAACCAGGAGATGTGGGCAAAACACTGTGGTAGGCAAGAAGGGGCTTTGGACAATTCCAAGACAGTCTGCTGGGTGCTAGGTAACTTGGAAGTAGAGAAATCCAAAAGCACACTCCATCTTTTTACAACTCCTTGGAGATTCGGCTGCTCTATTGAGGCTTGTATTCTAACTGTGTCGTTTAACAGCCATATGGAATGTTTAAACCATTGAGTAATTTGCAGCGGCTTTCTGTATAAGTTATTGGTCCCAGTTGTCAGTGGGTAAGGAAAGAACTATTTGCTTCTGTCTTAAAATGTAATTTTAGAAATGAGAATTCTAGAAACTGAAAGTGTTTTACGAATGCAAATGGAGCCTGGCTGAAGCTCTGAGACAGTGGAACTCTAATTCTCCTTGAGGAGGAATTGCCATTTTCTACAGAGAATTTAAATGCCTGGGATTAAAATATGCTGTGTCATTGGTGGTTAAAGTAATCTTCAACAGAAGTCATCAAAGGAATTAACAAAGATGAAACTGACTAAAGCCAGGCCGGTGACTCATGAGTGCTCCTCATGAGGGTGGTCAAGGTAGGAATGAATTGTGATGGCCAAACAAGAGGTTATATAGGCTAGATTAAGAGAATGTGAGGGGGACACTTTTAAATAATAGGGTCTTTCCAAAATTCATTTTAGTGGTGGTTTTACATTCTTTTACAGTATTCTGCTTTAATCTATAATTAGTCCTCAGGTAGCCATTATCATTAATTAAGAGAAATGGCATTATAGTGTCACCAAGTGGGAATTGTGAAGAATTTGCTGATCTTAGAATTGAAAGCAAATATGCACACTCATATTAATTGAATTATATTATGCTTCTCCTTGAGATAGTAGCATTGATTCTCTCAATGAGAAAAAAGGGACTTAAAACATTTAAGTATTCTGGGACTTCTTAAAGACCGTGAGTTGTTCTGAAGGTTGGTTATATTGATAAAGAAGTTGGTAACACATTTGCAACTGACTTTGTAGAAATCTTGCAGAAGAGCAGAAGATTCTAATTAAAATGGGGATATGAAGTTGAGGTATAATTATGAAAAGTGCTCTTATTAAGGCATTATTATACTTAATACTACACCTTTATACAGGATGGTTTTAAATGTTGAAGTGGAAATAATTGCTTTTTATCATGTGAAATATTTTTATTTTTCATTTATTCCTTTACACTGAAATAAATACAGCTCTAACATGATAAAAATATTTCCTGTCTTTAATTTGATACTGAAGCTTAGATGGTTTTCAGCCTTTTCAGAAGTGTTTCCCTTTTTAACTCTTATTTGTGTAAATGTCTAAGTAGAAAATAGTAGAGAGTATCTTTGAGAATTCTTATTATTGAGTATGTGTTGTGAGACATGGCTAGTAATAGAAATGAACATTATAGGCTAGCTGATGTTTTTAAGACAAGACAACTAAAAAAAATAAAATTATTTTCAAAATAGATAGCAATCACTAAAGTTTAGACTCTGTTAAGGAATAATTCCACTCAAACTTCAAATCTTATGTTGACTCATTTTGCCTTTATTCTCACTAGAGTGGTCAATGAGGTGCTGACGTGTCATGCTTTGCATAGCAGAGGAAAGCAAAAGGCCCTGAACGCCTTAGGCCAGGATAATAGACTCAGGCTACATTGACCACAGTGGAGCCGGAAACAGGCATAATCATAACCATTTTCTTTTAACATGTACTTTATAGGGGCAATGCTTTTCCCCAAGAGTCACTTCATAACGCACATTACAAATACATTGCAGGCCCATGGGACGGATTTGCAGGTACATGCCTTCTCACACTAAACTTCATTAAGTTTCTTTCTTCTCTCCACACCCCCGCTTCCTTGTATTAATATATGTCTCGCCTCCTTAGCGAAGACAATCAGTTTATTACTGCACCCTCAGAATCATAATATGTATGCCGAGATTAACAAATAAAAAGTTTGCTGCAGGTTCTCACCCCCAGACTTCTAGTAAATAGTGATAATTAGGTACAGCTCCCCCTCCCACTGATACTAGCCACTTTGCCAGAACCTCCCTTTATACAGGGCTCCAGGCAGCTGCTACCAATAGGTGTGACTTGCTTCATGAGATGAAACCCCTTTGCTCTTGTGATCTACATCAGTGCTTTTAAACCTCCTTCACTCCATAGCGCGTGTAGTAAAGAAGCACGTGTATAACACCGTGCCGTTGACAGATAAGGCTACTCAGGACTAGAGATAATGGGTTCACAGGCTAGAGGCCACCTCGAATGCTCATAGGATGAAATAACTCTGCACCTATTTGGGAAGCTCTGATCGAGGTATTTGCACAGTCTATTAAAAGGTAGGGACAACAATGGCAGGGGCTGGATCTGACATCAAGTATGGTTTTCTTTCTGATATATGTGCTGTGCCTTTTATTAGCTGTCGAGCTGTCTTGAATAGTTAGAACAGAGTTTACGGCATTACCAAAAACTTTTCTCCAAGACATGGATCAAATAAAAAGAGATCTCTGGAGTCAACTAATCTGATATATTTATAGCAAAGCACTTTCTTCTCAAACGAAGGCTTTGTCTTTGAGACACCTGCACATTTTCTGTTATCAGATGTCCTTGTCTACTCTCATGCTAATGATCCCATTATTTGCATATATTTGACTGTAAGTTGAAATTAGCTACTGAGATCCATGGCAATCATATATAAATGATATGGGTTTATAGCAATATCTACCTTAGCATCGGAAAAGTATCCCTTTCAGTTGCTGCCTCCAGGTGATATGTATACTGTATGGTTTATTAACTGTGGTGTGTTGACTCTAACAACGGTTTTCTTTGAAATGAATGATTTGAATCTGATACCCAATTTGGATCAGTCTCATGTAATACAGATAATATTTTTCAAATGTGTTAAGGTGTTTGTTTTTTTTTCGTTCTACCTTGTGTTCAGCCTTGCACCTCTGCTAGAGTCACCCATTGCCTGAAAAGAATTAGAGGTAGTGGTGATGGATTAAGATAATTATAAGTAAGAAAGCAAAGAGAGTCAGTTTTCAGATTTTGGGTTCCCAAAATAGGACACAGTGATACGTGGGTATCTTAGCTTCTTCCTCTGTATGGACACACTACAAAGTAGAGAGTGTGGCAAATTTCCAGGCACAGGGCAGGTCAGAGAATAGCCTACGGAAATGGAAAGCATCATCAAGATGCCCCTAAATTAGTCACATTCGAGCCACAAGCAAGGTGCCCCGTAGGTGTGAGGTTAGACACACCTGAGGATGATGTCCTGGATCTGGATTTAAGCACAGACTCTCACAGCCAACGACCCCACGCATCGCAGAGTGAGGATGTAGCCAAGATTTCTCAAGTCCTTTATTATTGAGTAAACCGGTGAAATGAAATTAGCCGGGGGTTGATGAAAATAAGTCACTGAATGCAGAGATCTTGCGACCATAGGCCATGGCAGGGACATGGACTTCAGCTCCAGGTGTCTGCATGGAAGACAAAATACCACAGGGAGGTGCAGTCCCATTTCGACGTGCACCATCACAGGATAGGACCAGAGGCACTGCACTGAACTGGAAACCAGCAAAGGTTCAGACCATATCTGCAGGCCATGGGACCTTTCCCTAATGCCGATATGTAAACTAGGTACAAACTTTGGAGTAAAGAGAATATGGCAGGCCTGCTGAGAGCAGGGAAAAGCATCCTGATAGGGACTTTGGATGTTAGATTACATCCAGAGCATCAGGTCTACTTCAGACAAAAACGAAGACTCTCTTCAACTTGAATGAAACAGGTTCTTTAAGAAAAGAAAAACGGTTGACTGAGGGATAACTCAACATCAAATTATTTTAAGTGTACAATTCAGTTATTTTTTCTAAATTTCCAGAGCTCTGCAGCCATCACCAATTGCACTGTTGATGAAGGGTACGATGGTGGCGGAGAAGTTGACCATTAAAAAGTACTTAAAAGTAAAATTTTCAATTAAAAGTAACTCAGTTTTGGAACATTTCAATCACTTTATTTTATATGTATTTACATATGGTTATATACACGTACACAGTTATATGTATATATAGTCATCCCTCAGTACCTGTGGGGGATTGGTTCCAGGACCCCTGCAGATACCAAAATCCATGGATGCCCAAGTCCCGCGCATAAAATGGTTTAGTATTTGCGTATGACCTACGCACATCCTGCTGTATACCTTAAATCATCTCTAGATTACTTGTAATACCTAATACAATGTACATGCTCTGTAAATAGTTGAAAATACAGGCACACCGCAGAGATATTGCAGGTTCACTTCCAGACCACTGCAATAAAGTAAATGTCACAATAAAGTGAGTCACACAAATTTCTTGGTCTCCCAGTGCATGTAAATGTTATGTTTACACTGTACAGTAGTCTATTAAGTGTGTGATTGCAGTATGTCAAAAAAATTACATACCTTAATTTAGAAATACTGCTAAAAAATGCTAATCATGATCTGACAACACAGGGTTGCCACAAACCTTCAATTTGTAAAAGACATAGTATCTGTGAAGCACAGTAAAGGGAAGTGCAATAGAACAAGGTCTGCAGGTATAGTGTAAATGCTATGGAAATAGTTGCCAGTGCACGGCAAATTCAAGTTTTGCTTTTTGGAGCTTTATGGAATTTTTTTTCCCCCAAATATTGTTTGATTCATGGTTGGTTGAATCCGCAGATGCAGAACTCACAGATATGAAGGGCCAACTGTAGTTATAGATACATATGTAGTAATATATAGAGTTATACATATATGCACACAATAAATATATATACATAAATGTCATAATGCTCTTCTATGAGAACAGTGTTCATTTATTCATTATTTTATGAATTAGTTATATCATTCCTTTAATGATTTTTATTTTTTATTTACTTTTTAATTTTTTTATATAAATTTATTTATTTTTGGCTGCGTTGGGTCTTCGTTGCTGTGCGTGGGCTTTCTCTAGTTGCAGTGAGCAGGGGCTACTCTTCGTTGTGGTGCACGGGCTTCTCATTGTGGCTGCTTCTCTTGTTATGGAGCACGGGCTCTAGGCACGTGGGCTTCAGTAGTTGTGGCGCGTGGGCTCAGTAGTTGTGGCTCACAGGCTCTAGAGCACAGTCTCAGTAATTGTGGCACATGGGCTTAGTTGCTCTGCGGCATGTGGGATCTTCCCGGACCAGGGCTTGAACCCATGTCCCCTGCATTGGCAGGCGGACTCTTAACCACTGCGTCACCAGGGGAAGTCCTCCTTTAATGATTTTTATATTGAGAGATACTGCGAACACAAAGTAGAATAAAATTTCTTTTGCTTTAAGGATTTCAAAGTCTAGTGTGGGAGGCAGCCACGAAGCCAGGTAATGACGGCATGCTATCATAAGTGCAATGATAGATGTATGCCCTAGAATGATTTTCTCTCCTTCATTCTCTCTACAGCCTTCTAAGATGAGCCAGGTATTATTGATATCCTCCCTGTATAGATGAAGACCCTGAAGGCCACAGCAGTTACAGTAGCAGACACAGTGGGAGGAAAACCAGAAATTAGATAATTTTAGATCCATTTTTTGGATCTTTTGAAAAATAGTTTTTTTGTTTAGTTTTTTTGTTTGTTTGTTTTTAGGTCTTAAGGATAGTAGAGCCTCTCCACTGAAATGCAACTCAGTATTTTATAAAATACATGGAGGCATGCTTTATTTTTTCTTTTGGTAGAATTTGTCATTATTGTTCAACCTACAAGAATCTATTAAATACTCACTCTGTGCTAAATGCTGTGCTGGGCATCGTGGGGCCTTCAGGATTAGATCCTTTGCCATTTTCATTTCTCACTGAGTGGTGTCCCAGTGCAAGGACGGGGGAATTTGGCCTCTTTCCTGATTAGAAGGTTCATTAGGAAGTTTTCCAACCTATTGTAAGAAAATGTAGGTAAATGCAAAAAATTGACTTAGAGAAAGCTGTGCTCAGATTCCAGCTTGGCCACATTCTGGTTGTGTGAAGTTCAGCAATTTGCCTTGGCTCTCTCGGACTGTTTTTTTTTTTTTTTTGCCTTTACAATGGGGATGATAATTCCTATCTAACAGTGATGAAAATTAAGTGTGTCGTGAAATGAAAGTGCCCTTTACAGTACCTGCCTTACAAGTTACTTTGAATTATTTTTAATTAATGCACTAGTACACTTAAATTTCCTGTGTATATTATTGAACCTTCTCAGCCCTATCCCTTGTCTTGATCAAAAAATGATGATATAGTTCCTGCCTTCAGATAGCTTAAATTTAATAAATTAGGCTGAAAAAACTGATACATGGGGGTAAGAAACAAGCGGGCAAGTTACAGAAGCTACTTAGATCTCAACTTCTTATAATATGGTTAAAATTACCTGTTGCCAGGTATAAGGGGAATAGTTTTCCATACTATTTTCTGTAAAGGAACAAAATTTGCCACCCCAGAGTGTCTCTTTGGCATGCGGATTATTTGAGCTGAAAACAACCAAGGCCCGAAAGACTCAGGAAGAACCTTCGACCTTCCCCCCAACTGCCTAAAGAGTGTAGATAAAGGACCTGATCCAGGAAGCGAGCCATCTCCATAGATAACTATAGTATAAACTAGGTGTGTAGACGGGGAGGAGCCTAGCGAAGTCTGCTTGTTAAAATTCCTGTCTGTGTCCCATTGTCTCTGCCTGGCCCAGCAAACGTTTATTTACCAAACACATGCTTTTCCATCTCCATGTGACTTGCTTTCCTCCTCTTTGAAGTCCCAAATCACTATCCTCAACATCCTCTCTTGTCTGTAGCTGAAGATGGCATTTAAGGTGAGGGCTTTGACCATTTTGTCATTACTCAGTTCTCCTGGGTCTCTCCCATGTATACATGTTATTAAACTTTTGTGTGACTTTTCTCCTGTTAATCTGTCTTGTCGCTTTAATTCTTAGACCAGCCAGAAGAACCTAGAAGGGTAGAGGAAAATTTCTTCCTGCCCAACAGTTCCATGGTCTGCACTGACAAATATGCACTGAGGTCTGGAAATCCAAATATCCGCCCTCATGGTTGAATTAGCTGGTCTGAAATAAAACAGGCCTCCTGCTCCTTCTTGACAAGTCTAGACCTTGGTCCCTGCAGTTGGGGCTAGTTGGAACTGCAGCAAGGATGCCTGGAGGATCCAAGCTTGCCTCCCAGTGTAGCGAGAGCTTCAGGTAGAGGGCGCAGGTGAGCGTGGACGTTTCATTCATTCTCCCCTGTCACTGGGGAAGCTTGGGACTCAGATTCTTGCCGTCTGACCAATCAGATGACTCGCTCCTCCTCCTGTGGGCAGAGAGTTGTGAAGAGGTGGAGGAAGAGTGATGATTTCTACTTAACAGAAGTTATTTTACAGTTGGCTGTCAGGTGTGCAGGGAGAGAGAGGGAAAGATTCACCCTCAACTATTGGTCAGGAGCGTGAAGAGAACTACCTGACGATGGATGGATAGAAACCACCGAGTACACTGCTCCCCACACTGTAGCTGCTCGGTCGGAAGTCTGTTATCTGGAGGGAGGAGAGGATTGCTGTGGGCGGCAATGACCGTGGAGGCTTCAGAGAGCTGGTCCTGGGAACCGATGAGCTGAACCTGGACGAAGACATCAAGAGACTTCCCCTCTCTACATCCCCGAGCTAATCAAGAGGCCTTTGGGGTCCCTTTCCAATTCTAAACTCCAGTGGTCGCATCGTGCAGGCTCACTTGACAGCAACTGGACCGGCATCCCCCTCACACTGGCAGGTGGCTGGGCCCCCCAGAACGCCTTGTGGTCCCCTCTGCCCAGGCTGGCTTTTGAGTAGGGCCGATCCCATGACTAAATGGTCGGAGCTGCTTTTGATCATCTGTGCTGAACTGCTGAGCGTTTCCTTCCCTCTGATTTCTTACTGCCTCCTTTCTGTCCCTCGATCCTTAACTAGAAGAGCAGAAGGCTGGGGGGGGGGGGCTCCTCCCTGCTGTCTCTGCCCATCTCTAAATGCCACGAGTTACAAAGGAGGGCTGGCTGAGGCACGGGGCCCTCCGTGTTGTTTCTGACTGTACAGTCCAGATCAGCGCTGAGTCTCAGCAAGTAACTGAGTCCCAGGCTGGCATGCTCAGCCCTTCAACGTCTCAGTCGCATCATGCCTTTCCCAGGCTATTAACAGAAGGGAAAGCTGACGTTGTTTGTTGCTGTTAACAGTTTCATTTTGTAAAAATTGATTTTGAAACATTGGGAGTAAGCAGAGCATAATGTTGCTGCTGAATGCACAAAAAACCACTGGACCGAAGGCCCTAGCCGTCAGGAGCGGGGCCTGATTGCGCCTTGCTCCACGAACAGTGCGCCCGGCCTGCTCTGGGTCTCAGGATTGTGTGTGCACGTGTGTAGATTGTGTCCACACCAGAGTGTCGGCTGCCTTGAGCAGACGCATTTCAAAGAGCTTTCAGTTTCTGTGCCGGCAGATGTGGGAAACTCCACCTTGAAAGTACAGATATTACTAGTGCCCTGTTTCTGCTCTCCACTGCCAATTAGACAATCTGTGTAAATGCTAGAGATGTGACCCTTTCGGTTCCGCCAGTGCCTTTGCCACTGCCTATACATTCAAATTAAGGCCCGATACAGCTGTCATGGAGGCAGTTTTATGTGATTCCCTGGAAGGACAAATTCCATACTGATCGCTGCTTTGAAGTCTCTCCCTGCAGAATGCAAAAGTCTGTTATTTTATCGTTGCTTGCTTCCTGGATGAGCATGCCTCCTCATCCTGGATGAAGGGAGAAATTGCTATTTTGCCATTCCTTGCTCACTTAAATGTGAGTTACACAAGCCTTTTTAAAATTTTCTCTCCTCTCAGGAAATGTTTTAAAATATCTAACTCCCTTCCCTAGGCATCCATCCATAAAAGTATACTTAGCTCTTTGTAATTCATTGCCCATGCAGACTATGAGATATTTTTTCTTGCAGCATCTCATTTCATTGAAGGCAAACCTGCCTTTAGATCCCAGCTACATTAATGTTATAAAAATTAGGACTTTCTAATACCTCAAATAACCCAGATATCAGTGGGTGTTACCGAGACATTGGGTGCATGATAAATTGACTTGAACCCTTATGACACATCTTTCGATCATCTAACACCCTTTTTAAGAGTTTTGCCAGTTAATGGAGAACCTACATTCTCATGGGCACCATTGACATTGGAATTCTGCCTGTAGGAGTCCTGTCTCTCTGTTGCCTCCCAGAATCAACTCAGATGTGAAACACAGCTTCTTTTTTCCACCAAAGAAGCCAGAAACCCTTTGAAAAGCTAGTAGACTTTATTCAAAATTTTGGAATTATAGAGGTACGGAGGAGGAATTTGCCTTTTCAAAGTGCCAACAATTTCAAGTTCAAGAGTAGATATTCCTATTCTGAAAATGTGCACCAGCCACCCATTTCTTAGTGTTCCCATTGATGCTCTCATCCCATGTAGCCTCTAACCGTGCCACCCTGGCTGCTTTCTCCTCTCCTCCCCCTCCTACTTGTCCTCACACCCTCCATCTGGAATTGCACCAAGAACTCCAAATTCTTACCTTCTCTTATGCAGATTTATTTGGCTCTCTTCAGGCTTGATTCTCCAGCCTGCATATCCAAAACCCATAAAAATATTCAGAAGTGTGGAATGTACTTCTATTTGATAGGCTCCATCTTCCAGGGAGGGAATTTGTAGTTACAAAAATAGGTTTTGTTGTTGTTGTTTTGCTGTTACATTTGCATCAGCTGTCTGCTGTGATCCCTTTCATTCATTCACCAATATTTATTTTATGCTTACCTATATAGCAAGTTTCAAGTAAGCACTTGTTTCTGTGATAAATTTGCATCTGTAGTAGGAGGCAGTATAACATAGTAGAGGAAAGGCTTGGAATCAGAGGAACTTGATTCTGGTTCTGATTCATTCATCCCTCTACTTCTCCATTCCAGAAATGTTTGTTGTAGTCTACTCTGGATGCAGCAATATATTAGGTATGGGGGATACTGAAATTCTTTAGACCCCTGCTCTCCAGTGTGGTGGAGGAGACAGTCATGTGGATAAAATCCTATAATTCCTATACGCATAAAAGTTGAGATTCTGCTACGTAACAGCTCTGTGACTTTGGGCAAGTCTCTAGGCCTCCATTTCTCCATCTTAAACTGAGGATACTGCTAGTATCTGCTTCAAATGTTTGTGGTGAGAATTAAGCAAGATGAAGCACAGGCAAGGCTTGGCACATAAATGGAAGCCCAGAGAGGGAAAGTGACTTGCTCACGATCACATGCTTGGAAACACTCATGCAATTTACTAGGTTTTAAGGATAAATAGAATGTGAGAGCAGAGGGAAAGAAATGGAATCAAGGACAGCATTGCCCTGGAGACAGCATTTAAAAGTAAGACTTGGAGGAAAAATGAGAGTTGGGTGGCAGATGAACTTGAGAATGATGTCCTGGTAAGTTGTTATCCCTAGAATGTAAAGTCCAAGGGAGCAAGTAGAGCCAGATAAGGTGGGAAAGGCTGATAGTGCCAACTCTACTGTATTACTAGGGGTACTCTACCTACTTTAACGCAAAAGCCCGAAACTTCCAACGGCTTTCTTAATAAAGCTTTCTTTCTCATTCATTTTCAAGTCCAGGTGTGTTAGCAGGAGTAAGGGTGAGGCCTTCTTTAGGTAGACATTCAAAGATCCAGATCATTCCACAGAGGCACTGCCACCTCCTAGGGCGTCAGTGACATTCGCTTAAATCTCTGCATCTGGCCAGGAGCTGAAAGTCAAGTGAAAGCTTGGAGGATTGTGTGAGAGGCTTTAAAGGCCACCGGAAGTGGCACACATCACTTCTAACCATATTCTGCTAGCCAGAACCCGGTCACGTGGCCCCATCTAACTCCAGGAGAGGTGAGCAAATGTACTTAGCCTCCTGGAAGGAAACAGAAGGACAGTTTGATGAGCACCTAATATTGTCTTTGCCCCACTTCCTCATTTCTGTGATCTTATTATTTATGTGAACCTCTCCAAGCCTCAGTTTCATCATCTGTAGGATGAACAGAAGCAAAGACGTGTCCCAATGTTGTTGTGAGGATTAAAACATTATCTACGAAGGTTCTTTTAGAATACTTGTCGTTGTGTTGGGTGATTATTGTTATATAAGGACAGCTAGAAACTAAATGGATGATATTTGCAACAGTATTTCTGAAGAAATTCAGTTGTACTTTCTATGACGGCTCATGCAACAGTGGATGAAAGATGAAAGAGTAGCATTAAAATACTATAGGAAGTGAAGCCAATGAAACCCACGTGTATCTTGGAGAGCGGAGACAATGAGAGAGACCATTTGCCGTCTTTCTCAATCATGAACATCTCTGCCCAGCTTTTGGCAGGAGAGAAGACAGTTCAAGAGCGGGCTTCCTAGGGAAAACTGAGAGACAGTTGGCAGTACCAAGGGGCTAACATGGGGATGTTTGTCTGTGTTTCCAACTCTCACAAATATACAAACTAAGCAAAAACTGTCAATGCAACTTCAGGAGACGTCTCCACGTTCTCCTGCCTGACTTACAATCAGATTTCAAGCCTTGAGCATTCCATGTATAGAAATTTTTGAGGGGCACTCTGAGGGGCAGTGACCCAAGGGAGATGCGTGTGACCTAATTCCAAACTGAGGAGGCCGACTGGGAATAAATGGAAGTCAGATGTCCATTTGTTTTCTTTCTTATCAGAGCCTATGTTTACTTTTGACTAGTGAAGAGTTCTACTCACGTTTAAGTTTTCTCAAATCAAATCCATTGGTAGAAATCAAAGAGACAGAGGGAATTTATTCAGTGGGGGATTTACTGAAACTGGTGGATATTTACTGTCTGGTGTCAAAAATGGACGGATTGGTTTTATTTTTGTTCACACTCAGTATTTCTTGTTATTAATAAGAAACTTGCATCCGCAAATAAATTAAATCAAGATTGAATGCACAGTTTCTTTGCAAACAATAAAATTGTTATTTTAGAAGTTATTAAACTTTTGAAGTCAATGCCATTTTGTCAGGATTATTTACCATTGATTAGGAAGTAACCTAATGAATCATTTTGAAGAATGCTCTTTTTTTTAGCTCTGACTAACAAGAGTGCTTGACAGCAGCAAGTTGAATTAGTGTGGTGAACTGCCACAGCTATGCGAATTTATGTTAAATGCTTTCTTTTCAGTGTTTTCATACTTGCTGCCGATAAAGAAAATTAGGAATCTGAATACATTCTGATTGGCCTCTCAACATGTTGAGTTTATGAGTTTGAAAACAGCTTCAGGTTAAAGATGTGTTGGGACTTCAGCAGTGCCCCTTGGGTTATTAAAAATTCATCTGACAGAGCATGATGCAGTGAGGCCAGGTTCACAGAGGCACACAAAGCCGGATCAGACAGGCCAAAACACCTGCTTCTCAAGTAAAATCTCAATCTAGATCACCCCCTTTTTCATTGTACGTATGTTTGAAATAAGTTCCCTCGGCCTCCCATCTTGAAGATACTGGGTTGCTTTTTTTTGTGTTGTTGTTGTTTTTCATTTAAAGCTCTGAATTGTTTCCACTTGTGCACTTTAAAAAATTCTCAGGTTGTATTTTTCCCTTTTTTTTTTTTTGACCGCGCAGCCTGTGAGATCTTAGTTCCCCTGCAGTGGAAGTGCAGAGTCTTAACCACTGGACCGCCAGGGAAGTCCCTCCCATTTTTTATAGAATGCACTACTTTTAACTTGTAGATATCAATCTGTCTCTAATACCAACACTACCCTCTGTATGAGCAACCTTTGTTTGGATATTTTATCTTATTCACCTCTGTACCTTTGCACATTTTCAACTCTCAATAAACGGCTTGTGAATGGAATTCCTATATCTATTTTAATGCATCATCTATTATAATCAGTATCATGTTTCTCTACTTTCTGAGATGTATGATGCAAATGGAGTGACTGAGAAGGTGTTTTCTTAATCTCTTACTTATAGGTGGAAACCAACGTTTTTTTTTTAAGGGCCTGCTAAGTTGTAGGATGTATAGAAGCATAGAATTGCAGTACAGGGGAGGTGCTATAACTATCAACTCTTTCAGAGGTAGGGGGAGGGTAAGAGGTATGTCGTTTGTGAATGTCCTTTCTGCATATATGGCATCTTACCTTACCATCAGATGGTATTGGTATTAGCAGAAGAGGATATAACTGTGAAGCTAATTAAGAGCCATTGTATCACAAGTCACTGTCAAAGCCCTACATAGTACATTCTTTTGTATTATGTTTCTTAAAGAGGACCTCTCCAAATATGTAAATTTTGGGTCCCACAAAACTTGAATCCACTTCTGGTGACGCGCTCCATTTCGCAGATGAGAAGGGCAAAAATGTTATGATGAATCCAGAATTCCAGAGCAATATAGTGAGAAGAAATGGAAATAAAACCCACGTCTGAGGCTTCTTGGTTTCCAGGAGAGAGAGAGAGAATCTGTATCAAATTATTTGACTCAGAGTTAAATTTAATCTGAAAGCATGTCATATTCCATTGCCACTGGGACAGTGGAATCTGTTTGGAAAATATATTTTGAAACATCAATAGGTTGCTTAACTGTAAAAATTACTTAAAGAACAATGGTGTGTGCAAAAGAATTATAAAAATATTAATATGTCCAATATTTTTTAGGAAATGTGCTTCATTCTTTACCTACACATGGGACATGAAGACATGAAATTTTCCTGGGTGCCTAGGGAGTTTGATTGCTATTTTTACATATGTATGAATATGTTTTAAAGAAAATAAGGTCAATTTCATCTTAAGCCACTGAACTCAAAAATCTGAGGGTTTTGATGAGTTAATTTTCTGTAGACAGTTTTGATCCTAGTTTTGATTTTCTAACTTAGACTTTTGAAGACAATTCCGAAAGTTTGTTTTAAGTGAAATTCACCATATCTATGTTAAAAGATAAAGAGTGGAGGGTAGACGTATGGTCGAAAATTTACAAAGACTTTAGAGTTAGTCATTTCTAAACGCCTCTCCATGTAATATGGCATCATTAGATAGTGATTCATTATGCTCAGTGACCACTAACATACTCTTAGATTTGACACAATTTACTTCTTTCATTATTTTCTGCCATACTGTTGCTTAAAGAAGAAGGGCAGTGATTTGAGTAATGAAAAAACAGAACGTAAATGGTTTACTGTCATGAAATTTCTGAAATGGTAGTGGATATAGCTAAATGTGCCTTAAACAAGGAGCCAGAAGACCTGCGGTCGAGGTCAGATTCGGAACCCTCAGTATCCTTGGACAAGTCATGTTGCTTTTCTGACTTTTCGTTTCTTCATATCTAAGTACAGGTATGTATTACTGCTATCTTGTTTATCTCCAAAGCTTTTATTCATATCAAATGAGTAATGGAAATGAGCGACACGTGCAAATGTGAGTTACAAATAATGTGGCTAAAGATGATTCAAAAATCGTCTTTTTTAACACTCTCTGTAATAATGCAAATTGGGACATTTTAAGAAATTGCTTTCTAATATTTAAGTTATAAGACATGCATATTACTATAGTTCAAATATTAATCGATTGCCCATTCATTCAACTAACATTTATTTAGCACTGGCTGTGGGTCGGGCACCATGCAAAGCATTCAGGACTCCATGACTCACCTGCAGCACACATTATCATCTTTAGTATAAAGATAACTAAGAAAGAACATGTGTGAATTGCATATATTGTTTATTTTACAAGAGAAGTCTGTGAGCATATGTCCATAATTTTATATTTCATAGCAATGGCCTCTAACTGAAACAGTTATCCAGTAATTCCTTTGTATTTCCCCATTTTGTATACACACGTTTGGTCCTGCCTAAGTGGGCCATGGTCAGAGGAGTTCTAGATTGTGAGCTCCTTGGGAGCAAATATTTTATTTTATATATATATATATATATATATATATAAAACCGAATACCCAGAGAAGTCCTAGTAATAATAAGTAGTCCAGTAAAGGTTTAATTTTCATGTTAAAAAGGAAACTTGTTCAGGTAACATGGTACTGACATCCTGTTATCTTTGCCAGAAGGGTTTAGGCCTTGATATATTTTACCCAAGGAGCTTTTCTACGTCTGTTACATGTGTCCCATTTCAGCCCTATCCAACCATCTCCAAATAGTGTGTTTGTATGTGGTCGTTTGTTCTCTGAAGATCCCCACTGTTTTCTGATTACAAGGATGTGCATGACTCCTTTATTACAGAAGTGAATAGAGGGCACAGAAATCCATGGTGCTTCTATTTAGTAAAAGCAGAGAAAGAAGTCATTTTAGGGTTTATTTAGCACTAATCTCAATGCCTGAATATTTTAATATTTAGTAAATAACACGAGGTAGAATGAAAGGAAGGGAGGGAGGAGGGAGAGATGGAGGGAAGAAGGAAGAAAGAGGGAGAGCAGAGGAAGGAAGGAAGGGGAAGAAACAGAGGTATGATAGAGTTCCATGAAATTGTAAAAATTTAAGCATTTCTCCTGCATTCGAACTTTGATGCTAGCTCAAAGAGATATTCATGGGGCTTCAGAGAACTTCGTATCTAAAAATTAGTCTCAGTTGATTGATAAATCCTGCCAAGAATAGAGTGGGTTAATAATTTATAATCCATCATCAGGACAAGCCCTTACTGTTTATAAATTATTTAAAGCTACCTGTTTGCCTGTTTATTCAATCAATTCTTACGTAGTTCTCCTTAAAACTTAGCCGGTTGACAGTTAATCATTTGCTATCTTTAGTCTGAGTTGGAGATTTTTAGTGAGATGCTTCATTCATTCAACAAATATTTTGATCACCTGTACTTTTGATTGCTAAGCATATAGGAAAGGAACAAGATAGAAAAAAAAATATCCCTGTCCTCATGGAGGTTATTTACTATTAGGGGGAGGCCGATCAACAGAAAAGTAAAATATTTAAAATGTCATCATGCAAAGACAAATGCTATGGCACAGATAAAGCAAAGTGAAGGAGGTGGGGAGTCTACGGCAGGGAGGTGATCCGATTTCAAGCAGGATGGCCAGAGAAGGCTTCTTTGATATGACCTTTGAGCAGATACTTGATGGAAGTGAGGGACTGACACATGAAGTATCTTAGGCAAGAATGTTCCAGGTGGAGGGAACAGCAAGGATTAAGACCCTAAGGTGAGAGTGTGCTTGAAATACTGAAGGTAAGAAAGGGAGGAGGCCAGTCTGGCTGGAGCTCATTGGGCAGGAGGGAGAAAATAGGAGGTGAAGTCGAGGTGTACAGTGTAAATGCTGTGGAAATAGTTGCCAGTGCACGGCAAATTCAAGTTTTGCTTTTTTGAAACTTTCTGGAATTTTTTTTCCCCAATATTTTTGATCCATGGTTGGTTGAATCTGCAGATGCAGAACTCACAGATACGGAGGGCCAACTGTAGTTATAGAAATATATAGTTATATACATAGTCATACATATATGCACACAGTAAATATAATCATAATGCTCTTCTATAAGAACAGTGTTCATTTATTCATTGTTTTATGAATTAATTATATCATTAATACAGGTCATTGTAAGGACTTTGTCTTCAGTGAATGAAATGGGAAGCCATCAGAGGGTTTAGAACAAAGGAGTGTTAGGATCTGGCAGGACCTTACTTTGTAATATAATGATTCTGGGTGCCTCATTCAGGATAGACTAAAGAGAGGCAAGACTTGATGTAGTGAAGAGGCTACAGCAAGAGATGATGGTGACTTGGACCAGTATGATAGCTGCAGAGGTAATGAAAAAATGTATTCAGTATATGACTTGGAAGTTTTTGCCCTATGGAAATGGAAATGTAGTTGCCATTTACTAAAATATGTAAGGTTTTAGGAGGAACAGTTTTCTGGCATGTTGCGGGAGGGTGAGGCTGGAAATTAGAAATTGGTAGCGGTCATGTTAAGGTTCAGATGTCTAAAATTTTATAAATGGAGTCTCTATTAACCTTACTACAAGTCCTGTAGTATTGAACATTGACTTTCTATTAACCTTAGGATGCCTCAAATCATTAATTCTTCATAATATTAAATGTTTACTCTGAAACATTTTTAGACCAAATTTCTTATTATTTTTGTTTTTCTGCTTTGCATATAGAATTTCAAAAATACACTTCTTTTAACTTTGGCGGTAATCATAGGGACTCTTCATTTTGAAATGGTATAAAACACTCAAGCTTCATTATGTATTTGTGATACTCTTTTTTGTTGTTACTATATTTACCTTTGTGATTTATATTTTATCATCTATCTCAGGAATTTCCATAAATATGTATTAAAAATAATCTCAAGTAATCTCACTATGCAGAAGTAACCATTGTGTTCTTTTATATTCTTTCTGATCACTCCATAACTCACAACTCACACTCTCATCTAGTGTGCAGTTATTATATATAATAAGCTGGAACTGTACTAAGTGCTTTATGTGGATTGGCTCATTTAAGTCACATAACAACCCTTTATCAGTCCAGGTTCTTACTTGCAAAAAACAAAGACAAACTAGCTAGTTCAAATATTTTAAAAAACTCCGATTTATTAAAGTATGTAAGCTTAAAGATTCCCCAGAAATGTTGGAAAATCAAGTTAGGGTGCTGCACAGACAGGAGAAAACCTAAAATTATAACACTTGTTTGGTCTGGGGGAAACATCATGATTGTCCTCGGCAGTCACAGACAATGCACTTTGCACCCCCAATTCTCCTGCACTGCGCAATGGGCGTTACCTCTGAAACATTTGCATCTGCTTTGTGAGGAAACCCATTGATGGTGAATTTTCCACAGGGACAGGAAGTATATCAAATGCTCTGGGCAACCAGAAATACTAACAAACTTCTAGAACAGTTCACCTCTTAGGCTGTCCAATACCAGCATATTAATTTCTTACGTATTTAGATCCCCAAGTAGCAACACAAGTGATAGAGACTAACAAAATAAAACTAGCCCTTAATAAGCAAACAAATGGAAAAGCAAAGACTAATTCACCGTCTCTCCAAGAGGGTGATCCAAATAAATACTCATCACTTCCTAAGCTTGCACAATCAGTGCCCTGATCTCCAGGTGATTTCCATTTCTCCGGTGATTCTATCACAATCCATCTCAATGAACTAAACTGGGAAGGTTGCCACCAACAGCCCTTTCTGAAATAGGAAAAGGGAAAGGGTGACAACAAAAAATAGCTGGTATATCCAAGCACAAGCGAGACCCAGCACGGAATCCGCACTGGCACATGTGGTGGCAACTGCATCCACTGTTCACAGGCGTCAGTGACACGTATTCATTACGTTACTAAACAGAAATGCCAAAATGAATAAGCAGTGTGATGGAGTGGTTGATATTTCTAGCTCTGGGTTTCGCACTTACTTTTTCTATGATCTTGGGTAAATTACTTAATTTCTCTCTCAGTTTCTTAATTTGTAAAATGGGGATATCACTAACATACCTAGCTCACAGGACTCTTGTTGGGATCGTATGCGATAACAGGTGTGCTCTTTTTATTTTTATTTTATTTAATTTATTTATTTTATTATTATTATTTTTTTGGCTGCATTGGGTCTTTGTTGCTGTGTGCGGGCTTTCTCTAGTTGCAGCGAGTGGGGGCTGCTCTTAGTTGTGGTGCATGGGCTCTAGGCACGTGGGCTTCAGTAATTGTGGCACATGGGCTTAGCAGTTGTGGCTCACAGGCTTAGCTGCTCCGTGGCATGTGGGATCCTCCCGGACCAGGGCTCGAACCCGTGTCCCCTGCATTGGCAGGCAGATTCTTAACCCCTGCGCCACCAGGGAAGCCCTGGTGTGCTCTTTTTACATGTAACCTGTTTCTGAGTTAGATTTCAGTATGAGTACATCTGATTATCTGACTGGGTCCAAGGAGGACCATGATTGGCTGGTCTTGTTGGTAAATGGGGAACATAACAGAGGCAGTAGCCAAACCAGCAGTAATGTGGTGAGGTCTCAACAGAGAGCTTGTGATATTCTTTATATGATACATAACTCAGGATTCCTTCAGCAACAAAAGGAGGCTATGACTGTGAAAAATAAGAAAACAAAACTAATTTTCTTGTGGAATAATGAAAAGATGCACTTTATCTGTATTGCATTTGTATTGCATATAATGGTGAAGCAACGTGGAAATGGTGACACATTGACAAAATATAAACATTGGAATAATTATGTCTAGAAACTACTAAACATCTATTGTATTTCTGGTACTACACTAGGGACTTTACATACATAATTTCAGGTAATCTACACAACAATTTTTTTAAATAGATCTTTATTGGAGTATAATTGCTTTACATTGTTGTGTTAGTTGCTGCTGTATAACAAAGTGAATCAGCTATACGTATACATATATCCCCATATCCCCTCCTTCTTGCATCTCCCTCCCACCCTCCCTATCCCACCCCTCTAGGTCATCGCAAAGCACTGAGCTGATCTCCCTGTGCTATGCTGCTGCTTCCCACCAAACTATTTTACATTTGGTAGTGTATATATGTTGATGCTACTCTCACTTCACCCCAGCTTCCCCTTCCCACCCCATGTCCTCAAGTTTCCATGTCTACATCTTTATTCCTGCCCTGCAACTAGGTTCATCAGTACCTTTTTTTTTTTTTTTTTTAGATTCTATATATATGCGTTAGCATACGGTATTTGTTTTTCTCTTTCTGACTCCACCCTGTATGACAGACTCTAGGTCCATCCACCTCACTACAAATAACTCAATTTCATTTCTTTTTATGGCTGAGTAATATTCCATTGTATATATGTGCCACATCTTCCTTATCCATTCATGTGTCCATGGACATTTAGGTTGGTTCCTTGTCCTGGCTATTGTAAATAGTGCTGCAATGAACATTGGGGTGCATGTGTCTTTTTGAATTATGGTTTTCTCAGGGTATATGCCCAGTAGTGGGATTCACGCAACAATTTTTGAAAGGTGTTAAATTGAAGATCAAAGACTATAAGTACCTTTCCCCCAAATACACAATTTTCAATGGCCATCTAACTTCTGTATTGTCATGCTAAATTAGGCACTCAGGGAACAGACAGACAATCTCTACTTTTTGCCACAATGCATTCTTATAAACTGCAAGGAAAGCAAATCATTGTAAAGTGCATTATATTTTCCCAAAGGAACAGTGCTGGTGTAGGAGACTGTACTCTTAATCAATAACTTGACATTGAATATATCATGTATATGATCAATAGTATCTCATAAGAACAAAAATACTACGACCATTAAGTTTGCCAAGTCTAATAGATATTAATTATATATGTGATGAGCAATGATGTTGCTTCTCTTCTCTGAACTTAGGGTCTTGGATGAATGGCTTTTACTTTTAAAGGAACTTTCTTGGTGGTGGTGGGGGAACTAAAGCCCCTTTTCTCTCTTGATAAATGTCTCTTTTGTGTCTAGAGTTATTTGGAATTATTCCATGGACTATTCTCTTTAAAAATTGCTATTACAGCATCTAGTATTTTTGAATATTAGAGGAACAAAAAAGAAAAAAAACTTAAAAATTCTTTAAATTTTATTTTTAATTGACGTATAGTTGATTTACAATGCTGTGTTAGTTTCTGGTGTACAGAAAAGTGATTCAGTTACACACACACACACACACACACATTCTTTTCCATAGTCTTTTCCATCATGGTTTATCACAGGATACTGAATATAGTTCCCTGTGCTATACAGTAGGACCTTGTTGTTTATCCATTCTGTATATAAAAGTTTGCATCTGCTAATCCCAAATTCCCACTCCATCCCTCTCCCAGCCCCCAGAAAGAAAAAACTTTGAATTGATTCAGAAGGCCTACGTTCTAGCCTCAACTCCAATAGCAGTTACCTGTATGATCCAAGCACTAATGCTTCTTCCGTAGGCCTCAGTTCTTCTATCTCTGTGAATACACTGGACTAGGTGAATTTGAAAGGCCCTGCTGGGCTCTAACTTTCTGGAATCTGATATAGGGTACCCAGTCTTTGGATTCTGGTCTAAGTTGTTGGGCAAGAGAAGTTTTCTGACTCCAGTTTTGTGGACTATTGATTATTTGTCTGCTTTTGCCCCAGCACCAAGCCACAAAGGGAATGTCTCACAGGTTAGATCCTTTGCTTTGGTTATAACAGTAGTGATTACAGGTGCATAATGAAACGCGTTACAGTGAAATCACAAGGAATCTAGAAGACCTGAATTAAAATCCTGTTTCTCCATTTCCTGAGTGACACTTAACTGAGCCACTTAACCTCTGTGCACCTAAATTTTTTCCATTAGTATAACAAAGGGGGTGATTCTTTTTACAGGATTATGTTAAAGATTAAATGAGATAATGTATGAAAAATTCCTGTGTTTATCTATATCCTTATTGTAGTGTAAGGATTATGGACTATAGTGTAAGGATTTCAACACTCAGGGCATTTTGCCAGCTTGTTAGTGAGCCAGTCCCTAGTGTGGCAGTGTGCCTGGACAAAGGACTTTAGAAGTAAGGTATAGATCTAGCTGTCGGCTGATTTTTTTAAAACAAATTTTGAACAAATAACTTCAGTTGTTTAACTGAAAATAGTAATAACAACATAAACAGGACTATTACAAGCGTTCATCCAACAATTTTATAAATAGTTTTATTTTAAAAAATAATGGGCACATGCTATAATGTTAGGAAAATTGAGTGTGTTGCTTCCAAGGACATGATTTAAAAAAAAAAAAAATTAAAATTGTATAAATTTAAGATGTACAAGGCATGGTAAAATGATTACTACAGTCAAGCTAATTAACATATCATTTCCTTACATAGATACCATTTTTGTGTGTGGTGAGAGCACTGGAAATCTATTCTCTTAACAAATTTCCAGGATTCAATGCAGTATTATTAACTATAGTCCATTAGATCTCTAGACTTAGCGTATTTAACTGCGACTTTGTACACTTTGACCATCATCTCCCTATTTCCCTCATCTCCCTGCCCCCAATAACTAATATTCTATTCTCTTCTTAAATGAAAAACAAAAACATGACTTACAAAAACTTAAGAGAAGGAGCAAAATCAGTACTTAAAGGGAAGTTTACAGCCATAAATTCCTACATTTAAGACAAGAAGGAAGATCTCAAATAAACAACCTAACTTTACGTCTCAAGGAAATAGAAAAAGAAGAACAAACTAAACCAAAAGTTAGAAGAAGGAAGGAAATAGAAAAGATCAGAGTAGAAATTAATCCAATAGAGAATTAAAAAACAATAGAAAAAAATTTTAAATGAGTTAAAAACAATTGTCAAGCCCTTAGCTACACTAAGAAGAAAAGAGAGAAGACTCAAGTAAATAAAATCAGAAATGAAAGAGGAGACATTACAATGGATGCCTCAGAAATAAAGAGGATCATAAAGAACGATTGTGAACAAATTGGATAACGTAGAAAAATTGGATAAACTCCTAGAAACGTACAGTTTACCAAGATTGAACCAAGAAGAAATAGAAGGCCTAAACAGATCAGTAACAAGTGAAGATATGAAGTAGTAATCAAAAACCTCCCAACAAAGAAAAGCTCAGGACCAAATGGCTTCACAGCTTAATTCTACCAAACAGTTAAAGAAGAATTAATGTCAATCCTCCTTGAAATCTTCCAAAATATAGAAGTAGAGGGAATACTTTCAAACTCATTTTATGGGGCCAGCATCACCCTGATACCAAAGCCAGACAAAGACACCACAAGAAAATAAAACTGTAGGCCAATATTCCTGATGAACATAGATGCAAAAATCTTCAGTAACATACTAGTAAACTGAATTCAACAATAAATCAAAGAGATTATACCCCATGACCAAGTGGGATTTATCCTTGGGGTACAAGGTTGGTTTAACAAATGCAAATCAATCAGTGTGATATACCACATTAACAGAATGAAAGATAAAGACCACATATCATATCTCAATAGGTGCAGAAAATGCATTTGACAAAGTTAAACATCCATTCATATAAAAACTCTCTCAACAAATTAGGTATAGTAGGAAATGTCCTCAATACAGTAAAGAGCATTTATGAAAAGTTCATAGCTAATATAATAATTAATGGGGAGAAACTAAAAGCTTTTCCTCCAAGATCCAGTTCAAGGTAAGGATGCTCACTCTCATCACTTCTATTCAACATAGTACTGGAGTTACTAGAAAGAGCAATCAGATAAGGAAAAAAAGTAAAAGGATCTAAATCAGAAAGGAAGAAATAAAATTATCTCTGCAGATGACATGATCCTATATGTAGAAAAACCTAAAGACTCCATTAAAAAAAAAAAAACTTTTAGAACTAATAAGTAAATTCAGTAAAGTTGCAGGATACAAAATCAACATACAAAAATCAGTTGCATTTCTTGACACCAACAGCAATCTATCTGAGAAGAAAATCAAGAAAGTCCCGTTTACAATGTCATCAATAAGAAAAAAATACTTAGGAATAAATTTAACCAAGGAGGTAAAAGATCTGTACACTGAAAACTAGAAAACATTGATGAAGGAAATTGAATAAGACACAAATAAATGGAAAGTTATCTCTTGTTAATGGATTAGAAGACTTAATATTGTTAATATGTCCATACCCAAAATGATCTACAGATTCAGTGTAATCCCTATCAAAATTTCAATGGCATTTTTTCAAAGATATAGAAAAAACAATCTTAAAGTTCCTACAGAACCACAAAAGACCTCAACTAGACAAAGAAATCATCAAAAAGAAGAAGAGTTGGAGGCATCACTGTTTCTGAAATCAAATTATATTACAAAGCTATAGTAATCAAAACATTGTGGTACTGGCATAAAAACAAAAAGAGACCAATGGAACACAACAGAGAGCCCAGAAATAATCCCACACATACACAGTCAACTAATTTTTGACAAGGGTGCCAGGAATACATAATGGGGAGAGGACAATCTCTTCAAATAAATGGTTTTGGAAAAACTGGATATTCGAATGCAAAAGAATGAAATTGGACACTATATCTTACACCACTCACAAAAGAAACCTCAAAATGGATTAAAGACTTACATGTAAGAGCTGAAACTATACAAGAAAACATAGGGGAAAATCTCCTTGACACTGGTCTTGGCAATGATTTTTTGGTTGTGACACCAAAAGCACAAGCAGCAAAAGCGAAAAAAAAAAAAAAGAAAATGGGGCTACATCAAACTAAAAATCTTCTGTACAGCAAAGGAAACAACAAAATGAAAAAGGCAACCTGTGGAATGGGAGAAAATATTTGCAAACTATGTATTGAAAAGGGATTAATATCCAAAATATATAAGGAACTCATACAACTCAATAGCAAAATAAATAAATAAATAACTATGGGCAAAGGACCTGAATAGACTTTTTCTTCAAAGATGACATGCAAATGACCAAAAGGCATATGAAAAGATGCTTAACATCACTAATTATTGGGAAAATGCAAATGAAAAACACAATGAGATATCACTTCCCACCTATTAGGATGACTATTATAAAAAAAAATCATAAAAGATAAGTGTTGGCGAGGATGTGGAGAAAAAGGAACTCTTGTGCACTGTTGGCGGGGATGTAAATTGGTGCGGCCACTATGGAGAACAGCATGGAGGTTCCTCAAAAAAGTAAAAATAGAACTACCATATGATCCTGCAATCCCTCTTTTGCATATATAGTCAAAGAAAATGAAATCAGTACTTCAAAGAGAAATCTGCACTCCCATGTTTGTTTTAGCATTATTAACAATAGCCAAGATATGGAAAAAAATCTAAGTGATAAAGAAAATGTGATACACACCCCCCCCAAACGTACATACAGTGGAACATTATTCAGCCTTAAAAAGGAGATCCTGCCATTTGCAACAATATGGATGAACCTGGAGGACGTCATGCTGAGTGAAATAAGCCAGACACAGAAAGAAAAAAGTTGTGTGATCTCACTTGTATGTGGAATCTAAAATGTGGAGTCTTGAAATCTTAAAAGTCTGTCAGCTGACTTTGAAGTGATCAACATAACACAGCTTGATTAGACTCTATTGCTATTTATCTCATGAATTATCATAAGATTTCGCTAGGCTTCATAGATTTCAAGCTAAAGATATAGGAAGTTGTTAAGGCTTAAGATAAATTTCAGTAACAGCTGATTGCAAGCCCTCTGCCTCAGGCTGGTAGGGAGGAAAGCCTTCTTAAACTTTTGAAACAATCCGGGCATTGCACTCACTGAAATGACGTGTAATCACAGTTAAACATGACAAGCTATTTTGTTTCCTTCTCACAAGCTTCGGTTCCAATATTACTGTTCACAATCTTACTGCTAACTCTTTTGTTCAAAAGTTTAAGAATATCATTCATGGGTGGCTGGTGGAATGAGAAACATTATGTTTTCTTAAAGTTAAAATTTCTATGAAAATTTGAGAGCATTCATGGGGAAACAAAAAAGAAATTAGGAACCCTGATAATTCTTCTAGAGCAACGCTTTCTTTTTGGTGAAAGGCATTGTGAGACTTCACTCAGAGCAGCATTTTGAGCACAATTGAATGCATGTATAATTTTTGAACCCTTCATTTAAAAACCATTTGAAAGCCAGAGTACAGAAATCTGAAGGAAATGCTTGTTAAAAACCTCCTATAGTATTTTATATTCTAATAGTTATATATCTTGAAACACAGAGTCTTTAATGTGGTGCTCTCAAGCCATTGTTCAGGAAACAAATGTTTGCCGGGTGGTACATTGGCAAAAACAGAGATTTTGGAGTCAGAACACCCTGGGTTAGAATCCCTCTGCCACTTGGTAGCTATGCCAATTTGGGGAATTCACTAAACCCTTAGTTCTCTTACTTAGTTCTTGGGAAGGCAGAGTGAAATATATGTTAAAGAACTTCATGAAGAGTACAGGTTACAAGGTGAAGGGAAAGTATTATTAGCTGGTCAGCTCCTCTAACCTGCTTTCACGAGGCAGCATCTAACGTGATCGCTGATGTTCTCTCTAGAAGGTTGCTGTGATTATGATTATAGACGATTCCTTCAAAGCATCCACTGTGGAGAGTATAGCACAGATTAGTTACTCTACACATAGTATTGTTTTAGACACTTCTTGGCTTACAAAAGTTTAACTATAGTTGTTTGGAATAAAAGAACACTCTGTATTTCGACTTTTATTGTCATACCTGAGTTGCTGTTCAGAATAACTTTGTCCTCAGCAAACAATCAGGACATTGACAGGCGATACAGATAGAGAGCTCATTAGTGAATGACAGCCACTTGCTCAACTTCTTCAGCATGTGGTTTCTAAACAGTTGAAGCCTGGAACTTCCATTCATGTGCACGGCCATGTGTTTCTTTTTTCTCTTTTCTGTTAAATGCTTGTGATTTGGCCTTACATCATTTCGGTAAAATGTAATTTAGCACCATCAAATTCATCAGACAAGCTGTGATGTGGAAAAAGTCAAGAAACATTTTCCCCAAAGCTGCTTTCAGACAGTACCTTTAACTGGGCATTCATTCATTCATTCACTTTTTTTAATTGAAGTATAATTGATTTACAATGTTGTGCTAGTATCACGTGTTCAGCAAAGTGATTCAGTTATACATACATTCGTATCTATTTTTTCAGATTATTTTCCCCATTCAGTAGGTCCTAGTTGGTAATCTATTCAACTTGGCATTTAGAAGCGGGATCAGATGGGCTTGGGGCCCTTTTCTTTCCACAGAGTTTCTCAGTTGGAGCTTTTGGTCTCTTCCTCACCTCGTGGGATGGTCCCTCTTGCCCGTGTTACAGATGATGGTACTGGCATTGAGAAATCGCAGCCTATCCTTTTGTCAGCCCTAGAGAGTTGGCTGCTACAGCTGGCCACTCAGATATGATTTTCATATATCCTTGATCATTGCTTTCTTAGGAGAAAATTGCTTTTGACATGCATTTTTAAGTTAGCTGTGGTTTTTCAAGAACATTTCCCTCCCCAAATCTATTGGATGCCAGTAATAAACATCTTAGTAGCCAAGAAGTCCAGTCTTGCAACTAGCTACCGTGTCTGCCTTAAGTCACTGTGTAATAATGCCAATAATTTACATATTCTTGAACAGTCTCCTGATAACATACCTCGATCTAAACAGATACATTTGGTCTAGCAGCTTATAAGTTTTATCAAAATGACTGTCATAAATAGGAAAGGCACTAAAGGAGTGATATTCTTTGGTAGCACCTTGTTTAGATCAGGGACTGTGTTAGTCATTATATTTATTTCATTTAATCCTTAAAATATTCCTAAAAGTTAAACACTGATATCCTAATTTATCAAAGGAGGCAAAGGAAGCAGAGAGTTCCAGTAATGCGTGCAAAGCTGTATAATAAGGATTCATGCTCAGGTCACACTCCAGTGCCCAAGAATTGGCACCAGCACTGAACTTGTCCTGGCCTGTTCCTGCCCTCTCTTTTCTGCTCTTGCATCTTAATCACTTTGTTCAAAGTCGAACTACAGTTTTTCTGCTTATTTTTTGAAGTGTTATTTTTTTCAAGTTAGTGTACAGTGAAAGTCATGTTCCTTACGTCCTTTTGAAAAAGATGCAATTCCAATTTCCCAATGCACGAACTAAATTCGTTAAAAAAATTAAAATCTTACCCATGTCTTTATAGTGAGAAAGAACAGTAATTAAGACAGCGGTTGCAATTCCCAGTCCAGTAGTCGAACAAATAGATAACTCATAACTTTGACGTCTCATTTTGTTTTTCATTGTACTCAAATCATTTTTAGTGATATTCACGAATTTAAAATGAGGGCAATTTAAAAATATAATTAGCTCAGAGCAGGATTCCACAAAATTAATTAGCCCTTCATACATGAGCTGAATGACCTGTTCACATACAGAGAAATATGCCAGTGCCCATCTCAGAAGGGCAAACTTGCAGACACAAAGCTCCTCACGCTGCCAGTATTGAGAAACAAAACTCCTGTGCGATTGTCTTTAAACTGAATCCCACCAACGGAGACAAAAGGATGAGAAACTGATAATTCCTCCGTAGGGAAGGAAAGTGCAACTCCCACCTTCACCACCCTACTATTATAGATTATTATTATTAGAGTTATTTTTATTCAACTCATACTATGTGCCAGGCATCATGCTAGGTGTTTTGTTATATTCTCCAAGTGGCCTTACTCATTTTTTTTTTTTGATTTAGTAATTCTATTACACATGCTGAAGCTTCTGTATTTGTCATTCGGAAAGGATCACCAAGCCTAGTAAGTAGCAGAAGTGGTATTCACAGTCCATCCTCCTGACTCTGAAGTTCATGGGCTGTTGCCAGGTTGTAGCTGTACCATCTCAGTAAAGGAGAGAAAAAGAGCTAGATGCCCCTGCTAGGCCCAGCTTCTTAGGCTAAAGGAAAAGAAGCTCAGAACAATTTAGAAGTGTGCTTACATTTTTATTTTCAAACCCATTCCATGTTAGTTTGTAAACACCCACAGATATTCTTTGCTTGCTTTGTACTACTTGGGGTATTGGGAGTTATAGTTTAAAATACCATGACATTTTTTTAAAGAAAAAACAATTCTGTCTCTGGAAGGAAAATGAAGAATTACTGTAAGTTTAAAAGGGTCATTCCCAACATGAACTATATACTTCAATTAAAAAAATTAAAAATAAACAACAAGGATTTACTGTATAGCACAGAAAACTATATTCAATATTTTATAATCTATAATGGAACAAATATGAAAAAAAATACATATGTATAACTGAATCACTTTGCTGTACACCTGAAACTCACAATATTGTAAATCAACTGTACTTCAATAAAAAATAATTAAATATAAATAAATAGGTCATTCCTATAAATGAATATAGGAATTCAGGCCATGAATATTTTCACTGATTTTTGCATATGACTTTTGAGGAAAGGCTTGCCTATCCCAATGGATGATATAAGGAAAATAATATTTTGACATTTTTCTGTTAGCCATAGATACATGATTGTTAAGTTCACACTATGTTAAATTTCTAAATAAGTGAGTAATGTCAATTAATGTGAACCAGTTGAGTCATATGTACTTATTTACTTGCAAGTATTCCTTATATTTTAGGAAGAGTCACCCACTGTTTTTCAAACATGTTATGAATACTTTCCTCAATTCTCATATAGCTGTAATCTCTGCTTATACTTGTTATTGTTTGTTCATTTGTTTTTTGATTTGCCTGGCTGAAATTCTTAACTATTTTGTAGTCAGAACTATGTATCTCTTTCTGTACTAAATTTGGCTTACATGTTAGGCCTCAAAAGGCCTTCTACATCCATCCAAACATTCTAAAACTGTTTACTAATATGTTCTTATACTTTAGTGGTTTAACATTTAAAATAAAATTTAAAAGCTTTTCATTAGCTTAGAAAATTGATACATGATCATTTTGAAACATTCCAACAGTACAGAAAAATATGATGAAGAAAGCAAAAAGAGCCCAAAATAATAGAATTAAAATTTACAATATGTTGAAAAATGTCTTTTCAGATGTATCCTTAGTCATACATACACAAAGTCTGAATCTGTGTATGTGAGTGTGTGTATTGCTTTATACACTATGCATTCTGCTATTCTTACTCCATGATAACAATATATTGTGGTGACTTTTTTTGGTCCGTTGATATAAGTATTTCTCATTATCATCAGTGCCTTCACAGGGCACCACTTAATGGATTTACTATAATAGTTTATTAACCATCTGTTTCCAATTTCTCATTATTTAAACAGTTGTTCAACTAAATCATTTGTGAGTCTGTCTGTGTGTACCCATACCAAATTGTCATATTATTTCATTATGATACATTTCTAGACTTGGAATTGTTGAACCAAAGAATATTGCAATATAAAATCTTGATGTATATTTCTAAAAGAGTCACTATAAATATTGAGCAATTTTCACTTCTAACATCTGCTTAATCATTACAAACATGATACTTAGAAGCTTATGTCTCATTAAAAATGTATCTAAATGCCAGAGAAGTTAGCACAAGTATAAAATTAAAGTCCTCAGTTTAATTTGCCAAGAATACAAGTTTGTATTGGAAGTGAAATGGCCACACAAGGTAGGAACAGATGTAGCAAATTTTGATGGTGTTTTTTTTTTTTTTTTTTTTTTTTTGGGCTTCATGCAGTTACCAGTTATACTTTATGGACAGATTCACATCTTGCCTGATTCATGAAGTTCTAGACTTCCCTTCCCACTGCCTCTTTATACCCAGAGCTTGAAATCCCATTGCAGAGGAACTGACAAAAACAGTCTACCCTGTATCATTTTGGGGCCTGTGTACACAGTTTTAATACCAAAATTAGTATCACAAAAGCCACATTCTCACTCAGGTGGTGGTAAGGATGCTGTTGGAGGACTTGAAAAATTCTAAGTAGGACGTAGATATTCCTAAACAATATCTGCTTCTATCTTTCTGGAAGCCCTAGGGAAAAAGAGACAAAGAGAGTATTCCATGCAGACAAAAAAAAAAAAAAAATGAAGAAAATCATGAAATAGTAGAGTGTGTTGGTATCTCACAACATTGTCAGGCCAGCAAGTATGGTTGTACACAAACATATGCTATGGCTCCAAGCTTTCCCATGCTGGAGCAGTATAAAGTATGAGTGCAAAAGTTTTAGAAAATGAGAATTGGAAAAGCTGTAGTCTAGTTTAAAGAGTTTGGATTTTTTTCAACAGGCAATCGGGAACTACTAAATAGTCTTCAGCAATGCAGCAATATGGGTAGATTTGAAATGCAAATAACTGGCACTTTTGTGGAGACTTGATTAGAGTAGAATGCATGTAACAAAGAAGGTCAAGTGAGGAGGCTGTTGAAAAAATACTGGCAAGAATTGATGGTGGACTGAAGTAACTCATTAATAGGAAAAGAGAAAATAAACTTGGAAGAGATAAAACTGACAGGACTTGGTGAAAGATTTTATGATTAGAGGATGGAGCAACTGTCAAGGATTTCTGGTTTGTATGCTGAATAGGGAGAGTTGGATTTAATATAAGTTTCACTTTCATCAAGAACATATGATGGGCAAAACCAAGAAGAACTACAGTTCTGCAGCCTGTGGAACGAAAACCACATTCACAGAAAGATAGACAAGATGAAAAGGCAGAGGGCTATGTACCAGATGAAGGAACAAGATAAAACCCCAGAAAAACAACTAAATGCAGTGGAGAGGGGCAACCTTCCAGAAAAAGAATTCAGAATAATGATAGTGAAGATGATCCAGGACCTCGGAAAAAGAATGGCAGCAAAGATCGAGAAGGTGCAAGAGATGTTTAACAAAGACCTAGAAGAATTAAAGAACAAACACCTAGAAGAATTAAAGAACAAACAAACAGAGATGAACAATACAATAACTGAACTGAAAAATACACTAGAAGGAATCAATAACAGAATAACTGAGGCAGAAGAATGGATAAGTGACCTGGAAGACAGAATGGTGGAATTCACGGCCGCAGAACAGAATAAAGAAAAAAGAATGAAGAGAAATGAAGACAGCCTAAGACAACTCTGGAACAATATTAAACGCAACAACATTCACATTATAGGGGACCCAGAAGGAGAAGAGAGAGAGAAAGGACCCAAGAAAATATTTGAAGAGATTATAGTCGAAAACTTCCCTAACGTGGGAAAGGAAATAGCCATGCAAGTCCAGGAAGCGCAGAGAGTCCTAGGCAGGGTAGACCCAAGGGGAAGCATGCTGAGACACACAGTAATCAAATTGACAAAAATTAAACAAAAATTATTAAAAGCAACAAGGGAAAAATGACAAATAACATACAAGGGAACTCCCATAAGGTTAACAGATGATTTCTCAGCAGAAACTATACAAGCCAGAAGGGAGTGGCACGATATATTTAAAGTGATGAAAGGGAAGAACCGACAACCAAGATTACGCTACCTGGCAAGGATCTCATTCAGATTTCACGGAGAAATCAAAAACTGTACAGACAAGCAAAAGCTAAGAGAATTCAGCAGCACCAAACCAGCTCTGCAACAAATGCTAAAGGAACTTCTCTAAGTGGGAAACACAAGACAAGAAGAGGATCTACAAAAACAAACCTAAAACAATTAAGAAAATGGTAATAGGAACATACATTTCGATAATTACCTTAAATGTGAATGGATTATATGTTCTAACCAAAAGACATAGACTGGCTGAATGGATACAAAAACAAGACCCATATATATGCTGTCTACAAGAGACCCACTTCAGACCTACGGACACATACAGACTGAAACTGAGGGGATGGAAAATGATATTCCATGCAAATGGAAATCAAAAGGAAGCTGGACTAGCAATACTCATAACAGATAAAATAGACTATAAAATAAAGAATGTTACAAGAGAGAAGGAAGGACACTACATAATGATCAAGGGATCAATCCAAGAAGAAGATATAACAATTATAAATATATATGCACCTAACATAGGAGCACCACAATATATAAGGCAAATGCTAACAGCTATAAAAGAGGAAATCGACAGTAACACAATAATAGTGGGGGACTTTAACACCTCACTTACACCAATGGACAGATCATCTAGATAGAAAATTAATAAGGAAACACAAGCTTTAAATGACACAATAGACCAGATAGATTTAATTGATATTTATAGGACATTCCATCCAAAAACAGCAGATTACACTTTCTTCTCAAGTGCACGTGGAACATTTTCCAGGATAGATCACATCGTGGGTCACAAAACAAGCCTTGGTAAATTTATGAAAATTGAAATCATATCAAGCATCTTATCTGACAAAACGTTATGAGATTAGAAATCAATTACAGGGAAAAAAACATAAAAAACACAAAGACATGTAGACTAAACAATACATTACTAAATAACCAAGAGATCACTGAAGAAATCAAAGAGGAAATCAAAAAATACCTAGAGACAAATGATAACGAAAACATGACAATCCAAAACCTACAGGATGCAGCAAAAGGAGTTCTACGACGGAAGTTTATAGCAATACAATTCTACCTCAAGAAACAAGAAAAATCTCAAAGAATCTAACCTTACACCTAAAGGAACTAGAGAAAGAAGAAGACACAAAACCCAAAGTTAGTAGAAGGAAAGAAATCATAAAGATCAGAGCAGAAATAAATGAAATAGAAACAAAGAAAACAATAGCAACGATCAATAAAACTAAAAGCTGGTTCTTTGAGAAGATAAAAAAAATTGATAAACCTTTAGCCAGACTCATCAAGAAAAAGAGGGAGAGGACTTAAATCAGTAAAGTTAGAAATGAAAAAGGAGAAGTTAAAGACACACTACAGAAATACAGAGCATCATAAGAGACTACTACAAGCAACTCTATGCCAATAAAATGGACAATGTGGATGAAATGAACAAATTCTTAGAAATGTATAACCTTCCAATACTGAACCAGGAAGAAATAGAAAATATGAACAGATCAATCACAAGTAATGAAATTGAAACTGTGGTTAAAAGTCTTCCAACAAACAAAAGTCCAGGACCAGATGACTTCACAGGTGAATTCTTTCAAACATTTAGAGAAGAGCTAACACTCATCCTTCTCAAGCTCTTCCAAAAAAATGCAGAGGAAGGAACGCTCCTAAACACATTCTATGAGGCCAGCATCACCCTGATACCAAAACCAGACAAAGATACTACAAAAAAAGGAAATTACAGACCAATATCACTGATGAATATAGATGCAAAAATCCTCAACAAAATACTAGCAAACAGAATCCAACAACACATCAAAAGGATCATATACCATGATCAAGTGGGATCTATCCCAAGGATGCAAGGATTCTTCTATGTACACAAATCAATCAATGTTATACACCATATTAACAAATTGAAAAATAAAAACCATATGATCATCTCAATAGATGCAGGGAAAGCTTTTGACAGAATTCAAGATAAAAACTCTCCAGAAAGTGGGCATAGAGGGAACCTACCTCAACATAATAAAGGCCATATACAAAATAAATAAATAAATAAAGGCCATGTACGACAAACCCACTGCAAACATCATTCTCAATGGTGAAAAACTGAAAGCATTTCCTCTATAATCAGGAACAAGACAAGGATGTCCACTCTTACCACTCTTATTCAACATAGTTTTGGAAGTCCTAGCCACGACAGAGAAGAAAATGAAATAAAAGGAATATGAATTGGAAAAGAAGAAGTAAATCTGTCACTGTTTGCAGCTGGCATGATACTATACATAGAGATTCCTAAAGATGCCACCAGGAAACTACTAGAGCTAATCAATGAATTTGGTAGAGTTGCAGGATACAAAATTAATGCACAGAAATCTCTTGCATTCCTATACACTAACAATGAAAGATCAGGAGACATTAAGGAAACAATCCCATTCACCACTGCAACAAAAAGAATAAAATACTTACAAATAAACCTACCTAAGGAGGCAAAAGAGCTGTACTCTGAAAACTATAAGACACTGATAAAAGAAATCAAAGATGATACAAACAGATGGAGAGATACACCATGTTCTTTGATTGGAAGAATCAATATTGTGAAAATGACTATAGTATCCAAAGCAATCCGTATCAGATTACCAATGGCATTTTTTACAGAACTAGAACAGAAAATCTTAAAATTTGTATGTAGACATAAAAGACCCCGAATAGCCAAAGCGATCTTGAGGGAAAAAACCAGAGCTGGAGGAATCAGACTCCCTGACTTCAGACTATACTACAAAGCTACAGTAATTAAGACAATATGGTACTGGCACATAAAACAGAAATATAGATCAATGGAACAGGATAGAAAGCCCAGAGATGTACCCATGCACAAATGGTCAACTAATCTATGACAAAGGAGGCAAGAATATACAATGGAGGGAAGACAGTCTCTTCAGTAACTGGTGGTTGGAAAACTGGACAGCTACATGTAAAAGAATGAAATTAGAACACTCCCTAACACCATACACAAAAGTAAACTCAAAAGGGCTTATTGACCTCAATGTAAGACCAGACACTATAAAATTCTTGGAGGAAAACATAGGAAGAACACTCTTTGACATAAATCACAGCAAGATCTTTTTTGACCCACCTCCTAGAGTAATGGAAATAAAAACAAAAATAAACAAATGGGACCTAATGAAACTTAAAAGCTTTTGCACAGCAAAGGAAACCATAAACAAGACGAAAAGACAACCCTCAGAATGGGAGAAAATATTTGCAAACGAACCATCGGACAAAGGATTAATCTCCAAAATATATGAACAGCTCATGCAGCTCGATATTAAAAAACAAACAACCCGATCAAAAAATGGGCAGAAGACCTTAACAGACATCTCTCCAAAGAAGACATACAGATGGCCAAGAGGCACATGAAAAGCTGCTCAACATCACTAATAATTAGAGAAATGCAAATCAAAGCTACAATGAGGTTATCACCTCACACCAGTTAGAATGGGCATCATCAGAAAGTGTACAAACAACAAATCCTGGAGAGGGTGTGGAGAAAAGGGAACTCTCTTGCACTGTTGGTGGGAATGTAAATTGATACAGCCACTCACTATGGAGAACAGTACGGAGGTTCCTTAAAAAACCAAAAATAGAATTACCATATGACCCAGCCATCTCACTACTGGGCATATACCCAGAGAAAACGATAATTCAAAAAGACACATGCACCCCAATGTTCATTGCAGCACTATTTACAATAGCTAGGTCATGGAAGCAACCTAAATGCCCATCGACAGACGAATGGATAAAGAAGATGTGGTACATGTATACAATGGTGTATTACTCAGCCATAAAAAAGGAATGAAATTGGGTCATTTGTAGAGACATGGATGGACCTAGAGTCTGTCATACAGAGTGAAGCAAGTCAGAAAGAGAAAAACAAATATCATATATTAACGCATATATGTGGAACCTAGAAAAATGTTACAGATGAACCGGTTTGAAGGGCAGAAATTGAGACACAGATGTAGAGAACAAACATATGGACACCAAGGAGGGGGGGAATGTGGTGGGGGGGGTAGTGGTGGTGTGATGAACTGGGAGATTGGGATTGACATATATACACTAATATGTATAAAATAGATAACTAATAAGAGCCTGCTGTATAAAAATGAATAAATAAAATAAATTTCAAAAAAAGAAAACAAAAAACATATGATGATGTGATAGGTAGCAAGGATATTGAGGGTATGTGCAAAAAGTGATTATTGTAATTCAAAATCAAATTTAATATGCATAGGGAAGGAAGAAAGTATATCAAAGAAATGTGGCATGTGAAAAGTTGGTAGTATCTGTAATCCTGGAAGGATGTTGGAATCCTATTTCTAGAGGAAGTGAGCTGGCAAGATAGGAAGTGGTGGTCCGAGAATGGAATGCTTGAAATTTAGATTATGAAGGGGTTACGGCTACTGGTGGTTGCCAGGTATGAGTATGACCATGGGAATGAATGGGTGAAGTACAATGGAGGACATTGGAAGAAAGGAGGATAAGGAACTGAGGGCTCAGAGTATTGGGAGAATTTTCTATGGGAATATTGAAATCCCCATGAATCAGGACAGGAATAGGGAGTGCAGAGCCCAGAACTGCATGGGGCAGAGTTCTGAAGGAGTGAAAATTCTTATGGCATTAAAAGCTTGAAAGGCAGTCATGGTACTGTTTGTCTTATAGATGACCATTGTGACCGTCCAGCGCATACCACAACCTTAGAAAATATTCCCTGTCCACAGCCTAGACGGGCAGGTTTACACACGTACTACAATAATAATGTCATCCCTGGGTCACAGATAAATGGAATGGGGATGGACACCCGACCCTCAGATTCTCACCAAAGCACACAGCTCCTCCTTATTACAAGCTGTAATTGAGCCCAGTGACTGAGTCCGTCATTAGTGGGGGAATCAAGTTTAAGAGTCATGTAGATTTGTGGGTTGAAGCTTCAGTTCTGGGGTGTCCTCCTTGATCAACCATGTGTGTTTGCTGAGAATTGAGCAGAGAAGGCATGTCAGAGAGAAGCAAGAGAATGAAGCAACACACACACACACTCACACACAGATACACAGAGAGAAAGATTGTCTGTATTCCAAATTCCTATGAGTCTTTGTTATATTTCTGTTACTATTTTCTGTGAAATTCTCATGTCTCCTTACAATACATCTCTTATTTGTTTGAGCTATTTTCATTGGATTCCTCTTCCATGCAACCACACTTGCTCTAAGAGAGCACCTATGATTTAGTCAGTCATTCAATAAGCATATAATGAGCACTTAGTAAGGGCCTGGACTGTTGGAAACACTGTGGAAAATACAAATGTGGGCAAGATATAGTTCCAACCAGTAGGAAAATCAACAGTGGAGAAAAAACCCCAAAATATAATTAAAATACAGTTTTAATTAATGAGTGCTAAACTAGAGGTGGGTGCTGAGTATTACGACCTCAGCCGGTAAAGACTCAATATGTTAGTTGAATCTGAAAGATCTGGTAAAGTCAGAAAAATCTGGTAGGGTCACATCAAACAAGACTTGAAATGTAAATTTGCCTTTAAAGATGAGTAAATACACACAAAGTGAAATAGAAGATATAGACTGAGAAGAGAAGGTAGCTTAGGACCAGCAAAGGGAGAATGTGATGCAAGCTGAAGGAAAGGAGTGTTTCAAGGAGGTAAATGTCCATCAGACTGACCATAACTAAGAGGTTAAGAAATAGAATATCTGAATGCTTAACATTACATTACTGACACAGAGTTGATTAGTAACCTTAGTTGGATGGATTTCAGTATAGTGGTGAGAACAAAATCAGATTGGAATGCCTTGGTAGTATGTGGGAAATCAGGAACTGGAGAGAATCAACAAAATTTGTAAAATTGCCTTTGAAGGTCAATAGAGTAATAGCTGAAGGGAGAAGTGGAATCATAGGATAACTTTTTTAAGATGCAAATGCTTGAGTACATTAGAATGAGACAAAATAGGGTATACATCAGTGTGTACAGGAAAAATATTAAATGATGTTGTGACAAAGACTTTCCTCGAAAAAGGTTTAGATTTATGCATGGAGATGTTAAACTTGGCTTTTTTTGGATTAGCCCCGAAAGAAATGAACCTAAATGTCCCAAAGTAAATAATGAAAAGCTTGAATAATATATCCATAGGATTTGGGTGGATTATCATGAAACATTTTGAAATAACATTTAACAATAGAAATGATAAAAATAAAAGTTGTCAAAAATTAATCTTAAGTCAAAAACAAAGTGCAACGCAATGCAGAAAGCATATGAACTGTGATTACTATTTTGTTATTCAAATACACACAAACACTGAGAAAAGACTGGAAAGATATGACAGCAACTGTTGAGCAGTTATCTTGGACAATGTGATTACTGGTGATTTTAATTTTCTTTTTTTGTGTGTGTGAAACCCTCCATTTTTAACTTGCAGTTATAAGCATGTTTTATTTTTAGTCAGAAGGAAACAAATACTGTTGTATACTAGGTTAAGCATGATGTATATTTCTCTAGGAGACATAAAATCATGTGCTTTTGACTCTTATACATTCTCCCATTAATTTATATCATCAGCATCTCCCTACCCAAAGTGCATGCTCCAAGTCTTTAAACTCTTTAATATTGCACATAAACAATTAAGCTTTCAAAGCATGCTCTTGTGTGTGTATGTATATGCATGTGTTTAGATGAAAACATATATCAGGACCTTTCTTAACTGAAACAATTTCACATCTAGTTTAATATTTCAATCCTGTATTCAGAGACTAGTATATTTAGAATCATTTCCAGTGACGCCATGGAAACTATTTCATGTTATGTCAGTTGCTGGTGAGTGTGTAGGCAAAAACGAGCCTTTGTGACTGATTGGGACTTCTTCCTTCTTTATTAAAAAAGAAGAGAGGGCTTCCCTGGTGGCGCAGTGGTTGAGAATCTGCCTGCTAATGCAGGGGACACGGGTTCGAGCCCTGGTCTGGGAAGATCCCACATGCCACGGAGCAGCTGGGCCCGTGAGCCACAATTGCTGAGCCTGCGCATCTGGAGCCTGTGCCCCGCGACGGGAGGGGCCGCGATAGAGAAAGGCCCGCGCACCGCGATGAAGAGCGGTCCCCGCACCGCGATGAAGAGTGGCCCCCGCTTGCCGCAACTGGAGAAAGCCCTCGCACGAACCGAAGACCCAACACAGCCAAAATAAATAAATAAATAAATAAATAAATAAATAAATAAATAAATAAGAAAATCCTTTAAAAAAAAAAAAAAAAAAAAGAAGAGAAATCTTGAAGGGCTCCAATTTGCTGCTATTAATGATGCAAGTAAGCTTAATTTATAACTCCACTGAGAGCAAAGAAAGATTTTTTTTTCAATGTGGATTGCAGAAACTGTGAAAATCATGACACCAAGATATTACCTTCCCATTTTACTCTCAAAGTATTTCAGCTTCTTCTTTTTAGAAATAATTTGAGATGAAAATCCCCAGTAATAACATTTAAGTAGTGAGCCTCTCTGAAATGTCTTATTGTATGCAAGCCTTCAATTTAACTTAAAGCCTCTGTGTGAATACTCTCAGGGTCACATGCTGTCTCTAGCACCACCTGGTCGTACAGAGAAGTCCTTTACAACTACTGCAGATTTGGGGTTGAAAGCAAATTCTGTGCTTTGCCTGAGGTTATTAGCTTGCGTTGTGAATTACCTACCCATTTCTCCAAAATCCAAGGGGGAATATCTGTGGTGGGTGGCCCTGAAATTGACCAGATCAGTGATCTAATGTGACAGCCTATCTCTCGATGGGGCTGATGGCAGCCCAGAATTGGCTGGCTTTCTATGATACAGCAAAGAGAGAGAAAGAGAAATAGCTCAGGATGAACTTTCACAAAATGCATTAAGGATAAACCAAATGAATTAGAGAAGTTGAAAAATACACTTACTAACTTCTTCCAAATACTCTTTAAAATCACGGCCATTTTACGTTTCAAAAAAAAGAAATCAACTCGAAACAAAACTATCAAAACTCAATATAAAAGGTACTATCTGAAACTATTACAAAGGCATACCAGAGCTGGTCACTTTAACCCACCTTCTGCACGCCAAGCGTATGGCAATGACAGATAAAATATAAGAAAGGAAAACCAAAACCAACAAAAAGCCAATTCAGAAGCAATATTGCATCTGTATGAACTGAAAGAACAACAGAAAAACAGGATGTTAGTATGGGCTGAAGCTGCAGCTCTGCTAGGTTCTGTGTAAACAGGCACATGCAACCAAGAGTTGTGCTGGTTCCTGTGCTGTATTAGAAACTAGAAGTTCCTTCTTTAAAGATAGGGTACCAGAGGAAAGTTCATTGCTAGAAGCCAGGCCCTGAGTTGGCACTCCCTATGTTCTTTAATTGGGAAGATGTTTGGAATTAGGAGATTTCAGAGGGAGCTCAGGACCAATGGGGTCAAAAGTATAAAGATAGACCCTTATGACATTATTAGATTGGTGGCTCTGTGACTCTCTCTGAGCTATGGCTAATGATTGACATCATAAGTAAGACTAGGGTCTGGGTGGAACCTCAGGGTTTGGCGGATGCAGCTAAACAAACATGAGACAAGAGGTTATCAGAGGGAAAGTGTGTGTGTGTGTGAGAGAGAGAGAGAGAGAGAGACAGAGACAGAGAGAAGAGGAAGAGAATGAGAAAAGAAATCCGTCCCATTAAAAATAAGCCTGCACACCAAAATTCTAAAACACAGTAAGAAATAAGAAAGGTAGACCAAAAAACTCACTATTTAGAATATGTATTTATTATAAATTAAATCAATTTTGTGAAGCAATATAAAAAAGACTGTAAAATGAGTATGTTTAAGGAAAGGATAGTTACAGATCAGTATCCACAATGTCATGTATCTGTCATCGATCTACAAAAATCATTAAGACAATCTCAGAAGATAATAAGGTGTGGTAATTTGTGCTCTCACCTATCAACAGTAATTTTAAAAACATGGTAACTAAGACAGTGTGGTATTGGTGGAAAGATTACAAACAGGCAAGTGGAACAGAAGAGAGCCTAGAAACAGACCCACTTACATATGGAAACTTAATATATGAAAGAGATGGCAATTCAAAGTTGCTGGGGATAGAATAGATTATGCTGGAAAATTGGTCATCCATATGGAAAAAAATAAAATTAGCTTATGCATCACACCAGGCACAAAAATAAATCCAGGTGGATTTAAGAGCTGAATGTGAAAATCAAAACTGCAACACTTTTAGAATACAATAAGGAAGGCTGGCTCAACGACTACTGGATAGGAAAACATACATTAAAAAAGAAAGTAAGGGGCTTCCCTGGTGGCGCAGTGGTTGAGAATCTGCCTGCTAATGCAGGGGACACGGGTTCGAGCCCTGGCTTGGGAAGATCCCACATGCCGCGGAGCGGCTGGGCCCGTGAGCCACAACTGCTGAGCCTGCGCGTCTGGAGCCTGTGCTCCGCAACGAGAGAGGCCGCGACGGTGAGAGGCCCGCGCATCGCGATGAAGAGTGGCCCCCGCTTGCCACAACTGGAGAAAGCCCTCGCACAGAAACGAAGACCCAACACAGCCAAAATCAATCAATCAATCAATCAATCAAAACATACGCATCTGATTCAAGATCCTCATTAAAAAAAAAAAAAAAAAAGAAAGTAAGAAAAATATAAAGGCAACAATTCTAAATATGGCTTATGTTATATTAAAAAGCTTTGGTAAAGGTCCCATAAACAAAGTGCAATGACAAAAGCAAGCTTGGGAAATTTTATTTGCAACATGTATTGCTGAAGAAGGATTAATATATAGAATTTGTTAAGAGTGACCAATAGAAAAGGAAAAATAATGGTTAGATTATGATAACATCCATAAAATGGAGAACTCTGCAGTTGTTAAATAATAAAGCCGGTCTATATTTTCTTTTTTTTTTTTTTTTTTTATATTTTCTGATAAGGAAATATATCTACGAAGTGTTACTAGTGGAAATAAGCAAGTCTCAGAACAGTATGTGTAGTATGCTACTCTTTGACTATACATATGTATTAAATATACATATGTATTTGAATATCTATACATATTGAATGTATCTGAATATATATAGCATCTTTATTAGAGTAGACTATCTTATATATTCATAGGCTACTCTACTAAAGATGCAACAGAAAAACAATTATTTCTCCCTTAGGAAGGGAATTGTGCAAAAATTAAAAAGTCAGACAATAACAAGGGCTAGAAATGGGAAATTTCATATACTGCCAGTGGGAACATAAATTGACATAACCCAGTTTGGAGCAATTTCACAGTTTGCAGTAAAGTTGAATATGTGCAAATTCTTTTACTCAAAAAATTATACTCTAAGATACATACCTAGAACAGTGATTCTCGAAGTGCTATCCTGAGACTCCTGGGGTTGGGTTGAGGATATCTTTGAGATTCTTTTAGAGGGTCAGCAAGGGCAAAGTTATTTTTGTAGTATTACTAAGATATTATTTATCTTTTTCACTGTATTGGCTTTTGGACTAATGGAGTAAAATCAATGGTGGCATATAAGCATGAATCAAGACAGTGGTACCAAAACGTACTAGAAGACATTGTATTCCTCTTGGTCACGTACAGGGTGGGGGGGAAGAAAAACAAAAAACGAGGAAGTCTTACCTAATGATATCTTTAATGGAGCAGTAGAATTCAGTGATTTTGTTAAATCTTGAAACTTGAGTGTGGGTGTTTTAAAGATATTGGTGATAAAATGAGAAATTCACATAAAGTACAAGTGCTGCATACCAAAATAATAATGTTGTCTTGAGAAAAAGCACTTCTGTGATTACTTGAGTTACAAACTGAGGTAACTGCTTTCATTGGTGGACTGCCATTTTTCCTGAGAGACCAACTGGCAGACAAATTACTGTTATTCGGGGTTGGACTTTTGGCAACATTTTCTCAGAAATGAATGGAGTCCATCACTTCAAGGAAAACAAGCGACAGTATTTGTTGCCAATGATAATATTAGAAAATTCAAGTGAAACATCAGCATCTTGGAAAACTTGTATCTACCTTGTGAGCCTGACAACTTCCCAATACGTAAAGACTTTCTGATGAGATTGGTAGTGATAGTAACCAAAAAAGAGCCTTTTTATAGTGCATAAATGAAAAGTGTCAATATTTGGAAGATCTTCCTATCTAAGGGAACTACTGTTTTCCAAATGACCAATGCATGACATCACAAATCAAGCACCAGTAAAGGACCCACAGCGTAAAATAAACCAATGGAATTTAATGCAAATGAGTATAAATGATTAAGTTTGGTTACAAATTCCATATTGCAAATAATCTTTAAGAAACCACCGTCTGCTGAGTTTTGACATAGTATCAAACAGGAATATCTACAATTATCCAACACACCCCTCTCTTTTCCTATTTGATTTCTATGTGTGGCTGGATTTCACTGATATACTTCAACCCAAACATTTCACTCCAGGTTGAATGATGAAGTCGATATAAAAATCCAGACGTCTTTTTTGAAGCCACATATTGAGACACAGTATGTCTTAATGCAGTCTCACCCTACTCACTACATATTTTGCTTTGAAAATAGAAGTTATATGTCATAAAAATGTCATTTAGGCTACTGGTTTATTATTGCTATATTTAAATTAATGAAACAAATTAACATTTTCTTAGTTTTAATTTCTAAACACTAAACATTAGGAGATATAGCCCATATTAACAAAAACTAACAGGATAGGGTGGTAGTTATGGGAATGATGGGTAGAGGTTGGGGACATTTTCTGATGAGATAATATTTACACATTAATATAGAGAATGTAAGCAAATGAACAGCGGGTTCCTGATAGAGAGATGAGGAAATGCAGAGGCTCTGAGAGTGTGCTTGGTGCCTTTGAGGAACAGCAGGAAGGCCGGTGTGACTGTCACAGAGCGAGCAGGGGAGAGAGTTTGGAGCTGAGATCAGCATGGCAGGCAAGAGCTGGACCATGGAGAGCGCTGTTCCAAAGGAGAGTGTCTCTGTAAATGTTTGTGACACAGTTTTATGCTAGGAGTATCACATTGAACTTTCTCCCTGTGGCCATTCAAAGGCCATTGCACTTTACCCTTCGGTCAGATTGGATGGTTAGTAGGGCTGAAATCCCAGTAACTGAAAGTAGAGATGGGGTGCAAAGGCCCTCTTTGCTTGGGCTTTCCCACTCGGACACTGTTACCGGAAATGAGACAGAACCAGGATGCAGGAGGTGTGCTCGGCACACATAGGCCGGTTCACAGCATAGCCTGGCAGGGAGTCAACCCCTTCTATGTGATGCCAGATGAAACTGATATTTTCACATGTCTCTGGTAAGCGCTTGCTTGGGCAGTTCATTGGGAACATAACATATATAAATGTGTCAGTCTTTAGGAAGTCTTTCACCAGGCCAAAACCCAGGCTTTCCTCAACTTTGAGAGCATACATATAGCAAAGGAAATGTGTAGTCAGATGTGATGTCTTATTTGTATTAATTTAACATTATTAGTAATTACCATACTGTGCAGTTTTCCAAATAAGTTATCATGTGTCTTCATTGGTTTTACACTCCTAGCATGTTGCATGGTACCTTAACATATCATAGGTGGGCCGGTACAGAATGAATGAATGGATGAAGTATGAACGAATGAATAAATGAATAGGCAGGTAATATTTGTGAGAAAGTACAACTTTAATAGTGGGTACTATTTGGGAGAGAACTGTGTTTAGGAAAATGCTTCCATGTGCCTCCTGAGAATGGAGAGTGATATCCTGATGAGGGCAAGAGTCAGAAGGATGCCAAGGAACAGAGGCAGTTAAATTGCTCTGCCTAAGAGATGTTCAGAGTACTTGAAGTTAGAAAAAACAAAGAATACCAGAGAGAGGTTGGCCAATATGATGGAAAGATGGAGCATTTTAGAGAAAAGTGTCACGTGAGAAAAGTCCAGTGAGAGTTTTAAGAACGGGTACGTCCAATGTTTGATTCTAGGTTTGTGATCTTGCAGTAGGAGACCTCTTCTGTCTCTCCGAGTACCATTAAAATATAATGCAGCTAAACAGCCTGAGTGGCCGCGTCGGGGGATTACATGACAGGCCGGAAGAAGGAACTGTGCTCTGCTCTGCAGTCATCTGTCTGCGATGTCTGTAGAGAACTGGACGGTCAGGAGGAGGACAGTAGTCCAGAGGTCCCAGCCAGTGTATTCGGGAGAAGTGCGAAGAAGCAGCTGCCACATAGAAATACTTCAGTTATCGATACATTTTTCGTTGTCCTTATTAATTGTTGCTGTTGCTGCTGCTGTTTGCCTCAAGTAATATTAGATGGGGACCACTTTAGAAGGCGGAGGGGTATTAGCATCATTGTTACATATTTGGTGGTTTTAAATTATATTCACAGATTCTTAGATACTCTTCTCTTTAAGAGGTGACACTGAATTCACTTTGAGTCTGGGCTGAACTTAATAACTTGCTTCCAGTGAAGAGAATATGGAGGAAGTGATGGCATGTCGCTTCCAATGATTACAAAAGGACTGTAGGTTTCTTCGGGGTTCTTTTGCTCTGTCTCTGTCTGTCCGTCTCTCTCTGTCTCTGTCTCTCCTCCCCTTCCCCTCTGTCCAGTGTCCATTGAGGAGCTGAGGTCACACGAGTAAGCTTGGGGATGGATCCTTTAGTCCCAGTAAAGCCCATCTTACAGCCTGACTTGCAAGCTCAAGAGAGATCCTGGGCCAGAACCACCTGGCTAAGAAACTAGCCAGGTGGATTCCTGAGCCATAGAAACTATGAAATAACAATTTTTGTTTGCTTTAAGCTTGTAAGATACAGATGATTTATTACACATCAGTAGATAACTGATACACATATGATTATTCTAGCTTACAGAGGATAAACTGAAATCCCCAGAGGTCATTGAACATATCCCCAAACACAAAGCTATAAATTATCAGAATTGACATTCAAACCCTAGTCTTTTGACTCCTACTTCATTACCCCTTCCATTATATCAGACTACCACCAGTCGTATGGAAGTAAAACATTTCTTATATTTCCAGATCTGGAATATATAATTCTAAGAGCATTATTCACTCTTAATCAGAAATAACAAAATATAAAGATCAATGATTTAATCATTCTCTGTATATCTTAAACAAACAAACAAAAATACAAACTCTAAACCTCCAAAAACCAGTTCTTAGAACCAGAAAGCAGCAAAGAACTTTAGAGCTATCTGTCTGGAGTTTTACTACTCTAGACAGAAAATGAGGGAAATTTACTGACAAATGCCATGGCGTGAGTTAGAGAAGGGAGCAAGGACTCAGACTTAACGTCACCTGGATAAAGAAAGCATTTTTGAATTTTGGTATTAATGTACATACTTGGTTCCCTGAGGACAGTGGCTTACAAGTTCATATAACTTCACAGACATGAGGCTTGGCACAATGGCTGCCACAGAGAGTCGAAACTCTCTTACCTGACCTCTTACTAGATTAATAATGCTCCTCATTCCTTCTGTAAAACACACCGATGGACACTCGAATGCACACTGAAAATGCACAGCAAATAGCCTACCACTTCTACACATCTGGACACACCTGTTGAGTTTCATGCTTACCAAGAGCCATTATGTTTGTTTCCAAAACCTCTTTATGCCAAATGTACTTGCTATTGTAACAATTTTATTTAATTGAATATTATATAAGTGAATTAATATGAATTTTAAAAGAGAGCTTTTTTTTTCTATGAAATCTAAATTTAATGATTGGGGAAGAGTTGATAGAGGCGTGTTGTTAATTTTAAAAATTGTTTTAGAGTTAGGTATGGGGGAGAGATTGGAAGAAAAATACAACCAAAATCTACAAGGATTCTGCATTTTAATTCCTTCATATGTGTCCTCAAATTTCTGCTACATTTCAAAAAAAAGTGAAGCTTGATGTCAGAGATGATGCCATACCATGTGGTTTACATAATAATGACCATGAGAAATTGAAATCAAAGGACCCACACTCAACGTAAAGGTCTTGACCCTACATCAAGAAAATCATTTATATGATTTGATATTAGATAAATTATCTAAGGTATGTACATGTCATTTTTTAATGATTTCCAGTTTCAACCAATGTTTTCAATTAATCAACCAAGTTTTGGACACAAGCGTGTCAGATAATCTTAATAAGTGTTGAATGAATGAATGAATGAATGGGAAATTACATGGGGTAGGTAAAACAAAGCGCCTTACAGACTCAAGGCATTTTTCAGTTTATTTGAAAAATGTGTCAACACTATTTAATGTACACCTGAATGTCAACCCTATTTTCCATTATTGTGTATTTAGAAGACATTGAAGTGAACATAACTTCCAAGTCTCTCCTTGTTTCATGTTGCACTTATCTCCTTCCTTGACAGAACAGATTTCTTTCTTTGGGTGTCTTGTGAAAGTTTTCTCTTGGCAGCTCTAGCTGAGTGGCTTCCATGCTGGGTGAGAGTTTGCAAGCAGCCTATTTTTCCAATGCCATACACAATGTGATGGTGGTTTCTGACAAAGGAGTTTCCAGGGCTGCTAAGCAACCATTAGCGATGGCTAAAAACAGGGAGCAGCCATCATATTATGGGACTTGGGAAGCTTAAGGAGGTTTTATAAGCCAATAACTCTGGTAGATAATTACTATCAGATTCTGCTTTTGAATTGGATTAAAAATACAGTGTGTGTGAATCTGCAGTCATTTGTACAGCAAAAGCTGTTCCTCAAAGCCAGTTTGCATTGATTTATTTTCATGTGAGTTCTGTTTAAAAATATTCATTGTATGTGATCTGGGTAGACACTGTCTTCACGTGTGCTTATTTCCATGAATTAAACACATGTACTAACGCTATTACATGTAATGTAATAGCATACAAATATAGAACATGGGCTTGAAACTTTCTTCTGAATGGACCATCCATCAATTTCTCCAGATGTTTAGCTTTACATATTGCCACTACAGCATGGATTTATTTTCCTGTGCATTTTTTTCATTTGTGCATTCATTCATTTAACATTAATTGCCTGTCTTTACCATCATTTTTCTGTCTCTCCATCAACTACTCTTCTTTTGTTCTTCACATTTATTTATCCCCCCTAGCTCTATTGCTTTGCAGATGCCCATCTCCATCAACTCTTGATGTCTAGTTATCCATGTAGTATCATAGTACCTTCTCCTCTTCATTCAGCCATTTCTTTATTTTGTGGTTTTACTGACCACCCTTCTTAACTTGAATTTCCATCCCTTTCTGACCCCTTGATTTTTTTTGTAAAAAAAAAAAAAAAAATTTATTTGTAGCACCTGACATCCTCACAATAATGTCTAACTCTGAGCTCAATGAGGACAGGGATCGTTAAGTTTCATTTTGCTCACTACTGTGTCTCCACTGTGTAGTAGAGTGACTGGCACTTAATAGTCACCCAGTGAATATTTGTTGAATGAAGGCAGAAATGTCTGCATGTATTTGTATTCTCATCCACTTCAGTCTCCTTTCCACCATCACTTCATCAGGTTCTCTCTTATTATCATCTTTCTGTTATCAGTTATTCCAACAGACTGTCAGGCTCTCTACCCATCATCCCAACTATTCGTCTATCCATCTCTATCCCTAAACCTCCCTATTTGTATGTGAGCAACCATCTAACATTTTATTAGTATAAGATCTTTTTGTTTATATATCCTTGTGTCAATGTCTCTTTCGTCTCCTCTGTCACTCATTAATCCATCATTCTCCATCATGCCTTCCTACCTAAATTACCTTATGTATTATTTCAATATAAAATGATAAGTGTGTACAATTCTTAGTGAAAGGCCCAAAGGAAGGATTACAGAGAATTTACATCTTTCTTCCATTTATTTTATATGAATTCAATTACATGAACTCAGCAAATAAAGAGAAAAATAGCATCTTAAATAGTGCCTGCCACTCCATTTAATGAATGTAGTCCGTAAATGGAACATGAGATAGCTGCTGTTCCCAAAGTCATTTTTAATGAGATTATAAAGTAGAAAAACAGGTATTATTCATACGACATGGCCTTAAAAGAGCAGCCAACTATTTCTTCTGCAGCTCACCCAAAGAAACAGCAGTCTGTTCCAAATTTAGAGGAAAATGACTACGTTGGATCTATTGAGAGACAGTATAGTGGTTTATATTACAGCATTTTCCAATGGGAATGTCAAGTTTGACTATTGATAATTGTCGCCTTATTGGCTGCCTTTTGGAACCTAACCTCTGTGTAGCATATGACTCCACCATAGCCATTATCCATAGGGCAGAAGGGGAAGAGTGAAGCTTAAGCTTCATTTTGAAGGGTTATTTGAGATTTTTCAGGCAGAAAAGAAAGGCAGGAGCAGTCAAGGATGAGGGACGACAGACTGCTCACCAGAGTTATTGCACTGAATTTCTCAAGCACATGTGCATCTTTCTTGATCTCTGTCATTGTGTATCTAGTAGAGTTTTATAGTCATGACTTGGTATATCCACAAGGCATTGGTTCCAGGCCCCCCCCCCATGAATTCTAGAGTCCGTGGATGCTCAAATACCTTATATAAGATAGTGTATTATTTGCACATAACCTACTCACATCCTCCTCTATACTTTAAATCATCTCTAGATTACGTATACCTAATACAGTGTATGTCATGTAAATAGTTGTAAATATAATGTGAGTGCTATGTAAATAGTTGCACAGCAAATTCCGGCTTTGCTTTTAGGAAGTTTCTGGATTTTCTTTTAATATATATATATATTTTTAACATCTTTATTGGAGTATAATTGCTTTACAATGGTGTGTTAGTTTCTGCTTTATAACAAAGTGAATCAGTTATACATATACATATATCCCCATATCTCTTCCCTCTTGCGTCTCCCTTCCTCCCACCCTCCCTATCCCACCCCTCTAGGTGGTCACAAAGCACCGAGCTGATCTCCCTGTGCTATGCGGCTGCTTCCCACTAGCTATCTATTTTACGTTTGGTAGTGTATATATGTCCATGCCACTCTCTCACTTTGTCCCAGCTTACCCTTCCCCCTCCCCATATCCTCAAGTCCATTCTCTAGTAGGTCTGTGTCTTTATTCCCATCTTACCCCTAGGTTCTTCATGATCTTTTTTTTCCCCTTAGATTCCATATATATGTGTTAGCATACAGTGTTTATTTTTCTCTTTCTGACTTACTTCACTCTGTATGACAGACTCTAGGTCCATCCACCTCACTACAAATAACTCAATTTCGTTTCTTTTTATGGCTGAGGAATATTCCATTGTATATATGTGCCACATCTTTTTTTTTTTAAACATCTTTATTGAAGTATAATTGCTTTACAATGGTGTGTTAGTTTCTGCTTTATAACAAAGTGAATCAGTTATACATATACATATGTTCCCATATCTCTTCCCTCTTGCATCTCCCTCCCTCCCACCCTCCCCATCCCACCCCTCTAGGTGGTCACAAAGCACCGAGCTGAACTCCCTGTGCTATGAGGCTGCTTCCCACTAGCTATCTATTTTACATTTGGTAGTGTATATATGTCCATGCCACTCTCTCACTTTGTCCCAGCTTACCCTTCCCCCTCCCTGTATCCTCAAGTCCATTCTCTAGTAAGTCTGCATCTTGATTCCCATCTTGCCCCTAGGTTGTTCATGACCATTTTCTTTCTTTTTTTTTTTTTAGATTCCATATATATGTGTTAGCATATGGTATTTGTTTTTCTCTTTCTGACTTACTTCACTCTGTATGACAGACTCTAGGTCCATCCACCTCACTATAAATAACTCAGTTTTGTTTCTTTTTATGGCTGAGTAATATTCCATTGTATATATGTGCCACAGCTTCTTTATCCATTCATCTTTTAATGGACACTTAGGTTGTTTCCATGTCCTGGCTATTGTAACTAGAACTGCAATGAACATTGTGGTACATGACTCTTTTTGAATTATGGTTTTCTCAGGGTATATGCCCAGTAGTGGGATTGCTGGGTCATATGGTAGTTCTATTTTTAGCTTTTTAAGGAACCTCCATACTGTTCTCCATAGTGGCTGTATCAATTTACATTCCCACCAACAGTGCAAGAGTGTTCCCTTTTCTCCACACCCTCTCCAGCATTTATTGTTTGTAGATTTTTTGATGATGGCCATTCTGACCGGTGTGAGATGATATCTCATTGTAGTTTTGATTTGCATTTCTCTAATGATTAATGATGTTGAACATTCTTTCATGTCTTTTAATATTTTTGATCTGTGGTTGGTTGAATCCATGGATGAGGAACCCACGGTTACAGAGGACTGACTGTGTATTAATCTACCAAAGTAATCCATGAATAGGATTAAACATTGAAGAGTATAATATAACGAAAATGAATAGTTCCTTTGTTTTATTTATCAACTTTAGACATTGCCTAAAGCTGTTGTAAGAAGCAGTTTGCATGCAGGTTAAAACAAGGGCTCTGGAGCCAGCTTGTCTAGGTTTGAATATGGCTTCACCACTCTCTAGATGAGTGACCTTGGTTGGTTACTTTCTCTATGCTTGTTTTTTCATCTGTAAAATAAGAATAAAAATAGCACCTTCCCTAGAGGATCACTCTGAGAATTAAATGATTTAATATGTTTGAAGTTCTTAAAACAGTGGCTGGTACAGTCTTACTGTTGAGGATGATGTTGTTTTCTTGCTTTTAAATATTGGAATTTTAGCTTGCTTACATTATCATTCATCTTTTCTCTCTCTCTCCTCCCTTTATGGTTCTACCATTATCATCTGCAACTTTAAGCAACATTAACTGCTTCATTTCTCTTGACTTCTCTCTTTTCCAGTGAGGATATCAGTGGTTTCACCCTCTCTCCCATCCTGTTCACCTTTCAGGGTCGGTCAGTTCTATTTTGATCTTTACCTTCTCAAAGTTGATAACGGTTTTAGTCTGTTCTGTAACCATGATTAAGATTTCTGCGGTTTGTCCAAAACTCTAAAATGGAAAAAACATAATAAAAATGAATTTACATTGGCAGTGTAAATGGTGGTCACTGCAGAGACAAGCAGTATACTTAAGACCACATTCCTATCTCTCCAGGTCCAATGTCACAGCTACTTAGCTATACAAAGGAGAGTGTTCCAAGAATCCATTTCAGTTGGACACGCCTTTTCCATAAACCACATTGATTTTACCGTGACCTCAAATTTTTCTAAGATAGCCTTCGTTGTATCGAGTCTATCAGTTCTTTCCATATCTCAGAATCTTCCATTCTGGATCCCCTGTCCTCACCCTCCCAACTGGACTGCTGGTTTTGTAGGATACCTGAATAGCTGTTTTCCTGGAATTTCCCTTACTGTTTGACTGGATCCTATTTTCTTCTTCTTCCTGGTTTACTCCTTTTGGGTTCTTCCTAAAGTACGTTCCCAAGTAACATTCTGAAATACATGAGTTGCAAACTTTGAAGTCCGTGCTGCCTGAAAAGTTCTTCATTCTGCCTTCATGTTTCATAGTCTGGTCAGAATAAAATTTCATACACACACACATTTTCCTTTCAAAACTTTGAAACATTTCTTTATTGGCTTCTAGCATCCAGCATAACTGATGACAAGTCTGATGTCAGTCTGACACTTATTCTTCTCTGTGTGACTGGGTTCTTACCCAAACCCACTCCACCCCGCCCCTCGGGAAGATTTTATGTTTTTAAAATTTTCATTGCTGTTATAAAGTTTTACAATTATATTCATAGGAAATAGTCTTAATTTTCATTTATTGTTCTAGGCACTTTGATCTGAAGACTTGTGTACTTTGGCTTTGGGAAATTCTCTTCTATTATTTACTGGATATTTTCTGCTCATAGACTCTCTGTTCTCCCTTTGCAGAACTTCCATTAGTCATAATTTGAAACTATAAGATAAATTCTCTTTTTTGTGTTTTCCCTCATATTTTTTCTCTTTATTTTGTTCTCCTTTTTGGAGATTTGCTTAAATTTATCTTTGTCTTTATATTGAAAATTTCATTGGCAATTATATTTTTAACTTCCAGGTCCTCTTTCTTTGTTTCTGATTGTTCCTTTTCCATGCTTTCTGTTTCCTGTCTATGGATTTGGTATCTTCTTGTACCTCTCTCTCTGGAAACTGATTATACATATTTTGGAAGCTTACTCACAGGTAAGTGTGACATTGTCCCACCCTCAGCTCCAGAGCCATGGCTCAGAGATTTTGCTTGGGGGAGTAGGGGAAACAGGTTATAAAATAGCTCCAAATTTCTTCCAAAAGGAACAAATTTCATTTGCAACAGAGTGGAAAGTTCAATCCTAAGAATGTTGCTATGGACTAAGTCATGCCTCCCACCCCCCACACCCCACAAATTCATATGTTGAATCCCCAATACCCAGTGTCATGGTATTTGGAGATGGGGCCTTTAGGAGACAACTAAGTTTAGATGAGATCATGAGGGTAGGGCATTCATGAAGGGATTAGTGCCCTTATAAGAAGGAACACCAGAGAACATATTCTCTCTCTTCTGGCCAAGTGAGGACACAGTGAGAAGGTGACTGTCTGCAGGCCAGAAGGAGAGCTCTTACCAGAAACTGCCCATGCTAGAATTTTGATCTTTGACTTCTAGCCACAAGAACTGTGAGAAAATGAATCCCTGTTGTGTAAACTACCCAGTCTCTGGTATTTTGTTATAGCATCCCAAGGTAAGACAGGTTTTCTCAAAAAACAGTAGAGTTTTTGGTGAAAGGCCGTTGGGAAGAGATAGGTACGGTACATTAATTTGACATGTAGGCTAAACTATAGGCTGACTTCTAATTCTAGAGAGAATTGGAAAAGAGAAAATTGGGAGGAGCCCTTCTGTCATAAAAATGGGTCTCAAACACTGACCTTGCAGACTATATTTGTAAAAAAGACTACCTTTGAATCAATCTGTGACACAAATTATGCCCAAGGACACTGTTGAAAACAGTGGAGCAATCATCCAGTGATTAGTAGAGTTTAATAGCTGGGAGTGGTTAAGGGACAAGGCAGTCAAAGAGAGCTCTGCCCCAACCACTGTCATCCCAGGGAGAAGGCAGGCATATCTACGGCTTTGCACCCTGAAGTGCAACATCAGGGGCTTCACATTCCTGGAGGAGATATACTTCATTCAAATAACTCTGCCAGTCGCTAACCAAATTAGAAACCAAATAACAAAAAGCTCTGGAGAAGATGGATCAGTATCCAGAGTTAACTACAACATATTTTCTAGAATGTCCATGTTCCAACAAAGATTACAAGACATGCAAAGAAACAGGAAAGTATGAGCCATATACTGGAAAAAAGAAATTTCAGGGACCAGAAACTCCCCACCAGAGCAAACAGATGTCAGATTTAACAGGAAAAGACTTCAAAGTAACTATTATAAATGTATTCAAAGAATGAAGAAACAATGATTAGGAAGTAATGGAAAGTATGACAACAAAGTCATATCAAACCAAAAGCATTAATAAGCAGGAATTATAAAAAAAAAATCAAATGGAAATTCTTTAGTTGAAAGTACAGTAACTGAAATTAAAAAATCACTAGAAGGTCTCGACAGTAGGTTTAAGCGGGGGAAGAAAAAATTAATGATTTTGAACATAAACCAATAGAGACTGTGCAATCTGAACAACAAAGAGAGGGGAAAAAAAATGAAGAAAAATTTTAAATAAGCCTCAGAGAAATGTATGGTACCATTAAGCACACCAACATGGATTTTATTGGTTAGTTTTCTGAGTCAACTTGGCTAGACTTTAGTACCAAATTATTCATTCAGACAGTCATCTAGATGTCTCTGTGAACGTATTTTGTAAAAGTGGTTAACATCTACAATCAGTTGTCCTTAAATAGAAATCACCCTCAATAATGTGGGTGGGCATAATCCAATCAGTTGATAGGTTTTGGAGCAAAAACCTGCATTTCCTTAGAAGAAATTCTGCTTCAACACTGCAAAAGCAGGTCCTGTCAGAGAGTTTCCAGGAGGTGGTGGAAGCACGCCTGTGTTGGGCTAAGGAAATGACTGCAAATGGTCACTCAAAACCATAGGAACAAATGATGAGATTAAGAAATGGTAGAAATGAAAGTTAAGATAGCAAAAGCTATAATTGTTTACTTGTTTTCATTGTTGTATCTGAGTTTCTTTAAAACACAAAAGTATATAAAGCAATAATTCTAACAGTGTAACATTATACAGTGGTTACTACATTTATAGATGCAATATGCTTAATGATAATATCACAGAAAGAGAAAGGGGATAGAGATATTTAGGCATATCATTTCTATATCTCAGTGGAAAAAGTATAAATCTTTAACTGATTCTGAGAATTGAAGATTGACATGGTAAGCTCTAGAGCAACCAATAAGGAAATAACTTAGAAAAAATTAAACTAAAATGCTGCATTAGTCCCCTCTTACCACTCCTTTTCAGTATTGTACTCAAAGTTCTAGCAAATTCAATAAGACAAGAAAAGGAAATAAAATATATACAGATTGCAAAAGTAGAAATAAAACTGTTGACAGATGACATTATCATCTATGTAGAAAATCTGAAAGACTTGATTTTATATAAAAAAAGAAAAACCCTTTTGGAACTAAGGGATTATAGCAAGGTTGCAGATGCAATGCTAATATAAACAAGTCAATCACAGACCAGCAGTGGAATTTGAAATTAAGAACACAATATCGTTTACATTTGAACCACACCCCCCAAAAAGAAATATTTAGGTAAAAATATTAACAAAATTTGTACAAGAGCTATATGAGGAAAACTGCCAAACTCTGATAAACAGAATTTTTAACAAAAGAAATAAATGGAGAGATATTGCATGTTTATGGATAGGAAGGCTCAATATTGTCAAGATTTCAGTTATTCCCAACTTGATCCACAGACTCAGTGCAATCCCAGTCAGCATCCCAACAAATGATTTTCTGGATATCAACAAACTGATTCTGAAGTTGATTCCAGAGTGTTCAGACAGAGCACTGAAGGAGAAGGACAAAGTTGGAGGACAGACATTACCTGACTTAAGACTTATATAAAGCTATCAAGACACTGTGGTATTGGCAGAAGAATAGACAACTAGATCAATGGAACAGAATAGAAAGCCCAGATACAGACCAACATAAATACAGTCAACAGATCTTTGACAAAGGAGTAAAGGCAATACAATGGAGCAAAGATAGTGTTTTTGACTTAGGGTGCTGGAGCAAACTGGACATCCACATGCAAAAACGTTAATCTAGACAGACCTTACACCTTGCATGCAAGTGTACTCAAAATGGATCACAGACCTAAATGTAAAATGTGAAACCGTGAAACTCCTGGAATATAACATAGGAGAAAACCTAGAACCACAAGAAAGCTGGAACAGTTGTACAGAAATAGTAGGCTTTAAAACAAATAAATATTGTTAGAGATAAAGAAAGAAATTTTATAATGACAGGAGTACATCCATCTGAAAGGTATGACAATTTTAATCACATATACACCTTAAAAAAGAGCACTAAAATACACGAAACAAACTGACAGAAATGAAAGGGAAAGTAGATGAGTCAACAGTAATAGTTGGGTCAATAATAGATGAGTCAATAATAATAGTTCTGTCCATTAAGGATAGAACAACCAAGAAGAAGATCAACAAGGAAATATCAATAGAAGATGTTAACAGTATAAACCAACCAGACCTAGACATATAGATAGAACACTACTACATAACAGCAGAAAAGACATTATTCTCAAGTGCACATGGAACATTCTTCAGGATAGACCATATGCTTATGCCATAAAACAAACCTTAATAAATTTAAATGGATAGAAATACTAACAATGTATATTCTCTGACCACTCTAATTTATTGAAAATAGAATTCAATAACAAAAAGAAATTTGAAACAGTCATAAGTATGTGGAAATAGAATAGCACACTCCAAATAAGCAGTTGGTCAAAGAAGAAATCTGAAGGAAATTAGAAGTTCTTTGAGATTAATTAAAATAAAGACACAACATACTAAAACTTATGGGATGCCACTAAAGCAGTGCTTAAAGGGAAATTCGTAGCTGTAAATGCCTATATTTTCAAAAATGTAAGATCTCAAATCAGTATTGTAACTTTTCACCTTAAGAGTAGAAAAGAAAGAATAAACTAAACCTAAAGGAAGCAGATGGAAAGAAATAATAATGATTAGATTCTAGAAATTAATGACATATAAAATAGAAAAACAATAGAGAAAATCAGTGAATGTTTCTGCATGTTGGGTGCATCTATTCTCCATACTTTTAATACCTTTGTTTTCAGATACAAATACCACAACTCCTGTCCTTTGTACCCGGATTTCTATGTCCTGATTTTGTCAGGAATTGAACATGGCAGACAGGTTTTCTCATTGAATGTAGGTCCTCAGCATGTTTTCTAGGCTGTGGCTTCCTCTGCTTTATGTCATCAGTCCTTTATCTGCTTACCATCTTCTAGATATTTGTTGAATCATTTCTTTTTGGTGGTTCCCTTCCCATTCTGTTTGTTGTTATTTGTCATTAAAAAAAAATCCCTTTATTATTAACTTATTGGTCTCCTAGGAGGGAAAATATATAAATGCACATAATTGTCATTTTGAACTTGAAGTCCTAACTTAATTTTACATTGTATCATCACAGAATGGATTTTCATCAATTTCATGAGCATAAGTCAGTGACTACTATTTTAAATATGAACATATACTTAATTTCAGGCATTGTTGTGTTAGTTAACCTGCTGATTCTACTTCTGATACATCTGTGACTGGGAAAGAAATTTTTATAGATGCAATGCTGAAATGGATTAAAGCCTGCATATGCTTGAGAGATGTGTTCATGTTACTGCATTGAGTTTTCCACCACGTATGGTGTAGAATTTAAATGTTAAACATTTATTTCTCCTATTAAGATGTTATATGTTTAAATGTTGAAATTTGAAGAGTTGATTTCTTTTTTAAAATTATACATATTCTAAATCAGGGAATTCTAAAGTAAAATGTTACTATGCCACTAGTATTTTTCATATGATAGCATTTTACATAAAATACTTTTTGTATTTTTATATGAATGTGTCTTCTTACATCCTAAGGTTCTTAAGTAAAAATCAAACAAGAAGGAATATGTTTACTCCTGGGCTTCAATATCAGCCTAGTTTTATTTTACAAGAACAAAACAGTACCATATTGTGTTAGTATTGATCACATTTACACAGAGTTATAAATATAATATTTCTCATATCTACAGCTCAAAATTCACTCATTTAAAGGGTCTGAAAATATAATTTCTACTATGCTAAAAAAGTACATCCAACTATAAATCTTCTGTGCTCCAAATGGTGACAACAAAAATCTCCCATCTGCCATATGATCAAACTACACTTGCTATATATTCGCATCATCAACAAAATAATAATATCAAAGAAGAAACAGACCAATGGTGGTTTATTAGTTAATTTAAAAATATACAGTCCACAGGACTTCCCTGGTGGTGCAGTGGTTAAGAATCTGCCTGCCAATGCAGGGGACAGGGGTTAGACCCCCGATCCGGGAAGATCCCACATGCTGCGGAGCAACTAAGCCCGTGCGCCACAACTACTGAGCCTGTGTTCTGGAGCCCGTGTGCCACAACTACTGAACCCCGCACGCCAAGAGCCCGTGCTCCACAAGAAGAGAAGCCACTGCAATGAGAAGCCCACGCACCGCAATGAAGAGTAGCCCCCACTTGCCACAACTAGAGAAAGCCCGCACACAGCAACGAAGACCCAACACAGCCAAAAAAAAAAAAAAAACAAATACAGTCCGCATATTCAATGAATAATGCCCCATAAGTAAAAAATAAGTATCGCCATATTGACAAAAACTATGTAATCAAAGCCTCTTAACCTTGGTTATTCATCTGGTAAATGTTAGAAGGACAGTATAAAGCATTATGATATTAAATTTCAGAAATGCCTCACTAATTTATGGTATGTGATCTTTTAAATTGTCTTTAATTATCATAAAAATTGATATTAGTCTCTCTTTCATTGCCTCTTTTACCTGGGGGAAAACTTAGGATGAAAAGCCAAAGTACTGAACCTTAACACCAGTTCTGGCACTAACTGGTATGACTTTTATTTGGCTTTTTTTGCTTAATTTATTTAACTTTACCTGAGTTTTGGGTTTCATATATATTAAGTAAAAATGTAGTGACTAGTTTCCCCAGCCCAGAAAGATATTGGATGATTCCATGCAATGCCTTATAGGAAAGGATTTTGAAAATTATCATTTCTAATCTGGCAAAACTTTGTGGAAGAGTAGAGATTTCCAAGCTATAAATATGCAGGGAGAGGCTTACTTATAGCAAAGGACATCTTTCCAGTGTCATATATCTAGCTTCAATGAAGTTTAAGAATCTAAAATTTAATTACTTATATTTATATGAATGGTTCATTATATAACTTGAAGGTCAAAACCGTTAGTCTTATCTTTATTTCCAGATAATACCCAATCAAGAAGATAATTGCACAGTTTCAGTACTACCTTTAACATTACATACATTATCTCCAGGCAGGAAAGTGAGGGTGTGGAGGTTTGAGGTAAGGAAATGTTTTTTGTTGTTGTTGTTGCTTTCTATGTACTGGAAAGTGGACTTAATTTGAGTTATCTCTAGAGGATGAGGTCTGAAGCCAGACAACTCTGGGCCTGAGTCTTGGCTCTGCAGTTTATCACTTACACCTGACCTGTTTCCTCATTTGAAAAATGGAGATACTAACTACTTAGCACATAAAGCTGTTGTGGGAATTATAGGAATTATTGCCTAGGAAGCACTTAGTACAAAGGTCTGGGACCTAGTGACTGTTCAATAAATGTGACCCATTTGTATATTAATGACAAAGCCAACAATGAAAAGGGTGCTCAACAATGTCACCAAGACCATTATTGCTCTGCAAAGTGAGTACTCATGGATTCCAGTCTGGGCATTTCTATTAAGTAGTTGTGTACTGTTTCCTGAATTGTAGGTTGTGAATAATTACCCTTAAGACAGTTTAGCAACGTGTAAAATGTGTTATGGTAGCAGGAAAGGTGTCTGGCTTTTGATCACAGAGATTTACACTTTCACCGTACTTTCTGACAAGATAGTTAACCAGGCAATATACATTGCCAGGTACACAAAATTGGGTATTTCTCCCACTTTTGTCCTGCCATCTTTCCTGTTCTGTCTTCTGCCTCTTACTCTTACCCTCTCTGCCTCTCAAATCTTGACTTTCAGCTCCTAATAGTTGTCTCAGTTCTTTCTGGCTTTTAAAAAATATACTCTGCATATAGTTCTTGGATTTATTGAGTTTGATCTGCTCTATGTGACTTTCAAACTCTCTGACACCATGAGTTCTTTTTTTTTTTTTTTTTTTTTTTTTTTTTTTTTTAAATTTATTTATTATTTTATATTTATTTTTGGCTGCGTTGGGTCTTTGTTGCTGCGCGGGGGCTTTCTCTAGTTGCGGTGAGCGGGGGTGACTCTTTGTTGCGGTGCGCAGGCTTCTCATTGCGGTGGCTTCTCTTATTGTGGAGCACAGGCTCTAGGCACATGGGCTTCAGTAGTTGTGGTGTACAGGCTCAGTAGTTGTGGCTCGTGGGCTCCAGAGCACAGGCTCAGTAGTTGTGGCACACGGGCTTAGTTGCTCCGCGGCATGTGGGATCTTCCCGGACCAGGGCTCGAACCCGTGTCTCCTGCATTGGCAGGCGGATTCTTAACCACTGCGCCACCAGGGAAGTCCTGACACCATGAGTTCTTAAAGCTACCACTGCCAGTCAGATATGCTCTGGTATATCTGATGCCACCCATTCCTCTGCCCCACCCCCCAACCATGGAGCCCCCAGGAGCTGTGCTGGCCCCCACCTGTCTGATGGAGCAGAATGAACACATGGTTTGTTGTTTCTGCCTACAAAATCTGTTCTCACTGTATACTAGACTAGTTCCCAAGCATGGCTGTGTACCAGAAATCACACTTGGATCCCACCCACACAGATTCCATTTCAGCAGGTTTGGGATGGAATCTGGCAATTTATAGTTAAAAATAAACTAGCCTAGCATCAGGCCCCAAAACCGTGTTTGTGGAAACCAATGGAGTTGACATTTATTATGCTATTCCACCCCAACATGAAAGGCATGAGAGCATGAATTTTGTTGTGTTCACTATTAAATACCCTATTAAAAGCATAGCGTCTGACATGTCTTAGTCCTTCAAGAAGCAGTGGAATGAGGGAATGAAAATATTAATGAATTTAGTACCAAGATCACTATAAGGCAAGTGGAAAGAACAGAAAACTCAGCCTGGGATGGAAGGAAGACAACTGAGTCACAACTAACTACTCAACTACTTGTCAAGTACTGTCAGGACCATTTGATCTAAAGTGGCTGGAAATCGGATTTTAGGAGACTACAAGCATAGCTTGTTTCCTGGAACTTTTCATATCACTGCTTCATTCAAGACAAAATCTCAGAAACCGGCTGCGATGTCGGTCATCTAACAAAGATCATGGGTGCCCAGTCTATACTGTGAATTTAACCCAGATTATCATGAACAAATGGTTTCTTTACATTTGAATATCAGGTCCACTGTCTTTAAGATGTTGATGACTAAATATACGGCTTTTATTATGACCACTGGAGACATTTTTCTTCTCAAGTTTTATGCTTGCTCTTTTGTGCTAACCATAGTTTTAAAGTCTCAGAACAATCACTTACACCCACATATCATGCGTGATGTCTAATTTAACCTCTAAACAGACTCCATTTCTCATGTCACATAGTAGAACGCTGCTGTATTCTCTGATGATTTCTGTGATTGCTGCACAGAATTATTTTCAAACCCACACATGTCCTCTAAACCAGATCAAGCAGGGCTGATTGATAGTATACCAATCAGTGTCATCTCTTCTTTTTTCCTACCATGTTCAGAAATAGCAGCCTAGGGTAGAAAAGCTTATTAACATCATTGTGGTTGGCTGTGAAACACTGGTGGTCAATGTCAACTGCAGCAAGTATACTCACAAAGGTCTTATATTCTTTTTGTTGTTGTTTTACATGCAGTTGCTTAAGCTTTTAAGGGATGGGTGTTTTGTGGTTTTATCCCCCTTGGTGTATAAGAAAACAAGACCTTCTTTCATAAACCTTTTAAATTTAGTCCTATATATTTCTCCCTGACAGGTGTTTTTTCCTTCTATTTTGAAAGTATTTTCAGTTAATCATGGAATAGAGTTATATGGTTCTTCTTACCACCCTTTTAATATTCCATTTTTTCCCCTACAGATCAGCCTATCCCTCAGTAAGATATCCAGTATGAACTCATTTGTCCCCTTTCTTCCTAACTCTGAAATTGACTTCTCCATTATTCCAAGTGAGTTTTGATAATATTCTCTTCATGAGATCATTCCAAATACATTCTTGATGTACATCCCAGACCCTAAATATCCATAAGAATCATTTTCCAAAATCACGAGTATGGAGCTAGGGGTTGGTACAAGGCCTCCATAGGTTGTAAGTGCCTTTTGACAAAAATCTATAATCGAGAAGAGTAGTTTCCAGGGAGAGCAGTTGATTTTGGTTTTGACTACAGTAATAGAAGCTTGCGAATAATTTTGCCTACTGAATGATATGAATTATTAAAATTCATTATATTTATGAATTAAATATAATTATTTACTTTCTAGCTTCATGATTTTGGTACATTTTATATATCTACCTGTCTGTCTGTTTATAACCATCCATCCCTGTTTTGGACTTTTGATCTAGTAATTAAATCAAGAGCCTGTTTGTCTAAAATAATCATGCAGAAATTAAATTATATTCTGGAACCATACATTCCCCTACTTTGTCTCAAACTTCAAAAGGTTGCACATGCTCAAGCCCAATGGCCCTAACCATGTGTTTAGAAATCTTTACCTGGCTCTTCAAACTTAATGTACAAGAAATCACAGTTAACATATTTCCATGCTCCCAGCCCCAGATAACCTATCTCCACTTGTACCTGCCTAGGGCTATGTATATTATCCTTAAGAAGGAGAAGTGAGGAGAGATCAAGGACATTGTCTCTATTTATGTGTTTCAGTCCTGTGAGGTAGAGCCTCCTCATCCAAGGAGAGCCCAAAGTGGACCCAGAGCTACCAGGCTTAACGAAAATACAATTGAACTTATTTCATGATGTTTTCCGTTTGCACTATCATTTTCGCAAGCTCACTTAATAACATTTCCATACAGAAGGAGACATTGCAGCTATTCTGAAGGAAATCACCTTACTGAAATAAGTGCATACAACCATGACTCAGCCCCATATCCATGACAACCAGTGTTAATGGAAAACTTGGAGACGACACCACATTTTCCCTCAAGGTATCCAAGGTCTGGTAGAAGTTACATACACACATAGGTAATTTACAGTGCAGTGCAGTAAGAGCTCTATTAGGTGGGAACGAGTAACTCAGCCATGAAAGTCTGGGAAGATCTCATACAGGTAACGTTATTCTGGGATGAGTGGACTTTACTAGACATATAGGAAAGGAAAAGTTATTTCAGATCTAGTGCACCTGATTTTTAAAGACGTGGAATTGTGAAAGAACATGGACAATTTGGTAACCAGAACAAAATTCTGCGTGTTTGAAGTGCCGGGTATGTGTCTTGGTGGTTGGGGGCGCCATGGGGAAAGTAGCCAGAAATGCTATAGGAGAGCAGGTAGGCTGAGTTCGTAAGGGACTTTGCATGCAGTACTACCATACTTGAACTTTATTCTGTGGGCAATCGTGAGACTTTTCATCAAGATCATATTTATGGTCTAGAAAGAATTCTCAAGCTGGAGTGTGGAGGATCATCCATAAGGACAGTGAGGCTGGAGGCAGGGAAAAATAGGAAACTTGGAGTGTTCTATTTTGCTTCAGGTAGAGAGTGAGAATAGGAGAAACAAGATGACTTGGAGAGCTATTTCCTCTTGTATCCTTTTCCGTCCTTTCCTTATGTCTCCTCTTCTCGGCATCTTTGCTCCAAGTGTCTTGTTCATATGTTTGGCATTCACACACACTGATTTCTGGAATCTTTTACCAGGCCAGTCTGTTGATGCCACTGGATGGTTGCCATGCCCACATTTGACTGCAGAAGCCAACTTCTCTTTGGAACAAGAGCCCAGATTTGACTACTCACACTAATTGTTTAGGTACAGCTAGATGACTTCCACCTCTTTGTAGGTGGAAAGATAAAGACACTTGCTCTTGAATGCCAAATGCTGAGGCTGGGCTGGGTTTCTGAAGAAATCCCCTTTACTGTGAAAGTGAGCTGATGAACCTCATGACTTCCTCCTGTTGCCTCCCAGTAAAACCCTTGGTGAAACTCCTCCTTATTGCACTGAGATTGACTCCGCAGAATGATAAGCTCTTTCTTCCCCTATCAAAGCACTGCTGGAATTTGTCTAATTAACATGATAAATGGTATTTAACTGTTCACAGATTCAAACAATCACCGCAGTCGTTAGTGAGTTAGTGAGCATGTTGGTTGCCTGACTTAAAGCTTACAATAAATTGGGAGTGTTATGGATTTAACTTCTTTGTGCCTGCTGTGAGTTAGTACCCAACAAAGGCATTCGTATTCACATTGCATTCCTGGAGATTGTATCCCCCCTTTTCTGTTCTTCACGTATCACCATGATTGATTAACTTTTTTCAATTAGCTGTGTTTATGAGTAAAGAGGGACACAGTCCTTTGATACATGGTTGGACGTGGGTTTGGTCCTTTGAGAACTGGTAGTTGTTAAATCCAAATGCTAACATATTTCAAGAAAGAGAGTGGTACTGAAAACCAATGCTGGCGAGAAAAATGTAGCTTCTGTTCTTTGGGGTTCATCCAGGAAATTGAGAAAGGTTGGTATCATCATTGAATATCTTTATTCCTTTCCATCTGCCAAAGTATGTCAAGGGACTAGTTTTTTCCTTGCTTGGTATTTTGGTTTATGCGCCACGTCCCATCAGACATTTCAAGTAGATATTTAAATGGACAAAGTGTCATAACTCATAATATCTGCTTTGCACACAGCCGCTTATATGCCATTAAGACTTTGAACAAAGCCCTACTGCTCTCTGACTTGGTTTACTTCCCTTTAAAAATGGCACTAGAGTATACGGATTTCTCTGATATTATGAGACTGTGTTTATTGTTATTGTTATTTTCAAAACACACTAAAAGGATCCCTAAGGAGAAGAATGATTAGACTCTTAGGAAAGATTAGAGGGCATAGTAGCACAAAAGCTCATTTGTTAATTTACTTAACAAATATTTGTTGAATCCATGTTACTGCCAATCATATAGCCATTTTCTTTGCGCTGACAAAATGATGCCGCACGTAAGGAAGGAATGTTCAGGGTCTCTTTTTCCAAAGGTCCAAGAGAGAACCAACTCGTTAAATACATTACTTACCTTTAAAAAACATTTAAATAACGTTAAGCAAGTTATAGACAAGGGGGTTTCAGATCAGTTACAAAAAGGATCTGAAGAGGGAGAAAAATGGAGCCGTTAAAAAATACCACCACCCCAATGGACTTACTGGTGAAGTGTATCTGTCGTCAATTGACATTCTAATACAGAAGCCATCTTTTTTTTTTTTTTTTTTTTTAAAGTTTAGTTTTTATTTATTTATTTATTTATTTATTTATTATTGGCTGTGTTGGGTCTTCGTTTCTGTGCGAGGGCCTTCTCTAGTTGCAGCGAGCGGGGGCCACTCTTCATCGCGGTGCGCGGGCCTCTCACCATCGCGGCCCCTCCCGTTGCGGAGCACAGGCTCCGGACGCGCAGGCTCAGCAATTGTGGCTCACGGGCCCAGTTGCTCCGCGGCACGCGGGATCCTCCCAGACCAGGGCTCGAACCCGTGTTCCCTGCATTGGCAGGCAGACTCTCAACCACTGTGCCACCAGGGAAGCCCCCAGAAGCCATCTTTTAAAAGTCTGATGGAGTTAATTTTGTATTACGTGGGAGGTTGGACTACACGGTGGTGACTCCCAACTTTCAGATTCTTTGATTCTACTTATGTCTGTGATTGATCCCATGTAGGCAGCTCTCTCGTCTTCTCCTGCATGTCTTGGAGCAAGCCATGGCACTCCTCTTTAATCCCACCAAAGAAAATGCATAGACACTAACAAGAAATGAACAATTTACAGAATGTTTGGTTGAAGAAATAAAGAATGATTTATATGAGATGATCGTAAAATTTCTCTTTAAAATCCTCATCAGATATCTTTCTGCCACATGAAAAGTCCTTCATTTGACTCCAGCCACTAGTTTTTTTTTTTCCCCAGACCCTTCCTTCAAGTGCCCCTTAATCTTAATCTTGCCTCTTTCCTCCCAAAGTTCCAATACTAGTTCCTTGACCTTCCACAATCTGTATTTATGTTTCTGTTTTATAGGTAAAACTGTTTAGAGCCATAAAGCTCTTTCAGTTTTCACTTTCCACACCTATCAGTTACTACTTCCTTCAAGGAAATAAAGGTCTCTCAGTCGCCAGGATCCATCCTTGAAGATGTGTATGAGCAACAAAACAGGTATTTCTCCTGTCATAGAAGAATCATTCTGCACAGTGCATAGCATATAGTAACCACTCAACAAAAGGTAGCTGTTGTTATTGCTCTCTTTTATTCATGTGTTCATCAAAAATACTTATTGTGTGGTTACCACGGGCTTAGCACTGTTCTAGACACTGAGCATGACTATGATAAACAAAACCTCTGTCCTTATTGATATTACATTCTAGTGGAAGGAAATAGAAAAAGATCCATGCTATGATATCAAGTAACAAGTACTAAGAAACACAATAAAGCAGGATGAGGGGATAAATAGAGATGTAGTTGGCTCTTTAAAATAGGATTATCAGGAAAAACTTCGAGAGCCATGTGGAATATTTGCAAGAGAAGAAACCAGGAAACTCTCTGAATCTAAACAACTTATATAGTAACTATGAAATAATTCCTTTTACCCAAAATAAAGTCTCTTTAAAATGGACTCTCCAGTCTTGAATATATATACAGACACATATTCTTATATTGATACATATACATATATACATGTATTTTTAAAAGATAATCACATGGTCTGCTTTCACACTACAGACATCTATTAAGTATTTGTAACACCTCACACCATACTCTGAAAAAGATCCCTTATGTCAAATTTCTGAATGTCAGAAATAAGTATGAGGTTGGGGATGGATTCTGCTCAATACAGTTAATATTGCTTCTTTGATTCCAGGCTACGATGTGCTCTACCAGGGGAACGCTAAAACTGTGTCACAATAAGCACCACTAAGTGGGAAAAGAAAGAATTAAGTATACCAGTTGTTGGAGACGTAACCAAAAATCCTCTGCCCTAGATAATGCTTTGAACTGGTTTTGGCTATTCTTTATTGGTATGTGGGTTGATGTAACCTTATTTTCTTAGACGAAGGTTCTAGAATGTATAGGCGCTGAATTATAGGTCACCTCTATAGAGCCATCCCCAAATATTTCAAGGGTATTAAAATAATAGAATTGGAGATTTAGAGTTTGACACAGAGCTAGTGCATATCAAATATGCCATGTCTTCCAAAAGTGAAAAACTTAGTCACATGAAGCTGGAATAAAGCTACCCAGCTTTTCCTTGCTATCCTGGGTCCCTGTGCTGGACTTTTGACTAATTGCTAATACCTGAGATTGAGTGAATGGGGAAGCCAAACACAAACCTGTGTTCATCTGTGAGGGCTTGAGGCAAGGGACTGCTGTTGATGTTTCGGAGCAGGAGTTGCCAGATTTAGCAAATAAAAATATGAGGTGCCCAGTTAAATGTGAATCTCAGATAAACAACAAATGACTCCCTAATGTATGTATCTCCAAGATATTACATAGGGCATACGTATGATAAAAAGTATTTTTTGTTTGTCTGAAATTCACATTTAACTGGTATCCTGTATTTTATTTGGAAGCGCTGCTCACAACCCCTGGCATTTGATATGCAAAGCTGAGCAAAGGTGGGCAGCAGAGTGAACTTCTGGAGCCTTGAGGTCAAAAAAGCTTACGTCTAGAGATGTGGAGTCTGTGTAAACCAGGTTAGGGGCTGATGGCAGTGGTGTGTTCACTAAGTGTCAAGCACTGTGCTTATTGCTTCATGTGCATTAATTATCTCATTTCATCCTCACAAAAATTCTTCCACCAATGTAATGTTAGGAGCAAAGCAACCCTTTCCTTATAATTAACTTAAACTTTCCTTATAAGTAAAGGTTGCAGAGCTAGTGAATGACAGAGGTTTGGAACCCAGATAGTCTCTCTCCAGAGTCCAGGCCCCTCATCCACTTTGACTCAAGGTTATTGTAAGGCTGGTATTAACAAGTCACTGGCTGGTTTCAAGTTCTGGTCCTTTTGATCTGTGGAAGAAATAAGGCCTTAAAGTCGGTTGATGCTTAAGGCTCTCTAATAAGACTATTTATAACTCTTCTGAATCAATCCCTGGACTTGGGTTTTGTGAAAATAAATGAAGAGGGCTGACATATTCCACCAAGAGGGTTCTATAATGTTTTGAGGCAAAATGGCATATGGATAAATTATTGGCGTCATTTAATGCTCTTGGTTTTTTTTTTTTTGTAAGAGTGGTTGATCACTCATTTGTCAAACATTTTCTTAGTACCTCTTTTGTGTAAATCACTGGGCTAAGGGCTGTGGGGTGGTAGGAAGATAAATAAGTCATAGCCTTTCCCCTCAAGGAATTTACAATTTAATTGGAGAGGCAGACATGTAAACAACTAACTCTTCAAATACCAGGCAGTGCGAAATAAGGCCTTTAACAGAAGTACAAGCAGAGTGTACTGGGAATATCTAGGATGGTGGATTCTCTTTGAGTGAGAAAGGGAAAAGATGAGATAAAGGAGGGAAGGCAGGGACATGAAGTAAATAGAGAGACAGATAAAAAAAAAAAAACAACATCTTTTGGTTGTTTTGCTATGGAGACATTAGTAACTTAGATATATAAAAATTTGATAATCATACAGTAATATTGGTTTAGAGGAATATATGATGCTTCTATCATATTTTAAATCTATATTATTTTTTCTGATGTCCCTTCATATCTCTTTTTATGAAAATTTTTATTTAAATCTCGTTTTCCTAAACTAGTATACTTGGATTTTGTTAATCATTTTAAAGTCATGTGGTAACAGTGTGCAAACAGGTATAAGTCCCAGAGATCTGACTGAATAATGCATGCTATGAAAACAATTGACAAATAGAAAATATGCATGCTCTGAATTACATATGTTTTTTAAAACAGCTGAGATTCTGTTTACGGTAACTTAAAAGGAAAATCATGCTAGATTTGAAACATGATGTACATTAATAAAATAAATGGATGGAGATGGATTTGGTATGTTTCCTCTATTATAGCATGATTTTTTTTCTTTTGTTTTTGGCCACGCCACAGGATTGAATCCCTCAGCAGTGAAAGCATGGAGTCCTAACCACTGGACCGCCTGGGAATTCCCTATTATAGCATGATTTATGTTATTTATAACACGTTATTGGACTTCGCTATTTAAAGTAATAGTTTTCTTTTTGAGAAGGTAGATATACTTAGGAACTTACTTCTTCTGAGATTGCTTCTTTCCATTGTGGGACTCTTTCTTTACTATGTATTCTAAGAAGAATATACTGATCTATCATTCTTAATTTAGAGAACCCTTCTTCCTTTAAATACTAGGGACCACAGCATAGCCAAAATGACCTCAATTATAATTTTCAAAAAGCTCTGAAATTTAAGCCATGAAAACAAGTTTGAAACTTTATAGAAAATTATATAATCCCCTCTGTGCCTTAATGTCCCCACTGTAAAATTGAGAACAGTAAGTTTAGCTACTTCATAGGGTGGCGTTGAAGATTAAATGATTATTATACACATCAAGTACTTACTGCAGTGCTTAACACAAAAAGAAGCACAAATAAATTGCCACCTGCTAGATTATAAACTGCATGTAGGTAGAGCCTTTTGTCTTATTTTTTTCCACTGCTTTACCCCAAAACAAAAACAGTTTTGGTCATATAACAGATGTTCAATAAATAGTTTGGGAATGTGGAATTAAGTTGTAGAGGTGGTAGAAATACCCTCTGTTTACCTTCATTGATAAGTGGTTGTGAAAGATAATTATCTCTCAAAACTGTGGCCTCTCCACAAATCTGTGTTCATATTTTACAAGCCCAGTCACTACACACGTGCATCTGTACAAAATACTTGATCTATTCCAATAGAAACGGTGGTTTGGACAAGATGAAGTCTTAAGAATTATAGACTTTGAGTCATTCACTAGTTTATTTATTAATTTATTCAACTGATCACATATTAATTAAGTGCCAGGCACTGGGAAGATGTTAGAAATGATGATAAATAAGGCACTGCTTCTGCTCTAGAAGAGCTGTCAGCTTGCACCTTGAGCCAGAAGCAGAGAAACAGCATTAAAATATGTGCTGTAAGTGCTACTTTACAAGTAGAAATGGTGGTGGTACAAGGGAGAGAGGAACCAGGGTTACCTATAACGAGTGAGCTGTATTCTGATGGATAAGCAAGATATGAACAAGTGATGACAGGCAAGGAGAGCCATTCCAGGCGTGTTCACCATGGGTAATTGAAGGGACACTTTTAGGAATATTGTATTTTAAAAGTCGGGTTATGGTTTTCTCTACAGAGTCTTCAGTTGGTGGAATAGCATGGCCTGCCACCTCTCCTCCTCTGCAGTATATCATTTCACCCTGTCCCTGCTCCCACACTCTTGTCGACTTTAAACAGAGTTGTGAGTTAAATTTTATTCAGGGACATTACTGAGGACGTTAGCCTGGGAAACAGCCTCTCAGTAAGTCTGAAGGGACTGGGCCAGACAGGTAGGGGAGGAGCGGGCAATATAAGCATTTTGGGGCTGGGAAATACGCGTAATCAAGGATATGTCTTGGTCAAAGATTACTGCCATTCACAAAGAACACATATCTCAAGTTAATGATTGTACTGCTTTTCTATGTATGTGAAGATGCAAGAATCTGAGGTCACTGAAAATCTTCCTTAGATATGCATCTTAACTATCTAGGGGCCCATAAATGCAAAGCACAGAACGTTTCAATCTGTTTTTCCCCATCAGAAATTCCCCTCAGGGGGACTATAGCGACTCTCTAAATGCTTAGAAATCCTTGTGTAACTCTGTTGAAGTCTAGTCTTCCAGCTTCAATGCTGCTAAACTGTGGCAAGGATAATTCCATACTGTGTCCAGTCAACTCAAGTGTAATATATGTGTCACTTTCATCCAAACAGTGACATGATTTCCCTATATGCTGTTCGAGGAAATAATAGTTTTATTAGTGTTCTGAGTGCAAAATAATGTTGAAATAATTTACTTACAACACGGATCCTAGCTGCGTCTGAAACAATAATGTTGATTTCATCAGGGCAGACAGAATCTCACAGCTGTAGAAATGGCTGTGAAAACAAAAGAGTAGAGGGGCTTTCAAACATGGTGAACATTTTGCTTATGGCAAAATGAACAGAGGCACATTTTTCAACAAAGATACATAAAACGTGAAATTTAATTTCAAGAGCATCATGTTCATTGACTCCAACCTAATTCTTTAGATGTGCTTTGGACTCTACACTCCCCCCCCCACCCCACAATAAATGCCATGATTCATGCACTTTTGGTTTGTGGAAAACTCAAAATGTTAAGTTGAAGGTTTGGTAAATAAAAGTTACATCTCGAACCTTGGAATGGTGCCCATATTTGGAAATTGCTAAAATCATGGCAGTAGAACAAAGGTTATGAAGAGGGTAGACCTTGTTTTGTTGAAGTCTTGCAAAGAACCTCCCAAAAGTCTTGTGCCTGTAGTGTGTACTAAAGAATTAGTGTGTGCTGATGTCTGGGGTACTGGTTGATAATAGCTCCATGGCTTTCTCCTTGTTTTGTCACAAAAACAAATGTTTCAAGAGGCAAATCTGCCCCCAAGGGACAGGAGGTGAGCATATGTTAAAAAGCAGCCTAAGATTTCGTGAACTTTAGTTGATTACAAGTTTAGTCATTGTTTGATGATCACAGGTTTATATCCTTGGCCCCTGCGCCAACATAATGAACCTCCACAGAATTCAAAAGAGAGCTGCCAACATCATTAAAGAACATTTGACATAATTTATACATCTTTTTATCTCTAAATCCCTGCTCCTGGAATAGAAACTTCATTTTTCTTATTTCCTTTTAAAATGACAAAGAGTTGTCCTTTCCTCTTCTAAGAAGGACTTTAGGCATGTCAAATTAATTTTCTCTATTATAACCTTACAACACTGTACTCTTCTGAAATACTGAAGAAATGGCGTCACCAAAATCTTGTTTGGCTTGCCACAGGTCACATTGAAAATCAGTTGCAAAGTCAGGACTGGGCCATAGGTTATTCAAATCCTACTCAACAGCAAACCCTAGTTGTCCTTACATTACAGAATTGTAGAGAACAGAACATGGGAACTGGTGTCAGGGCTGGAGAGCAAAAATAAAAGGAAGAACAGGGCACAGTGATTATTTATGTAGTGATGGGCCATTGATCTTATAGAACACGATTGCTCAACAGGGGCTGTGTCACTCCCAAGGAGATAAAAATTGGTTCTTTGTGGAGGGAAGAGCATAATCTTACTATTTTATGTATAAAGCACAGACATATAGCATATAAACAAATACTCAGTATTTCTGTGGTTTTACATTTTCATGGGCAGGGTATTTGGGAAGAAAAAAGGTCTAAAAAGGCTCTTTAGGGAAGTAACAATGAACAAACAAACAAAAAGTTTGAGAAACACAGTTATAGAATATTCCTAGGTCTAGGCCAGACAGACAAAAATGCAGTGTGATTGAGAGAACATGTAGCCAAAGAGGGTGAAGTTTTTCATCTCATGATAAGTGAGTAGTTATTTATAGACAACGGTATTAGAATCTTGGATAGACTGGAGTTTTGTTGTTCAGATATTGTGTTAGGCAGAATTCTAGAATGGATCCCGGGATACCCACTTGCTCTTATATAATCCCCTTCCCCAAAGTGTGGACTGAACCTATAGAATATGATGGAATATCACTCTCATGAGTATTTTATGTTATTTGGCAAAAGAGAAGAGATTTTGTAAATGTAATTCAGGTCCCTAATCAGTTGACTTTCAGTTAAGCAAAAGGAAGGTTGTCCTGGACAGGCCTGAGCTAATCGGATGAATCCTTTAAAAGAGGGCGTAGGTTTCCCTGAGCTCAGAGACTGGAAGCAGCAGAGAAGTGTTCCTGCTGGCCTTGAGGAAGCAAGCTGCCATGAGTTCTACAGCTGCAAGCAAATGAATTTTGCCAAAAACCTAAGTGATTTTGGAAGTGAATTGTATGTTTCAGGTGGGAAAGCAGCCATTTGAGCCCTGTGAGACCTTGAGCAGAGGAAGCAGTTAAACCATGCCCAAACTGTTGACCCGTGGAAATTTCGATATAATAAACGCTTACTGTTTTAAGCCACTAAATTAGCGGTAATTTGTTACACAGCAGTAGAAAACTAATACAGGTATTTAAAAGGGATTAAAGGAGGAGGAATTGCTTAGTGTTTTGAATCTCTCCACAGCCTTCCCAGGAATCTCGGATATTATTAAACATCAGGTAGTTTTAGCTTGCCAGGAATGATTATGCTATTTCCTTTTACCTTCCTTCTAAATTTAACGTTTTGGTCCTCGAATCAGGGAAAATACATTTTATGCCAAAAATCTTCTGAGAGTCTCCATCTGTACTAGTAATGTTCTTCTTAGAGAAACCAGAGTGATCAGGTTGCTTATTTTAAGAGCGTATCGATTTTCTTAACCTATACTCTCAGGGTGCATCACCTACTTCCAACATATAATGAGGATCCTCAAAGCTAGTTAATCCCACTGGCTACACACCGGGCCTTGAACTCACTCAGAATCACCCTCAATTCATATCACTCCCGACTCTCTAGAGAGGCCGGAGTCTTGCCATCTTCCTGGATACTCTGGGAATGATCAAATTAGAATATTTGCAGCCCACTGTTTTGTAATCACTCGTATCTTGTCATCCTACTTATCTCTAAAAATATAAGCCATGTTCCTCAGCTTCTTCTGCTTCATTTAGCTCTGTGCTTCCTCCTGTCCCAACCACTTCCTTTTTCTTTTAATTTCAAAACTTGTCATGATATTCTCTTTGACTTTCCTCTTTTAACCAAAACCTGGCTGCAGTCCAAGAGCAGTGCCTTCAAGGCAGCTATGTTGAGTAGAGTCTGTTTATTCTCTCACTCCTCAGTTACCTCAGGTTTAGGAGGTAGAGTTGGTATCTATCTTGCTGTTTTTCCCATTAGTCTTTGATATGGACTGAGTATTTGTGTCCTCCAAAATTCTTATGTTGAACCCTGATCCCTAATGTGATGATATTTGGAGGTGGGGCTTTTGGGAGGTGATTAGGTCATGAGGGTGGAGCCCACATCAGTGGAATTAGTGCCCTTACAAAAGAGACCTCAGAGGGTTCTCTCGCTCCTTGCCATGTGGGGACTCAGTGAGAAGATGGCTACCTATGAGCCAGGAAATGGGCCATCACCAGACATCTAATTTGCCAGCACCTTGATCTTAGACTTCTCAGCATCCAGAACTGTGAGAAATAAACGTTTGTTAAGCCACCCAGTCTATGGTATTCTTTTTTTGTAGCAGCCTGAATTGACTAGGACATTCCACTAATTCGGCAAAACCTTCTGCTCTTAGGAAGTTATGTAGTTGCTACAACCCCCTACTTCTCTTTGTTGCTGTCATCTCCAAGCCTCCTGCATATCCTGCATATTCATTGTGGAATTTTGAACCTAGTCATAATTTCAACTTCACACCAAATTCTATTACCACACAGATGGGCCATTCAACTCTTTGGTCTCAAAATAGTGAACCCTTCTCATTTCCTAATATTCACTTTCACTGTACCTCAGCCAGCCATTCCCACGGTCACATCCTCATCCTGATAAGTATATCCTGATAATAACCTGGTACTTCTCCTCTTCTAATATATTAAACCAAAGTATTTCAATCTTTTACTGAAAACTTGTCTCCTTCCATCTCTCATTCACTCACATTACGTCTGATTATTTGATCTCAGAATGACCACTAGTCTTTCCATCTATCTACTTTCTCCCTATGTTCACTCCCTTTCTTAACTCCATGATTTATCACTTTATTTTCCACAGAAATAATGTCAACCATTTCACTGTTCTGTCAACCTCTTGTCCTCATCTGTATTTCAACTAGTTTGTATGATGGACTATTGTATTATTCACTTATTACCACATCAAACATTGTAAGCCCACGAGCTGTGTCTCATCACAATGAAGATCTTTGTAATTTCCCATGTTGTCACATTGAACAGAAGGCATGCAAATGAGTCCCACTAAACTAGTAAGGCCAGTGCTCTGGCTCAAAAGCAGCAATGAGAATGATTACCCATGTTCTGCCTTCCGATTAGCTTTAAATGAATCTCTTCCACAGTTCGCTGTACTTGAGCACTCAGTCAATGCTAGAAGATCTCCAGGAGGTCTCATTTATCTTAATTTCCACCAGTAATAGACACAGATGTTTGGAGCAAACTGAATGAATTGTGAATACAGAGAAGCTCTCCAAAATCACCTGGATATCTCTGTCCAATGACCCGCTTATGGAGGAGAAAGGGCATTGGAAACTAAAAATCATCAATGGCTTCTTCCCTTGTCAAATTTAGAACTTTTCATTATCAGTTATTCAGGATATGTTACCTGCATGGTGAAACATCAGAAGAAGGTCACTTACCAGATTGTCTCTTCTGCTGAGGAACACGTGCCTAAGCTGCAGGGGGTTACAATTCCTACCAACTGCAATTAGGATGGGAGCAGTCTATGTCAATGTCAGCCTGAGTCAAGCAATATCGAATGGAAATAGGCAACAGATGACTTACATACCTATAGGGAAAATTTATTGTCCATCTACCAGTTTGAAATGCTTTATTATTTTGACTTATTTGTACTAAGTTTTCTGTTTTCAGGATCTGTTGAGCAACTCATTTGGAATTTCTAATATATGGAATAAGGTGGTAGCACTGTAGTGGGTGTCATGTTAAACCTCCTAAGAAAGTTAGATTTGCTAGAGTTTTAGCACATTGGACGGGAGGAAGACGCAGAGGAAAATTTTTGAATGTTAGTCCAGTTAACGAGGATAAAGCCCAGTTCTATAAATGTTCATTAAACTTAGACTCTATCAGGCACTGTGCTAGGTGCTGAGAATGAATGAGATGTGGAATAGCACCTGCTTGGGAGTACTTCATAGTTTGGTAGGGAAAACAGACATGTATAGTCTGAAAAACACTGTAATAAAAATATGAGCAAAGTTATGTGAGAGCTCAGAGAAGGAAGTGCGTAAATATGTCAAGAGCATAAAAGGGCTTCACAGGGTGATGATGTTTCATTATTTCATTCCTTCAGCAAATAACTAATCTGTGCCCAGTAAGCGCCAGGCAGGAAGGCTCAGCGCTGGCGTGTTCTCATTTACCCCGGGAGAGCAGAGCTTGACGGATGCCTCAAGGCCATCTACTCTGTGACGAACATCAATCCAAGAAACAAAAGCAGCCTATGAAATAATCTCTTCTCATGGAGTTGTCATGGTTTTTTAAATTAAATTAAGCAGACATGCCAACTAACCATGTGTTGGGCACACTGGGTGCTTTATAGACAATGTGTAATTTAATGCTCAAGACAAGTCAGAGTTCAAAGAATAATTCAGTTCTCTAAGCATTTAGTTCTTTAGCAGCTTCTCTGGACGGGGCATTGTCCTGGATGCTGGAATTTCCAGAGTCAGAAAACGTGACTTCTATCTTCATGGAGCCCCTGGTTCAGTGAGAGACAGACAGCCTCCAGGAAGGCTTCTTGAGGGAGGCTCAAAAGGCGGGTGAGTGGAGGTTAGTTAAGTGCAGATACAGAGGAAGGTATTCCAGGAAGAGGGCAGCCTGAGCCAGGCGTGGCGGCGTGGTGATGAGAGCTAAGACAGGTGTTGTTAGCTCCAATTCAAAGATAAAGAAACTGAGCCTCAGTGAATTTAAAGAACACCCCCCCTGACCCACCCCCCCCCCCCCCGCCCCAGGATCACCCACTAGAAGGGGTGAGCCAGGAGGACAAAGTTCCTATTCTTTCCATCCCCTTAAGCTGCTTCTTCCCCAGTACTGAACATGTAATCCTGATAACGGGGAGGAATTAAATTGACTGTAAATGCCAAGAAGACAGACAGACATCAGACAGACAGTTAAAGGAAATTTAATGAAAGAAAAAAACAAAAGAGGGCAGGGGACAGAAGATAAAGGGAGAAGGAGAAGCACTGAGAATCTGAATTATTGTGTGAATAGTTGTTATTAGCACCTCTTGAATGCTGCCCTTTTGAGAACGACATACGGGTGTCCACATGCAGCTTCTCTGACTCCCACTGTCTCTTTGGTAACACACTTCATCCCAGTCATTGCAAAGCTTGTGTTCTCGTCATGGGAGTCCGATGGAAGCCCCGACCTTTGCATAATAATTCTTTTTTCTACACTGGGCTATGCCATATGCACAGAAGGCTCCCTAGTAATTTTCCTATGACTTGTTCACTGAGACAGACTTCTTTCATACAATTACTGCGGTGATGACCTTGAAAGGCAGATGTTCCCCCTGAGTATTAATGGACCTGGATAATTATTAACATTGGGCCTTTCCTTCTCTTCTTTTGTACCTTTTGTCATTGTAAATAGCCAGACAATACAAAGCCAAACCAGAAGGCGCACTATATCTTTCTACCAAGGAAAACAAAGCCAGCTGGTGACCCTGTGTTTGAAAGTGAGTCCATTTGGGGGTGGTAGCCAGCCGCTTTTTTACACACCTGCATAGTTGGTGGCTTAGAAGTGGAGCCAGTGTGAAGGATCCAGCCCATGGCTACTCCTGCTGACAGTTGATGGTTAGGATTTGCCATTGTTTTGCTGTACGCTTTCATAGGAATATGACACAAGGTGTTACATTCAAGTAAAAAGGGAATAAAAGTTAATGAGCTGTTCAGCTTAGTATTGGGGAAATGCATTTATAAACTCACGTACTGAAAATGCGGCTTCCACAGTAAGGAACAGCCTGGCGTCAATTAAATAGACCACAGTAGGAGCACATTGCAACCAGTTTTCCACTTCTCAGTTTCTTTTGTTCACAAAAATGTGTTAATTTCAGTTAATCACCTGGCTTCACTGCTGTTGTAATTTCACTTTTCTCTGCTTCAGTTCAGGAAGCAACTTTCTGTCTCTTTACTTTCTTTCTTAATGAAGGGCTTAGCATGTACATTCTCCATTAGAAGTCTGACAAGGAAAATGCAATTCAGCTTTTTCTCTTACCGTCAATAAAAACAAATAAGACCAGGGCAGATGCTGGGGGAAATGTGTATATGTAAAAAAATAAGAAAGTTTACTTCCTTCACCTCCTCCTCTATCCCAGCTCTGTCCCTGCCTCGTGTTCAGTAAAAGCCAGCATCAGCTATTCGTGTGTTCTCCACAAGGAGGCTATGTTTAACTTTTGTTTGCACTGAAATCGCTTCAGCAAACAGTGTTTTGGCATCACACAGGGTTGCCCACGTCTACTGCATGATCACGCACCATCGTCACCGCAGCGACACGTGCACACACACGCATTTTCAGAAACAGCTTAGGCTCTGTGTCCAAAACATCAAAAGGACTTAAATTTTTTTTTTCTCTCAATTAACCAATTTGAGGAAACACCACGGGCTTGACTAAATAATAGAAGGCTGACCTCTCAGATACAATGGTTCCAGAGGTATGCCGGATGGAAAAGGAGGCAAGTTCCAAGAGAATTAGAGTTGGGTTTTCAGCAGGGTCCTGATGCCTTCAACAAGTAACTGTTCTTTCATAAAAATGTCCTGTTACAAATAAATGAAGCAAGATTTAACTAAAAAACAAAAAGTCCTGGCATGTTAACAGAGGTTTGGGGTAGATTGAAAGTCTGACCATGGGACATTATGTGCCTGTGTAATCCAATCTTCCCTCCACAAACTATGTACTATCCAAACTGCAAGTGATAAAATCAGGCCCGGCAATAAACTGCATACCATTAGGTTGGAAGTGTGATTTATAGGCCCAGTCTTGAGCAGACCTAGAAGGCAAAAATAAGTTGTAGGAGCAGATAACAGATTCCTAGTGTGATCGCTCCTGCCATATGGTTATAACTCCCTCAATCCATTTCTATGGTCCCCTAGGTAGTTTCTATTGGCCAGGTGACTACAGAGGGAATACTTGTGGCCGTTACAGGTGGGACCACACTATATGTTGGCACTAGCAAAAAGGAGAGGCCCTGAGACATAAAGGAAATCCTCCCAGTGGACATAACCTCAGGGAGTACATTCAATGGTCCAGTTTCCCTGGAAAGAGAGAAAACTGAAAACGTAGATTCGTGGGCATTGCTTGATGCTCAGGAATTTCAAAAGAATAAGACTAGATGATTGATGACAAGGATTTCTGCAGAAGAGCTATGCAAATAGACCTCTCAGAATGGGCACAGGGGTGGAAGATGAAATCTCTCCCATGCAAAGTCTCACCAAAGGTTATTCAGTGCAGAGGAATCTCAATAATCAAATGGACAGAATGGCCCATTCTACAGATGTTGAAACATCCCTAACCATCGCCTGCTCGTGCAATGGGTTCATAAACAATGAGAATCTGATGGCTAAGATGAAGGTCATTCATGGGCTGAATCACATGGACTTCCCCCAGCCAACATGATCTGGTTAATACAACTCCTGAGGGCCCAAACTGCCAACAGCAGAGCCCAATACTGTGTATCTTCCCTGGTACTGCAAACCAGCCAGCTGTGTGGAGAAAGATGACTATTTGTGGCTTCCTTCCATCATTGTGAGTCTGCGATACCTACACAGGCATGAACTTTATTCTGAATTTGCATATGATAGCCCTGCCTGTCTGCAAATTTACAAATTACTTTAATACCCAGTGATGCACTCCAAAACAATGGCTAAATCTCTTCCTAAAAAAGTGAAACATGGACTGGTGCCTATGGAATTCATTGGCCTATAACACAGAAGCAGCTGCTCTTATAAAATGAATGATAAACTGGACAATTGAAGACCCAATTTAGGAAACAGCAGGGAAATGACTTTTAGAGTTTGGAGTGCTGTCCTACAGAATAATGTTTAAGCTCTGAATCCAAAACAAATTTATATTTTGTTTCTCCCTTACCAGAATACAAGGGTCCTGGAATCATGGGGTGGCATGAGAAAGAAAGGAGGACCATTAAT